>NC_041403.2:22841512-23494012 GCF_900747795.2 Erpetoichthys calabaricus
CCGGAAGATTGACGGCTTTTCCACCACTGACATCACTGCTGATGTCCGGCTGTCTGGACCTGACTCTTCCTGCCTGAAGTCTACTTAAGCAGACGCTCTGTTATCTTCTAGTCAGTCAGAACAAGACTCCTCTCTGAAAAGACGTTTCTTCAATGCAATTAATAGTGTTTTGTTTTTCTTTTAAAACATAATTATATGAGGTTTACCCACAGGTGCCTCAACACTCCTTATTGTATCGTCTTGTTCTTACAATATAAATATATATTTTCATATATGTGTGCATTTATTATGTATGTATATGTATGTTATACAATAGCAGCAATATTAATATGAGGCAAGTGCAGTGCTTTCATAAAGAAATATAACATTCAGAACTGTGTAAACCAGTCTTGGTGTTTTCTTGCTGAAAAGGTTGGACTGCCATCTAGTGGTGTCACTGAGAAAAAAATAATATCTGGTTCTCCTCATGTCTTCAAGGTATGGTTACTCTGGGAGAACCCAGAAAACATTTTTTAAAAGTGTAGAGAGAATCATAGTGGTAGCATTTCATATTATTATTATTTGCATGTGGCAATAAAGAGAATTTTAAATATATTGTAGCGACTAAGGATGGTGAGACACAATACAAGTGCTGGAAAACGTGGTGCTCCAAAAATGCTGAGTTTATTAAACAAGAACTGGACAGAACAGCCATGAAAACTTCCCCAACCTGCTGGTTTTTTTAGGGTCACTACACACCTCCCCCACAACCCCTTCCTTCCTGTCTCCTCCCTCCCCCTGCGCACGCACCTTCTTTCTTTCTCTGTAGTTATAAAAACGCGGAGCCTTCCCTAAACAGAGTAAACATTAATTACAGCATCTTCTAACACATAAAGCTGATTGTTTGTTGGTGTGATTGTACCGGAATGCAAATCTATATCAGTTGAGCCCACCTCTGACAAATTTTGCACAGATTCCCATTTTGTATAAAGACAGATAATTGGCTGTGTTTCATTACATAACATTTCCTTTAGAAAACTTGATTTAGTGAAAGTGCAGGCATTTTATTAAGGAAGTGCCCTTATTAGGCACTTTTGGAACTTTTGGTGGTTTATTTGTTTGAGGACAATGTTTTTTCCTCTAGGTAATGTCTAGTGACTTTGCTTTTTATTCCACCTGAGTAACCCAGGTAGTTTCTGTTTTATATGTACAAGGGACATTCAAAATATTTCCGCACCATTTTTTAATTTTATTTATTAAGAATTTCAAAAACAAATGACATCACTTTTCCACATAGTCACCTTCCTTTGCAATGCAATTTTTGTAGCGTCGTACCCACTTTTTAATGCCATCAGTGAAAAATGTTTTTGGTTGAGCGAGTAGCCACTGATGCACCGCTGCTTTCATATCATCATCATCACATTGCTGTAGCTGGATAGCAATAGCAATGACTATCTGTCATTGGTCTATACTAAATGAACAGGACATACATTTAACTGGGACAATGTACAAGTAAAATTCAAGGCCTGTACTAAAAGTACCAGAGAGCTGGCCGAATCCTGGTTATCAAATGAGAACACCATCAACAGACACTTGGACATAAATCAAGCATATGCAAATTTAAGAAGAACATATTCATAATAAACAAGACTTTACACCCAATACCATCACACTGACTTAGCCACCTCCACCACACACCCCCCTGTTATTTTTTGCTATATATTGCCTTTGATTCTTGTAAGTCTAAGCATTATTCTCTGATGAAGACCCCTGGCAGGGGTTGAAAGCTCAGGAATAAAAACTACTTTATGATACGTGATTCATCTTTTCTCCCTTTGTGGATCTCCAGCTGCAAATATGCAAACCGTATCACAGACCTTCTCTTCCATATATATATATATATATATATATATATATATATATATATATATATATATATATATATATATATATATATACAGTGTGGGAAATAAGTATTTGACCTGCTGAATTTGTAAGTTTGCTCACTTATAAAGAAATGAACAGTCTCTAATTTTTATGGTAGTTTCATTTGAATGGACAGAGACAGAATATCAACCAAAAATCCAGAAAAAACACATTAAATAAAAGTTATAAATTGATTTGCATGTCATTGAGAGAAATAAGGATTTGATCCCCTACAACCCAGCCAGAATTCTGGCTCCCACAGATTGGCTGTGTGCCCATGTGCCACACATATTACAATCAATCAATTACAGATACTCCTGATCTCAACTCGTTATGTATATAAAGCACAATTGTCCACAGAATCAATTTCTTCCATTCCAATCTCTCCACCACCATGGGCAACACCAAAGAGCTGTCAAAGGACACCAGGGACAAGATTGTAGACCTGCAGAATGCTGGAATGGGCTACAGGACCATCAGCAAGAAGCTTGGTGAGAAGGTGACAATTGTTGGTGCGATTATTTGGAAATGGAAGAAATATAAAATGACCATCAATCACCCTCAGTCTGGAGCTCCTTGCAAAATCTTACCTCATGGTGTGAGGATGATCAAGAGAAAGGTGAGGTATCAGCCCAAAACTACATGGTAGGAGCTTGTTAATGATCTGAAGGCAGTTGGCACCACCACAGTCACCAAGAACACCATTGATAACACACTACGCCGTAATGGATTGACATTTTGCAGCACCCGCATGGCCCCCCCTGCTCAAGAAGTCACAGGTACAGGCCCATCTTAAGTTTGCCAGTGAAACTAGATTTTTGGTTGATATTCTGTCTCTCTCCACTAGAATGAAACTACCATAAGTGAGCAAACTTACAAATTCAGCAGGGGATCAAAAACAAATTTCCCCCACTGCATTTATACACATACTAGGGGTGTGTGTGTATTTCTATTTATTATATACACCAGGGGTAGGCAACGTCGGTCCTGGTGAGCCGCAGTATGTGCAGGTTTTTGTTCCAACCCAGTTCCTTAACGAGAACTCAATTATTGCTGATGAAGCACATATTGCTTAAGTGACATTTTGATGCTTCATTTTAGTGGTCTCGCTTGTTAAGGTTCTCCAACCTTAATTGCTTATTTCAATCTTAAACTGCTGCATTCAGTGTTTTAATTGCTCCTTATTAGCAATAAGATGTAAAAGACAAAGCAGCCAGCAGTTCTCCAGCTAGCTTTTTTCCAATTACATCTGTGTGTGTTCATCATGCACGGTTTGATTTAATAAAACACTTAATAGAAAAATGTGACAGACTGAAAATGATCTGTTTTAGGCTTCAAATCATTTGGATGATATCCTTGGAAAGGAAAAAAATCTACGATATAAAAGCCTTACATTGCACAGACTAACAAGCCATAAAATTAAATAAGGTCTGAGATTGCAATGATTGGTTTCTAATTAAGCAATTGGGTTGGAATGAAAACCTGTAGCCACTGCGGCTCACCAGTGTTTCAGGTTTATCTCCGTCATCAGGTGAGATGAAGGCTATACAGCTGAAACTTTGTTGTCTACCTTCTTCTCTTTTCAGCATGGTAATTAACCTTTTTATATTATATATGCTTTAATTTCAATTTGAAAATGTCGGTACATTAATGACATCCAACACTTTCACATCTAAATCCCCTGCTGTTTTAACACAGCATGTAATGTAATACAATATATGCATCTTCAGGGTCTTCACAGACTGGTGATTTGTGACGACTCAGTGACAATTGCGATGACATTGTTGTTGATATCAGTTCTTTGGCAGACACATTTCTTATTGATCAGTATATAAATCCCTCTTATTAAGAAGATTGCAGCAATAGTGGAAAAGAAACAGCCATAGATGAAATACTGTGAAAGAGATAAAAAATCGAAAATTATTTATTACAGTGACCACCTTTTTACTTTATTAAATGAATATCATCAGTCGTCATCAGTTCCATCTGGATGGATGCCTTCTGATCCTATTAACAGATCAGCTAGCTGGGATTTAAGAAGTTTTAATAACGTTGTTGCACACTGCCATCAGAAGCTTTGAGTGACTTGACTTACAAAACAAATGACAGAATTAGAAGATTAATTTAACATAAAAATACAAACCATACATCTCTCTATTATAAAAAAAATCTTGGAAGATGACGAGACGTGATCTACTCGGAGAGACACTTACACGTCCCGCGAGACAAGACTTTGTGCCGAGAGATTTAACCACGCCTGGGGCCGAAAATAAAAGACAAAGTAGAACGTTATAAAGAATTCAAAATGTTGGCGCGGTACACATGCAGAGCAGGTCAGCAGATAATGAAAGTACAAAAATTCGAAAATCTCAAAATAAGGATTGCATTAGTGTAAAGAAACAGAAAATATAGATAATAGAGAAAAGAGATCGAATATATTGTTTGGATATTAACTTTAAGTTGGAGACTTGTAGATTGTCAAATTCGTGTTGCCATCAGGGAAAAAAAAGCAGTGTTTCTTTCCAATGAAGAGGTGTATTCACGAGAATTAAAAGATTCCAAAAACGTTCACGAAATACACATGCAGAGCAGGTCAGAAATAATGGAAGTATGAAAATTCGAATGTCTCAAAAAATGGATAGTAAAAATCACATTAGCGCAAACAAACAGAAATTATTACTCGATGAAATAATGGAACAGTGAAAAGAGATCAAATATATTGTTCGGATTTAAAGTTTAAGTCTGAGACTTGTAGATCGTCTAATTTGTGTTGCCATCAGGGGAAAAAAAGCAGTGTTTCTTTCCAATGAAGTGACATATCTGAGAGAATTAAAAGATTTGTTGTTTGGTGAAAGTGAAGTCACGCGAGAGAAAATTTCAAGCCCCGCGAGACAAGAGCTTATGCAAAGAGACTTGAAAAAGTCCTGCCCACATAACCACGCACACAGCTCAATCATTTCTCATTTGTGTGAATGCTATTGTCAGACACATTTCTTCTATAGAGAAAGAAACAATATTCACTCACTGGCAGTTATATGTTGCGTTGTCACAGTGTATTCCAAACATGGAATCAAAATTCAATGCGATATTGATGAAAAGGTAAAAGCGAAAAGAAATCGAATATATGGACATAGGTGATATGACAGAAGTATGTAGATATTGTTTGGCTTTAAACTTTAAGTCGGAGATTTGTAAATTGTCTAATTCGTGTTGCCATCAGGGAAATGTACAGGTGCTGGTCATAAAATTAGAATATCATGACAAAGTTGATTTATTTCAGTAATTCCATTCAAAAAGTGAAACTTGTATATTAGATTCATTCATTACACACAGACTGATGTATTTCAGATGTTTATTTCTTTTAATGTTGATGATTATAACTGACAACTAATGAAAGTCCCAAATTCACTATCTCGGAAAATTAGAATATCAATTAAGACCAATGCAAAAAAAGGATTTTTAGAAATGTTGGCCAACTGAAAGGTATGAACATGAAAAGTATGAGCATGTACAGCACTCAATATTTAGTTGGGGCTCCTTTGGCCTGGATTACTGCAGCAATGTGGCGTGGCATGGAGTCGATCAGTCTGTGGCACTGCTCAGGTGTTATGAGAGCCCATGTTGCTCTGATAGTGGCCTTCAGCTCTTCTGAATTGTTGGGTCTGGTGTATTGCATCTTCCTCTTCACAATACCCCATAGATTTTCTATGGGGTTAAGGTCAGGCAAGTTTGCTGGCCAATCAAGAACAGGGATACCATGGTCCTTAAACCAGGTACTGGTAGCTTTGGCACTGTGTGCAGGTGCCAGGTCCTGTTGGAAAATGAAATCTGCATCTCCATAATGTTCGTCAGCACCAGGAGGCATGAAGTGCTCTAAAACTTCCTGGTAGACGGCTGCGTTGACCTTGGACCTCAGAAAACACAATGGACCAACCCCAGCAGATGACATGGCACCCCAAACCATCACTGACTGTGGAAACTTTACACTGGACCTCAAGCAACATGAATTCTGTGCCTCTCCTGTCTTCCTCCAGACTCTGGGACCTTAAGTTTCAAAGGAAATGCAAAATTTACTTTCATCAGAGAACATAACTTTGGACCACTCAGCAGCAGTCCAAAGGCGAGACGCTTCTGACGCTGTCTCTTGTTCAAGAGTGGCTTGACACAAGGAATGCGACAGCTGAAACCCATGTCTTGCATACGTCTGTGCGTGGTGGTTCTTGAAGCACTGACTCCAGCTGCAGTCCACTCTTTTTGAATCTCCCCCACATTTTTGAATGGGTTTTGTTTCACAATCCTCTCCAGGGTGCGGTTATCCCTATTGCTTGTACACTTTTTTCTACCACATCTTGTCCTTCCCTTCGCCTCTCTATTAATGTGCTTGGACACAGAGCTCTGTGAACAGCCATCCTCTTTAGCAATGACCTTTTGTGTCTTGCCCTCCTTGTGCAAGGTATCAATGGTCGTCTTTTAGACAACTGTCAAGTCAGCAGTCTTCCCCATGATTGTGTAGCCTACAGAACTAGACTGAGCGACCATTTAAAGGCTTTTGCAGATGTTTTGAGTTCATTAGCTGATTAGAGTGTGGCACCAGGTGTCTTCAATATTGAACCTTTTCACAATATTCTAATTTTCCGAAATACTGAATTTGGGACTTTCATTAGTTGTCAGTTATAATCATCCATCCATCCATCCATTTTCCAACCCGCTGAATCCGAACACAGGGTCACGGGGGTCTGCTGGAGCCAATCCCAGCCAACACAGGGCACAAGGCAGGAAACAATCCTGAGCAGGGTGCCAACCCACCGCAGGACACACACAAACACACCCAGCACACACTAGGGCCAATTTAGAATCGCCAGTCCACCTAACCAGCATGTCTTTGGACTGTGGGAGGAAACCGGAGCGCCCGGAGGAAACCCACGCAGACACGGGGAGAACATGCAAACTCCACGCAGGGAGGACCCGGGAAGCGAACCCAGGTCCCCAGGTCTCCCAACTACGAGGCAGCAGTGCTACCCACTGCGCCACCGTGCCGCCCCAGTTATAATCATCAAAATTAAAAGAAATAAACACTTGAAATACATCAGTCTGTGTGTAATGAATGAATCTAATATACAAGTTTCACTTTTTGAATAGAATTACTGAAATAAATCAACTTTGTCATGATATTCTAATTTTATGACCAGCACCTGTAGTGTTTCTTCCTAATAAAGTGGCCTATCCATGAGAATTAAAAGTTTTGTTGTTTGGCGAAAGTGAAATCCACATATGGGAGTGACAAGAGACGTGAATTAGCTAGTGCAAAGCGAAAGTGGGGGATTGGCGAGCGTTGTGAGCAGGGGGAAAATCCCCCTAGTTTTTAAAAAAGTCTATACCATATAATACCTTTGACCTATGCAAGAGCCAATCTGAGTAAGTTATTGTTAAAGTTTAACTCGTGTGTTGCTTAATGACAATGGAATGTAAGTTTTAGCTTGTCATACAGGGTGGGACATAAAGATCTCCCACATTTCGAGGGAGATCTTTGCGGGCTGTAGTGTGGGTAGAGAGGTGGGGTAGGTCTCATTACAACCATTCTGCGATAGCGACACAGAAAGCATTCCGTACATGCTTTGCGCTCAGTTGAAATGCATCGGTACCAGATCAAAAATGATTTTGCTATGGATTTCTAACCTTCAGGCAACTGGGTCCACACTGAGAAGAAAATCACCTGGCAGACCTAGGACAGAACATGTGTGGTTTCAATAGGATGGGGCCACAGCTCACACAACACGATGTTCCCTGGGCATTTGATCTCTTTAAGGGGAGACGTGAGGTGACCGGCACAGTCACCAGATTTAAGCCTATGTGACAGGAAATCAATGCCATTCTACCTGATATGACCCAGAGAGTGATGGAGAACTTCCGGGAGTGTCTTCAGGCAATGCATTGCCAACAATGGCCGCCATTTGTCTGATATGATTTTTAAAACCCATTAAAACAAAACTATGTTTTATGTACTTTTCAGAAATATATACAATTTTATTTTTAGATAGCTTCATTCATTTTTTATACCCCTTCAAAATGCGGTAGATCTTGATGCCCCATCCTCTAGAAGACACAGGTTGACTGTCACCCCAATTGTGGTGGATGGTTCCTTATCCACCAAGGAAGCCATGATAAAGGAAGGGCATACATGGACTGGTTAGTTCGACCTTCCTAGTTGGGAAGGTATCATGAGGGAAAGCCAGAGGGTGACTGCCTCCCAAGGCTTTGTGTTCCCTCTTTACACCCATTGGCAGTGTTCCTCTGGTATGTCTCCCCTGTTTGGACACCTGCAGGGCTGGGCAGCCCTTTTGGGGTTTTCAGGTGCTGCTAAGGGGGAGCTGCTATTCCCTGTTATGGAGAGGTCCCACCACACTGCTGAAACACTTTCAGGTGGTAGTCCTGTTGCACTGGGAGTTCTCCAGGGTTTGGGTTGAAAGGCAGCTTCCCCACTTCATCCAGAAGTCAGTGTCAGGTGGAGGTGGACAAGGCTTGCTTGGAGGATAATAGAGGAGGAAAAGAAAATAAAAAGAAAGAAAAGAAAACAAGCAAAATGGAACTGAACTGTGACTTATTTATCCAGTGACTAAAACCTGTAGAAGGTATATTGTTTTGAATAAAAGCTTCTCTCCTTGAACCCATGACTGACTGGTTTAGTTGTGTCTGGGTGTATGAGGTGCAGATGTGCCCTCTACAGGTCACCAGGTACATAGATAATGGAGGAGTCTGTATTACCGAGTTATGCTAATGGAACTTTGTTAATATCCTGCTGTATTTCGATATAACTCTACAAACAGATAGACTAGAATGTAGACTAGAATGAACTTGAAAAAGGAAAAGTACACAGGCATAACCATGAGCATAAATTTAAACAAAAATATACAGAAACTTAAAGATTTTGTCTTAAACAGAAACATCATTTGGAAGAAGTTGTTTCCTTTTTGTCTGTACTTTGTGAACTTTTCTCCTCATTTTTGTGTGAACTGTTTGGCTTTGAATTTCACTAAAACAAGGACACTTAGACTGTGGGATCTTTATTTATGTGTCATACTTGATGCCAGGACCTTCCTAGTAACTGAAGAATTTTGGAAACACTGAAAAACGCAGCTACAAGCTACACTAACTTTTAATTTGAGCACATCATTTTTACGGACATACTGTATAATTGCAGACATGTTTTAAATAATTAGGATTTGTTTGATGAAGTTACGTTTTTGCTGCTTCTCTTGTCTGCTAATTTAGAGTATCGCAGCAGGTGTCCTTAATGATACGGTTTTGGTTTGCAATTATGTTCCAGCCCCATCAGCACAATTTTATTGTATTTATTTTATTATTTTTGTTGATTGACTACATTGAAACTATCCTGGATAAGCATACATTATGATAGATTTGTTAAAAATGTCCAGGTCAATTTTAATGTATGTATTATTTTAAAGGTGTTTGAAAGGGACCCGGAAGAAATGAAAGACACTATATACAATAGATCACTATGAAAACCACTATTTGAGATAGATAGATAGATAGATAGATAGATAGATAGATAGATAGATAGATAGATAGATAGATAGATAGATAGATAGATAGATAGATAGATAGATAGATAGATAGATAGGACGGATGCTATATACAATTAAATCGGACTGACCTATGATTTGATAAACTTACTTGCTGAGTGATGCTTAAATGGATGCTCTTTGTGTCGATCACCACCGCCGTCAGTATCGTCTGAAGAGTCAATGCCACAAAGTTGTTGATTCCAAACATTAATGCATAGCGTTCCATGCTAATGTTGGTCGCAATCTGAAAGCTTAACAAGAATAAATATGTTTTGAATAACAATAATGCCTTTTTAGCGCAAATTATTTAAATATAGCGACAGGTTTTTCAAATCTCAGCTTTGTACTAATCCTGGGTGCCCTCAACAATCTAGTGAATTCTGAATGTGCCACAGATACACGAGCGTAACACACGTACAGAGGGCGATGCCTCCGTGTTCACATTTAGATTCCATTATTCAGTCCCCTAAAATGATAGACAGCACCCTGACAGCTAGTGTTGTGTAAGTTGCTTCTGCAACATTTTAAATTTTTTCCAAAATTGTGATTCCACATTGTAGTAATAATAAATTAAACTAATTTCCAGAAAAAGGAAAGACATTTCATTGGTGATGATTTCACTCTGTACTAATGGATCGCATTGGCAGCTGTAAAGTGCAATGCCTCAGCTACCTTGCGGCCACACTGCCCATTTAAAATGGAGTTTTGAAACATTGAAAAATGTAATATTATATATAAAACTGTTTGGGTGTGTTTGTCCTTTTTACAATTCCACACCTTTCATCCAATCTCATCAAAATTTTGCACACATATCCCACTTTGTGGAGAACAGACAATAGACTAAATTAGAACCTAAAATTTTGATCCTTGGGTTACCTTTGAGGGTGAGTTTCCTTTTAAGAACAGTACCACCTGATGGCTCAGAGCAAGTGAAACACCAGAACAGACTGAAGCCAAGCTAGCACACAAAGGGACCAGAGCTTAACACTTTGAACGAGTTAAGTCATATCTCATTGATCCTGTCAAACTACGATTTAACTTCTATGTCAGCATCCAGTTACTACAGACACAGCCAGTTTACTGGTGAGCTTTACTGACGAGTTTCAGGTATTTAGTATAGTGCTGCTATCTAGTGGAGAGCTACAGGATTTTTTGGTGGCATCAGATAGTGGAAAACAGTGCTATAAACAGACAATCCGTGGTTATGCCATTGCAAAAAAAGGCATAAAAAACACCTAAATTTATTTTGATGATAATGACGGAGATTGAGATATTGACAATCAATTGGATGATGTGGAACTCTGTAAGCTCTTGCACAGATGCAGATAGCAGTCCCAAAGGTGTATCTTCATCACGAGGGGTCCGACTCATCATGACTTTAAGGACATCACTGCATGGACATTGTGCTGCTCACTGAGTGCAGACAATCATCAACTAACAAACATAATAGAGGGTGCAAAGAAAGTTGTTATAATTGTGGTCCACGTGCTTCTAAGTCTGTACTCTGCGTGGTGCCATATTTCTAGGACTCTCCTTCAAATGCAGACTTTTAGTCATATTGCTGGTGAAAATAAAGTAATTATCAGTTTCTTTACATTTTGACACAACTACTATTGATAACAGAACTTCTTCTTCTTCTTCTTTCGGCTGCTCCTGTTAGGAGTTGCCACAGCGGATCATCTTTTTCCATAACTTTCTGTCCTCGTCATCTTGTTCTGTCACCCCAATCACCTGCATGTCCTCTCTCACCACATCCATAAACCTTCGCTTAGGCCTTCCTCTTTTCCTCTTCCCTGGCAGCTCTATCCTTAACATCCTTTTCCCAATATACCCAGCATCTCTCCTCTGCACATGTCCAAACCAACGCAATCTCACCTCTCTGACTTTGTCTCCCAACCATCCAACCTGAGTTGACCCTCTAATGTCCTCATTTCTAATCTTATCCATCCTCGTCACACCCAGTGCAAATCTTAACATCTTTAACTCTGCCACCTCCAGCTCTGTCTCCTGCTTTCCAGTCAGTGCCACCGTCTCCAACCCAAATAACATAGCTGGTCTCACTACCGTCTAATACATTTCTTTACATTTTTACATGTTTTGACAGAGTTCATTACTAACCTCAAATGCACAGATCTACTCCAGAGTTCTGGTAATAAACGGTCCAGCAGCCAATGTATTAAAATTACTTACCTGGGCAATGCTGGGTGCTGTTGCTAGTCTACTCTCTATATATAAAATCCTAACAATTTTGTGCAACAATTTTATGTGATATTTTTATGTCATGTTTTATGTCATGCTTTAAATCGGACTTATTTTAAAACCTACATATATATGTTTGGTATCATTCTTTTCAGAATTTATTGAATTTGTTGTTGTTAGATTTTCAGATTTTTATTCCGTTTTTAAATTACAAACTAAAAAATATCAAGAACTCACGTCTCACAAGACGAGACATTGTGACAAGAGATTTAACCACGCCTGGGGCCGGAAATAAAAGACAAAGAGTAGGACAGCTGCTGTACAGGCTTTTAAATGTTTGAAGCTCCATGTGAGATGCAGATCATACGGCACGGCAACAGCAGCAGCAGCAATCCAGCAGCTGATCGAGCAAAGAGGAGTTAAAAAAAAACTGTATTTGTTTCCCGTTGTATTACCGCTTAAGAGAGGGTTTCGAAAGAGCAACCGCGTCTCCTTGGGGTCCGTTCAAACCCACTTCTTCACAACGCGAGCAGGGGGCAAACCCCCTAGTATAGCTATAAATATCTTATCAGCAAATTACAAATCTTAAGAGTCACCACAGCTTCAATTAAAACTTACGTGCAAATTGTTATTAGCTGCATATATGATGATTTAAAGACCACATATCCGGCATAGCAGATCCAAATGTTTGTGGTGACTTCCATTACATACAAGGCTGCAGCATCCACGACAGAAAACAAGCCCAAGGCAAACTCCCCCCAGGTGGACCAATCAATCTTCACGTGGCCTATGATGAATGAGGAAGCTGCACCTGTAATTAAAATAAGATCGCATTTAGACCCGATTTTTGAATGAAAAATAACCTTTCTTTCAGCAATCCGGAGTTTATCTGTATGTCTGTCACTTGCACACCTCCCATCGGTAAAACATTTTCTTTGCTTTTTTACTAGTCTGAGTGACTCATCTATATACAGTATATAAAAGTCAATGTATGTGTGTATGTATGTATGCATGTTCCAGCATCACTTCCGAACGGCTGGAGCAATTTTCATGAAACTTGGTACACATTTTTCTCATTGGTCAACTTAAAATACTGTTGGGTGAAATCAACCATAACTCACCCCCTTCTGGGTAGGGTGGGGTGATCTTGCGGCCTTATATGCATGTTATCATCCAGTTGACACTTGAAACAACCACCAGTGGGCGAACTGGAGGTGACTGCCAGCATTCTTTATGTTTGAGCACCGCTGCGCCCTTGTTGCTTTTGGCCGGTTACGAGCATCAACTGAATGATGACATACATACAAGACAGTAAAAGAAGCACATTAGTGAGTCTTTATTGTTTGTTCATTTATTTTTATTTTTAAAGTTGTGGGGGTTTTTTTATTAGATTTTTCTCAAACAATAAAAAAAAAAACACTTTATTTTCCTCCCGGGCAACGCTGGGTATTTCATCTAGTTGGTAATGAAGTACAAGTAGGATTGTGACAGGTCACTCGCAGGGGTGGGAGTGTACGCACACTAGCTGTTCTCCGTTGTGCACCCCTTCTACCATTTAGTTTTTCTATTCCTCTATCGCTGTGACACTCTGCGTGTGACACGGTGTGTGATGATTGTAAGTGGAAGGTGCAGGTTACTCAGGGAATCGTGCAGTTAAAGTGGTGCTTTTAATGAGTGTAGAGCTAGACACATGCAAGGAGGTGATTAGTGCCACCGCACGAATTAACAGCTTCACGAGTCAAGTACCAAAGTGGGGTACTGTTTAAGTAAAAGAACGCTTGAGTAATGCAGTGGGGTGTTGGGAAAAAGAGCATCAATCAATATGGAGTTTGTAAAGGAGACGGAGAAAGATATAGGGGCAGAAGTATTGTTGGTGAAACTGATCAGTGTAGGAGATAAATGATGAAGGGCCTGAACGTATCGTTCCTCCATTAGTAATGGGGTGCCTTCTTGGAAGAACCATGTTAAGCCTGTTCCACTGCAGTTAGGAGTGGGGGTGCTGATGGTGAGCTGGAGTGATCCTTGCAGGTACTGAGGGAGGAGGCTTGGAGTGAGAACTCATGAGTCTGAGGTTACAGAGTGTAGGGGAGATGAGAGAAGTCATTGCGGACTTGTAAATTTTGAAAGCAATGAGGTGTGAGGAAGGGGTGGATGAGCAAACAGAAAGTCGCTAATTTATTCATCGGGTAAGTGGCGATGGTTGTGATGGTCTCCATCCACGGACTGAGTGTCAGTGGGACTTTGAAAGATTGCTCCACTGTTTTTATTCCTCCTACTGATTTTAAGGGTGTTTCATTTATTAATTTTAGCTTTGTAACCCTGGTAACTTTGGTTTTAGAAATTATTTATTATGAATTTATAAATTTGTCCACTTTGCACAATGGCAGTTGTTGTTATTAATAAACATGCACGTTTTGGCACCTTAATCTTGCTACAGGGGGTCCTCGTGTTACAACACAGTTCCGTTCCTATGACAGTGATGTAACCCGAATTTTGGTGTAAGTCAAAACACACCCTAGCCTAAGTCACTTACCTATCCTAACACAGTTGTAAAATCATAATCTAGAACATAAAAACACAACTAAGCCACAGACAAAGGAAAAGAACATAAATATACAGGTACTGTACTGTACACTGTATTGTAGTAACAGAAAAAAGACAAAAAATGAGTGTAAAAAAATATTCCTTACCTTTATTCCTATGGTTGGCAAGGTGGGAGAGAGTGACCTATTGGGATGAGGACGCTGGAGAGGCAGGAGAACCTTATCCTTATCCTTGATAATTGTTGCTACAGCAGAGTGGCTAAGGCCTAGCACGTAGCCAATATTTTTCACTGATTCTCCTTTTTCTGATCTCTTTACAATGTCTAATTTCACTTCCACCATGATGGCTTTCCTCTTCTTCGACGCACTCCCATCTGAAGACTCTGACTTTCATTTAGGAGCCATGATAATGGCCAAAAAGTCGCCAAACAAAGCAACACAAAGGGAACACTTGTGCTGTGCGCAACCAAACTAATTCGGCAACTCCCTCACTCATGCACCGCATACTTCCGCCGCACACAACCAAACTAGTTTGCCAACTCCCTCACTCATACGCCGCATACTTCCGCCGCACACAACTAAACTAGTTTGCCAACTCCCTCACTCATACGCCTATGTAGTCCATAAGTTCGATGCTAACGGCGTAAGCCAAAACACTCACATCTCAACTTTTTTAAGTTTTTATGAGAGTGAGCGTCATAAACTCGAAACATCGTATGTCGAGATGTCGTAACCAGAGGACTCCCTGTATTTTCCTCATCACTTGCCATATTCTACCCTTTTTCACCTAATTTACTGCATATTAAATTTTTATGTTGTGTTTTGGACTGAAATCATCAAGAGGGATAGCTTGCTCTCAACTGGATGAAACAATAAAATATCAGCAAGCTGAAATTATCGAAGGGGACCAGCACCTCCTTCTTTGTTGAAACAATCAAGTGTCCATGGGCTGAAATCACCATGGGGGGCACTTCTCCTCTTCTGACTCGATCAAACGTTCAAGTGTCTGTGTGGCATTAATATTAGGAATTACTGTGCTGCATCAAATGGCAGGGTGTTTTCATGCTGCGTTGTTTAAAGTATGGTCAGCTCTCTGTTAATGAGCTCTATTCATCAAGCCACCAAGCGTCCTGTAGGGGTCTTAATCCAGCCTTGGTTACCACACTGGGCGACACCAACCTTATTGAGACCACTGAGGTGGACTATGCTGTGTGATGCCACGTTGGCATCAGTGTTGTCAGTCTGACTGAAGTTAGCAGAGAGGTTATCACGGATCACTGGCTAAAACTCAGAAAATCTGTACTAATCACTGGTTCTTAGCGTATTTCAGACCAAGGACCATACTGCTAATATCAAAGATATGAGAGACCTCCTACAGATCAAAAGTTATTTCTTATTGTAAAAAAAAAATAATCTGGAAATTTAATACTTAAAATGACCACATTTATTATCCTACATGGGTGGCACAGTGCTAGTGCAGTTGCCTCACAGTAAGGAGGCCAGGGTTTGTGTCCCGGGTCCACCCTAAGTGGAGTCTGCATGTCCCCACCAGGCTTCCTCTGGCTACTCTAGTTTCCACCCACCATCCAAAGACATGCAGGTTAGGTGGACTGGCAGCACTAAGATGACTCTATTGTGTGTTTGGGGTTTGGGTGTGTTTGCCCTGGCATGCTGTCCAGGGTTTGTTCCTGCCTTGTGCCCTATGCCACCCAGGATAGTGCTGAAGCCTGACCTCCATTCCTACTTTGGATTAAGCAGGTTAGAAAATAACAAAAAATATCCTACATGTATCTACATGAAAATGAACAACTTTCAACCTCCAAGCTGCTGGATTTGCTTTTGAGAGCATCAGACTGAAAAACTGCCAGGCATTGTGAAATGCTGCCATCTGGTGGTTAAAGCTTTTTTTTTTCTAAAATGTGATTTAATTTATTTTACAATAACATCTTTTCAGGGTTAAAAATAAAATAATCATCCTATAGAAACTTCAACATCTAAAACACCTTCATAAATACATCACAGAAGGATAAATAAGATAAAACTCTAAACATAAATAATTAACTGCAGATTGCCACAGTATAAAACTACTACTGTTACAAAAAAATAAATGTAGAAGCAAAATTTTTTAATAATTGTGCTATGAACATTATCTTTGGATGTAGAATAATTTTCTAATTTTAAAAGATAATTTGAAAATAGTTGGTTTGACATTCATAGGTAAGTTTAAAGTGCTAATCAAAGAAATGCTGCATGCCCTCCAGGACCTCTAGGGCCCTGTAATGGTTGCCAGGCTTAGCCCATTATCCCATTCTGATTTGTTTTCTAAAATTGCTGCTTCACATTCTTCCCTCATACTGTTTATGTTGTGTGATGTAGGAACATTGAAAAATAGGATGGATTTCTGAGAAATCAACTGATGAGCTTGATTACCCATTGCAGAGCCGGTCAATGCATTAGGCGATATAGGCAGCTGCTTAGCACGTCGTCATCTGAGGGGTGGCATTTATGAAAGTTAAGGGACACCCACTACAGATACTGAGTGGGACCCAACCCCAGTCTTCGAACACTGATGTTACAGAGTGGGCACTATTACCTACTGGCTGCCGTTTATGGAAATAAATGTGTGTATGCTCTGTATACCAAGGCACACATGCTCTGTAAAGTCCATGGTGCTACTGAAGAGGCGTACACCTAGGGGGACCCAATCTCAGTTATCGAACTCCGAGTGGGCACTGTTACCCACTTTGCTGCCATTTATGAAAGTAAAAGTGTGTATGATCCGTACACCAAAGGGGATCATGCTCCAAAGTCTGTGGTATATGCAAAATGGGGCACCATTAGTGCTGCTGAAGGGGCGTGCACCTCAGACACCAAGGGGGACAACAGGTCATCAAAGACTAATAATACTGTCTACCCACTGCGGACAATGAGGGGCAACATTCATTCACCCCACCTAGGGCCCCAATTAGGCTTTGACTGGCACTGACCCACTGAAACATATACAGTACACTTATACTGTGCATTCAAAAACTACTCAGATCCCTTCTCATTTTTCAAGTTTTGTGACTATGCAGCCTTATGTTAAAATCATTTACATTGTTTTGCAACATTCAATCTCCCAGAATGACAAAGCAAAAATGGGATTTTAGAAATGAAGAACTGAAATATCAGACCCTTTGCTCAGCATGTATCTGAAGACCCCTTTCCCAACGATTCCAGCCTGGAGTCTTCATACACCTGGATTTGGGGATTTTCTGCCATTCTTCTGTGCAGATCCTCTCAAGTTTGGTCCAGTTGGATGGAGGCCATCACTGGACAGCTACTGTATATTAGGGTCTTTCCAGAAATTCTCAATTAGATTCAATTCAGCCTGAGGATGGGCCACTCAAGGACATTCTCGGGGTTGTCCCTAAGCCACTTCTGTGTCGTCTTTGCTTTATGTTTAGGGTCATTGTCTTGTTAGAAGGTGAACCTTCAGCCCAGCCTCAGGTCCAGAGCATTGTGGAGCAAGTTTTTACCATTAAGGATATCACCATAGATAGATAGATAGATAGATAGATAGATAGATAGATAGATAGATAGATAGATAGATAGATAGATAGATAGATAGATAGATAGATAGATAGATAGATAGATAGATAGATAGATAGAATGTTATTTGTCCTCTGCTTTGTTCAATTCAGCTTTCTCTCCACTCTGTCTAGTCTAGTGCTACCATCACCATGCTTCACCACTGGAATGGTATTGGGCAGGTGATGAGCGGTTGCCTGGTTTCCTCCAGACATGATGCTTGGAGCTGAGACCCCACCGCTCAATCTCGGTTTCGCCAGACCAGAGAATTTTATTACTCACATTCTAATTGTCCTTTACGTGCCTTTTTGCAAACTCCAAGCAGACTTTCATGATTTTGTTAAGGAAAGGCTTCTGTCCAGCATAAGGCCCAGATCAGTGGAGTGTTGCAGTGATGGTTGTCCTTCTGAAAGTTTCCTTCATTTCCACACAGGTTCTCTTGAGCTCGGCCAGAGTGACCATCAAGTTCTTGGTCACCCCTCTTACCAAGGCCATTCTTCCTACTAGCTTAGTTTGGCCTACTCAAGGAAAAGAGTTGTGGTTTCTCCAAACGTCTTCGATTTAAGAATTATGGAGTCAGCTATGCTCTTGTGAACCTTCATTGTTGCAGGAATTTTTATAGCCTTCCCCAGATCTGAGCCATGACACAATTCTGTCTCCATGCTCTGTAGACAATTCCTTGAATTTCATGGCCTTGTTTTTGTCAACTTTGAAATGTTCCATTGACAGGCGTGTTGAAACATCTCTAGGATGTTCAATAGAGTGGGGTGCTTCTGAGCTAAATTTCATGTGTTATAGACTGAATATTTGTGTCAGTGGGAAACATTTCAGTTTTTATTTTTAATGTGTTTGTAAAAAGTTATAAAATCCTGTTGTTCCGATTATCTTTCTAGGATATTGAGTGTTGCTTGATAAGGGAAAAAATAATTTAAATGATTTTAGCATAAACACAAATTGTGAATAATACTGAAGGGAAACTTTCGGAATGCAGTATATGCAGTGTAATTCAGTTTATGGTGGTCTTGTGTCTCAGCATTTAATTCTGCCACCTCCCAACTGCAGAACCCCTCGTATCACAGCTTGTACACTGTGGACTTTGTAAAGTCTTCTTCTGTCTGTGTGGGTTTTACATCCAGACACTACACTTTTCCTCCCACATCCTAAAGATGAGCAAATGGGATTAAATGGTGACTTTAGATTTCCTTCTTATGAGTGGGTGCACATGTATGTACTATCTAGGAATGGGTCGAACCTTGCACCCAGTGATTCCCAAAAATCAGCTCACCAGAATATACACAGGTAAAATCTGCTCATTTCTGGATTTAGCTTTAATTAGATGTTTGCTCACCTGTCAAAGTTGCCACTGCTTCAACTGCCCCATTGTACACTGTGACATTTCTGGCCGGTTCTTTATCTTTCCACAACACCTGCACGTAATTTGCAACTTGATAATAGCCACAAGTGGCCAGAGCCCACCACAGGGAATAATAAATCAGAGCCACTGAAGAGTAGCATATCTTAAAGTCGTCCCAGAGCTGCAGGGCTCGTTTGAGTAGAAGGTCACCAATCCCTTGATTGCTATCTGCAGTGATGTTAGCTTTGTTGAGGTCATTTGAAAGTTCACCTGTCTGTTTTGAGTCAGCTGTCTTGAGGCTTGTGACACTTTTATGAAAAAACAGACTCCTTTGAGGCATAGGGAGCCAAAATGAAATAAAAAAGGCTATGGTGACAGATACAAGTGAGATTATGTTAAGATCATAATAAGACACTTTGGCCAGAGACACAAGTAGCTGCCCTAAAACAGAACCAACGGTGTAACCCACCAAAGTGACGCTCCGGCAGTAACTTGTGACCTTTGTGTAGTATTCCAGACTAACTACACTGTAGATGTAGGAGTAATAGCCAACCTCGGAGGCGGTCACAATCCCATAGGTGAACTGCATGAACTGCATCGCCAGTACCCCAGGAGCGAACAGGAGCAGGAGCCAAGTGATGATGTAGCCAAGGCCTTGGAGGACAATAACTGGTTTATATCTCAGATAGTCAGTCACTAAAAAAATTGGGACTAGGATCACAAAGTTGGAGTAGGTCCATACTGGGTACACTTGTCTGGAAACCTGAAATTACAGGAGAGAAGAATAATTACTTCTGGTGAAACCCCATGTAGTGGGAACTGGCACCATGGTACACTTGTAGTTCATGGACTGAATGCATTGTCCGTGAGAGTAAAGAGACACAGACAAGATTTATAAAAGTGGAAAATAAAAAGTGATTCAAACAAAAAAGTGTTATAATGAAATTCCCAAACCTAATAAATGTGGTTTCATTAATAAAAACAAAGTCCTAATGACGCACACAAATCAAAAGTAACAAACAACAAATTGTGAGGTTTTCTGAACTCACAAAGTATAAACAGTATACCGCTTGCGTAACAGTAGTGTCTGTAGGCTCACGCATCACATCACATGAAGTATAAACTCGGCCTCAGTGTTAGACCTATGCATCACTCAGGCAACGGCATTGGTGTGTCTTGAGTAAGCTTCAGACACAAGTGTTACCTGGACAATGGTGTAGACACGTCCTCTCCTAGCCTTTGTGGGGAACAGCCCGGACACAGACAGGTAGACATGATGGTATCACCACACACACGTTTACTATACATTCTATTTACAGTTCAAGTGCACAATCCCAGTGCCTCAGCACCAAACACCCCTTTAAGTCCTTGGCCACACTCACAATTTCTTCTTAGTCTCTGGTCCGCCTCCACTCCTCTCCACCAAGCTTCGTCCTACTCCTCCCGACTCTTGCCCTTGACTGGAAGGAGGCGGCCCCTTTTATTCACCCTGGAAGGACTCCAGGTGCATCCTGAGGGCTTCTGTAGCCACACCCTTGTGTGGCGGAAGCTCTGTCGGTGTATCCGGAAGTCCTCCGGGTGTCCCCCAATACTCTTCCCCCTAGCACTTCCGGGTGTGGCAGAAGTGCTGAGGTCTAGGGCTCCCAAGGCATCGGGGCACCCCCTGGTGGTGACCACGGGCCCCTACAGGGTTTGAGCTTCCAAGCTCTGTACCTGTGGTCCCCAAAGCAACCAGGGAGGATGCCCCCTTGTGTCCTGGAGGAGGCACAAGCCCTCCTCCGCTCCTCCTGGGCATCCCGGCCGGGCATGAACCCCCGCCGGGTACCACACCTTATAATGGCGTCTCGTAAGAAACGCCTCTCATCAGCAGTGATGAAGAAGTGAATCTGTCTTCAGACAGTGAAACCAAAAGAGATTCTGGAAACCCAAAAGTGACACTCGTGTCACTTGTACATGTGCAGTGTGCTGTTCACATTATTATTAATTGTAACATTATTATACTTTCTACTCTTCTGACTTTGTACTTATAGTGTTTTGCACATTGTACAGTAGAAAGATGAGATTTAATTAATGTAATTTTTCAAGCCAAAAAATGTAATGCTTTTCACATATTTAAAAAAATGTAATGCTAAGGAGGCTAAAATGCAAAATGCTTCAAATATAATGTCATTTAACTTACTAATAATAATAATAATAATGATAATAAATGTAATTTACTTAGTGATCAAATGCACCTGAATGTTATGCCATGTGTACATTGCCTAACTTGTTTTTATAAATTGTAATAAATACTGGACCTGTTCTTGTAGGTTCAAAAAGGTTCTGTCAGGCATCAGAACAAATGTGAAAACAATTGTCTCCTACCTTGTGTCCAAAACTAACAGCATAGACTCAAATTCTCCAAAGACCTTAAATTATTAAAGTCAAAAACTGTTCATTCACCACCAACAACAACAACATTTATTTTTATAGTACATTTTCATACAGACAATGTAGCTCAAAGTGCTTTAGAAGATATCAAGGAGAACGTTTCAAGAAGAGAAAAACAAATAAGATTAGCAATAATATTAAAGATTAAGTAACAAAGAAAAAAAACAAATGAATCTAAATGATCTTAACAACTAATAAATATCAAGTAGAAGAGTAGCGTCCTTATATACAATGTCATAATGTAAGTCTCTAAGGATCTCTAAGGTCTGGTGATGAGGTCAGATGGACGGCAGGACAGGAAAAAAGAAATTCTCTTTAATTGTGTTATTGTGTTAGAACAGAACTGAGGAGAACAAATGTGTAAATAACAGGAGGAAGAGTGATGGGTGTCCATGATGAGAAAAGAAAAGAAAAGAAAAGAAAAGAAAAGCAGGTGTCCAGTGAAGAGCAGCAGGACAGACTCCTCACTCTGGCTCACTTAAGTCTGCTGGTAACTTTTAGTTTTTCAACCCTTGTAAGAGCCATTTGCTAGTTATTTAAGTTATATTAAATATTTGCCTAAATATTAGTGCATAGTTTCTTACAGCCCCCATACATTGAATTGAATTGGTGTATTCTAACTATTTCTAGCCTCTCTGACTACAAGGGGGCTCTGCCCCCCTGCTCGCTTCGCTCGCCTACCCCCGGCGTTTTGAACCCGTGCCCGCTGGGCAGCTGTAGTTTCAGATGTGCGTTGTAGGAGCTTGCGTTGTTTTGAACCCGTGCTTGCCCTGCTTTTGCGGTTTGAGATGCACATTGTAGGCGTATATCTGTCAGTTGAGCCCATTCGGTTTGAACCCGTGCCTGCTTTGCCTCCGCAGTTTCAGACGGTGGATAGGAGTTAAGGACGTATTATATGGTAAATCACAAAGATTTATTGGAATATCTCTTTATATACAATATTTGTAGTAAAGATGGTTTGTTGTCCTTGAATAAGTTTTCCTTGGTATTGGGAGTATTTATAACTGTAACTTTAATGTCAGATGAACGCCGAACTCATGAGAAGGTCTACATAAAGTTGTCCATGTCCAAATACGTGCTCAGAGAGGTATATGCCAACTTTGTCCATGGTCTGTGCTTGGGATTTGTTGATTGTCATGGCACATGCAGGTTTACTGGGAAATTGGTGTCGCCCAAGTGTAAATGGCAATTCAAGGGCAGAACTTGTAAGGTCAATTCTAGGAATTAAAACAGTATTGTCAGTATGTGATCCTGGAAGTATTTTTGCTTCAATAACATTGTTTGTCATGGTGTTGATGACTAAACGTGTACCGTTGCATAAACCCTGTTTAGTATTAAGGTTTCTTAATAGCATGACAATTGTTCCGATTTTAAGGTTAAGATTATGTTGTGGTAATCCGGCTGGGTTACTAGTGTTCAGATATTGTAAAGGGAAATTAAGATGTTCAATCTCGTCTTCAGAATCAACTTTGTCAGTACTTGGAAAGAGGCGGCTTCCTCCAGGAAGTAATGCAATGACTTGGTTATTTATGTGATCAACATCAATATTCTTTGGACATAATATAGCCCATTGCGTTAACAGTGGCATCTGGTCTATTGTTTTGGAGGTGTGATCGCAACTCCATTAGTTCTTCCTTGTTTAGCGTTAGTAATATGGATAATGGATTGCACTTACTGTTAATACGTAGCGTTTTCTGTGGTTAAATTGTTAATAATGTATGACTGTAATGTGATGATTCACTTATGCTGTATAGTCTTCACGTGTGAGGATGACGAACCTTTAATACGGAGTGTTCGTTTATTCTTATTACCCATCAGGTGTTGTGCCTGTGTCTTGTGTGGTTGCACTGTTAATATTGTATCACTGTAATGTGATTCTAATATGTTGTGGAGTCCGTATTTGTTGGGTTTCTGTACTATATTGTGTTTTTGCTTGCGGGTCATTAGAGGTGCGTGGATCAAGCTGTGTAGTGTGTTTGCGTACTATCTGGCACTTTCTGTACTCCAATTGATTTGTGACCCTTTCTGGACTCCGTAGTCTGTCCCGTTTTACTCTGGGGTGGCATATCATGTCGGGTTTGATTTGTGAACCTTTCTCGACTCCGTATTCTGTCCCGTTCTACTCTGGGGTGGGGTGCTGACTCCTGTTGTTTGTGTGATTGTATCATTGTAATGTGATTCAAATATGTTGTGGAGTCCGTATTTGTGGGGTTTCTGTACTATATCGTGTTTTTGCTTGCGGGTTTTTAGAGGTGCGTGGATCAAGCTGTGTAGTGTGTTTGCGTACTATCTTGCGCTTTCCGTACTCCAATTGGTTTGTGACCCTTTCTGGACTCCGTAGTCTGTCCCGTTTTACTCTGGGGTGGCGTATTATGTCGGGTTTGATTTGTGAACCTTTCTCGACTCCGTATTCTGTCCCGTTTTACTCTGGGGTTGGGCGCTGACTCCTGTTGTTTGTGTGGTTATGTCGTTCGTAGTCTCCATGGACTCCATAGTCTCTGGGGGGGTTTGTGTGGCACACCAAGCAGCACATTATTCCTAACTTCACTCAGTCGTAGTGCCACGCACAATATGGCGGTGACGCCTGCGCCCTTACTACACATTAGTGCCACTCACAATATGGCGGCAACGCCTGCGCCTTCCGTATTATGTCAGATTTCACCATGCTGTGTAGGCGCCTTTGCCTTTCATACTTTCCCGCGCCTTCCGACATGCGATGTAGGCGCCTGTACCATACGGTTCTGCCTCCGCTGTGTGGTGTGGACGTTTAACTGTCGTTGTTTCCGCCTTTATATTCTGTCCCTCGCTGTGCATGTGTTTCGTGCCTAGGTTTTTTTGAATCTGTTGCATTCCAGTTTTCATCATCTGTAACCTGCTCTCCATGTGTTTGGCCCCGTTCTTTAACCTCTTTATGACGTTTTACTTTGTTTCCTACTCTGTCTTTTATTTCTGACCTCGCTTTATCCTGCTTGCGGCATGTCAGATGGTTCGTAGTCTCTCCCATTTTGCTGTGGGGCGGGGGGGCTTTGTGTGGCGCCTGCGCACGTTCGTAGTCTTTCCCGTTTCACTCTGGGGAGGGGGGCTTTGTGTGGCGCCTGCGCACTATGTCTCCTGCGTCCACGGGCAGGTCCCTGCGTCCATATCCGGTTTACCATTCTCGTTTAGTAATATGAATACATTATACTCAGTTAGTGACATACCTTGCCGTGTGTAAGGCATGGAGGGCTCATGGTTTTAAACCGTGCCTTACGTGCCCAATGACATGAAAGACAATGTGCTCTATTGAATGCACAGCATTGTACGTTTAAAGCGTACTGAAGAAGAAGTAAAGCAACTTTAAGTATAGAAACAACTAATGTTTGACAAGAAAAGCTAAGTTTAGGGGAAGATACATTTTTTCTCATTGTTTTGCCTTTTATTCTACGTATTTAACACCCTTTTTTCTTTATTCTTGTGTGGACTGTTTGCTTTGAATTTTCACTTAATCTTTTGAAACAAACTTTTGGACTGAGAGATTTCTTTCGGCCCCTGTTTTACCCGTGTTTGATCCTGCCTTACACACCCGCAGCTACAACCCTACATGTGAGAAGTAAAACACAGCAGTATGAAGTTAGACGACATGTTTTCTTTTAGATATGACAGGCTATACAGGGCATATTGGGTATCAAAGTAAAAACTCATTTT
The DNA here is from genome assembly GCF_900747795.2 of Erpetoichthys calabaricus. Lineage (NCBI taxonomy): Eukaryota > Metazoa > Chordata > Cladistia > Polypteriformes > Polypteridae > Erpetoichthys > Erpetoichthys calabaricus. Next base: position 22,866,781 of record NC_041403.2, read on the forward strand.
GAACATTCATTTCTTAGAGCTTTTCAACATCCCAGGAAAGTATGAGAATATGAAATTCACAGAATTCTATCTCTAATGCGGTTGATAAAACTAAAATGAGTTTCAACATCATGTGTTCTTTGTGTACAAGATAAGGCCTTTTTCATGCCACACAATGGAGAAAATGTTTGAGCTCAACTTTGAATTTGCCAGTCATCAGGTATTAGCCCTAATACAAAGAAGCAGCCCTCACTCCTGCTAAAAGCACACCCAACATGCAGTATTTTTGCTCACATATTACAATACACCACTTATCAACAGTTTCCTCTGACTGGTAAACGCTTGCAAAGGTTAGTAGGGGCAAAGGACAACGACATCATTTATTTCTGTAGCACATTTTCAGAGAAACAGTGTAACTCAAAGTGCTTAAAGATGTCAAAGAGAAAGTTAGAAGAAAAGAAAATGAGAAAAGGCAATACTATTAAAGAAAAAGAAAGAGTTGAATGCTACAAGGGATGATAGGAAAAAAAGTCAGCTTTATAGACATTACTAACACTGGTGAAAAGAGAATGGGAATTATTCAAAATTTGCTTAACACATTGACTGCTGGACCATTTATAACCAGGACGCTGCAGTACTGGTCTATGCATATATGATAAATAAATAAAAAATAATCCATCCATTTTCCAACCCGCTGAATCCGAACACAGGGTAAGTCTGTCAGAAGTGTAAAGAAACTGTTAAATACTTTATATAAGTCTCCATTTGAGTAACAGTCCTTGAAGGATGGCACCACACAGAGTGCAGGCCTAGAAACAAGTCAAGTCAAGTCAAGTCGGGGAGCAGGCACTGGCACCCATTACACGATGAAACAACTCGGGATCCTGGTTGGCAGACACGCGGTCCAGTCCCACCCTCCGTAAATGACCCTCTATCTGCCTCAGCCAGGTGTTATGTTGGCGACCCCTTGGCCTGGTCCAGCCACTTGGGTCCCCCAAGCTGGATCACCCTCAGGGAAACGCCCCACATGCTCGTAGTGCTGTAACTGACGCTCCCTCACAATGCTGGTAATGTGCCTCATTCGGGACTCCATGAGCAACCGCTCATGCAACACAAAGTCAAACCAACAGTACCCAAGAATTCTCCAGAGAGACACAGTACCGAAGGAGTCCAGTCTTCATCTCAAGTCACTGAATAGCGTCCATGTCTCGCAACCAAATAGTAAGACAGGAAGCACCAGGACTCTAAAGACTTGGACCTTTCTCCTTTTGCATAGATATTGGGAGCATTGCACACCCCTTTCCAGTGACGCTTCCAATCCAGAAACACATGTGCCATAAATGTAACAGGCAGTGTGGTGTAGCGGTTAAGGCTTTGGACTTCAATTCCTGAGGCTGTGGGTTCAAATCTGCTACTGACACTGTATAACTCTGAGCAAGTCACTTGACCTGCCTGTGCGTCAGCCAAATAAGTAAGTGTAAATATGACACATTTCTTTGCGCTGTCCACACTTGTTGCACAGAACACATTTGGAAGTTGGTGACTGTTTGGGCTCAGTGGACAGCAGAATGTCCATGTAGTGCTGTCATGACACATCAGATGTCTATTGATGGAAAAACGCCTCCAGGGCAGCTATCTGCCCCAGTACCAGAGCCTATAGATTCCACATTATCCAACTCATTGTCATTATCATCAAAATATTTATCTTGAAACAAATCAAGTTGTTTCAAAATGTCAGCAGATTTAACTCTTTAAGGGCTGAATATTTTTTCCAAAATACTCATATTTCAGAAATGCACACAAAGCAATGGTTTAATACATAAATCAATATAAAACATATGTTGCTGCATTGCTGTGGCTGCTGTTGGCGCCTCTTAGCCATTTCTGGCAGCAGGAATATGCAGTGGGCCGGCTGCCTGGCTGTCTTCATGCTGTGATGGCAGTTGCACTGCAACAGAATCTGGTTTGCACCTCTTGTTATCGTAAATGGCGGTCTTCCCAGCACTGCCTTAGGTGCTTCAGTTACACGAACGTGTTCAGCACCACAATCAGCTGGGTACCGATCATCTGATGCTGGTATCTCATTTTCGTTTTCGATCTTCATCTCCAGATCACTTGCATCAAAATCAGAGTCCGACAAGTCGCAGGCGAATTCAGCAATTATACGCAAAACGTCATCCATGGAGTATTTTGCTTTGTGCATTCACTTTGGTCTCTCGCCAGATGTTGATGCCATTTTAGAGGTTGTTTGCTCTTTGCTACTCATGCACAGAATTGAGGTCAAATCAATAAAGCTAACTTCCTATCTAGCAAAGAAAGTCAAACTAACATGTAATAGTGAGTTTTGTCACCATTTACAGCTGATTACCATTCTCTATCCCTGAATTTCAACAAAAGTCGACATCTGCACTGAAACAGTTTTACCTTTTTCGTGACAATATAACTAACATACCTGACTATTTATAGTACTATTTTCCACAAGATGTTTCATCTAAAGAACAACAACAACAAAAATATTCTATGGCTATCCACTAGATGGCAGTACTATAGTACACTCTTAAAATAAAGGTGCCAGAGTGGAGTGGATCTTTAGAGCAATGCCATAGGGAAACCATTTTTGGTTCCCAAAAGACCCATCCACATGACAATTCTAGAAAGGACCTTTTATTCATTTAGATCCGTGATAGGCTTCTTACAGTAATCAGGAATAAATGGTAACAGATTTGTGAAATATCAATGCTCACGATTTTCAAAGGCCTCTCAGTGCATAGATACAATAACACAGCTAATTCCAGTTTTTTCTTAATCTTTTAGTCTCTTGCTAAGTAGCCTACCAAGCATTATAGATTGCAGATTTTTTTTCTACATATTAGGAAACTTTTCAAAGCACAAAGAACTAACATTTTGTGCAAAGAATACTTCCCAGAATGAAATAGCACTTTGTCAAGCAATAGTTCAACTAGGAACCATTCGACCCAATAAAGAACCATAAAATGCCATTAAAGAACCAGTATTTTTAAGAGTGTAGGTAACTGAGACACAACAGCAAAGCTTGGCAGCAAGTTGGCAGTGTCTGTAGTGGCTGTATCCTGAGATACGAGTTACATCGTACATCACGCCAAGATAGAATCAATGAGATACGACTTAACTCATACTTTGTGTTCAAAGTGAAGCCATTCAAAAGGCCCAAGAGAAAGATGAATGTAAAATCCTGAGGTGGATCCAACTGCAGACATCTGCTGCTTCTCGATTCAGTAACTCTGCTTGACAATTGGACAGCAGGTATTTGCCACCTGGTTTACTGCAGATTGAGTCAGATAAGCCTCCCCTAACCGTAACCTTAACCATAGTGTAACCAGGTTTTATCATTGACATATAATGAAAGGCGACAACCTCCTCAATGGAGTGGAGCCCTGGAGGTCCACAGCTGGAGTCTATTGGCAGAGGAGTGTCCGTGTTCATTTGACCTTAGCTTCAACTAGTCTAACAGCAGGGCACTGTGCCGTGCATGTTCGAACTACCCATAAGCCATTATGAACGTGTTGTATTGAGTCAGCCTTTATCCATTGTAGTTACCGTGTAATTTTCTAATTGCCTTTACTTTTTGATTTACCACTGTACATATATTTATGTTATGAAAGTTGATATTGATTTATTTTTGTTGCTTATTCGTTATTAATCTTACCTAATTTAATTAGTTTTTTCTTTTCTTGTAAGTATTTATTTGATATCTTGTAAACAGTTTCAACTACATCCAGTGAATAAAAATGTGCTTTAGAAATTAATGCTGTTCTCGTTGTTTTTAATCAAGTTAATCAGCTCCTTCCCAGTAGGTCATGGTGCTATTTGCCCACACTGTTTGACTACTCTCTCTATTGAACAAATATAACATGTTGTGTTATGTTTTTTGTCATGTGTACACATTACAAGGAGATTTCCTTGTAGAGGTGATAAGAGGCACCATAAATGGATATAAGAGAACAAAGGAAACACATTGAAAGGGGCCAGCAGTAGTATAATGTAGTAACATAACACACGTTTCTTAAACCCGCTTAGTTCAATTCTGGGTCACAGTGGGGGAGAGCCTATTTCAGCCGCACTGGTCACAATGCAGGAAACAGCTCTGGACAGGATGTCAGTATATCTGTCGTATAGCCCACTCATGCACACACCCACACTCACATTCACACTGGCTAATCTGGAAGAGCCATTGGGTCTTTGGTGATGTAAGAAGAAAACACGCAGATGTGGGGAGGCGTGTAAATTACATAGGCATAGCAACTGAACAGCAGATTCAAACTCACAGTGCTGGAGCTGTGAGGTGACAACATTACCCACAGACCACCGTACAATACAGTAGTATAACATAAAAACAACAATGAATACTGTATGCCATACTTTAAATACACTATAGAATAATAAATAAAATAAAAGCACATTATGTTTGCTCATGCAGTTGATGGTAAGAATTGCTGTGGAGTAGCCTTAATCAGAATCAGAAAAACTTTATTAATCCTGAAGGAAATTACTTATGTTAAAACTGTACACATAGACAAAGACACAAGTAACATAAAGAGCAAATATTAAAAATAAGCCTATAAATTAAAATCTATATACAGTGCATCCAGAAAGTATTCACAGCGCATCACTTTTTCCACATTTTGTTATGTTACAGCCTTATTCCAAAATGAATTAAATTAATTTTTTTCCTCAGAATTCTACACACAACACCCCATAATGACAACGTGAAAAAAGTTTACTTGAGGTTTTTGCAAATTTATTAAAAATAAAAAAATTGAGAAAGCACATGTACATAAGTATTCACATCCTGTTTCCCCTGATCATCCTTGAGATGTTTCTGCAGCTTAATTAGAGTCCACCCTGTGGTAAATTCAGTTGACTGGACATAATTTGGAAAGGCACACACCTGTCTGTATAAGGTCCCACAGTTGACAGTTCATGTCAGAGCACAAACCAAGCATGAAGTCAAAGGAATTGTCTGTAGACCTCCGAGACAGGATTGTCTCGAGGCACATATCTGGGGAAGGTTACAGAAAATTTTTCTGCTGCTTTGAAGGTCCCAATGAGCACAGTGGCCCTCCATCATCCGTAAGTGGAAGAAGTTCGAAACCACCAGGACTCTTCCTAGAGCTGGCCGGCCATCTAAACTAAGCGATCGGGGGGAGAAGGGCCTTAGTCAGGGAGGTGACCAAGAACCCAATTGTTCACTGTCAGAGCTCCAGAGGTCCTCTGTGGAGAGAGGAGACCCTTCCAGAAGAACACCATCTCTGCAGCAATCCACCAATCAGGCCTGTATGGTAGAGTGGGCCAGACAGAAGCCACTCCTTAGTAAAAGGCACATGGCAGCCCGCCTGGAGTTTGCCAAAAGGCACCTGAAGGACTCTCAGACAATGAGAAAGAAAATTCTCTGGGTTTGATGATACAAAGATTGAAATCTTTGGTGTGAATGCCAGGCGTCATGTTTGGAGGAAACCTGGCACCATCCTTACAGTGAAGTATGGTGGTGGCAGCATCATGCTGTGGGGATGTTTTTTAGTGGCAGGAACTGGGAGACTAGTCAGGATAAAGGGAAAGATGACTGCAGCAATGTACAGAGACAACCTGGATGAAAACCTGCTCCAGAGTGCTCTTGACCTCAGACTGGGCGACGGTTCATCTTTCAGCAGGACAACGACCCTAAGCACACAGCCAAGATATCAAAGGAGTGGCTTCAGGACAACTCTGTGAATGTCCTTGAGTGGCCCATCCAGAGCCCAGACTTGAATCAGTTGAACATCTCTGGAGAGATCTTAAAATGGCTGTGCACTGACGCTTCCCATCCAACCTGATGGAGCTTGAGAGGTGCTGCAAAGAGGAATGGACGAAACTGGGCAAGGATAGGTGTGCCAAGCTTGTGACATCATTTTCAAAAAGACTTGAGGCTGCAATTGCTGCCAAAGGTGCATCGACAAAGTATTGAGCAAAGGCTGTGAATACTTATGTACATGGGATTTCTCAATGTTTTTATTTTTAATAAATTTGCAAAAACCTCAAGTAAACTTTTTTCACGTTGTCATTATGGGGGGTTGTGTGTAGAATTCTGAGGAACAAAATGAATTTAATCCATTTTGGAATAAGGCTGTAACATAACAAAATGTGGAAAAAGTGATGCGCTGTGAATACTTTCTGGATGCACTGTATATAAAAGCCAAATACCACTGACTCAATCATCACAAAATCTCCTGAACCATGAGAACTTGGAGCTTGAAATTTGGAATGTAGGTTACCCTTGGCCCATAGGGGCTCACTAAGAAACGGTTTTAAAAATTTTCGTGGTCCAAGTACGAAATTTCATATAGATTGTTAGACCCGTGTGTATGTCTGTCCACTTTTCACGAGAGAACTACTTAACGGATTTAGATCTGTTTTTTTTTTCTATAATTTGTTTGAAAATTGATTTTACGACTTCTCTCATAACGTTAAGAATCATAGTTTGCTTGCAGGAGCGATATATGTGTGCTAATCCGAGACAGAGGCCGCGGGCTGATTGGAGGACGAAGAGTGACATCAGGAGTAGAGAGCTGGGCGGGGCCCTCCTCACTGTCCTGTTTCAATAATAAGTGGGAGAAGCCACAGGGGACGGCTAGTAGAATATAAATATCAAAATAAACTACACTAAATCCTCATTCACTATGCTGTACAGGTATATGGTGAATTAAATATAATAGATACTATTTAATGGGGGGCCTGAATGAAGTGGGAACAGGTATTGGAGTGGAAGGTTACCTGGTAGGACATCTGGAAATGAGACCCACAGAGGATTAAGTTATTGATTCAGGTGTTTTAAAACATTCCTCCTAGTCCATCCCTAGCCCATCCAACCTGTGTGCAAGGTAGAAACTGCAGAATGTCCCCTGTGTCATAAAATGCACACCGTCAAGCACATCCTGAACATTTGCTCCAGGGCACTTTGTGAGGGGTGTTATCGCTGGAGACATGACCAGTTTCTCAAGACGATTGCTGAGGCAATCAGCAAGAGGATCAGTGAGACCAGGAATGCCAGTGCTACAGTTTTAGAAGCACAATGTTGTTGGCTTCCTTTGTATGGCTCGAGAATGGGTGATACTTAAAGAGGTAAAACATACTGTATTACCAAAACCACTCTGAGACCTGGCATCATTCTGGTTTCTGAGGTTACAAAACAGCTCATCCTCCAACTGTGCCTTGGGAGGAGAAGTTGAACAAAGCACAGGAGAGAAAGAGGGAAAAACACCAGGAACTGCTGGTGGCCTGCCGTAGAAAAGGGTGGAGGGCCACACGCATACCGTTGAAAGTTTTGCAGGCCATTCCCTCAGCAAAGCCTATGGAACGCTGGGGAGCACTGGTGCAAGTAGGAGAAGAGCCATCAACAACAACGTAGAGGCTGCAGACAGAGTATCAAGATGGATCTGGCTGAAAAGGGGTGACGTGTGGGACAGCAAAATGCCACTTGGATCAACCTTTGTCGGGTCACATGGGAGAGGGTGTCTATTGTAAGATCCAAAACACCTTATAATACCAGGAAACAACCCTATTGACGTGTTCCAGTCTGGTGCATCAGAAGATGTGTGAATAACTATACGATGGGGTACCCAAAAATAACCGGAATTCAAAATAAATAATAATATGTAATAATTTTTGCTTACTGAACTTTAGTCTCCTTCAAAGTACTCTCCATGTGAATGAATGCCAGCTTGTCCCAATGGTTTTCCCACTGGTGGAGAACCTTTTTGGAAATGCTGAAGAGGAACTTTGTCCAAGGCCTGCAGCAATTTTTCTTTGACGTCCTCCATAGTACAAAACACTTTCCTTTTGAGTTCTTTTTTCATATGCAGGGACAAGAAAAAGTTGCACGATCAAGATCATGAAAGTAGGTAGGGTGGCAGAGAACTCCAATCACACAAGTCCAATTTAGAAATCTCTTCAATGGTTTGACGACCATCTTCGTAAATTGCATTTTTCAAGATTTTCGTCATTCCTAGATTGTGGGAAGGTCGGCCAGAACTTGGTTGATCTTCAAGTGACATTTCCCCTTGTTTGAAACATGAAACTATTCGTAGACCTGTGTTTTACTTAAAGCTTCAACTTTAAAGAGCAGTTTCAAGCATCACTACAGTTTCAGCAGCTGTTTTTTTTCCAAAGAGAAAACAAAATTTAACACAGACTTGCTGTTCTTTATGATCACCCATCACAAAAATCTCAGAACACATCTAATAAGCACCAAGAAGAAACCGACACAAAATGTCGTGCAAACAATACAGAGCAGCAACACTTAGCAGACTGCCACAGAATACTGATTTAATTTTGTAATTAAGTCTAGATTGCATGTCAGGTACAAAGTCTGGTTATTTTTGGGTACCACCTCGTACAAAAAGGCCCTACAAAATCTCTGGTTTACTAAACAGTAATAGCACACTGAGCTGGATGTAGTTTTCATGTAATAATATGCACAAATAGATGAAATATAGCACATATTGGACAACTGAGAAAGAAAAAAAATAGTTATTCACATGAGAAGCAACAGATGAGTTATTACACATCTAAGTCATTGAAAAATGTTCTCTGCGCTATCCCATTAAGGACAGAGTGAACAGCTTATTGTGTGGGACGAGTGACCGGAAGAGGAGTTATAGAGTCTGATGGCTGTGAGGAGGAAGGGTTTCCTGTGACGTTCAGTGGAGCACTTTATGCTAGTCAAACTACTGCTAAAAATGCTCCTCCGTCCAACCCCAACATTGTGAAGTGTGGGATTAGTATTTTCAATAATAGACTGAAATCTACAAAACATTCTCTGATCTGCCACAGTTTCTAAGCTGTCCAGTTTCTTTTCCTACCACAGAGGTAGACTTCTGAATGAGTTTGTTAAGCCTCTTAATGTCTGCCACCTTTTTGCAAACCACCCCCCACCCCAGCACACCAGAGTAAACAAATGGCACTGGCAACCATGCACTCATAGAACATCCGCAGCATAATATTGCAGACCCTAAAGAATCTGAGTCTGCGTAGGAAATGCAGCCTACTTTGACCCTTCTTATATACAGCCAGTGAGTTCTTAGACCAGTCTAACTGTGACCAGAGGATAACAGCTGGCCCTGAATTTTGTGGTCTTGAGTGTCTTCGGTCCCATCCAGGGGAGAGAGAAAAGTGACAGTGCAGGAAGTTTAAGGTTGATAATAATAAAGTTTGCTTTCTTAAGGCAGTCTATGTTACACTGTACAGTATATGTCCTGATTTCAAATGAAGGGTGCTATACAGCCAGTGAGGATGGACTCCAGTGTTCAGATATGGACGTTGGTGAGTATAGATGGAGACAATCAGAAATCTGAGGAAGTTTAGGCATTGGTGAGCCTTCTTGGCAATATGGTGACTCCAAGAATTTTAAAGATGTTGTCAAGTAGAGACATAGATATGGCTGTTTAGGGGTGTTAGGCCTCCAAAAGGCTTCATTAATAGGCTTTACTGGCCAGACCAGGCCACACTGTGCCTGCCTAAAAAGGCCTATCCCCAATCAGGTTTTGTCCCAACTGGCCTGCCACAGGCCTAGGAGCCCCAAAAGGGATTGACATCTTCAAAATTAGCTTACAAGTCCTACAAAATATATCAAAGTACCTCACAAGTATGAAGGTCACCATAAACAACAGTATCAAAATGATCTTTCTAAAAAGAAGTATTTATAAGAAGAAAAACACAAAGCAAGGCTCCAACAAGTAAAAGAGGGGAAAAGGAGTTGCCTAACAGGAAATCCTAAATTAACAAAGGCCCAAATTGAAATCCAAATTCAAAATCCATAAGATGACAAGAGAATCATAAGCCAGAAAATCCAGTAACAAATAACAATATTCATGACTCCACAGATAACAAAATGCTTGGCTGCTGAATCCTACATCTGGCTTGAATATGAAGCCAGAAGGAGAACCCAGCAGCTATGACATAAAGGTGGCACCACCCCTTGGAGAAACACCCACAAAGTACAAGGGAGAGAGAGAGAGGTTGGGAGCATGTACCCCCCACATGATGAACCACCTCAGGAACCCAAATTAGTGCCCAAGTGCAGTCGTGGACTGGGTGACACCTCAACCCCACACTCGTTTGAATAGAATACCACCAACCCCTGAGCTTTCCCTGCAAGTTGGAGGACCTGTTTGCAGGGCTAGATGCAGGTTAATGTCATACCCAACAGGTTAAGGGTCTTGCTCAAGGGCCCAAAGGAGTGGAATCACCTCTGGCATTACCAGGATTCGAACCGGCAACCATCTGATTGCTGGCACAGATCCCTAGCCTCACAAAGGAACACATGTAAATTAACTAATAATAAACAAAATCAAAAGAAATAACAAAATAAGAAAAATAATGATTCACAATGAACAAAAAAAATTTGGACGTGACCGTCTGTAGGCTTTGCGCCCTAGGAACCAAGTTACCCAAACTGTTGCAAAACATTTCAGTAATTATTTACCACTCTGATGCTGATCTTTGTGATCATAAAATCGGTCATTACGATAGCAATTGACGAGAAGAATTCATAATTAATTGCAGAATTATGGAATTTGAGGATTCCTCTAGGCTGCCTCTTTCTCTTGCATGATTGGGCTCAAAAAATAATCAGCACATTGTCATCTCATAACAGGCTTAAGTTCTGAGTTTGATATTTTCTCATCCAGCCACTTTGGCTCTTGGTCGTCCTGAAGCAACTGTGACACACAGACACACACACAGACAGACAAACACCCATCATCAAGAAATTGAAATTTTTCATGAATCTAAAGCTTTTGCTTCTCCCCCATAGATGATAGTGGAGGAGGGCACAAAGCAAAAAAGAAAAATATACATAAATGCACAACAAAAGCTACCAATGCTCTCTACAGCATCTTCTCCATTATAACTGGGAGTGTGCTCTGCCTTCTGTTTCCTGAAGTTTACGACCAGCTTTTTGGTTTTGCTGATATTAAGGATCAGATTGTTGTGTTGGCACCACTTCCTCAGAAGGTAAAACTCTTCTTTGTATGCATGATTGCTTGTGATCAGGCCTGTTATAGTGGCATCATTAGCCTATTTAATGATGGAACTACAGTAAATCAGTATTTGGTCATAAGTGAAGAAGGAGTACACCAGGGGGCTCACTATCCTGTGCAATGCCTGTTCTCAGGGCCTGTATGGAGGATGAGAATCTGGACATGATGGGGTCGGCTGCTTTGGAAGTTTAAAATCCAGCAGAGGGTGGTACAAAGTACAAAATTTTGCTTACACTTGAAAGGAAAAAGCAGCATATGCAAAACAAATAAAAAAATCTTATTTATAAAACTGTGCGTATGCCACATGTCATGCCAAGTTAATAAATCTCTAGTCAATTTAAAACTATGCACTTGTTCACAAGCTTTTAGTGATTCTCCACCACCTCCCACCATTAACCATGTATGGTCTAAAAATGCTATTTTGGAATATTCATGATCTAATTAGCATATAAATTTGGCCATGCTCCCTGGGGACATCTTTACTACATACAGTGGCAGAATACTAGAAAAATAAGGCAGAAAACGAAACGTCAGTGAATGTGATCTTGAAATATTAGTTCCCACAATAACATTATCCATCCATCCATTGTTCAACCTGCTATATCCTAACACAGGGTCACAGGGGTCTGCTGGAGCCAATCACAGGGCGCAAGGCAGGAACAAACCCCGGGCAGGGCGCCCGCCCACCGCAGGGCACGCACACACACACACACACCAAGGACAATTTAGGATCACCAATGCACCTAACTTGCATGTCTTTGGACTGTGGGAGGAAACCGGAGCACCCAGAGGAAACCCACGCAGACATGGGGAGAACATGCAAACTCCACGCAGGGAGGACCCAGGAAGCAAACCCGGGTCTCCTTACTGCGAGGTAGCAGTGCTACCACTGCGCCACCGTGTCGCCTCAAAGCAACAACATTAGTCAGATTCATGTAAGCATCACATATTAGTTGTATATGGATTGAATAAAGGTGCTTTCTGTTCACAACAGCAAATTAATTCTGTGATGACGGCTTTATCGCAACAAGTGTACATTTCAATTGCACCAATTATGTTTGGAAAATCAGCAAATGCTGCATTGTGCCTTATGATCTCAACCTGCTTGCCCTAAATGTAAGAAAATTGGAAGTATGTGGATAGTATCTTAATTATACTATCCCATACAGGTTTGTAAACCCACCATGGGTGAAGATGGGGCACGGCTGCTAACTGTGTTGTCATCCTTCTCCTCCACCAGTGCCGAGAAACCACTCAGCGAGGGTAACTGACTCCGCCCCTTCCTGTTCCTGACCTACAAAAACATGACCGCCTAGAAGAAAGCATCACTTCTTGTCCGAGTAGCCAAATAGACAGAGCTCCTTCACAACCTGACCCATTTAATTCAAAGCACCTATAAGAGGCAGAATTTTGTTGTTGATTTCACACCATTGTGAATTATTTATTTATTTATTTTTGACTTTGAATTAAACGAGGACATTTACAATTTGTCATGACCTGTTATTCCCACGGATGACCACAATGTTTCTTTGCTATCGATTGTGTTTATGTTTCAGTGCCTCAGTGATGTTTTATGTATGTTGTGGATGGTTCTTCAAGAGGCAGGATCACCTTGTAATCATCACCACTGAGTATCCATCACCTATAAAATCAGAGGGTCTCCCAGAGTTCCTGTTGATTCATTTCAGATGTGCGCAGGAGTTTAGTGAGTGTTTCTTTGGATAGTTCTGAACGTTTATGACTTTTTGGCTTTTCGGCCTTTTTGCTCTGTTTTTGACTATTCTGCTAATATTTATATTGGGACTTGTTTGCTTTGTATTGCCTTTTTTTGTTACTGACCACTCTTATGAATCTTATGGAAGAGCATTTCTTGTGAAGAATAAGACTTTTGATTTATAAAACCTCTGTGTTTGCCCTTTTTACTAGCTGGGGTTTGATGGTGACATCACCATCTAGTGGCTAATTTTGGAAGTGTTTTTGAAAGTGTGTATTTTGGAACTCCTAGTTCATAACAATGGAGCTAAACCTAAGTCTAAATTGACTGAATTCATTATGAGCAAAAAAATCACTGTGCTCCCTGAACACTCTTTGTGTAACCGGCAGTTGGTGATATCCTACAAAACAGCTAGCACTGCCATTGCCAGTTGTGTCATACAACACACAGCACACTCTTTACATTAACAAAATAGATTGACTTCCATTATCACATTAAAAGCAGTTGACATTAATCGTAAGCATTAAGTGTTATTTCCAAAGACAGCTGTATTGAGAGATCATGTCAGTTCACTGTGATATAAATAGTACAAGAACATCAGAAGGTCAATGAAGTATCATTGAAATGCATAATGAAACAAAATTTCTGTTCTGTTGTCCTGTTGCCTGGAGTTGCTAAAATGGAGTAGGACTTATGGATGGTTGAAATGTGCCGTAATGTTAAGCCAATTTTCACAGCAAGATTGAGTTTTATAAATCCTGACCTCTGTATTTCCACTGAAGACCTTTTTTGTTTTTTTCGTCAGTTTATATCGACTACCTGGTTGTCTCTTCTCAGGGAACTGGCTGACAGCTCAGGAATATCTCAGTCAAGCTTCATTCCATCACACCTAGCATACTGGAAACCATTTACTAATCAGGAAGGTTCTACATCCAGTTTTAGTATGGTGTGGATACACATGTGTCAGAGGGGAACATTTTGTGTACAATGGGTGATTTTTATTTCTTTTTCTCTTAGGCAAAAAAAAACATGTAATATTAAATTTAAAGGCCAGTAGATGAAGGGGTAATTGGCACCCATTGTTGGGACTGGCGTGATAAGTTGAATGGCAAATTTCCTGGCTAATCCTGATTATTGCTGTCTACAGGACATAAGTATTTGCTGTCTTGCAAAAGAGTCACCGCTTTGAAGTTTTACGTACTTAAATATACAAAAAATACAAAATTATGATAACAGAACTGCTCCTTCCTTGGAAAATGTTTATATTTACCTGACTTAGAAATGAACATATCTGGAAATATTGGTTTCTAATCAGCATATGTGTACAATATTTTTTGTTAACCTGTGTTTACATTATTTCTTAAGCCCAAGAAATTTGGATGTGCCATTGTTTAATCCATTGTCATGTTAATCTAGGCAGGGACTGAAGTAGATAAAAACTTCTGGGGAGGAGAAGGCAGGGGTTGAGGGATGGTCCACTGAGAACACTGCCAAGACACTTGCATGGAGCACTGGGGCTTGCTGGCAGACAAGGGTACATGGCTGGCACGACTTGAGGCACAAGGACGGCAACACTTACCTCCAAGGGAGGAAGAGACAGCTCCACAAGGAGATGCCAGTTGTGGGTCCAGCGAGTGAGGGAACCTGCATGGATGGACTGAGTGAAACTGGCGGACGAGAATCAAGGCGTGTCTAAGTTGCAGCAACACAAGGAGCCCAGATTGGGATAAAAAGAACGACAAAGAGACGCTGACAGTCCACAGTCTCACAGACAGATTTTAGGCATATAAGTTAACCTTAAAGGAATACTCCATCCATTCCAAAAATGCTAATTAGAGGGGGAAATCCCATCAAAAAAGCCCAGCTAATAACATAGAAGGACACACAGAATCTTTATAAAATAATAGATTTATTTTTAACAAAAATGCTTTTCAACAAGAATGAAGCACAAAAAGTCAAAATGTTATATATAAGTTAACCTTAAAGGAATACTCCAGTCCATTCAAAAATGCTAATTAGAGGGGGAAATTCCATCAAAAAAACCCAGCTAATAACATAGAAGGACACACAGAATCTTTATAAAATAATAGATTTATTTTTAACAAAATGCTTTCAACAAGAATGAAGCACAAAAAGTCAAAATGTTATATATAAGTTAACCTTAAAGGAATACTCCATCCATTCCAAAAATGCTAATTAGAGGGGGAAATCCCATCAAAAAAACCCAGCTAATAACATAGAAGGACACACAGAATCTTTATAAAATAATAGATTTATTTTTAACAAAAATGCTTTTCAACAAGAATGAAGCACAAAAAGTCAAAATGTTATATATAAGTTAACCTTAAAGGAATACTCCATCCATTCAAAAATGCTAATTAGAGGGGGAAATTCCATCAAAAAAACCCAGCTAATAACATAGAAGGACACACAGAATCTTTATAAAATAATAGATTTATTTTTAACAAAAATGCTTTTCAACAAGAATGAAGCACAAAAAGTCAAAATGTTATATATAAGTTAACCTTAAAGGAATACTCCATCCATTCCAAAAATGCTAATTAGAGTGGGAAATCCCATCAAAAAAAACCCCAGCTAATAACACAGAAGGACACACAGAATCTTTATAAAATAATAGATTTATTCTTAACAAAAATGCATTTCCACGAGAATAAAGCACAAAAAGTTCTGGGTAGTGTCTGAAGGAATGATTTTGTGTAAAAGTCATTCTCAGAAACAAGGAGAACCAGTCCAGGTGTGCTTGCCCCCATGAAGTGCATAAGATAGGGCCAGGACTGGCCCACTGGGAGAAAACTCAGAGTCAGAGACAGACCTATGACATTCTGGAGGGTTTACACCTCTTTAATTGCCTAAGAGGATGAACTGGTTACTGTTGCTGAGGACAAGGAGGCCTGCCATCGCCAGCCATCCCAGGAAAGGAAGATTAAAAGGGAAGTGATGTGAAGCGATATTTATCAAGAATGAGTTGAATGAGTTGCAGGAACTTCTGTAATTTTTGCATTTCAGAGCAAAACTGTAGCTTTCAAAATGATAAGTTTGCACCTTAGCACCAACTGTCATCACACTGTCCTTTGACAGGTGAGCCACCAGGGGACAGTTTAAGCTAGTGTCCTTTAAATCTTAATGGCTTCTTGTCCACAAGTCGAAGAGCCTTTCTTGACTAGCACCCTTTTACATTGAAGGTTACCCGTCTGCTGCCAACTAAAGATACACCCAGACTTACATCAACAGGTCTGATTTTGCTACTCTACACTCTCTTTTATGTTTTGCCACTGCCAAGACTTTTAACCAAACCTCAGTCCTGAACAACATGCATCTCTCTGTCACATTCACACTCATATACAAACCTGGTTTACTGTGAGGTTTTTATAAGGTCCCGTCAGGTAGGGTGTAAGAAAAGGTTCTGAGGGTCTCATCATTGAAAAAAATCCATAAGAGCAGAGCAGCAAGGTAGGATGAAACCCAATTGTGTTGTCTCCAGCAATTCATTTTTTCTGTCTTTAATGCTTTACATGATCCGCTCAGGGCCCCTTTGAAGAATGGCTTAAGCCACCAAAGCACCTTAAGTATAGGCTCTGGTATTTCGAGATAACATGAAGGTGGAGTCAGCTTAAAGTAATATTTATTTAGCTTTCACCTTTTATCCAAAAAGCTGTGTTAATAACATTGGCACTTACCGTG
This sequence comes from Erpetoichthys calabaricus, assembly GCF_900747795.2. Taxonomy (NCBI): domain Eukaryota; kingdom Metazoa; phylum Chordata; class Cladistia; order Polypteriformes; family Polypteridae; genus Erpetoichthys; species Erpetoichthys calabaricus. The sequence continues at coordinate 22,883,227 of NC_041403.2, forward strand.
TTCAAGTTTTTAAACTGGAGCATTGAGTTGTATAATGGTGCAGCAGCAGCTATTGAACTGGCATCCATGTGTTTTACAGCCTTCCATGCGCAACTTTCTGACAAAAAGCAACCCAGCATTCAGTTATTAGCTTTGTAAAATTATTAATTGGGTATTTTATTCAGTCATTAAGTGTGCCAATGGGGCAAACCCTACCGAGCAGTGGCAGACTAAAGTCCAGAACCAGCCCTGAATTGGGTCACGCTGAGCATTACAAGCCACACTCACAGATACAATGCAGAGACAATAGTTGCGACGAGGAAACAATTCAGGGTCAGAAGAAACTTCTATTGGACAGGGCCGTGTCCTTCCAGCAGCCCCCCTAGTGGCACCCAAGTAGTCCTGCTGGGCAGAAAAGTGACACTACAGATCCCATGGTGCCCTTCAGGCACACAATTAGGAGGCCCACCAGTGGGATGCTGCCACTGAGCATACCGGGAGGGAACCCATATCCCTAGCTCCATCTGTCCTTATGACAGCCTGCCAAATAGGAAACCAGGAAAGGGAACACTACCCATACCAGCTAGGACACCCATCCATGTCCATATATGTATTGTGGTAACTCAAAGGGATCCCAAAAAATATTTGAGGTGCCAGCTGCACCAACCCATTTTAATTGTGTGGCAAATAAATGCGTGGATAGCGCCACATAAACAAAAGGACTCAGGCTCAATCTGGTTAAAAACTCCACTGCCATCTCTCCTAAACACTTCCATGCTTCCACTGGTGTGTCATCTGGACCAACAGCCTTTCCATTCTTCATAGCTGTCCTCACTTCCTCCTTGCTAATTCAATACACTTCCTGATTCATTATCTCCACATCATCCAACCTCTTCTCTCTCTCGTTCTCTTCATTCATCAGCCTCTCAAAGTACTCTTTCCATCTGCTCAACACACTCTCCTCACTTGTGAGTACGTTTCCATCTTCATCCTTTATTACCCTAACCTACTGCACATCTTTCCCAGTTTGGTCCCTCTGTCTAGCCAATCGGTACAGGTCCTTTTTTCCCTCCTTAGTGTCCAACCTCTCATACAACTCATCATACGCCTTTTCTTTAGCCTTCGCCACCTCTCTCTTCACCTTGCGCCTTATCTTCTTGTACTCGTGTCTACTTTCTGCATCTCTCTGACTATCCCACTTCTTCTTTGCCATCCTCTTCCTCTGTATACTCTCCTGTACTTCCTCATTCCACCACCAGGATTTCTTTTCCTCCTTCCTCTGTCACACCAAGCACCCTTCTTGCTGTCACCCTTACTACATCTGCTGTAGTTGCTCAACTATCTGGTAATTCTTCACTACCATCCAGTGCCTGTCTCACCTTCTCCCTAAACTCAACCTTGCAGTCTTCCTTTTTCAAATTCCACCATTTGATCCTTGGCTCTTACCTCACTCTCCTCTTCTTCTTGATCTACAACGTCATCCTACAGACCACCATCCTATGCTGCTTAACACTTTCCCTACCACCACTTTTGCAGTCTTCAATCTCCCTCAGATTGACTCCTCTGAATAGGATGTAATTTACCTGTGTATATCTTCCTCCACTCTTGTACGTAACCCTATGTTCCTCCCTCTTCTTAAAATACGTATTCACCACAGCCATGGTCCATCCTTTGGCAAAATCCACTATCCTCTGACCTTCTTCATTCCTCTCCTTGACACCATACCTACCCATCACCTCCTCGTCTTTTCTGCTCCTTTCACTAACATGTCCATTGAAATCCGCTCCAATCACCACTTTCTGTCCCTTGGGTACACTTTTCATCACTTCATCCAACTCACTCCAAAAATCTTCTTTCTGATCCATTACATACACAACTTGCGGGGCATATGCACTAACAACATTCATCATCACACCTCCAATTTCCAGCTTCATAATCATTACTCTGCCTGACATTCTTTTCACCTCCAAAACACTCTTGACATACTGTTCCTTCAGAATAACTCCTACCCCATTTCTCATCCCATCCACACCATGATAGAACAATTTGAATCCACCTCCGATCCACCAGGCCTTACTCCCCTTCCATTTAGTCTCTTGCACACACAATATATCAACCTTCCTTCTCTCCATCATATCTGCTAACTCTCTCCCCTTACCAGTCATACTGCCAACATTAAAAGTTCCTACCCTGCGTTCCACTCTCTTTACCTTCCTCCTCTCCTCCTGCCTCCGGACACGTCTCCCCCCTCTTCTTCTCCTTCTTATTCTTCTTCTTCGGCCAACAGTAGCCCAATTTGGCTATTTGGCATCCTGTTGGCTAACAGTACTGGTGGCAGTCATTGTTAACCTGGGGCTCGACCGATCCAGTATGGAAATTTGTATTGTTGTCCGCATATTGATTTAGCAAAATTTTACACCAGATGCCCTTCCTGACATAACCGTTCCCATTTATCCAGGCTTGGGACCGGCATGAAGAAACACACTGGTTTGTGCATCCCCTGTGGCTGGGTTGAGTAGTAGAAAGGATAATTAAGTAAATAAATCAAATAAAAGGGGAAGAGAATCCACTTCCTCAATTGAAATGCTTATTCTAAAATATTATTAATTAGATCCTGACAAGTTTTATAAAAGTTTTGCACAGATCCTCTAAGTGAGTATTTAACTTTTTCCAATTTCAAAGAGTTTATAACATCAGTTACCCACTGACTGACTTAAAAGAGGTGGGTGAGAATTCTTCCATTTGAGCAAGACAAGTCTACATGCCAATAGTGTAGTAAAGGCAATTACAGTTTGTTTGTCCTTCTCCACTTTAAGCCCCTCTGTGAGCCCACCGCACACAGCTGTTAGTGGGTTAGGAGGGATTGGGACACCAAGGCTGTCTGAAAGACATTTAAAGATTTTGGTCCAGAACGATGTTAATTTGGTGCAGGCCCAAAACATGTGACCCAATGAGGCTGGAACTTGATTGCAACTTAGGCTGGATCTTGCCCGGGAAAAATATTGGACAATTTTAAACGAGACAGATGTGCTCAATAAATGATTATAAGTTGAATAATTGGATGCTTTGCGCATATGGAGCTCGAGTGAATTCTGTGCATTGCTGCCTTCCATTCCTTTTCCGAAATGTGGAGTGAGAGATCAGTGTTTTTTTCCAGAGTAGAAGTAGGTGGGAGGTGAGGAAAGTCAGGCAGGTTTTGTTTAACATAATACAGTATGTCATATTAATCGAATTCCAGTGCAACATTAGCCAGAACAATCAACACAGCATAGTACACTCTCAGAAGAACACAAATGACACACACAGTACAGAGTATTTTTAAAAAGTACTTCACGATTTAGACATATTACACAATCCACCAGCATGTCATATAACGCGCATATACATTTCAACACTTCAATTAGTAATGTACCCAATGCGCCTTTATGTATTGCACACCCTAACAGAACACTAGCAGCATCCTAGTACACAAATTGAAGGACCTAAGCCTACTGGCCCTTGACATACATGGCTTCAGTAATCTTTGATGCTGCAGCACTAGCCACTGCCGGAATAATAGAAGCCTAACAGTTCCACAATGCTGCCCATCAGCACCAACACCCTGAAAAAATGTGACCATTCATGGTAACTCAAAATTGAGCAAACCCACGGGGAGTGATGGCTCCCTCTGTGAAATGGTCATATTTGTAGTAGGAAACTGGAATGTTTAGTGGAAGTGGAGATTGGTGGGGCTCACGAGGGACATGAGGAACTTGGGTCCCTCTCCAGACTGAAACAGCGTGGTACAAATAGTAGCATACATGTTCATCCTCTACATAAGGGAAATAAAAGAACAAAACCACCCTTCAGAAATGCAATTGATGGTGGTGGAAGGAAGGCAGCTGCATGTCGCTGTTCACCCACCAAATTATAGTTGCACCAGTTGTCTCTACATGAAACCAACAAGGACAGGGGTGGGGTGGGGTGGGGGGCTCTTCAAACTCCTCGCAATGGGCACCAGAGCAGGGATCCAAACTGAACTTTAAGGACTGGGAGGTGGCAACTCCCTACAGTCTACAGTAAATCTGCCACCTCTGTGTTTCAGTCTGAGGATGGTGTGGGTTTGATAATCTGCAGTGCCCTCCAACATGGGATTTAGTCTAATGGCCAAAAAGCTCAAACTGAACCTTACCAGTCCTCATCTGTTTTTTCACTAGTTTTGCATTTGGCTACAGTCAGTGTCACTACTGGTAGCATGAGGCCATACCCAGACCCTACAGAGATGGCACAGGTGGTCCAACTTCTCCAGGATGGCACATCAATACGTGCCATTGCCATAAGGTTTGCTGTGTCTCCCAGCACAGTCTCAAAGGCATGGAGGAGATTCCAGGAGAAAGGCAGTTACTCTAGGAGAGCTGCACAGGGACGTAGAAGGTCCTTAACCCATCAGCAGGATTGCTATCTGCTCCTTTGGGCAAGGAAGAATAGGATGAGCACTGCCAGAGCCTACAAAATTACCTCCAGCAGGCCACTGGTGTGAATGTCTCTGACCAAACAATCAGAAACAGACTTCATGAGGGTGGCCTGAGGGCCCAACGTCCTCTAGTGGTCCAGACCTCTACAGGCTAGACAACGACACTTTGACTGCCATTCGGTATTGGGATGAAATCCTTGGACCCATTGTCAGACCCTATGCTGGTGCAGTGGGTCCTGGGTTCCTCCTATTGCACAACAATGCCCAGCCTCATGTGGCAAGAGTATGCAGGCAGTTCCTGGAGGATGAAAGAATTGATACCATTGATTGGCCCCCACGCTCACTCGCCTGACCTCAATCCAATAGAACACCTCTGGGTGGGACATTATGTTTTGGTCCATCCGACATTGCCAGGTCGCACCTCTGACTGTCCAGGAGCTCAGTGATGCCCTGGTCCAGATCTGGGAGGAGATCCCCCAGGACACCATCCGTCGTCTCATTAGGAGCATGAAACCCACCGATGTTGTCAGACTTGCACACAAGCATGTGGGGGCCATATAAACTACTGAGTATGATTGGGAGTTGCTGCAATGAAATTTTGGCAAAATAGACGAGCCTGCCTGCCGCATAATTTTGTCACTTTAATATTCAGGGTGTCTATGAATTCAGCCCTCTGTAGGTTGATGATTTTCATTTTCATCAAATGATGTGGCATCATTTCATTCCTAACACATTACCATATCAGTCGTGGCAGGAGGCTGGCGTCCATTCCTAGCCGGGTCGCCCCTGCACACTATATTCAGGGGGAGCAGCCTTGGATATTGCAATACCTCCCCCTGGACGCTAGATGGCCTCCCCGGGCTGGAGCAGCACCTCGGGTTCCCGCAGGGCTCCATGGGAATTGGAGTTGGCGGCAGCCCTGCTGGGTCCCACAGGCACCACCAGGGGGTGCTGTGTTTGGGACGCCTGAGCCCGTATGGGCAGCATATTCATCACACCTGGAAGTGCAGCCGGAACTCGGTGATCAAGCACCTGGAGCACTTCCGGGTGAACTATAAAAGGAGACAGCAACCACCACTCAGGGCAACAGTTGGGTGGAAAGAGGACGAGGTTGCCTGGGAGGAGTGTGGTGCCAGAGGATTAGTTTGTTTGTGCTGTACTGAAGTGCTTTTGGGACTGTGTGGTGCCTGTGGGGTTCACGGGGAAGACATGCCCCACAGGTGAAGAAAAATAAAGTCTGTGTCACTTTAACACATGCCTGTATGAATCTGTGCTGGGTCGGGCGCGTATATAGTGCCTTATTCACACAGTCCATATCAGTAGAGATATCCAGCTGGATTTTTTTCCCATTAAGATCTGATGTGTTTTCAAAGTATTCCTTTAATTAGCCAAAAAGGCTAAACTGAATTAAGGGTCTGACTACTTAGATCAGGGGTGTCGAACTCCGGGCCTGGAGGACCACAGTGGCTGCAGGTTTTCATTCTAACCCTTTTCCTAATCAATGACCAGTTTTCACTGCTAATTAACTTCTTTTTCCTTCATTTTACTAGCCTTGTTTTTAAGGATTTAATCTTCTGAATTTATTCTTTACTTCATTAAATGACAGCCAAACAGAAATGAGATTTCAAACTCCAACCAATTTCACTCCAACGAATCTCCTAATGAGAAGCTGACTCTTGCTGTTAATTAAACCCGTTACTTAATTCCATGGCTTGTTGCTGCTCTCATTCTGCCACAGCAGACATTTCCAAAACTGTTGATTTTCTGTTTTTTTTAAGAACACCGTCAAAAAGTTTTGGTGACCTGAGAGATCAACCTTACTGAGACCTTCACCTTTCTTTATTTTCAGATATTGTGTGATGGGCACAGGTGAGCTGGTCATTTTGTGTCTCATTATTGTTTGGCTGCTAGTTAAGGAAAAAGCGACAACTAAGGGGCCTGAGTCAAGTTAATTAAAAATGAGGCAAAAGGAGTTTATTAGCAGCAAGAACTGGTCACTAATGAAGAGGAGGGTTAGAATGAAAACCTGCAGCCACTGTGGACCTCCAGGACTGGAGTTCGACTCCCGTGACTTAGATGAATTAAGAGATTTCAATTTTTGATTTTTAATAAATTTCAAACCTTTCTGACAATATGTTTCCTCTTTGTCATTATGTATTACTGAGTGTAAATGAAGAAATTACCATTGTATCCATTTAAAACTCAATCTACAGCAAAATAAAATGTACATAATATAAAGGGGCCTGAGTACTTGTTGTACCCTCTGTAAAAACCTGCTCTGATAAACCATCCATCCATCCATTTTCCAACCCGCTGAATCCGAACACAGGGTCACGGGGGTCTGCTGGAGCCAATCCCAGCCAACACAGGGCACAAGGCAGGGAACCAATCCGGGCAGGGTGCCAACCCACCGCAGGACACACACAAACACACCCACACACCAAGCACACACTAGGGCCAATTTAGAATCACCAATCCACCTAACCTGCATGTCTTTGGACCGTGGGAGGAAACCGGAGCGCCCGGAGGAAATCCACGCAGACACGGGGAGAACATGCAAACTCCACGCAGGGTGGACACGGGCAGCGAACCCGGGTCTCCTAACTGCGAGGCAGCAGCGCTACCACTGCGCCACCGTGCCGCCCTCTGATAAACCAATCAACGCTAATCTAATAATAAGTTGACCTAATGTTATACAACCTGCTCCAGTTGCTAAATATATACGATGTATGGTGCAGAAAACAATTTGTCGTAGGGTAAGCAGAGGACAGCAACTCTAAAAATATTAAGGTGGAAGGTTGTGCTGTAAAGACACTCACCAGCTATACCAAAATGAGCCTCTAGATGGAGCTGTGAACTTAGTTTTGCAAAGATTGTGCAATTGTTTCTGCTTCCAGTTATTTCATACTGAGATGTTTCTAAAAAATGTTATGGTATTTTTATATTGGCTCTGTCCTTGATAGGCACCACATATAAACCAAAATTTGTGATGCAAACTGGACTCATGTTAGCTAACTGAAGAAAAGGCAAGTATGGTAGTCAAATTAAGCAAATGAATGCCAACATGATAAGAGCTGTCTTTATTTTCATTAGTCGACCTGCACCAGCCATGACAGCCAGAGCCAGAGAGCTGTCTGACCTCCCATTTGTGTGTCTTCATCTGAGCCATAAAATATTAATGCTTTTAAGTCTATCAAATATATTTCCTAATTTCTCTTTGTTTTTCCTTTTCTGGAATAATGCATAGTGTAGTTCAATTACATTTGCCTTTAAGGAAATTAAGATTTTGCATCATCATGTATTGTGATCTGTAGTGAGAGTAGGGAGCAGGTTGAGGAGACCCTGGAGAGGTGGAGATATGTGCTAGAGAGGAGAGGAATGAAGGTCAGTAGGACCACCAAGACAGAATACATGTGTGTGAATGACAGGGAGGTCAGAGGATTGGTGAGGATGGAAGGAGTAGAGTTAGTGAAGGTGGAGAAGTTTAAATACTTGGGATCAACAGTACAGAGTAACGGGGAATGAAGAAGATAAGTGAAGAAGAGAGTGCAGGCAGGTTGGAATGGGTGGAAAAGAGTGTCAGGAGTGATTTGTGAAAGACGGATATCAGCAACAGTGAAAGGGAAGGTCTACGGGACAGTAGTGAGACCAGCTATGTTATATGAGTTGGAGACGGTGGCACTGACCAGAAAGCAGGAGACAGAGTTGGAGGTGGCAGAGTTAAAGATGCTAAGATTTGCATTGGGTGTGACCAGGATGGACAGGATTAGAAATGAGGACATTAGAGGGTCAGCTCAGGTGGGACGGTTGGTAGACAAAGTCAGAGAGGTGAGATTGTGTTGGTTTGGACATATGCAGAGGAGAGATGCTGGGTATATTGGGAGAAGGATGTTAAGGATAGAGCTGCCAGGCAAGAGAAAAAGAGGAAGGCCTAAGAGAAGGTTTATGGATATAGTGAGATGATGGGTGTAACAGAGCAAAATGGAAGGAAACAGGAAGATCTGGAAAAAGATAATCCATTGTGGCAACCCCTAACGGAACAGCCGAAAGAAGAAGATGAAGAAGATACAGGCACAGCAGCTGGGACATGTAGGCCTGAATGCCAAGAGACCACTTACTACAGCATCCCCTTATTTTGGGGTTGCTTCTCTCCCAGGGTTCAGATCCATTCTGGAGATCAGTCTCATTTATGATGCAGTAACAACATGACATTCAGAAGATGATATGCTTCACAACACTTGACAGTTTTCCAATTATGCTTTCTTTCTAACAAACTCTGTCCCTGCACCTTTCATTTAGATGAGTCTTTTATAGAATGAAGATCCTAAAATGGATAATAAACCATCTAAAAACATGTTTTAAATGTTTACCCCCTTGACCTAGAAGGACACAGGCAAGTGGTGTCCAGGTCTGTTGGTCATACTGCATATAAAACACATCAGTTGGTCCCCAGCCTCTTTTAGGAAGGAGCAGATATAACACACACTGCCACTTCCTATACCTTCCAGCATCCATTATCTAACACACATTTATATAATCTTAGTGAGTCAGGGGCTGTTGCAGCACACTCCAGTGACCACCATTCATGTAGTCTGACATCCCCAGTGATTCAGTCAAACTGGCCAGCAATCACCCCAGCAAATTCAAGCAGGTTAGGCTGTTGGGACGGGTCTGTTTTTGTACATCCAGACGTACAACGAACACAGCCAGCGCCTTCAGAAAGTACTCAGGCCCCTTCTCTTTTTACACATTTTGTTATTTGGCAGACTTGTGCTAAAATCATTTAAATTCATTTTCCACTCATTAAACAAAAAATCAAAACCCCAGAATGACAAAGCAAAAACAGGATTTTAGATGTTTTTGTAAATGCATTAAAAATAAAAAAACTGAAATATCACGGCGGCATGGTGGTACAGTGGGTAGCGCTGCTGCCTCACAGTTAGGAGACCTGGGTTCGCTTCCCAGGTCCTCCCTGCGTGGAGTCTGCATGTTCTCCCCGTGTCTGTGTGGGTTTCCTCCGGGTGTCTCTGGTTTCCTCCCACAGTCCACAGACATGCACATTAGGTGCATTGGCGATCCTAAATTGTCCCTAGTGTGTGTGTGTGTGTGTGTGCCCTGCGGTGGGCTGGCGCCCTGCCCGGGGTTTATTTCCTGCCTTGCACCCTGTGTTGGCTGGGATTGGTTCCAGCAGACCCCCGTGACCCTGTAGTTAGAATATAGTGGGTTGGATAATGGATGGATGAAATATCACCCTGACACAAGTATTCAGACACTTTTCTATGACACTTGATATTGGGCTCACATGCATCCCATTCTATTGATCATCATTGAGATGTTTCTACAACGTGTTTGAAGTCCACCAGTGGTCAGTTTATTTGATTGGACCTGATTAGGAAAAGCACACACCCCTCTACAGAACATCCAACAGATGAGCAAAATCCAGGTGATGAGGTCGCAGGGATTGAGGGCAGAACTTAGAGACAGCATTGTGTCAAGACACAGATCTGGGCAGTACTGATAATTCAATGGCACAGTGACAGCCATAACTATTACATGGAACAAGTGTGCAACACCTAGATTGAGCAACTGGGATAGATGGCCCTTTGTAAGAGAGGTGACCATGAGCTGAGTATACAAGTCAGGTGTAGAACTTTGATTCTTCGTGCAGAAAGAATTATCTGCAACTTAACATCAGCAAAACCAAGAAACTTGTTATTGACTTTCGATGCACCAAGGAGGCTTTATGTCAGGGAGTGGATGTAGAGGTGGTTCACTCCTACAAGTATTACGAGACCACATTAATGACAGGCTGGACTGTTATCATAACACAGAGGAACTGTTTAAGAAAGGGAAGAGCAGGTTCTTTTTCCTTAGGATAACGCATTCCTTTAATGTGGGAAGTGACATCCTTCACATCGTCTACAATTCTGTGACGGCCATTGAGATTTTCTACACTCTGATGTGCTGGGCTGATAACATCACTTCAAGAGAAGCCGACTGACTCAACAAGCTAATTAAAATGGCAGGCTCAGTTATTGAATACACTTTGGACCCTTTTAAGGTGGAAGTCGATGAGAGAATTAAAACAAAACTGAGTGCCATTATGAACAAAGCTGCACATCCCTGCCCTGACACACTAACACTGAGGACTTTCAACCAATGAATTATTCAGGAGAAGTGCATCAAGAAACACAACGGGGACTCCTTTATACCAACAGCAATATGTCTGCATAATGTCTCACTGGGACTGGGACTGGGACTGCCAAGTCAGAGGTTTTTTCTTTTTACTTTCTCGTATATGAAGTATAGGGAAATTATTGTAACCGTCCAAAGATTCAATGTCGAGATTTTGATGAATCTTAGCGTTTTAGACTTCCTGACTTTCTTGTATATGAAGTATAGGGAAAGTATTGGAATCCTCCAAAAATTCAATTTCGAGATTTTGATGAGTCTTGACATTTTAGATCTGAGTCAAAAAATATCGTTTTAGGAATTATGTCGATCTGTCTGTCTGTATGTGTGTCTGTGTGTGTGTTTGTTAACACGATAACTTGAGTATGCTTTCACTTAGGTCAACCAAAATGTAAATATAAATATTAGGTACAAAACATAGATATCTAGAAACGTTTGGGCTATTTCCATTAACCAGAAGTGGTACTTTACCTTTTAGTCATGCAGCCGCAGAGTCTGAATTATTCAACTTTACTTTTATAATATTTGTACAATATCTAATTACTTTGATTTGATTTGTTGTTGATGGTTCTTTAATGTCCATCCATCCATTATCCAACCTGCTATATCCTAACTACAGGGTCATGGGGGTCTGCTGGAGCTAATCCCAGCCAACACAGGGTGCAAGACAGGAAACAAACCCTGGGCAGGGCGCCAGCCCACCGCAGGGTTCTGTAATGTACATAATATAAAAATATAATAGTTTACTCCTCAAATATCCATCCCCATATCTGAGTATACGAGAAAGTTGAGGGGAGACACCCATTTAGTCATTCTTGTGTGTGTGTTCAGACTACAGTGTGTGTCTATCTGTCTATCTAAATACTGAAAAAGCTTCTGTAAAAAGCTAAAAAAATCCCCTGGGGGACAAATACATTTCTATCTATCTATCTATCTATCTATCTATCTATCTATCTATCTATCTATCTATCTATCTATCTATCTATCTATCTATCTATCTATCTATCTATCTATCTATCTATCTATCTATCTATCTATCTAATTTCATGGTCAGCAGGGGAAAGATAACCACAACTGCAATACACCACCGGTCTGACAGAAGTAGCTCCTCAGTTTAAAACACACAGCAGTCTACTTGGAGTTTGCAAAAAGGTACCTACAGAACTCTTAGACCGTGAGGAGCAATATTCTCTGGTCTGATGAAACCCAGACTGAATAGTTTGGCCTCAATTCTAAGTGTCATGTCTGGAGGAAACGAACACTGCTCATCACTTGTGCAATAACATTCAAACAGTGAAGTGTGGTGGTGGCAGCATCATGTTGTGGGGTTGTATTTCAGCAGCAGGGAGTAAGAGAGTAGACTGGGTAGAAGGAATGCTGAACAGAGCAAAGTACAGAGATATCCTTAATGAAAACCTGATACAGAACACTCTCGATCTCAGACTGGGCTGAAGGTTCACCTTCCAACAGGACATAGAAAAGACAACACAGGAGTGGCTTAGAGTTAACTCTGATGAATATTCTTGAGTGGCACAGCCAGAGCCTGGACTTATACCCAATGGAACATCTCTGGAGTGACCTGAAAATAACTCCCCACTGACAGTCTCCATCCAACCTAAAAGAACATGAGAAGATCTGCTGAGAAGAATTTCAGAAAATCCACAAATCCAAGTGTATAAAGCTTGTCACATCACACCCAAGAACAATTCACACCATAATCACTGCCAAAGGAGCTTCAACAAAATATGGAGGAAAAAGGTCTGAATACTTGCGCCAATGTCATATTTCAGTGTTTTATTTGTAATTCCTTTGTAAAACATTCTAAAATTCTTTTGTCCTTCTGGGCTTGCTTGATGTTGAGAAAAAAACAAATGAAATAAATCTGGCAGAATGCGGCAATGTAGAAAAATATGAAAAAAACGAAGGGGTCTGATTATTTTCTGAATGCCCTGTATGTATATATATATATATATATATATTGTCGCAGGTGTCTGGGTGTGGTCGGCATTCAGCTGCCTATAAAAGGGTCCACCTCCCGACAATCAAGGCTGGAGTCGAGTGAGGAGGTGGATGAGGTCGGAGAAGGAGGTGGGCGAAGAGAGTCCTGAAGTGTGAGAAGGAAAGTGAGGTGGCTTATAAGAGAAGCCTGGACTGTTGAGAGACTGTGGGGGGTGTTTGGTGGTGGTGCACATAGTGACTTGTATATATTAGTGTAAATAAACGTGTGGTGACACTTAAGAACGTGTCCTCCTGTCTGTGTCTGGGCTGTACCCTTTCACAATATATATATATTATACACGCACTTCTGTGTTCTGATTGAACAAATGGTATCCATGATTATATGTATAGCTCCATGAAAAAAGTGAAGGGGTCTAAATATTTTCTGAATCCCCTATATGTATATGTATATTTACAGTATACATGCACCACTGGCTTTTAAAATTTCAACATCAAGAAAGGTATAAGATATTAAAGAAAAATGTATATGATAGATTTCTGATTGAACAAATCTTCTACATAATCACATGCATAGCTCCATAAAAAAAGTGAAAGGGTCTGAATACTTTCTGAATCCGCTGTATATTTATAAATCTGGATAATAGTGGGGATTTAAAGGGGGGACCGTGTGGCACAGTGACTAGGTCAAGGCCAAGGTTACTTTATTGTCATCAGCAACTGTGTACACGTATATAGTGAGAAGAGAAAATGTATGCCCATGAGCCTTGGTGCAACAAATAGCAACATACAACACGGTGCAACAGAAACAATACCATAAAGAAACAATACAGCCATGTACAGTATAGTGTGAAAGGGGTTTAAACTTTCCAGAAAAAAGTAATATTGCACTATAAGTAAGATACTGTACAGAAGCAATTTGCGGCATTGAACAGCATTGAGTGAGTGATAAGTATAAGGATATTAAAGCACATACCAGGATATAAGTCTGCCTCTTGTAATAGTAAACAGAAGATAAAGTGTAGGTTCTGTTGAGAAAGTGCAAAGTATAATATGATAAATATATAAAGCATAAAGTGAGGCAGTACACTGGAGTGACACTTGGTTAAACAGGAACTAGACACTTTTGTGCATTCAGAATGCTGACGGCCTGTGGTATGAAACTGTTGCTCAGTCTTGCAGAAACAGATTGGAGGCTTTAATATCATTTGCCAGACAGCAGAAGAGAGAAGAGTTCGTGTAACGGGTGGGAATGGTCTTTCACAGTGTTACTTGCTCTGTTATAGCAGCGGGTTTGGTAAAGGTCTTTCACGTGAGGTAGAGGTACATCAATAACTTTATTAACTGCTTTCACTAACAGCTGTAATATGTTACAGTCCAAAACATTACAGTTCCCATACCAGACAGTGATGCAGCTTTCAATGGCACTCCTACAGTATAAAATATGGCAAGGATTGGTGGAGGGGGGTGATGGGGGGGTGGTGTTTCACTCGCTCTTTTCAGTCTTTGCAGAAATTACAGACTGCACTTTCCATTAGCAGGCCTAGTTTTGAATCACTTTACTCAATCTCCATATGGATGTTGTTTCTCCTCCTAGTGTCTGCATTAGGCCTTTCACAAGGTACTCCAATTTTCCTCCTACATCCCCAAAAAGGGGGGTCTGTAAAGGTAATGGGTGACTCCAAACTGATCTGATATGAGTAAGTGTTGATGAGAGTGGAGCAGTGCTACCATGGGAAGAACTCCATTTCCCAGAAGCCCAAGGGGGATTGCCCACATAGGATGACTGAAACAGAAACAGGGGCCGCTGGGAAAGAAAGATGCCAGCGGAAAAGTTGAAAAGGGGGGCCTGGTGGAGTAACGGGGGATCGGTGTTTTTGTGTATCCTGTCCAACGTGTTGTTTAAAAAGTCAGGACTGTTTCACTTATTTTCTGCGTAAGCTGTTCTCGGGATTCTCATCTTCACACCAAACCATTTCACCTGCTTTTGCTGGTTGGGACTGTATAAGGACGTTGTCGTGAGTGTTTATTGTTGTGGTTCATTGTTATGTTACAACTGTATCACCATAGGGGAAAGGGGAGGTTTGTCTAATTGTTGCTGTTGTGTATTGGGTTTTCATTTAATATATTATTTATTCATTCGTTGATTTTGTGTGCTCTGCTTCTGAGTGTGTCGGGCCAAGGCTGGGTACATCACTGGAATCTCCACCAAAAAAAAATAAATAAATCACCATCTCTTCGACAGCGTGAATCTTAGCAGCACCAGACTGCTACAAGGGTAAGCCCTGTGATGGACATGTCTCTTGTGCTGGGTTGGTTCCTGTCCTGGGCTCTGTGCTGCTGGGATGGGCTCAGCCATAACAACTCTGAAGCTGGATAGAAAATGGAGGGATGGATGATGGTTACAAATATTGCCATTGCTTTTCAACGCATTCCAATATGAAGCTTTAGTGTGCAATTCAAAATTCTGAAAAAAATAAATATTAAAATGAAAACTGCTTACTTTGCTGCAGTGCATCTTCATACAGTGCTAGGTTGCAAGTGCCTGCTATGAAAAGTGCTAATTAAAAAAGATTGATTGGAACTTAATGACCCTGTCAAGAATATTATTTTTATTGGTAATGAATAGAATTCTTTCCTGCATTGAGATCTAAGTGCCGAGGAGCCTGAAAACAGAACATTTGATGTCCTTATGGCACTCCCCCCAGCTCTTTCAGCCCCTTTAGTATTTTCTATGTGTGTGTTTATACTGTCAATGATCAGCTATTTTCACAAGAGGGTGCTGATGAGCCATTAAAGAAGAAAATGTTCACAGCAGAAATCACAGCAGGCTAATCATTTAAAGAGAGGAAAAAAATGAAACCGTGTGACAATAGAGAGCAGCCTTATGATTGGAGCTTCTAAAGATAAAATTCCTATACAGGAGTTGAGAACTTCAAAAATCACTTGATAATCATAATTTCTTCCATATGCACTGTTCTAGTTAGCCAGTTATTTTTACATACATATTCTTTTAGCTGCTCCCATTAGGGTTGCCACAGCAGATCATCTTCTTCCATATCTTTCTGTCCTCTGCATCTTGTTATGTTACACCCATCACCTGCATGTCCTCTCTCACCACATCCATCAACCTTCTCTTAGACCTTCCTCTTTTCCTCTTGCCTGGCAGCTCTATCCTTAGCACCCTTCTCCCAATATGCCCAGCATCTCTCCTCTGCACATGTCCAAACCAATGCAATCTCGCCTCTCTGACTTTGTCTCCCAACCTTCAAACCTGAGCCGACCCTCTAATGTCCTCATTTCTAATTCTGTCCATCCTTGTCACACCCAATGCAAATCTTAGCATCTTTAACTCTTCTACCTCCAGCTCTGTCTCCTGCTTTCTGGTCAGTGCCACCGTCTCCAACCCATATAACATAGCTGGTCTCACTATCATCCTGTTCATCTTCCCTTTCACTCTTGCTGATATCTATCTGTCACAAATCACTCCTGACACTCTTCTCCACCTATTCCACCCTGCCTGCACTCTCTTCTTCACCTCTCTTCCATAATCCCCATTATTCTGTACTGTTGATCCCAAGCATTTATACTCATCCACCTTTGCCAACTCTACTCCTTGCATCCTCACCATTCCACTGACCTCCCTCTCATTTACACACATGTATTCTGTCTTGTTCCTACTGAGCTTCATTCCTCTCCTCTCTAGAGCATACAGTATCTCCACCTCTCCTCAACCTGCTCCTTACTCTTGCTACAGATGACAATGTCATCAGCAAACATCATAGTCCACGGGGACTCCTGTCTAATCTCGTCTGTCAACCTGTCCATCACCATTACAAATAAGACAGGGCTGAGAGCAGATCCCTAATGTAATCCCACCTCCACCTTGAATACATCCATCACTCCTACCGCAGACATCACCACTGTCACACTTCCCTCATACATATCCTGTACAACACTTACATACTTCTCTGCCACTCCCAACTTCCTCATACAATACCACAGCTCCTCTCAAGGCACCCTGTCATAGCCAGTTATTTTTAAACCCACTTAATCTAATAATTCAGGGTCACCTGGACCCAAGGCCAATCCTGGAAACACTGTAGACAGGGCAGGAAACAAACCTGGACAAGACACCAATCAGTCACATTGTGGCCAACATAGAGTCAAGCAGTTAATCTAGGAAGGGATGAGAGAGGTAGACTAGTTTACAGGCTAGAGCTAACAAAATGTCTTCTGATCTCGTCCTAATAGATCTCTCCTCTGACTTTAACCTGTTCGACCACCAGGTCCTCATTGCCCAACTCTACAACCTTGAAATAACTAGGATTACCCTTAGGTGGTTTAAGCCATGCCTCTTGGGAATATCCCACCATGTGTCCTGGTGTGGAGAGATGTCAAGCAGGCATGGGGATGTCCCAAGGATCACTGCTGGGTCATCTCCTCTTCTGTCTATACACCTTCCCTCTAGGCCCTACCACCCATCCCCATGGGTTTTCTTAACAGTGCTATGCTGATGAAATGCAGCTGTACTTGTCATTTCCTCCAGAGAACCACACCATCAGCTAGACTCTTGGCATGTTTCACTGAAATTCCAACCTGGGTGAAGAGCACTATCTCTAGCTCTGCCTGCCAAAGGTGGAACTTCTTCTTATTCTGGCTTGTCTGTCTATTCAGCAACCAAACTCTGTTCAGCTCAGCTCACTACCACTAACACCCACAAATTCAGTCTGTAAATCTGGGGATGTGATGGATAATCAGCTCTCCTTCAGGGAACGTGTGGCTATGGTCTATCAGTTGTGCAGATAATAGACTGTATCTGACAGGATATGCAGCAGAAATTCTGGTCCCAGCTTTGGTCTTGTTACGTCTGGTCTACAGCAACTCTTTGCTGGCAGGAGTACCAGCATGTTTCACCATGTCACTGCAGATGATTCAAAATGCAGTGGCACATCTGGTATTCCACCAGCTGAGGTAGGCTAATGTAATTCCCTTAATTAGATCACTACATTGGCCTCCTGTAGCAGCATGTACAGTATTAGATTCAAATCTTTGATGGTTGCCTATAGAGTAGTCAATGGGACAGCACACATACTGTATATACAGTATATGTATATACGATGGGGAATCAAGCTAAAGTTAGAAAGTGGGATTTATCAGAAAATGGAACGAACCTTAACAAAACTGATAATGTAATTTCTCAGTGTCCCCTCCACCCTTGCGCCACCTGCCTGGAAGTGCTTGAAAAAGGTTTTGTCTCGTCCTCGCAACCACTTGTCCACCGCTTTCTTCACATTATCATCTGTCTTGAATCAACAACCACCCAGATGTTTTTTTAGCGGTCCAAAAGGGTGGAAATCACACGAAATACTGTAGAGCACAAAGAGTTCACAGATAAATCACGCACGTCTGACTGAGAACAATGAACAGGGAGAGGCTGAATACGTGCTTTTTTTTTGGTGCGTATGAACCGGAAGGGAAATGAAATAGAGCACAAAGAGTTCACAGCGAAAGCACACACGCAAGTGCAAGCACGCATGTCTGACCAAGAACAATGCACCATATGTGGAAATCATTGGCGCGCACAAACTGAAAGGGAAACTGGCTTGTTCGTATACCAAGTGTGTGGTTGTGAACCAAGGCAAAAGTTTGGTGAACTTTTTGGTCGTAAATCGATTTGTACGTGTACTGAGACGTTCGTGAACCGAGGTTCCACCGTAGATATATATATATATATATATATATATATATATATATATAGAGAGAGAGAGAGAGAGAGAGAGAGAGAGAGAGAGAGAGAGTATAAATATATATATATGCAGAAACAGAAAGAAAGAGAGTGGTTAGGAGCACTCATGAGGTCCTATGCCGCTTCTTGACAACTGAGGTCTGCTGATGTATGTGGTGATGCCACCTCTGCATGGTATCAAATCTCAGTTCAGACTCTTTTCATGTGTATACTCTGGCTGGTGGAATGAGCTGCCACTTCCATTCAAAATTCTGACTCCCTCAATGTGCTTAAGAAACTTTTGAAGACTTTCTTGTTTGTTGAATTTTTGTCATAGTTGATATTATCTGGAATTGTAGCTCACTTGTATTTTGTTCTGAGGTTTTCATTTGTGTTGATCACTTTTGTACCCTTGTCCTTGTCCACTTGTTCTCAAAACATCCCACAGACTGATTTTTACTCGATTATTTTTACATCTATTGTAAGTCAATTTGGATAAAAGCACCTGCTAAGCAAATACATGTAACTCCACCAGAACAACAGCTGGGCATAGATTTGACCCCAGGACACTGGAATCACAAAGCAGCAGTGCCAACCATTAAGCTACTCTGCCACTCCTGTTTGCGGGTGTTAACATCACATAATGCTTTAACCCAGTATGTTGTACCAACTTGCTTAAAAGATCCACCATTGTTCCTCTAACTAAGACACCACATCCAACCTTCCTGAATCACTGCCATCATGATGCACTAACACCTATAGTAATGAATTGTTTCAAGAGGCTAGTGAAGAATTACATATGCTCTTCACTACTCAAAGAAATGGGTTCATTACTGTTTGCACATCGCTGCAGTAGATCGCTGCAGTAGATCTATTGATGATGTAATCACTTTGATCCTTCATACAGTACTGGCCCACATGGACAACAGGTGAGGATATTATGTGCAAATACTGTTTATAGACTGTATTTTAGCATTTTAACACAATAAATCTATCTGTGATCATCATTAAGATCAGGGACCTGTGCCTGAGCACTTCAGTTTTTAACTTTTTGACAGGCAGGCCCCAGGTGGTTAGAGTGGGTGGCTACAACTCATTATTTCTCACCCTCAACAAATGTGCTCCACTGGGCTGTGTTCTGAGCCCTCTGCTGTACTCCATCTATACATATGACTGCTTGGCTGCACATGACTCTGACATTGTTGTCAAGTTTATTGATGACACAGCTAGGTGGGCCTGATCTCCAACAACAATGAGCAGATATACTTGGATGAAGTGCAGAGTCTATCACACTGGTGTCAGGGCAACAGTCTTCACATGAATATCAGCAAGACAAAGGAGCTGATTGTGGGCCGATTATGGGAGAAACAAGCACAGGCACTACCACCACTTAAATATTAACAGTGCACAGGTGGAGAGGGTGGACAGCTTTAGAAGCCTCTGTATCCATTTCACCAAGGAACTCACCTGGTCCAAACACATTGATACTTTGGAGAAGAAAATGCAACAACATCTCAATAATTCTAGTGCTTCAAGGATTTTAGGCTGCCCTCCTAGATACTAAAGTACTTCTTTAAACCCTCCATCATACATATCCTGACAGAAAGTATTTCTGCCTGGATTGGAACCATCATGCAGTAGGACCACAAGGCTCTGCAGAACACACCACATCACTGGGTGGGCACTCTGTAACTTCCAGGATATGTATACCAAGCAATGTCCGAACTGGGACAAAGAAAATTATCAGTGATATCAGCCATTCCAACAATGGCCTCTTCTATATGCCATGGTCAGGAAAGCAAACCGCTGTTCAAAGTCCAGTTCAGCGGGACAGAGAAGGAGGTTCTGTCCACAGTCAACCTGCATTGTAAATTAGGATGGTGCTGATGTCCAATTGTTGATTCTCTTTCATTTATTTACTACTAGTTGTTCCCCATGGCTCCACCCATGTAGTAGTGAAACAGGACAAACTTTAAAAATCAATTAAAAAAATGTAATTTGTATTGAGAAGAATTTATATTGATAGCTTTCGTTTTTTGAGGGATTCTTGATATTCAATATTTTTGGTTTTGCTATCAGGGGCAAGGACATATAGGTTTCTTGGGGAACTAACCCAGGAGAAAGCAACATAAAGCTGACCATGCGAGAAGCACAGTAAGCTAAGATCAACCACTGTCAACTTGAGTGTCTTTCCCTGGGCCTTCTTAATTGACATTGCAAAGCAAAGCTTCACCGGGAACTGTAATGTCTTGAATTGAAAGGACATGTCTGTCGCGATTAGAGGAATGCGTGGGATTAAAACCCTCTCGCCAATGCCACATCAGACTCGAATGGAGGTTGATGCGTGAGTGAGGTGGGCCCTGCCTGCTTTCCGCTCTCCTCAGCCTGAGGCCTCTGCCTCGTATTTGCATAAATAAATCGGTACCGCAAGCGAACTATGATACTTAGCGTGATGAGAGAAGTCGCAAAATCAACCAGAATGTTCAAGCAAATTATAGAAAAAAACCCGATCTAAATCCGTTAAGTAGTTCTCTCATGAAAAGTGGACAGACGTACATACAGACAGACAGAGAGACATTGGATTTTATATATATACTAGCTGTGTAAGCCTGTACTGTGAAAAGCCTGGGGTACTAGAAACTATTGAAATGATCAGAAAAAAAACTGATGTAGAGATGTCAGGTAATTGAAAGGAACTACTCTGGGCATCTCTCTCCTAGGAGGATTCATTGTGCTGACGTGCTTACATCACTTGTGCATTAGCGGATAAGAGAGTGTCTCTTTCTTCGGAGGTTTCGTTTTGCCAATGTGCTCGCCTCACTTCTGTATTAGCGGCTAAGCGAATTTCTGTTTCCTCGGAGGTGGAACCCTTACCCCGACTCCACCTTTCACTTCCAGGCTGGACAGACAGACACACACACTTCCATGCATAGACTTATATTTATATAAGTCTATATACAGTAAGTATGTATATATATATACTAGGGGGCTTTGCCCCCTTCTCGCTTCACTCGTCAACACCCCTGCCTGCGCTACGCACTAGCAACTTCGTGCCTTTGCCGCTCGGGTATGTGGATTTCACTTTGACCAAGCAACAAAACTTTTAATTTTCGCAGATACGCCTCTTCATTGGAAAGAAACACTACTTTTCCCTGATGGCAACACAAATTAGACGATCTACATGTCTCTGACTTAAAGTTTAAAGCTAAATAATATCTACATACTTCTGTCATATCACCTATGTCCATATATTCAATCTCTTTTCACTTTTACCTTTTTGTCTATATCGAATTGAATTTTGATTCCATGTTTGGAATTACATCGTGACAATGTATAACTGCCTGTGAGTGAATATCGTTTTTTTCTCTCTACACGAATGGTGTCTGAAAATATCATTCACACAAATGAGAAATGATTGAACCGTGTGTGTGGTTGTAAATGTCTTAGATGTGGGCAGGACCTTTCCTAATCTCTTTGCATAAAGTCTTGTCTCGCGGGGCTTGAAATTTTTTCTCGTGGGATTTCACTTTCACCAAACAACACATTTTTTAATTCTCGTGGATACATCTCTTTATTGGGAAGAAAAAACTACTTTTCCCTGATGGCAACACAAAGTAGATGATCTACAAGTCTCTGACTTAAAGTTGAAATCTGAACAATATATTCAATCTCTTTTCGCTCTTCCGTTATTTCACAGAGTAATAATTTTTGTTTGTTTGCCCTAATGCGATCTTTACTCTCATTTTTTTGAGACTTTTGAATTTTTGTACTTCCATTATTTCTAACCTGCTCTGCATGTGTATCATGCCAACATTTTGGAATTCTTTACAATGTTCTACTTTGTTATCTACTCTTTGCCTTTTATTTCTGGCCCCGGGCGTAGTTAAATCTCTTGGCACAAAGTCTCGTCTCACGGGACATGAAAGTGTCTCTCTGAAAAAGTCACATCTCGTCTCTCTTCCCAAGATTATTTTTATTATGATAGATAGATAGATAGATAGATAGATAGATAGATAGATAGATAGATAGATAGATAGATAGATAGATAGATAGATAGATAGATAGATAGATAGATAGATAGATAGATTTGTTTGTTTTATAATATTAATATATTGTAATATATTGTAATGCTCCCATTGTAACATCCATCCATCCATCCATTATCCACCGCTTATCCGAGGTCGGGTTGTGGGGGCAGCAGCCTAAGCAGGAAAGCCCAGACCTCCCTCTCCCCGACCACCCCCTCCAGCACCTCTGTGAGGACCTCAAGGCATTCCAAGGCCAGCCGGGAGATATAATCCCTCCAGCGTGTCCTGGGTCTGCCCCGTGGCCTTCTCCCAGTGGGGCATGCCCGGAACACCCCCCCAGGGAGACGTCCTAACGAAATGCCCGAACCACCTCAACTGACTCCTCTCAATGCGGATGAGCAGCGACTCTACTCCGCGTCTCTCCTGCATAGCTGAACTCCTCACCCTATCTCTAAGGGAAAGTCCAGCCACCCTGCAGAGAAAACTAATTTCGGCTGCATGTATCCGCGATCTTGCTCTTTCGGTCACTACCCAAAGCTTGTGGCCATAGGTGAGGGTAGGAACGTAGATCGACTGGTAAATCGACAGCCTCGCCTTTTGGCTCAGCTCTCTCTTCACCACGACGGACCATTGCAGAGCCCACATTACTGCAGATGCCACACCAATCCGTCTGTCGACCTCCCGCTCCATTCTTCCCTCACTCGTGAACAAGACCGCGAGATACTTGAACTCCTCCACTTGAGGCAGTACTGTGTTCCCAATCCGGAGAGAGCATTCCACCCTTTTCCGGCTGAGAACCATGGCCTCGGATTTAGAGGTGCTGACTCTCATCCCCACCGCTTCGCACTCAGCTGCGAACCACTCCAGTGACAGCTGGAGGTCACTGTCCGATGAAGCCAGCAGAACCACGTCATCCACAAATAGCAGAGACGAGATTCTGAGGTCACCGAACAAGACCCCCTCCGCTCCTTAGCTGCGCCTAGAAATTCTGTCCATATAACTTATGAACAGAATCGGTGACAAAGAGCAGCCCTGGCAGAGTCCAACCTCAACAGGAAACGAGTCCGACTTATTACCAGCAATGCGGACCAAGCTACTGCTCCTCCTGTACAGGGACTGAATGGCTCGTAACAACGAGCCTTGTACCCCGTACTCTTGGAGCACAACCCATAGGATACTTTGAGGGACATGATCGAATGCCTTCTCCAAATCCACAAAACACATGTGGACTGGTTGGGCAAACTCCCATGTCCCCTAGAGGATCCTGACCAGGGTGTAGAACTGGTCCAGTGTTCCACGGCTGGGATGGAATCCGCATTGTTCCTCTTGAATCCGAGATTGGAGTATCGACCGAACTCTCTTCTCCAGCACCACTGAATAGACCTTACTGGGGAGGCTGAGGAGTGTGATCCCCCTATAGTTGGAGCACATCCTCCGGTCACCCTTCTTAAAAAGCGGAACCACTACCCTGGTTTGCCAATCCAGAGGCACTGCCACCAATGTCCATGCGATGTTGCAGAGATGTGTCAACCAGGACAGCCCCACAACATCCAGAGCCTTGAGGAACCCAGGGTGAACCTTGCCCACCCCAGGGGCCCTGTCACCTCGGAGCTTTTCAACTACCTCAGCGACCTCAGCCCCTGTTATAGACGGGCCAAACCCCCAGAGTCCTCCAGCCCTGCTTCCACTAAGGAATTTTCATTGTCTTTTTTATATTCTTCTTTGGAATGCACTGTCTTAGAGTTTAGCAACTAAGCATTTCACTACATATTGAATTGTATGTATAATTGTATGTGACAAATAAAAAGTGATTTGATCTTGTTACTAGAGACATAATGGATGATCATAAAAAAAGTTTAAATTGCTTTTCATTTTCACCCAGTCCTTCTCAGACTGATGCAGGAGATTATTTTTTTAAATAAAACAGATAATGTGAATGATACTTAAGAATGACTTTAAATTGGGCGCTTAAGAGGGAGTAAGTACATGCCAGTGCTGCCAGGGCAGGCTCTGGCACACAGCACCGCTGAGTTGGATTAAGCAAGTTTCAAAATGAGGATGTATGAATAGATGGAAAATTGAGTAATCATACATTTATATGAGGATATGTTCTCAACTCTGCAGTGACAGTAAGCATGAATTTCTGCCATCTTAAAAAAGTACAAATGTATGTTCGTGTGTCTTTAGCATATTTTTGAATATCTCTGATCACACAAACAACTTCACCACATTAAGGTGCTGACCTTAGATATGCAGTGCCCTCCATAATGTTTGGGACAAAGTCACATTTTCCTGGATTTACCACTCTGCTCCACAGTTTAAAATTACTAATCAAACAATTCAAACATAATTCAAGTGCACGTTGCAGGCTTTCATTTAAGAGGATTTGCATACACTTCAGTCACACCATGTAGAAATGACAACAATTTTTCTGCATGGTTCCCCCATTTTCAGGACACCATAATGTTTGGCACACAGCAATGGCAGGTCTATTAAAGCATATTGAGGACTTTGTCGCTCTGCTCTGCCAAGCCTCTAATGCAGCCGTCTGCAAATTCTGCTTATTTTGGTACCTTGTCCCCTTAAGATTTCTCTTCAGCATATGGAAGGCCCACTCAATTCGATTTAATTCAGGTTATTGGCTTGGCTATTCAAGAACTTTCCATTTTTTAGCTTTGAAAAGCTCAATGAGTTTGAAGACATTTACTGGAACTTGAGCAGATCAGATCTTGCCACACACCTCAGAATTCATTGTGCCACTGAAGTCAGCAGATTCATCATCAATGAAGAGAAGTGTGTCAGGACCTGTGGCAGCCATACATGCACAAGACATAACACTCCCAGCACCGCCATGTTTAAAAGATGAGGTGGTCTGCTTTGGATTTTGGGC
The DNA here is from genome assembly GCF_900747795.2 of Erpetoichthys calabaricus. NCBI lineage: Eukaryota > Metazoa > Chordata > Cladistia > Polypteriformes > Polypteridae > Erpetoichthys > Erpetoichthys calabaricus. Next base: position 22,908,453 of record NC_041403.2, read on the forward strand.
AATTCCTTTTCATCTCCATACTTTGCTCTTGCCATCACTTTGATGCAGGTTCATCTTTATCTCCCTGAATTCTGCAGCCTCTTTTAAGTCCTTTTTCAGCAAACTTTAATCTAGCCATCCTGTTTTTGTTGGAACATGTGGTCTGCATCTTGCTGTATGTTCTCTATGTTTCTGTTCATGACATCTTCTGCAGATAGCCGTCTCTGACACACACAGACTGTTTCTGGTCTGTCAGACAGGCGTTTGGGGCTTTTTCTTTACCATAGTGAGGATTCTACTGTCATCGGCAGTGGAGGTCTTCCCTGGCCTACCAGTCCCTTTGTGATTACTGAGCTCACCAGTGCTTTCTTTCTTCGTCATGATATGGCAGTTGATTTTGGTCATCCTAAGGTTTGACCAACGTCTCAAATGGTTTTATTCTCAGTTTTCAGCCTCATAATGACTTCTTTGACTTTTATTGACACACTACAGACTCCAAAGTGTAAATAACAAGCTGGGTACCTTTAAAAGTAATGAAAGTCACCTGATGAATAACAAACACCTGTGATGCCAATTGTCCCAAACATTAAGGTCAGGTATAAAAAGTGTAATGTCTACAAGGTGTGACCAAAATGTATGTAAATACCCTTAAATGGAAGTCTGCAATATGCACTTTAATCATGCCTGAATTGTTAGATTTGTAATTTTAAACTGTAGAGCGTAGGGGTAAATTAAGAAAAAATGTATAACTTTCCCAAAGATCATGGAGTGCACCGTATATAAGCATTTACATATACATTTATATAAGTGTACATAGTGTGGTGGACAGCTGGGGCACTTATCCAGCCGGGACGCCCTGACTATGGAAGGACTGGGGGAGAGAGTACTTCTAGGACAGTTTCTCCCCCGGACTGACAGAGGGCAGCCCCCTTGGTTTCTAGGGGGCGCATGGACATTTCCGGGACCCTATTTGGCAGCATTTCCGCCACACCCAGAAGTGCTGCCGGAAGAAGCTCGTTGGGCACCTGGAGTCCTTTCGGGTGTCCTATAAAAAGGTGCCAGTTGCCAACATCCCATGACCAGAGTCGGAAGGAAGAGGACAAAGCCTGTTTGAAGGACTGAAGAGACGGCAAAGGAACTGTGATGGTGCTTTGCTGTACTGTGTTGTGCTGTGGGGAGCAGAGAAAAGTGCTCCCAACTGTAAATAAAAATGTGCGTTGCATGCTGTACCTGCGTCCTGCCTGTCTGTGTCGGGGTTAGGGCGGCTGTACACACCCAGGCATCACAATAGTAAAATACTCATCAATAGATTTGCTGAGGCTTACGTGCTATATATTCTGTACATGCAAAGCTAATACACACAACATACTGCATGAAGGTCTGTATACATTGTGGCCACCAGGGGTTGCTGCAGCTCCCCAATCTCCCCAAAGAACAGCAGGACACAAGTTCTAGTGTGTTTCAACAATTAATTCTTTTTCAAACCATACACAAAGGGCATTAAACACACAAATCCAACACTCAGCAGCTCTGTTGTCTCTCCTCCACTCCTCCAGGCAAGCTTTGTTTTCCCCCTCCCGACTCTGGCTCCCTTAATTAAGGCAGGCTCATACAAAACCCGGGAGGGGAGTACTTCCGGTGTCACATGAGTGTGGATCAGGAGTACTTCCTGGTGTGCCTGAAGGCCCACAATGTAAGGCTCTCTAATCCCTTCAGCGCCCCATGGCGGCACCCACGAAATCCAACAGGGCTGACCCAAAGAACTACTGTTCCCAATATGCCCTGTGGGAAACTGTTGCAGTACCGTAACCTAGGGGGCTGCCACCTAGCATGTTGGGGGAGATAATGAACCAAATAATTTAACTGCCCCTGTTCTTCATACTGGCATCCTGTCTGGGATGCTAGTCACAGAGTGATGTCACTCACAACATCTACAATATAACAATTTATGGACCATAATTCAAATCACTGCACAGCATGCATCCATAAAGATATTTTGGAAATCCTGTATGCACCATATGTTACAGCTGTGAATGTAGCTCGAACGGCTTTAATAAAATCCCTTTCAGAACCTTCCTTTCTGAAATCGCTTTAGTGACGTATGTGTCTCATTCTAACGATACATTAAGTGGATTGCCTTTTGCGGCAAAAGCAGATAACTCCGCTGGCAGAAAGCCTGATTCTGGAATTCCTAAATTATGAACATATGTTTGCAGTTATTTGAAATGGGTATCATTCACTGAGTTACTTTATTTTTTACTAATGGGGTTAAAATGAAAATTTTGCTCCTTTTATGGCAGCAGAATAATGGAATCAACCAACCAATCCCAGCCAACATAGGGCACAAGGCAGAAACCAATCCCGGGCAGGGTGCCAACCCACCGCAGGACACACACAAACACACCCAGCACACACTAGGGCCAATTTAGAATCGCCAATCCACCTAACCTGCATGTCTTTGGACTGTGGGAGGAAACCCACGCAGACACGGGGAGAACATGCAAACTCCACGCAGGGAGGACCCAGGAAGCGAACCCAGGTCCCCAGGTCTCCCAACTGCGAGGCAGCAGTGCTACCCATTGTGCCACCCATAATGGAATCAAAAGAGTTACAATTTTAGTTAAACTACAGAACTGAATAAGGGAAATTAATTAATAGTATTGGTCATCAGCATAGCATGAGAAACCAAGAGGAACCAGTAAATAAAGTCACAGGTGGGGATGGACGGACAGAAACCTTAAAATCTGACAGGACCATTAACTCCACGCCAGCTCTCCCAGTGTAAAGTTTTCCCCCACGGTTTCAATTAATCTTCAATTCTGCTTTCTACTGCTGCATATGCAGGTTGTTCAAATCCTGCCAAAGCTTTTAAAGCATGAGGGCCTTGCTGCATAAATAGGATATTGTTGTGATCGGTGAGAACGGCTTTAGTAAATCAAACACTACATGCTTGTTGCTGGTAGTTTGTTTTATTTTGCAGGGGACACAATTTAGAGTTCAAAACCCTGGAATTTTAACAGACAAGTGTGACATAGTGGTTAAGGCTTTAGACTTCGAATTCTGAGGTTGTGGTTTTAAATCCCACTACTAACACCACTGTGTGACCAGGAGCAAGTCACTTGACCTAAATAGAAAACCAAAAGAAATGTAACCAATTGTATCATAAATGTTGTAAGTCACCTTGGATAAAGGCTTCAGCAGGCCAGGTCAGGTCAGGTCAGGTTGGGGAGCATGCACTGGTACAGCGTGTTGCCACATTCACCACACGACGAAACAGCTCGGGATCTTGGATGGCAACCCCCAGGCAGACACACGGTCCAGTCCCACCATCCAGAAATGACCCTCTATCTGACACAGCTAGGTGTTACGTGGGCATCCCCTTGGCCTGGTCCAGTCACTCTGGTCCTCAATAATGTATCTCGAGAACCCCGATCAGAGCCTCCATTGACTCCGCAAAGATCACAGCATCGTTGGCAAAGTCAAGATCAGTGAATCTTTCTTCACCAACAGATGCCCCACAGTCGCTGGACCCCACAACCCTGCCCAACACCCAATCCATGCAAGCATTGAACAGAGTAGCAGCAGAACACACCCCTGACAAACCCCAGAATCAACTGGAAAAAACACAGAGGTTCTGCCTCCACCCTGCACAGCACTCACAGTACCAGTGTACAGCCCAGCCATGATATCCAGCAACTTCAGGGGTCTCCCACAAAGTCTCAGCATGTTCCACAGGGCAACTTGATCAACTGAGTAGAACACTTTACGAATATCAACAAAGGCTGCAAAGAAACTCTGCCGATATTTGCATTTGTGGTCCATGAGAACCCTCAGTGCCAGGATGCAGCCAATGGTAGACTTCTTAGGCATAAAACCAGACTGCTCCAGTCGCTGGTAGGTGAGCAAGTGATCGCGAATACTATTGAGGATGATCCTAGCGAGGACCTTACCCGGCAATGAGAGCAGAGTTACCCCCCTATAGTTGTCGCAATCCAGGCGATCACCCTATCCTTTCCAGATAGAGACCCATTTTCCAGTCAGCTGGGATGACGCCAGACTCCCAAATGGAAGCAAAGACTGTTTGCAAAGCCAGGAGGACAGCCTTACCACCAGCGTGAAGAAGTTCACACCAGCTATCACAGATCCCTGCAGCCTTCACTTCTCTCAGCTGGTTCACCACCTGTGCCATCTCAGTGAGGGGAGCATTTTTAAAACCAAAACTCAGATTGATTTATCAGCAGAAGGTCTAACCAAATAACTTGTTTCATGCTTTTTTATTTTTAACATCTTTGCTTTATTTGTATGTAAAAAAAAAAATTAACAAGAAGTTCCCGCATGCCCTCAACTCTTAAATAAGATGCTTCAACATGTCACCCATTGACACATGTGGAGAGCATTAAAGGAACAGAGTAGCTTCCACTGAAGCAAAATGCGACAGACAATATGACATCATCAGGAAAGTGACAACAAAGGATGTAAACAAGTAATAAAAATATTCAGAAGGAATCAAAATAGATAACATTCACAACGGCTAATTGTTGGATACATATAATACCAGTTCTCACTGTAACAGCTGGCATTTATCGCACCGTGGGAATTTTAGTTTTATTCATTCCTAAGCATTTTTCAGTCTCTGAATTCATTTTCAAAGTCAGTTTTTCAAGATTCATCTGCATTTACAAAGTGAAATATATTTAACATCTTCCCACTACAGAGTAGTCGATGGTGGTATCTTTCCCCATGGGCCTCTCGCATCTGGCGTCAAGCGCCCAAACTCCCTTGCGTGTAGTAAAACCCACTCAGTGGACAGTGGTAGGTGGGCAGTTTGACTGGGGTGATACACCTGTCACACCATAACAAAAATGTCTTAAGTCGAGCTCAAGAAGGAAAGAAACCTCCAATGGAGCAGAAGAGCAAAAGCTCTCTTTACCTGCTTGTACTTCATTGCGCACACTGCACATCTACTGTCTTGAGTAGCTCCCATGCTAAAGTACAACTGAAATCCTTCCGTTTTCTTCTTGAAACCTATGAGAAAAGTAAAACTGACCTCAAGCTAAAAAAACAGCTGCATAACTTGTGTAAGTAGTGTAACAGTAGAACCAGGCAGCAGTATATCATGTGCCTAGTCCAATATAGCAAAGGCCGGTATGCCAGCGAGACGGGTTATGATGTCGGAGAGGTGTAGCAACTTTTCGGTAATATGCTTCTATGGCATAACAGATATGCGCCTGCCATTATTCTGGCCAGCAGGGTTATGACAGTAGAAAGGTGGGCTGTTATACTGGCCTTTCGGGTACATACTGCTTTGTGGCTGGTCCGGGATCAGGGGCTATACATCCTAAGACTGGCTCTTACAGTTATAACAAGGTTTTAGGGTGCATTATTCCTTGTGTTGCACCTCAAAAAAAAAAAAAAAAACTTCAAAACCTCCCAAAACTGTTGTTAGTGAGTTCTGTGTGTCACGATTGCCAAATCATCTGCAAAATGATTTTGATCTCTGCCGGACTGACTTTGCTTTCAGGTTAAGATCTTTAACACTATATTAGACTTCTTAACTGCTTTTTCTGTCCGCTTCACTGTTGTGCATGATGAAACTTTGATCTTTGAACTTTACCCCTTGGCTCTTACATACAAAGGATGGTGCATGTGCCTAAAATATTAACATTTATATGTTACTTACATAAAAGCCAGATCAAATGTTATTTACCTATTTACCTTTATTTATTTACTTACTTCCTACAGCGTAAAGTCACGAGTGCAGAGCTTCCCATGTACATATACAAAGTACAGCGATGGCAAAAGTACATTCTTAATCCGATGTAGAACCGCCATCATAATTTGAGTGTACCTCTGTTATAGCGCATCTATGTGAAAACAGCAGTGTCAGATGCGGGGGTGGGGGAGTTGGGATCATGAACGCAGCTGACAGAATAAAACTGAATAAAAAAAAAAAAAACAAAGCTAACCTTTACAAGTATCATACATTTACACCGGCTGTTACAGACTGGAATCAAATGTATGTTTTTATTCTAAAATAGTAAGAATAAGAGCAGCAAACTTCTCAAAACAGACTCGTCCAGGATCGAACCCATGAAGCTTTGATTACCACTCAACAGTTGATACCATTGCACCACCAAAGCTGTCATATCAAATGCGTGTCAATGTCGCACCCTAACGCGGCTTGTTTTTCTGCAGTTATATTTTTGAATAAAAGCGCATTTGTTCTGTTATATTTGTACCTTTTGTGAAAGTGTTTCTTTGATATTTGGAATTCAGGCTTCACACATTATACACTTCATGTCTACATTTTGTCAATTATTACCAAAACATGAAAAACGTTTCTGTCTTAATGATGTGTTTACATAGATTGTTGTAGACACGGAACACACGTGAAATACAAGTGTTCCAAATAACGTTATAGTATTTATAAAAGGTGTCATTTTGCTTGACTTCTCACTTTATACAACTCTAAGCAACTGACACGCAGATAAACAGACTTGAGCTGAGAAAACTGTGTGGGGTGGGGGGATGTGATAGCAAGCTGCTTGCTGCTGTTTGCTGCTTATCCACACATTTAAAGGACAAAAGACGCTGCAAAGTGTTTTAAGGTGGGACAGATCTAGGAGTTTTTTGTAGGCTCTGGTAATTCTAGTGTTAAGAATCTGATGAAAGCTATGGACCCCCCTTCCCCAGAAATATTCACATACACACAACTTTGCATAAAATGAATATAATGTACTTTATTTATCAAGATTTGATTGTCTCATACATATATGACATACACAAAGTATTATTAAACTTTAAAGTAAACAATCTAAAACAAACACTCTTTTTTATGCAAAATGTAATGGCCACTCACTATAATTGTGAAATACTAGCTGTATAAGCCCATGCTGTAAAAAGCCCAGGGTCCTAGAAACTATTGAAATCATCAGAAAAAAAACTGAAATGTAGAGAATTCAGGTAATTGAAAGGAACTACTCTGGGCGTCTCTCTCCTAGGAAGTTTCATTTTGCTCACATCGCTTGTGCATTAGTGGCTAAGTGACTTTGTCTTTCTTGGAGGTTTCATTTTGCTGACGTACATGCCTCGCTTGTGCATTAGTGATGGGAGGAAAAGTTATAAAGGGATACTGTTTTTTATGATGTGCTCGCATCGCTTGTGTATTAGCGGCTAAGCAACTGCCTTTCTTCGGAGGTTTTGTTTTGCTGATCTGCTCGCATCGCTTGTGTATTAGCGGCTAAGCGACTGCTTTTCTTCGGAGGTTTCGTTTTGCTGACGTGCTCACCTCACTTGTGTATTAGTGGCAGGAGGAAAAGTGAAAGGCATATCATTTTTCCAATGTGTTCGCCTCGCTTGTGAGTGTATCTTTCTTTGAAGGTTTTGTTTTGCCGATGGCAAAGTGAGTTTCTGTTTCCTCGGCGGTGCAGCCCTTACCCCGACTCCACCTCTCACTTCCAGGCCAGATAGACAGACACACACACTTCCACACATAGATGTTTATATATAAGACAATCCTCTTATGAAAATTAAAACAGATCTACTACTACTACATTTTCTTCAACCATTACTACTACTACTACATCTACTCTCTCATTATCTACTTTCTTTCATTGAGAAGGTTGTTCTTGTTTGCCTTGAATAAGAAAATGAAACCATGGAGTGGTCTTCGACAAGCTGACACACATATCATCTTTGACATCCAATCTATTTCAACTTTTTGTTTTGATAGAAATATGTGCTGGAAACCCTGATTCACAAAGGTATGTATTAGCAAAAGGAATCAGAACACTCATAGCTCGCTTTACCAGTCGAGGGTAGGCTTGTGTCAATGCACACCAGAATTCTCCAAGTCTCTTCGAGTTGAATTCATTTTGTAATATTTCCTTTGTCCTCACGTCAATGAGGTCATCTTTGGCAAGGTCTTCATCACCGATACAGTCTATGTCGGCTAGGAAAGGATTATGAATCCATGTTTCAACTTTAAGGTCACTTGAGCCAAAGTAATCTTTGAAAGAGTTCTGCAGAGTATCCAAATGTCTGCAGAATTCTGCCTGCACAGAAGCTGACAGGGCATTGTTGCTTTTACGTCCATCCTGCTGGTGCTCTTCTTCTAACATTGGAAAGTCTGTGTAGTTGTCTGCCACCAACCTCCTTTTCAACAGCGGCTGCTTGACCAGAAAAGCTTTCATTCTTTCAGCAGCATCCATAATGGTGACTTCATGTCCTTCAATCAAAACATTTAGCTCATTGATATAGCCAAAGACATCCGCCAAGTAGGCCAAACCATGAATGAACTCCTCACTGCCAAATTGCTCTGAGAGTGGGCTTTATGATGAGATAATCAAGCCATGATAAACTGTGGAAAAGGAGAATTAGCACTTGCTTTTATGGAGTGGCACAAGATGACGGTCATGCAGAAAACGATGACACCCGTCTAAATGGTAAACACGGGCCAACAGCAAGTCAAGAGTTACCTAGCAGGTGGCACTGTAAGCAGTGGCAGGATGTGTTTTCTTTCATTTCTTTCAATGGGAAACTATTAATTGAGACAGGGGGGGGGGCTGTTTGGTGACCTCTATTTTTCTAGTGTGATTTTTCTCATGCAACATTTTTATCGCTATTATTTTTCTTATGCGTTACTTTTCTTATGAGTATGTAACTCACGCATTAGGCATTTGTGAGATAAACACTTGCGAGAAAAATTATATGTGAGAAAAATAACAGCGAGAGACGACACACCGAGAAAAATCACATGAAAAAGTTCACGCAGAAAAAATTAACAGTACCAGGCTGTATAGTCATTATGAATGTTAATTTTTATCTGACCCTTACGGACCTGCTGAAACCCATTCATGGACCCCTTAGGAGTCCATAGACCTCAGATTAAGAACCCCTTATCTACACTCTTTTGTGTGTGGCTCTCCATATCATGGATGGTGCTGTGAGAGGGTTATCTGGTGTTGTAGCTGTGGCACTGGAACTCGAAAATATCGAAAAAAAAAACATGTTCAAATGACAACTCATGTTCAAATTACATAGAGTTTTCAAACAGTGAAGTTTTCATGTATGAATGTGTGTGTATGTGTGCAAGAGAGACAGAGACAAATTCGATCTCATTCAAGTGGTTACTGGAATATAAAACACTTTCACAAAGATATAACGAAACAAGTGTGGTTTTATTCAAGAGAAAAACTGAATAACAAAAAATTCAAGTGACAACAAGATACCAAGAAGACATGATTCACCAGTGTTTGTGTGTCTGCTTATATCCCTTCAGTGATAACTTTTACAGGTAGCAAAACTTTACACCGGCTGTTACAGACTGAAATCAAAGGCTTCTTCTTTTTGGGCACATACACCGTCAGCACGGCACTATCAGATCTAAACACTAGCGTGGCACATTGCTTGCGTACTGAAGTGACTTTAGCTGCAGGTGGAAGTCCCATTTTACTTAAGGTGCCAAGCAGAGTTGTGTTGCGGTGCAGCAGTCTATCAGCCAGCGAAATTGCTGTGAAGAAGCTGTCTGTTGTTACGGTTCTGCCTTTGTCCAGAAATGGCTCCATAAGCTTTATGACCACAGACTTGGAAAATCTTTGCCCTGAGTTGTAGCTCAAAACAGTTCTCAACAAAACATTGCCAGATGTCTGAGATTGCAGCAAATCTGTCGTTTTCACATGTTTTGTTTTTGTTGTCAAAGCACAAATTCCGGATGATATTCTGATAGTGGTCACGGGACATCGTATCTTTGATTACTGGTACAACAAATAGTCCTGAGAAGAGAAGAGATCAATCATAGCACCAACTGTGGTCATCTCTGCTCTTGTGATAAGAATTGAGATAAATGCCACCAAGTCAGAGAGGGAGAGGCAAGTTCGTTGTACCACGTTTACATCACTGACAGAATAAAACTGAATAATAAAAAAACAAGCACTAACTTTGTAACGGCCGACTTGCTCTCCAAAACTGGCAGCTACACCACCAAGACTCATGGCCTGGCAAGTTGAGGATGTTAGACCTGACAAGCCGTACTTCTTCCAAATAAATGATCAAAAATAAGCCAAACAATAAACAGTATGTAAAATAATAAAGTGAGCATATATTGATAAAAAAATAATGAACAAACACCAAACAATATATGTATAATACCCCAACAAACCCTGATATAACATTCAACCCCAAAAGTGTCCAGCAGAAAGTAATAATAAAAAGAAAACGTGCGGCACAAAGATAATATACAATGCAAACCCTCCATTGATCCCACACTGAACACAAACTCAATAAGACACACAGAAAGCACGAAATGCACATACTGTAAATGTCCAGAAGATTTAAAGGAAAATGGATCATGTTTGTGAACCTGGTTCAGCTGGAAAAAATAGTCCAATGGAAAGTACACGGGTGATAATGATGGCTTGCTCCTCTCCCCAAACAACAAGAAACAGTTTCACCGTGCTTGTCCTCGGTATGTGGCGTACTCCAGAAAACTCAGGGTTTTGCGATGCAAAGATGTTGTTGTCAGGCATTGAAAGTGGCAGGTAGACAAAGGGGTGAATGATTTGAATCGGTGCTTTCTCCTGTCTCTGTAGTGAGTTGGCGGTCTAGTAGAATGGGATTTTTTCTTCTTTTCTGTCCTCCCGTTTAAATAGCGTATGATCGGATGCAGGTGATGGAATTGACAGGACCAATTATCATAAGGGGCCACAGTCCCACAGTGTTATCCTTCCTCCCTAATGTTTCCAGGGGAGCATATTTACGTGGACACACAACCCATGTAAACACGACAACACTATGAAAGACAGGACTCAGCTCAAAATACATTTACGACGACATTAATCATGTAGTACCACTACTACTAACTTTTACAAGTAGCCAGAATTTACACTGAGTGTTACAGACTCAAATCAAATGTATGTTTTTATTATATTAAAGTAATAATAATAGCAACTCACTATGCGGAGCGCCTGGCCTCGAACCCAGATCCTTGGTGTTATAAGGCAGTAGGTCTTACCTCTACACCATTCAAGAATATGTATCAACTTCCCGTAAATTGACATTTAAGCTTAGGTTTTTAACTCATTGACAGCAACATGAAAATCAAATGTTTTTTTTCTTTGGTTATATTCTTGAATAAAAATGCACGTTAATTGATATTTGAACTAAAGTCTTCACACATTATACAATTCTCATCATTTATTGCCATAACATGGAAAAAGTTTCTATTTTAGCTATGTGTTCAGCATTTCCTGTCATCCTACACTTACACAGATTGTTGTGGACATGGAACACACATGAAATATATGTATTCCAAATAAGAATATGTTATTTACCCTATACAACTCCAGGCACCTCACTCCCAAATAAAGAGATGGACTTTTGCGGCGGACTCAGCTCTGGGGGTGGGAGGGTTGCTGGGATACCAGGCTGTTTGCTGCTTGTGCTGATTGACACATCTGCAAAACAAAAGACGCTAATGGAGAGGTGTGAAGGAATTTAAGGTGGCCCGGGATTACGAGTTTTTCGTAGGCTTCAGGGATTGTTAGCCTTCCTGTGCTCCAACTATTCAAAATACACCTGTACATAGTCATAGTATAATGTAACTGTAAGTCCATTTGGAAGAAAGCCGTCAGCCAAATATACAAGGATAATAATAAAAAGTGAGCAGCAGAACTGGGCATAAGGCACACTCAGAAATGCACCCACACTTGCCAAAATCCGGCCATCGTTAGAGTTGCTAATTAAACAATTAATAGCCATTGTCAATTATGAGTGCTTGGGGGCATCTTCAGGTCTCTCACAAGGCAAGCAATAAGGGAGACGGAGGTCCTGCTCAGTAGTGACCTTTTGTTTCACAGCAGACACTGCTGCTTTTGTTCTCCATTCTTTTTTAATTTCTTGAGGTTCCAATACTAGGGTCTGATTCTTGTTTATTACATCACATCTGTGGGATTTGGTAGGAAACCCCAAGCACCCCAAAGAAAAACCCATGCAGACACAAGGAAAACATGCAAACCCCACACAGACAGTGACAAGGCCCAGATTCAAATCTGAGTCACAATTCCTCATTAATGCAATTTTTGTGCTGTTAACTGAGCAATTAATTACTGGCAAAGGAAAAACAATTTACCTTATAGTCCAAAGAAAAATACATTATTCAATGGCTTGAATTATCATAAATGAAATATTTAAATACACAGCAAATAAATGACCTTATGTCCAATTATACAGCCACTTTAGCTAAAGAGAAAAATAAAAGCTTTGAGCTCGGCTAGATGCACAGTTGTTTTCATTTGATGACTTCTTACAAACAAATTAAAACCATAATTGAAAAAGCAAGAAAAAAGGAGTAGGGGATCTGCTTTCACTGAATTTCAATTAAGAAAAATAAAACTGAGTTGAACTGAGGAGAATGCTGAAAATGTGAAGATGTGTGTTTTGCAGATTTTTAATAATGCTGTTCAGTTTCTCTGAAGAAAACATTTAGAATGTCAAGCAGAAGTGGGAAATGAACGTGAATGAACTGGACTGAAGGAGACGACATTGATTTTCACATCACACACTTTGCTCATGTTTAATGTTGGCTGCTATTCTATGTCGCTGATCTGAACTGTTATTTGTACTCTTTTAGCGTTCTGGTAATTGCCTGTCTTTATGGTTATTTTTAGTGAAAGCTGAGCTATACAAGCATGCATGCTAGGTTACTCAAGCATTAACGCCCCCCCAAGCCTGCTTGCCGTGACCATCAGAGACACATTTTTTTAATTTTTATGAGCTCTGAACAAGAAGAGAATGCAGAGCCTTAAGGGTCAGGAATCTTGATGCATAAACCCCAAATGATAAAGCAACCAAGAGCTGTTGGGAATAAGGAAACAGAAGAACATGATTTAGACTTATAAGAGAAAATAATCAGCTGCTCAGGGTATTGTCTTCTACAACCATCATGAGTGAGATGCACATACAGCAGTGAAGACCCACAAAGACCTGAGCTGCCTGGAAGACTGAGCAACAAGCACTGCCAGGTTGTATGGCATGGATTATCACTTCTTGATTTGCTTTCACTTTGGTACATAAGGTTACGGATTATCAATATTCTAAACATTACAATATTAATGCATCTCTAGCTTACATGTCTCTTTATTCTCCTGTTGGGAGCTAAGTGTGGTACTTAGGGTAGCGGGAGAGGAGGACGCTCCAATAGAGTGACACAGTAGCACAACAACTCTGAGACTAGGGATCTGCACTGGCAATCGGAAGGTTGCCGGTTCGAATCCCGTAAATGCCAAAAGGGACTCTGCTCTGTTGGGCCCTTGAGCAAGGCCCTTAACCTGCAATTGCTGAGCACTTTGAGTAGTGAGAAAAGCGCTATATAAATGCAAAGAATTATTAATCAAGCGCAGGCTATAAACGCAAGTGCCGTTAAAGGTCAGAGTAAAAGAGAATTAGACATTTTACTGTGAGCTCTAATAAAAAAGAATCTGGCTTTATAGATAAGGGGTTTATGGTCAAAGGAGGGGAGTCCCTAAAGGGCTTGCCATGATAAAACAGTGTAAACTAATTTATTCTTATCAACAAGGATTTCACTACTGGACATACTGGGTGGAGGTCTGGTTTTAATATGAGTCTTCAACCCTTCTCCAAACTGTTATTATAGATTAGATTAGATTAGATAAACTTCATTAATCCCATGGGGAAATTCACATGCATATAGCAGAAGAAACATAAAAAACAAGGATACAGACTCACAGGACAAATAATAAAACCAATCAATCGATAAATAAATAAATTAAAATAAAAATGTATATTTTGCAGATATTTCAAAATGAATTTAAAGAGTATGTTGGGCAGAAGCAAGGAATTGGCAGATAGTGACAGAATGGGCATGTAGTCCAGTCCATTTCTACCCTCTGGAAATCACCATCTATCAGCAGCAGTCAGGTGTTACATGAGCATCCCCTTGGCCTGGTTCAGTCATTCGGGTCCTCAACAATGAGGATCCTGCAAGCTGGATCACCCCCAGGGAATTGTGCCACGTGGCCGTAGTGCCATAGCTGACACTTCTTCACAATGCAGGTAGTGTGCGTCATTCAGGACTCCATGAGCAGCAAAGTCAAACCAGCAGTACCTAAGGATTCTCCGGAGAGACACAGTACCAAAGGAGACCAGTCTTTATCTCAGGTCACTGGTTAGTGTCCATGTCTCGCAACCATATAGCAAGACAGGAAGCACCAGGACTCTGCAAAAGGACGAAGGTCTTTAGAGATATCAGGAGGGCCACCCACCTCTTTCCAGCAACCTCATGACCCCCCATGCTCTCCCAATCCGTCTATTGACTTCATAGGAAGAGTCAAGTCTTTAAAGTCCTGGTCTTTCCGGTCTTGCTATTTGGTTGAGAGACATGGATGCTATCCAGTGACTTGAGACGAAGTCTGGACTCCTTTGGTACTGTGTCTCTCCGGAAAATCCTTGGGTACCGTTGATTTGACTTTGTGTTGACTGAGCGGTTGCTCACAGAGTCCATAATGAGGCACATTACTTGCATTGTGAGGGAGCATCAGTTACGGCACTACGGTCATGTGGCACGTTTCCCCAAGGGTAATCCGGCTCGTAGGATCCTCATTATTGGGGACCCGTGTGGCTGGACCAGGTAAAGAGGGGTCACCCACATAACATCTGGCTGCGGCAGATAGAAGGTCATTTCCAGTGGTTGGGACTGGACCACGTATCTGCCTGGGGGGTTGCAAACTGGGATCCCGAGTTGTTTCGTCGTGAAGCGAGTGTGGCAACGCACTGTACCAGTGTATGCCCCCCAGCTTGACTTGACTTGACTATACAACTCCCTGTACCTAACTGCCAGATAATTAAAGCTTGAGCTGCGAGAGCTCAAATATAACAGAGCAAGTGGTGTTTGCTATTGTTGATTCGGTAACAGAAGGCTAATGTGAACAGGGCTGTGGTCTGCTGCGATACCTCTGTTCAGCGACCACATTGGGAGCATTTTAAGATTTATTAAGAGCAGCTTGCTTTGAGAAAACCCTGAGCTTGAGATGCACAGATATTTAAAGAAATCAAGAGGCTCTCTTGTTGTAAAAGCTACAAAAATGCACTTGCTAATGAGTGGGTTGTCAGAACTATCAGAAAAGCTTTTGACCATAATCTGCTTTTTTCACATACATCAAGTACTCCAGTTTAGAGTAACAGGGCAATGAATCATGAACGGCAAGCTAGAAAGCAACACTGGCTGGACTGCCGGTCTATCATAGGGCACACTCACAACCAGACAAATTTAGAAAGCTTAATTAGTCAATTAATTAGACTTCAACACTGCTGTCATCCTCCCAGCAAAGCGGTCTGAACATATTTGTATGGTCTATATATCAGACATTTTTCTGATCTGAGCTACTGGACAAGCTGCTTTTGAAATTATGGATCAGGTGAGTGGACAGGGGATCAACTTTGACTGATTGATGTAACGCCTGCTTAAGCTCCTTTCCTATTTGCTCTTATGCTACTGCTTTTATGGGCTAAATGGAAGTGCTTGGCCAGATGTGAGAATACCGGCAGTGAGGAGAAGGGCCAGGAAATCCATAAATGTTTGTATTTATTTCGCAAAAAGCCTAGAACATTTCAAATCTGTATGCCATTATGATTTATTACTAATAGAACAATTTGCGTAATATTTTAAGACTCTCCTGTGTCTTTTCTTTATCTCATATATAGATAGATATACAGATACTGTAAATTAAAAGGCATTATATGATAGATAGATAGATAGATAGATAGATAGATAGATAGATAGATAGATAGATAGATAGATAGATAGATAGATAGATAGATAGATAGATAGATAGGACTCATTATAATAGATAGAGAGGCTGTTATCATGGAAGAGCCAGCAAAGATTTTGTGGGTCAATAATATAATGGAATGCAACCTGGTGCTCTGTGGTGGCAGCGCAAAGCGATAATGTAAGTTTATATTTAACCCCAGTATTTATTAACATCTATAATTACCAAAGCCTATGAAAAAACTCGTAACTTGGCCCACCTTAAATCCGTTCACACCTCTCCATCAGCGTCTTTTGTGTTGTAAAGGTACACATATACTAAGTGACATCTACTATCCGCTTTTGGGGTGATGATTGACCTCCAAGGTTATTCCTCTTTTTATTTTGATTTTATTTTATTATAGAATCAATTCTCAGCAGCAGCCAAAAGGGCGCCGTTCTCATCCCTACCACCTTCACTGTCACTTCCCCTACCTTTTCGTATCTTAAATCATTCTTGAGGCAGATTGAACACTTAAGTGCCAGCTTAAGTGAAAAATTAAAGAAAACGTACTAAGTAATATTGCAACACAAACACTGACTTAATCAGTTTTAACGCCAAAAAACGCCGATGAAAGAAGAGAAGAAGCGGGCCGCTAGGGTGGAGAAAAAAAGAGCTGCTCAGGAAGCAGCAAGTGCATGAACATCTGAACAAATGAATGCTAAACTTGCAGAGAAAGAGGATGAAAACTAGGAATGCTCAAGTCAAGTGTATTCACTGCAGGGTATCGTGCAGTGCGCCATTACTGGTAGATCATAATACCAATAACATCACCAAATTGATGCATGCACTTCAGCATCTTTGCTTTGAAGAAGCATCCATAGCAATTAGTGTAACACTAAAATTAGATGACAGCATGAACGACCCATACCTCTGCTCAGGAAATCCATCTGGGTGACACCACTTTCTCTGCTGCTAATCTTCTTGGAGAAAGCAATGGTAGAACTTGAATTCATTTGGCATTTTGGAATAGCCACTGGAGCTAAATGAAAACTACATGGATCGGTCTTACACAGCAGCCAAACACAAGTGTCCAAAAAAGATCTGCTGGCTCCAATATAGACAAGGCCTACCTGCTTTAATGTTCCATCCAACCTCCCTGAAATGCCTGTTGGCAAAAAAGACATAACATTGTAATGAGAATCAATGTTTAAAAGTAAGAGAGACAAAATGCAAAGAGGGAAATCATAAGCCAAAACAA
Source organism: Erpetoichthys calabaricus (assembly GCF_900747795.2). Taxonomy (NCBI): domain Eukaryota; kingdom Metazoa; phylum Chordata; class Cladistia; order Polypteriformes; family Polypteridae; genus Erpetoichthys; species Erpetoichthys calabaricus. Next base: position 22,925,457 of record NC_041403.2, read on the forward strand.
GGATTGCCAGGAGTCATTATCTAGTAGATGTGTTGTCACCAAGACCAAGAGGCCAAAGCAGTAAAAAGTCAAGAAGTGGAATACGATGAGTGACGACCCACAAGATATAAATTACAGAGAGCACAAAGACTGAACTCATTCAAGGGATGAATCCATAAACCTATGATTAATGCCAAAACAGGAATTTTGATGTGAGAGTTGATTATTACTGATTTTCACAAATTGATTATATATTAATTATATTGACTGACTTTAGGTCTTTTAGAAAGCATTTTAATGAATGCCTCTTGATCTGTGACCCAGTCCCGCTGCTACTTTAGCACAAAGACAAGTATTGATAAGAAACCCAGTACAATCTAATGTAGCAGAATCCTGATTCCAAGGGTCCTGTTTATCAGTAACTAGCAAAGAAATGAGAAATTAAACTAATCATGCACTTCTGTAATTGACAAGTGTATTTAAGAAATGTTAATACCATCTGTAAGTCAGTCATATCTTTCCATGTGCTGAGTGACTCCACGTATGTGTCATTAAAGGTATTCTTGTTATCTTGGACTGGCTTAGAGATTTAACTTTGACAATGACAACCAGAATTGTCAAAACCAGAATTTGGGCGGAGTGGTGGCTCTGAGGCTAAGGATCTGTGCTGGTATCCCGAAGGTTGCCGGTACGAATCCCCGTCACTGCCAAAAGAGATCCTACTCTGCTGGGCCCTTGAGCAAGGCCCTTAACCTGTAATTGCTCCAGAGGCGCTGTACAATGGCTGACCCTGTGCTCTGACCCCAAGGGGTATGCAAAAACTAACAAATTCCTAATACAAGAAATTGTATAAGGCGAAATAAAGAACAAAAACAAAAAAAAAAAAAAACAGAAGGTGAGCTGTCACAAAAATCTCGACTCAAAACCACACTATAACCTGAATGTGAGGCGTCACCATGATCTAAGCTCAAAAACATACAATCAACTGTGGACAAAATCTAAACTTGACTATAATATAATACCAGATTATAATCTGAAGACAAGCTGTTACCAAAATCTTGACTTGAAACCATACAATGGCCTAAAGGTTACCTGTAGTTGAAATCTACAACTTAAAAATAGTAAAATAAAGTGATGATGAGCTCTCTCCAAAATTTAGACAAAACAGTAAACTATAACCTGAAGGCAAGCTGTGATCAGAATTTAGATTTGACACCATATTTTAAAATGAAAGCAAACTCTTGTCAAAACTTTGTGGCATATTGAATTGATTGGACATTACAAGAGCCAATCTTAGAAAGTGTGAGAATAAGCGCTTCACCAGCGCCGACCCAACACAGACTGACAACGTGAAAACTAAACAAAAAGATTTATTTTTCTTCACACGTGGGGCACATCTTCCCCGTGTCCCAAAATCAGTACATAGTCCCCAAAACACACACACAATCAAAGCACCAACAAAAATAGTAAATCTTTCTTCGGTGCCACTCCTCCCGGCAAGCGTTGTTGTCCTCCTCCTCCTGACTCTGGCGCCCCTAGAAGTGGCTGGAGGCTTCTTTTATAGCCCACCCGGAAGTGCTGCAGGTGATAATTGGCTTAATTAGGCTGCATTCCCGGGTGTGGCTGCGTTACAGCTCACATGGGCTCAGAAAGCCATGCAGCTCCCCCTAGCGGTGGCCAAGGAGCCCAACAGGGATGAGCTCCGGTGTAACACAACTGTAGCCCAGATGCAACCCAGGGGGGCTGTCACCAAGTGTTCTGGGGGACATAGTGTGTATCCCATAGCTGCTCCCCTGGATCCAGTATCAAAGGGGTGCTACAAAAGCTAATGCTTTAAATTAAACTCATATTAGTATTTGCTTAATTTCTTTCAGAACTATAAATTGGATAAATTTATCTTTGATAAAATATAAATTTGACTGGACTGCCAATACTGATGCTCTGTTCAAGAGAGGACAGAGCCGGCTATACTTCCTTAGAAGGCTGGCGTCCTTCAACATCTGTAATAAGATGCTGCAGATGTTCTATCAGACGGTTGTGGCGAGCACCCTCTTCTACGTGGTGGTGTGCTGGGGAAGCAGCATTAAGGAGAAGGACACCTCACGCCTGGACAAACTGGTGAGGAAGGCAGGCTCTATTGTAGGCACGGAGCTGGATAGTTTGACATCTGTGGCAGAGTGACGGGCACTGAGCAGGCTCCTGTCAATCATGGAGAATCCACTGCATCCACTAAACAGTGTCATCTCCAGACAGAGGAGCAGCTTCAGTGACAGACTGCTGTCACTGTCCTGCTCCACTGACATACTGAGGAGATTCCTCCACCACACTATGCGACTCTTCAGTTCCACTCTGGGGGGTAAACATTAACATTATACAAAGTTATTGTCTGTTATACCTGCATTTTTATCACTCTTTAATTTAATATTGTTTTTTGTATCAGTATGCTGCTGCTGGAGTATGTGAATTTCCCCTTGGGATTAATAAAGTATCTATCTATCTATCTATCTATCTATCTATCTATCTATCTATCTATCTATCTATCTATCTATCTATCTATCTATCTATCTATCTATCTATCTATCTATCTATCTATCTATCTATCTATCTATCTATCATGGTATAGAGCACGCCCCTGTACATTAAAATGAGATAGAACTTTTTTTAGCTATATCTCTGATACAGGGTGTTAAGTCTTTGTGTGTTTGGAATAATCCCATTGCTAGCATGGACCGAAAGACCCATTTGCAGTTTGTAAATGGGATAGGCATACAGTTTTCTGACTGTTTAGAAATGGTTCAACTGTATGGGAAAACTTAAAGAAACAAACAAGATATATAATCTTTAAACAGAACCTTTCTCAAACAACAACTTGTCTATACTTTGCAATAGCAACTTTTTCTCTATTTTAGTGTGAATTGTTTTATTTTAAATTTTTATTAAAGCTTTAAAAAACGAAGATACTTTGTCTATAGAATTATTTCAACATGTCAGGCTATTTCTAAAATCCCATGAAGCGTACTGAAACTGCAGAACTTTGGTAATTTTGGGTACAGACATTATTTAGAAAGGCATACACACCTGTGTATTATAAGGTCGACAATCCACACTGCATGTCAGATCAAAAAAGCAGGCCACGATCAAATGGTGGTGAGGCATAGATCAGGGCAATCATTTACAAACATTTCTAAATCTTCAAGTGTTTCCAGGAGCACAGGGGCTTCATTAATTTTAAAATGGAAGAGGTTTGGAACCACCAGGACTCTTCCTAGAGCTGAACCCAATAGTAACCCTAACAGAGTTTCAGAAGTTCTCTGCTGAGATACGAGATCCTGTCAGAAGGACAGCAAACTCAGCAGCACACTTTGAGTCAGGCTTTAATGGCAAAGTGGCTAGATGGAAGACACTCATGAGTAAAAGGCATATGATGGTTTAAAGAACTCTGAAAACAGACAGAAAAAGATCATCTGGTGTGACGACACAAAAATTGAACACTTAGGGCAGAATTCCAAGCACTGTGTCTAATACCAATCATACACTAAATTAGCCTTGGAGTGTGGGTGAGACAGTGTGCGAGTTTGCCCTGCTATGGACTGGTGGCATGTCCATAGGTTGCTCTTGTCTCAAACCCAATCCTAGGTGGGATAAGTTACTGCCAGAAGACCCTGGTCTGGATTAAATGGGTTAGAAAATGACATCACATACCTCTGTCTTTTTGATATTTGGTATGGGATTCGTAAAAGTAGTGTTCATGTTTGTGGTGTGCCACCTATTGGAACGGCAGAGACATAGCAACCAGACGGACATACAGACACACAGAGACTTGTCCTTTTATTAAGGTGGATAATAATAATTTAAAATTAAGTCTAAAATGCAGTAGAGGGTGCAGAAAGTGAAAGGATGGCAGTACTTTCTGAATGTACTTTATAGAAGTGCTCAAAGTGGATTGACACATCAGGAGGAGCAGGTACAAGGCAGGAAGCTGACCTGAATGAAAGGCCACACATGCATCCATTCTGGGCCAGTTTAAAGTTTTTAGTTTAATCTAATATGTATGTCATGTAGTATTGTACCCAGTAAAAAAAATATAAATAAAATAAGAAAAGAAGGAAATTGTGCAAAACAGAAACCAAATCTTGATCTGTGAAGCTCAGAGGAACCAGCACTACTGAATAAATGTCTAACTTGTGCTATAGAATAGTTTATTTCTATTTACAATAGTGTGCCACTTTAGATTCCTTGCCAAAGAAACATCTTGTCCCGGGATGACCTGTAGGGTGCACCACTGAGCGCCTAGGCCCTAAACACACTAAAACCAATACAAGTCCTGTGTTCAAGCAAGTGACATTTTATTTTCACAATATCTTCCAAGACTTCTTTTTATTGTTCATAGAATCACTCAAGCACAATTCTCTTCACTCCCTCTTTTTCTTCCTCTCCTTCCACTCCTCCAGGTGAGCTTTGCCCTTCGCCTCCCAGGTCTGATTCTCTGAGGTGAAGTGTTGGACCCCTTTTATCCCAGACCCCAGAAGGACTTCTGGTGTTACAGCACTACACATTGAATGCACTTCCAGGTTAAAGTGGAAGTTTCTTAAAGTAGGGACGGTCTGTCCTTGCATTTCCCCCTGGCAGTACCCATGGAACCCAATAGGGCTCTCTTAACAATACTGCAATTCCCAGCTTGCTCTGTGAGTACCTGTGCAGGCACTGTAGCCCATGGAGGCTACCACATGTTGTATCGGAGGAGTAAATAGTCCATGAGAGTCTCCTTCTCTTGAACCCTGAACCATCCAATCTGGAACACTAGACCATGCTTGGTGTCCATGACACCAGCCACAAAATCATGCCTACTGTCACCCACATATCATCTAAGCCTAAATTTCAAATAATCTTCTCTTCATTTGGAAACCATTTTAATTTAATCTCCCCAAAATGGGACATCACGTTTGCTTTGCCTTCTTAATTTTCTTCTCCAGAATTTTAATGTGCAGTTTAATTCTCTATCTCCATAGCTCAAACATCTGTAAAGCTCAGTAATTTGAAGTGCAGGCCCTAACTCAGGTTATGTTATATATGCAAAACCTGTAAAGGCCATAAAGAGGATCTCTGACAAACAATAGTATAAGCAATTTCCCACCTCAACTCATAAAAATGATGTTCTGCTTTTTTCCCTTCAGGCGGCCATTAATCCATTTAAAATATTACCCTCAATTCCCACTGATCTTCGTTTAATCATAACACTCTCATGGATGGTGTGTTTTGTGCTATATGCCCTTGCAGTCGGTTTAGTTAGAAGGAGTCCTGCTTTTATCTCTCGTTTATCCTCCTAATACTTTTCTCTTCAAATACAATTGCTTTTTTTATTAGAAGACCTTGAAATTTCTTTATTTCTTCTTTGCAGTGGGGTGTGTTGGCTCTGACTGAACAGGTTATGCAGTATTTGGCACCCCACATCACTAAAGGCTAAATTAATTTTAGACATTTCAATGAAATAGGCATAGTTTGATATTATGATGTATAGGAGCAAGTCCCATGATAAACACATTTAATTTTAGAACATAAGTAAATCAGATCTCCATCCCTCATTCTACAAGATATTTTCCCCATTGGGATTTTTAAAAGTGGAACGATCTCTCCAGGTGAGGGGAACCAATGGCCTTCAGTGAAGGAGCTCAAGCAGTCTTATGAGTAAAGAAAGAAGGGAACATGAGATCAAGAGGCAGATTGGAGTGGCAGCAGCTGTTCTACGGGTGCTCTACCAGTCCATGGTGGTAAAGCAAGAGGTTGGGCGCTGCACTGACCACATGGTGAACTACCTGGATTGGGACCCGAGTGCAGTGGGTAACACATCAGCACCACACTGGAACAGTGTCAGGTTTTTTACAGTGGCTGGAGTGCCAATCCCCTAGTTCTCTTATTATTATTATTATTAGTACTAGTTGACATATATTTTTAGGATGTCACTGTACACTGGAGAGATTCCAAAGGGCTAGAACATGTCAAATATCATGCCATTATATAAAAAACGGTGATCGGGCAGATCCAAGCAACTATAGGCCAGTAAGCTTAACATGCATCACAGGAAAATTAATGGAAGGAATTATTAAGGATAAGATTGAGCAAAACCTGGCAAGGACAGGAGTTATTAGGAACAGTCAGCATGGGTTCAGAAGAGGGAGGTCGTGTTTTACTAACATGCTGGAATTCTATGAGGAGGCAACAAAAGGATACGATCAGAGTGGAGCAGATGAGATTATTAATCTTGTCTTTCAGAAAGCATTTGATAAGGTGCCACATGAGAGGGTGGGCATCAAATTAAAAGAAGTGGGAGGTCAGGGTGATGTTTTTAGATGGGTGCAGAATTGTCTCAGACACAGGAAGCAGAGGGTGATGGTGCGAGGAACCTCATCAGAATTGGGTGAAGTTAAGAGTGGTGTCCAGCAGGGGTCAGTGCTAGGACCGCTGCTATTTTTAATATATATAAATGATTTAGATAGCAATATAAGTAACAAGCTGGTTACGACTACAGATGATACCAAGATAGGTGGATTAGCAGATAACTTGGAATCCGTTATATCATTACAGAAGGACTTGGACAGCATACAGGTTTGGGCAGATTTGTGGCAGATGAAATTTAATGTCAGTAAATGTAAAGAATTACACATAGGAAGTAAAAATGTGAGGTTTGAATACACAATGGGCGGTCGGAAAATCGAGAGGACACCTTATGAGAAGGATTTAGGAGTCGTAGTGGACTTTAAACTATCAACTTCCTGACAGTGTTCAGAAGCAATTAATTTTAATAATAATAATATTTTTTTGCATTTATATAGTGCTTTTCTCACTACTCAAAGCGCTTAGCAATTGCAGGTTAAGGGCCTTGCTCAAGGGCCCAACAGAGCAGAGTCCCTTTTGGCATTTTACGGGATTCGAACCGGCAACCTTCCGATTGCCAGTGCAGATCCCTAGCCTCAAAGCCACCACTCCGCCTATTAAGAAGGCTAACAGGATGCCAGGTTATATAGAGCCTTGATGTGTGGAGTACAAGTCCAAGGAGGTTCTGCTCAACCTTTAGAACACACTGGTGAAGCCTCATCTGGAGTACTGTGCACAGTTTTGGTCTCCAGGCTACAAAAAGGACACAGCAGCACTAGAAAAAATCCAGAGAAGAGCGACTAGGCTGATTCCAGGGCTACAAAGGATGAAGTATGAAGGAAGATTAAAAGAGCTGAGCCTTTACAGTTTAAGCAAAAGAAGATTAAGAGGAGACATGACTGAAGTGTTTAAAATTATGAAGGGAATTAGTCCAGTGGATCAAGACTGTTATTGTAGAATGAGTTCATCAAGAACACGGCGACACAGTTGGAAACTTGTTAAGGGTAAATTTTGCATGAACATTAGGAATTTTTTCTTTACACAAAGAACGATAGACACTTGGAATAAGAGACCAAGTAGTGTTGTAGACAGTAAAACATTAGGGACTTTCAAAACTCGACTTGATGATTTTTTGGAAGAAATAAGTGGATAGGACTGGCGAGCTTTGTTGGGCTGAATGGCCTGTTCTTGACTAGATTGTTCTAATGTTCTAATGTTCTAGTAATAGATAGTAGTAATTCTATTTTATATTATAATAATAATAAAAAATGATATTGTAAGTAATAATTTGTTTTTATTGTTGTGTCATGTCACAAGTAATTGCTATATCAAGTGACAAAGAGCAATAGCACATTGTATCCTGGACCATTATTATTTCATTAGAAATTATTATTAACTCTTATTTTAATAATAATAGAAGACTCCATTTAGGGCCCCAGTTTGGCTAGAGGTGGCAATGATAAAGGGGCACCTGCACACATCACATTGTCAGTTGTTGCTTTGCACTCCCTTTGAGTTCTTAAAATTAAATTAAAATTAGGACTGAAGGGAAAAAGAACTACTACCATAGACAAAATCCAGGAAAACTCACAGAAGGCTTTAGACACTGTAACAAAATATGAAGACAGGAAATGTTAACAGGAATGAGACTAGGGCGTTACACCTCAAGAGGAGTATTTACAAGGCAACTAAAAGGCAATTGCTGTAACTTTTATAATAAAGGTTTTTAAATTTTTAGCATTCCACCTCATATATCAAATAGTCTCATAGTACATCCGGCGCCGCCGAGAGTGGCAGCCTTTTCAGCAGCTCCGTGTATGACTGTATGTGTATGTGTACTTTTCTACTTTTATTTTTCTATTTTTATTTATTAATCCCAGATTAATAAAGTATCTATCTATCTATCTAAAACAGATAATAACCCAGAGGTTGATGAAATCCAAATGCCAGGAAATATTACATAATAACTATAAGCAAACAAAAGCAAATTTGAAATCGAAACAGAAGTGTTTGGCACTGAAATCCAAGTGTTATGCTTGTGGGGTTTTGAAATAGGCAGAACTCATTTTTGCAGATACCTTTCTTATGTTTTCTATTGTCATTTTAATCATATTTCCTTGCCATCATTTCATATTTTACTTTCACTTGTGGGTGCCACCGTTTTGCATATTTATAGACAGCATTCGCTCCAGCCTTTTCTTCCCATCCTTTGACCTCCTTTCTTTTTCTTTCGTTTCTCTCGACCTGCTACTTCTTTAACCATTAACCTCCCTTCTTTTTTCCTTTTTGTTCTCTGACCTCCTTTCATGTGCCGTCTCTTTCTTATATCCCTCTGCGAGCGCAGCGTCTCAATCTTGCACCGCAGGAAGCCGATGAAGCAACTGAGACAGACTGCGCCCTTATGTGCAGGTGCATCTCCCCCCAATTACTCCATCGACCCCTCTCAGCTGCATGATCACTTATATCCATGAAGATCAAGCCAGCCAATTAATTATTTATTAAAATGGGCCACCTTTCTCTGAGCTGTGAATGCGCTATACCATACGCAAGACTAGATCAAAGTCAAAAAGAATTGGCAAGTTTAATATCAGTAAAAATATCTGACACAAATGCAGCAAATAAAGAGTAAAGAAGGGTTTTGGAATCCAAGTACTCCGATAAGGAAGTGAATCTAGAATGACCCTTTAGGTTCACGACCTCTGAAGCCACATCCCATACTTGTTAAATAATAGCAGAGCTGAAACAAAAAAGAAAAAGGTGGCCCACATTGAAAATTAATTTTAAAATGAAGCATTGAATCGAAACACAAACAATTCTATCAGATTCCTCAGTGTCAAAAACCCTATAACAATATGCAGCTCAATACTAGAGCCAGAAAATAACCTGTAAATAATTTATAAAAAGTCCCAAGATAATTAGGTGTACTGTACACCCCCAAAATTCGCAGGGGTTATGTTCCGCGACTTTTGGATGTGGTTAAAAAATGCCTTTTAAATGCCTATTTTTATAGTTTAAACCCTAAATACAGTATGCCCCCAAAGCACTTTAATTTCGTTGCAAACTCATCTTAATACAGTAATACATTACCTAAAAAATTACTTTAATATATTACCTAAAAACAGAATGTAAAGGTAAACCTGTATACTGTACAGTACTGTACTGCTATGTCTCCTGCGGTGCTAGAATGTAAAATACGATGTTACCGCTCTACATACTATAATTCATGCAAGCACAGATGTGCTGTCATTTTCTTTGTTATAAATAGAGTAAATACATAATAATTTCATTTAATTAAAATACAGTAAAGTGTACGGGTACTCACCAATGATGAATGATATTGATGATGATGATGATGATGATGAAGTAGCTGTGCAGTACGATGCAGAGGATTTAAAGCCCCTCGGGTGGCGCCTCTTCTTCTGGCGCTTCAGGAGGAGTTGTATCTTTGGATGGGTCTTCTTCTGGTGGGGTTTCGTGCTGGCTTTTCTTTATAGGTTTCAGGAACATTGTGATGGGAAGTTGCTACATTGTCTCCTGTAGTGAACTGCTGGTACAATTTCCATGCTTTCTCACGGATGATGTTACCATCCAAGGGGATGTTCTTCTTCTGGCAGTGGGTGATCCACAATGCCAAGGCAGATTCCATCCTGATGATATTTTTATTCCTTATGGTCGTTACCTTTTTGGCACTATCACAGAAACTTACAGATACAGTACTCCAGATCGCTGCTTCGTTCTTCTTTATGTAGCATGCGGTGCTTTCATTAATGCCATACTGGCAGGCTACTGCAGCATAACTTTTTAGTTCCCGGAGCAAATCCAGTAGTTCAACCTTCTCCTTCAGTGTTTTAAACTTCTTCTGGCACTTAGGCTCAGTGCCAGAAGCATTAGAAGGTGCAGGGCGTTTTGGCAACATCTTGTGCGTTTAAGAATAACAAAATGAATACAATAACAAAGTGGAAAACACGAGGACACTCAGCTGGAGACGCGTCACAGGGCATCAGTCAATCAGTAGTAAGTAGAAATGAATAACGCTCTCGGATTGGCTACTTTCACCATCCCAAACCGTATTTCCCTCAGTGGTTGCTTCCTGTTCTCTCTACAGCACAGTATTGCCACGAAAAAAAAACATAAAGAATAGCTGAGGATATTTGCGCTTTCCGCTAACCCTGAACCGCAACCTCGCGGGGGTCTACTCTATTGTTAAAAAAGTCATAAAAAGTAGGGCAGCGTGGTTTGGACATGTTGTATGCAGTATGCAGATGCACACCGCCGTTGACGGTGATTTATTTATTTTTTTGGTGGGGATCCCAGGAGCGCATTCACCCTTGGCCCGACTTGCACACACACCCGCACAGAGACAAAAAAGCAACAGGTGTTAAAACAGAAATGGAAGAATGTATTAAACAGTAATAAGTGAAATATAACCTTTACGGCAAAATACAATAAAGGCAAATTTAAAAATAACAAACAACTAATTTAAACCACACACAATGAAGTCCATAAAAAATGGCAACTGATGAAATGAAATGAAGTAGATGGATAGTCCAGAGATCAGCTTGCTCTACGTGAATGTAAAGATCAGTCCTACAGGTATTTCCTAATGAGATGATGACTTGTGAATGGGATCAGGAGTGCTTCTCTTTGCTGGTCGACAACCAATCCTTGTGACACCCCGGGTAAGGACCTAGTTGTGTCATGGTGAAAATTTCGGAGCAAAAGACACACAAAAGGTTTTCACCTGAAATGAAGGCTATTAGAAGACATAGGATAGGCAAACAGAGTATATTGTTTTATTGCAATAAAACGATAACACGGACTCAACCCAATTCGGCCAAATCGGACTGAGCCCCAAACAATTCAACAATCAAAGTTTATATAACCATTTCTTATCATTCTGACCTCGTTCAAATTAGCTCATTTGCTGTTCCCTTCTGACTCCCCTCTGCACCTGGCCAGCCGGTATCCCAAGTTCTCATGGGAACCACTATTATTTCCTGACTTCCATCTGCAGCTGGCCACCGGTATTTTTACTGTCTGTTGTTCATTTTTATTTTCTGTTTTTGCTTATTTTGATTGGCCTCGGCCGGGCAGATGTTCCTTCTTCCACTTTTGGGCTTTCTCTTATCCCCTTCCCCTTCCTTGGCCTTGAAGCTATTTTATATTTGGTGGCTAAAGCTAAGCTTTAATTAAAAAGAAATATGGCATGTACCTTTATTTAACCATTTGCTTGGCAGGCCTGACTTGCATTAATATCTGCACTAAGGTTAATGCTTATATATTTTTCTATATTTATTTATGCTAATAGATAGATAGATAGATAGATAGATAGATAGATAGATAGATAGATAGATAGATAGATAGATAGATAGATAGATAGATAGATAGATAGATAGATAGATAGATACTTTATTAATCCCAGGGGGAAATTCACATACTCCAGCAGCAAAAAATATTAAATTAAAGAGTAATAAAAAATGCAGGTAAAAAACAGACAATAACTTGAATAATGTTCAACGTTTACCCCCTCTGGTGGAATTGAAGAGTCGCATAGTTTGGGGGAGGAATGATCTTCTCAGTCTGTCAGTGGAGCAGGACAGTGACAGCAGTCTGTCGCTGAAACTGCTCCTCTGTCTGGAGATGACACTGTTTAATGGATGTAGTGGATTCTCCATAATTGATAGGAGCCTGCTGAGTGCCCGTTGCTCTGCTACGGATGTCAAAACGTCCAGCTCTATGCCAACAATAGAGCCTGCCTTCCTCACCAGTTTGTCCAGGCGTGAGGCATCCTTCTTCTTAATGCTGCGTCCCCAGCACACCACTGCGTAGAAGAGGGCGCTCGCCACAACCATCTGATAGAACATCTGCAGCATCTTACTGCAGATGTTGAAGGATGCCAGTCTTCTAAGGAAGTACAGGCGGCTCTGTCCTTTCTTGCACAGAGAATCAGTATTGGCAGTCCAGTCCAATTTATCGTCCATACATGAATACACTAATTTTATTTTCCATACTTTACATCATCTTGACCTTGTTGTAACAATGCCTTTGCTGTTTCTGCTGACTCACTATTGCAGCTGGTTTCTCACGTGCCTACCATGACCATTTTTCTGTATTTCATCATCCCTTACTTTCTGGCCTTCCAACAACAAGTGTTCGTATTCCCCCTTCTTTTGTCCTTTGCCCTTGGAACATCCTGGCACTCAAACTGCAGCTAACATTTTGTACCGCTGATCAGTTGGCTTATCACAATCCTAATACAGTCCTCATGCAGCAGGAAGACACCAGACAGTCCATACACCAAAACAGGAGACGATCCAGTGTAAAACAAGAATCCACAAGTAGTAAACGGGAAGGCATACAAACAGGTAATTCAAGACACAAAATAACAAAAGACTCTCTGTTTTTCTATGTAGAACTGACCTCATTTTAAATCTCGTGCCGGCCTCCTTGTACCCAGCAGCCCCTGCACCTTTAGCAGACGACCAATCAGAGCCACTGCAGGGAGTTGAAGTTTCTTTACCCAGTAGCACCACTAAATGCTAACACAATTAGAAAAGCTCGGCAGATGCTGGAAGGAGGACTAAACCTAAGAAGGAGGCAGAGGCCTAAGTGGAGAGACGTAATGTCAAGAGGTTTGAAGGGCAGAAATTGAGGAGAAGTTCATTAAGGACTGAAGTCAGGAAGTTCTTCTTTATGCAAAGAGTTGTTTGAACCTTGTACAGACAACCAAGACATGGAGTTGAAGCAGAAACCATGACCACCTTTAAAACATATCTGAATGGGATGCTGGGACTGCTTAGCTATTAACTATACAAACAGGCTCGATGGACTGAATGATTTCTAGTTTCTTCTGTTGTTATGTGAGGATGCTGCAGATGGGTGTAAATGGAAATGGCAGATCTGGACGGTGAACTCCTAACAGACAGGAAGCAGATTCCTATAAAAGAAGAAGATCTGAGCTTGAAAAATGCCTTCGGATGGTGTTCCATAAAGAAGAGGTGCTATGTAACATAAAGGATAACAGATTGTTTTAACAGCATAAAACCTCAATCCATTTTTCTCCTTGTAGCAAATATGTGGATAAAGTGTGTGTAGACAATCTGCTTACTCCGCATGATGTAATGGTTGAAGTTTAACTCTGTGTGCCTGTACTTCATCAGGAGCTGAGTGCTATTACTCATATCACTTCTACATCAACCTTGCTCAAAGGAAATTGTTTTCTTATAAGTCAAAAGATGCATTCTTCCAGTTATATCTGAGTCATGTGCCACTGGTTATTGCAAAGCAGTTTCCGACATCAACATTCCAGGCATCTGAACACAGTAGGATTGTTAAAGGGCCATTATCACCATTGAACATGATGACTCATTAAAGCCTAAGGGTTAAGATATTGATGTCAGCAAGTATGGAAGAGTGACACAGTCGCTAAAAGGTATTTAATAGCTCGAGCGCTTTCTTCATTTCTCCTAATTGAAAGCCTGTAATGCATGCGTTTAATAAGAGGCGACAAGGTAAATATATTCACCTTGTAACGTTAATCGTGTGAAGGCAATAATGAAAGCAAGCAAGTAGATAGCTAGAAGGCATCCTCACATCTCATTCCATGGTAGCAATGGATACAAGTTCTCATTGATATTGTGGTATTCATATTGTTCCTGGTGCACTGAACTGGATTATTTATAGTTGAGGTGATGCACAAATAAATGTGAAGTTTTCCATCACAGAAAAAAAATGTCTTTGAAATTCTTTATAATTAGAGAATCCCCTTGGAGAGAGGGGTAAGGGGTGAATTTAGTGACAGATATTAGTGGGGTGATAGAGTTAGGGCATTAGTTACTCATTTTAATAAATTTTTTCTTTTTTTGAATTTATTAAAAGCGTGCAACACTCCATACAAGTCACACTTAACAAAACTAAATTCAATTCAACCCAACCACCCATGATAAAGAGAGGAAGGCCAACAGGCAGAGTAAAACTACTGAGAGTAGTAAAGAGGGAAATGAGTCCTTCTTCTCAATATACAGTAAAAGCTTATTCTACACTGTTATTGATTAGATCCTGACAAGTTTAAAAAGTTTTGAGCAGATCCTCTAAGTGAGAATCTGATTTTTTACAATTTCAGTTGGTAGATATCATCACTTACTCGCTGACTTAAAAGAGGTCGGCTAGGATTCTTCCAGTTCAGCAAGATAAGTCTACATGTTAATTGTCAAGTAAAAGGCAATTGTAGTTTGTTTGTCCTTCTTCACTTTACACCCATCTGGGAGTCCACCAAACACAGCTGTTAGTGGATTAGGAGGGATTAGGACACCAAAACTGTCAGATAGGCATTTAAAGATTTTGGTCCAGAATGATGTTAATTTGGTGAACCTCCAAAACATGTGGCCTAGAGAAGCTGGAGCTCAATTGCAACATTAGCAGGTTGGATCTTGGCCTGGAAACATTTTGGACAGATGTACTCTATAAAAAAGTTGAAAAACTGAATGCGTTGCACATATGTAGCTTGAGTGAATTCTGTGCCTGGCTGCCTTCCACTCCTTGGCTGAAATATTTATAACGCTTCAACCTTTCCTGGCCAATATCGATATACGTCACCACCAAAGATAGTGCATGTGAGTCGGATAACAGGTCAACCTCAAAACACCCTCGGACCCCTTGCTGTGAGACTGATGTGATAACTAATATAACTTACATACCGTGAGAAACCGACAAGGTGAAAATAACTGTAATAAATCAATCTTATATACAATCAAACTATACAAACATCAATGACAACAACCAAATCTGTAAACACACCTCTCTCCCCCAAATCCCCACAAAACCAGTATGTAAATCTATACTAATAAAAGGCAAAGCCCTCACTGACTGACTCATCACTAATTCTCCAACTTCCCATGTAGGTAGAAGGCTGAAATTTGGCAGGCTCATTCCTTACAGCTTACTTACAAATGTTAAGTAGATTTCATTTCGAAATTCTATGCGTAATGGTCATAACGGTCGACAACGTCCGCCATGTTAAACTTTCTTATTTATGGCCCCATCTTCACGAAATTTGGTAGGCAGCTTCCCTGCGCTAACCGAAACCGATGTATGTACTTATTTCGGTGGTATGACGCCACTGTTGGCCGCCATATTGAACTTTCCAACGCTCTTTGTTACTTATAGGCCCATCTTCAAGAAATTTGGTACGCAGGTTCCCAACGCTAACTGAATCCTACTTACGTACATATATACGTCCATAGCCTGCAGCTCGGTCGCCGTGTGAGGCGGCATTGGGTCCCCCATCCCCACGCCTCCCACGTAGTTGGCTGCCTGCCTATATAAGGCTGTCCGTCACTCCATTCTCTTCATTCCCTTCCTTGCTTCACCACGGTATTCACGACTCCCTGCTGATAACTGCAGCCTTTTTATTTAATCCACGGCTTCTCTGATGTTTTATTGTTCGTTTATTACGATTATAGTTATTGTGTAGATATTTTAGACTTAGTTTACATTGTTCAGGAACCCATTTCCTTTATCGTTCCAACCGTACCCCCATTAACATGTCTATCGAGGTGATCACCATCGATCAAAGAACTGTCACTTACCGAGTGGTTTCCATGCCCGGAGATGGCGACTGCCTTTTCCATTATCTGTGTTACATATTGCACGGCCATATCAGGCTCACTCTTGATATCCGGAGGAACATTGTGTCTTATGTATTGAATGACTGGGACAGGTTCAAGGTGTGGATTGATGACAGTACAGGAGATAATTATACTACACAGAAGCACTATAAGAGTGAAATGCTCAAGCCCTTCACCTATGGTTCTGCATGTCAGTTGATGGCTGCCTCTGAATTGTTTGGTTGTCGCTTTCAAGTGTACCGAAATGGCCAAATATTTTACACCTTTGGACAACCGCCAATGCCTCTTAAACATCTTAGATTCACAGGTGACGATTTGAGTAGTGGACACTTTGATGTTTATGAATGTTTAAACTCTCAAAAGCTGGATGTGAAGTTATCGATGAAACCCATTTCAATTCAAACGCCTCCAATTTCCAGTAAGGCTCTGCTTCGCAATGACAATTAATAAGTCTCAGGGACAGACCCTACAAAAGGTTGGCATTGATTTGAGGCAAGATTGCTTTTCACATGGTCAACTATATGTTGCATGCTCAAGAGTAAGCTCAGCGCACAGCTTGGTCATATTACAACCGGAGCGCCGAACTGACAATGTGGTATACAAAGAGATCCTTAACAAATAATAAATATTGGTATATTTTCCCTCAGTTTAAAAAGGTTTACTTTTCTTCTTAATAAAAATTTTAAAGCAGTACTTTGCCGCTACGAAGCGCGGGTATTTTGCTAGTAAGAAATAAAAGAAACCCTTCACCCCAGACAAACCCCAAAATGCAGGCAGTTTCAGACACTTATGATAACATGAGTCCATTTTCCTTGTTCTCTTTTCCCCAGAGTATCCAAACGCGCTACTCTAGATAAGCAAGGATCGCTCTTATCTCACCCAATTTAATTTCTCCTGACTGGCCCATCCATTTCTATTTTAGAGTGGGCCGGCCGGCAAAGTCGTCGAGGCGGCCACCACCTTAAGCAGGCAAGGCAGTCCTTTCTCTGGCCATGGGTAGTCAACATTTGTCGTTTTTTTTTTGTCCCGTTTATCAGTATGTGTTGAAAACCTTTTCTCTTTTCTTTTTTCCTCCTCTTCTAGTCTTTCGCGGCCTTTTTTAACTGTATCCTGGCGCCCTTTGTCCATGACAACCCTTGGAAACCACACCAACAGACCACACTCCCACAAAAGTCTTCTTTACGACCGTCTACCCAATGTGCCTGATTTTTTTCCTCCCCCCACCCCACCATATTAAGGGTGCATGGGCAGCTACAGAGTTGACATTGAGGACGGCTAAGAGGCAAAAGCAAATCAGATAGCATTTATGTGGCAGTACGACATGTTGAGTAGGCGATCCTTTTCCCACTGTATTCTGGGATCTTTGAAAGGAATGGACTTTAAAATGGTTTTAAGGGCATTAGTTACTCTTAATGCTTTCTTTTTATTAGTTATCTATGACATAGTGCAATGGATGTTCTTGCAGTACCTACTCTTAGCATTATTAATAGTTCATTATTGCACAGTGCCTGATGCACTAAAAGTATCAGTCATCAAACCATTTCTTAAAAAGTCAGACCTAGACCCAATACAAACTTAATAATTATAGACCCATATCAAATTTTCCCTTTCTCTCTAAAAAGTAGTTGCCAATCAGCTTCAGTCACACCTTATGCATTACAATTTATTTGGGAAATTCCAATCTGGTTTCCACACTGGTCATAGTACAGAAATGGCACTAACGTGTGTTGTGAACGACATTCTGATATCCTCTGATGAAGGAAACTCCACTGTAATTATGTTGTTAGACTTAAGCGCAACGTTTGACACCATTGACCATTCTATTTTACTGCACAGGCTAGAAAATGACGTTGAGTTTACAGGCACTGTCGTTGCCTGGTTTAGTTTTAATTATCAAATCGATTCTAATATGTACAGAAATGTGCTGACAGTGCTCCATCATTATACACAGAAGTTCAATATGGTGTCCCACAGGGCTCAGTACTGGGACCTTTACTGTTTTCACTTTACATGCTTCCACTGGGATCTCTCATTAGGAAACATAATGTTAATTTTCACTCGTATGCAGATGATACCCAGTTATACCTTTCTTTTAGACCAAATGAAGTTTCTGCAATGTTGTCTTTAATTAGTTGTGTTAGTGAATTAAAGGAGTGGATGGATGAGAAATACTTGTCTTTAAACACAGATAAAACAGAGATGTTAATTGTTGGAGGGAATGATGCTGATCATAACAATATTTTGTAATCATTTAACTCAGTTGGAATCCCCATTAATTTTACGGAATCAGCCCGCAATCTAGGAGTTACGGTGACGCTAATCTCTCTCTCATTCTTCCTAGGGCACGAAGCGGAAGCGGAAGCAGAAACAGAAGCGGACAATGGCCGATAGTGAGGTGAATCGCGTTGAAATTGTAGTCGAGGAACTCCAGGCACTCGATGAACAGATTCAGAAACTTCTGTCCAGACGAAGATACCTCAGAGATCTGAAGGCTCGGCTGTTGGATAAACCGTCCTCGCCATCTGTTATCAGTGTAACATCAACCCCGCGTTGTGCCGCTCAAGTCAACTTCACCCCCGCGCCTCGTAGGAGCAACACCGATGATGACCTCGGTGTATTTCAGCTATGCAGGTGGGGGTTCAAGGCCAGAACACCTCCATCGGCACAGGCAAGCATCATAACGCAGAACCGGTTTGACCCTCTAAGCGTCCCCAGTTCGCCTTCAGCTCCTGGTGATGTAATAGTGGTAGGTGATTCTATTGTTAGGAACCTCGATATCACTTGCCCTAATAGAAAATCTTTTGTTTCTTGTTTTCCAGGTGCTCGTGTCCGAGATGTGACGAGACGTGTGCCGGCGATCTACAAGAACAGGGCAGTTGGAGCCATTGTTATACATGCTGGCGTAAACGACATAAGGCACCGACAGTCCGAGATCCTCAAGGCAGACTTGACTGCATTAATTAAAGACACAAAGGAGAGGACCCCATCGGCAAAGATATTCATCTCGGGTCCACTCCCTCTCGTCAGACGATCAAACGAGTACTACAGTCGTCTGCTTGGTTTAAACAACTGGCTGCAGGGCTTCTGCAAGAATCAAGACATCGGTTTCATCAACAACTGGGACCTCTTTTGGGAAAGACCGCGTTTTTTCAAGCGAGATGGCCTGCATCCGAATAGCTTCGGCGCCCGGGTCCTCTCCAAAAACATATCCAAGGTAATTCGTTTATCTTGACTATCTATCTCTGCTTTTAACCCCTTCCGAAATGCCACTCCTGTGCTTGGTCATGATAATTGCTTAATAAAATCTTCCATAAAAGTGCACAACATAAATACTGTAATAACCAATCTTAATGCACATAGAAAATCTAGGCAATATGGCATAAACACCAATAATTTAATTAAAGTTACTACTTTAGATGAACAATGTATTAAAACTATAAAAACATATCATAGATTAAACAAAAAATACACGCAGAGCGGCACTAATAAAAATAACTTAATTCCTGTTCCATATATCAATAACGCACATAGTATTCATCTCTGCTCCTCCGAAACATTGAATATGGCTCTATTAAATATTAGAGCTTTAACTAACAAGACGTTTTTTATCAACGATCTTATTAGTGATAAAAAAATAGATTTTATTGCACTAAGTGAAACGTGGCTTAGCTCAGATGGCGCAGCTGTTTTAATCTAATCTGCGCCTCCGGATTACAGTTTTACTCATGCAGATCGCCAAGGAAAGAGAGGTGGCAGACTAGCAAACATTTACTCAAGCAGGTTAAAATGTAAAAATATCAGTTTTGGTAAATTCAAGTCTTTTGAGTATCTCGCCATTGTTATTCAGGGAGATTCTCACGTTCTAGTATTATCCGTGTATAGACCTCCAAAATTCAAAGTGTCTTTCTTTGAGGAATTCTCTGACTTGATGTCAATCTTAATTACGAACTATGACACACTCTTAATAGTCGGCGACTTTAATTTTCATATAGATAATCAATGTGACCAGAAAGTAAAAGAATTTATGAACCTCCTGGACTCTTTTGATTTGAGACAGCTCGTTAATCAGCCTACACTTAAAGCAGGTCATACGTTAGACTTAGTAATTACTAAAGGACTAAAAGTTGATATAAAGCAGGTCATTGATATTGGTCTATCAGACCATTTTCTTCTACTCTTTAATATAGAAATAATGATAGAAAACACTCATGAGAAGCATATTGTTAAAAAACGCTTCTTTGACTCATCAGCAGCTTTAAAACTTACAAACATTCTAACCAATCAGTCCGTTTATAATGTCAACTATAATAGCGAGGAGAATGTAAATAGTAAGGTGGAAAGATTTAATACTAAAGTGAGGGCTGCTGTTGACTTAGTTGCACCTGAAAAGACAGTTAAAAAATCTTCTAGCATTGTTATACCATGGAAGACCCAAAGAGTGTCTGATTTAAAGAGAACATGCCATAGAGCTGAGCGTAAATGGAGGAAAACTAAACTAACTATTGACTATGAAATATTAAAAGTTAAAATAACAGAATACAATAACACAGTCCGTCTTGAGAGGCGCTGCTATTTCTCTAAGATTATAAATAACAATGCGAATAATCCCAGAGTCTTATTTTCAACAATTGATCATCTGTTAAACCCAGGTAACTCAAAGGAATGCCTCCTAAGTACTTCCAGTAAAACCTGTGAGGCTATCGCTGTATTTTTCAATCAAAAAATTAATGATATTAGAAATAACATAGTATATCTCCCCAACACTAAGGATCCTCCTAAACCCCAGTACTCCATAATAAACAAATTAAAGTCTTTCACTAGGATAGATTTACCTGATTTACATAAAATAATTTCTCAAATGAAACCCTCCACCTGTGCCCTTGACCCAATACCAACTAATTTTTTCAAAGAAGTATCGGGCGTGCTTAGTGATAATGTTCTTGACATAGTAAATTCGTCATTAGATACGGGGGTCTTCCCAGACTGTCTTAAGACTGCGGTAGTTAAACCCCTACTTAAGAAAAATAATCTCGATCCCTCTGCTCTTGAAAATTATAGACCCATCTCTAACCTGCCTTTCTTAAGTAAAATTCTAGAGAAGGCAGTCATTATACAGTTAAATGAGCACCTCAATAAACATGCTATTCTTGATAAATTTCAGTCAGGTTTTAGAACAAATCACAGCACAGAAACTGCACTCGTTAAAGTAGTAAATGACTTACGGGTAAATGCAGACAGAGGCCATTTATCTGTTCTCATCCTCTTAGATCTGAGTGCCGCATTTGACACCATTGATCATAATATTCTTAAGAATCGCCTTAGTCAATGGGTGGGCCTCTCTGGCAGTGTCTTAAATTGGTTTGAATCCTACCTGGCAGGGAGAAAATTCTTTGTTAGTTGTGGTAATTATAACTCAAAGACACATGATATCCTATATGGTGTTCCACAAGGCTCTATCCTGGGTCCGCTGCTCTTCTCAATCTACATGCTTCCATTAGGTCAGATTATCTCAGGGCACAACGTGAGCTACCACAGCTATGCTGATGACACACAGCTGTATTTATCAATAGCACCTGATGACCCCGAATCTCTTGATTCGCTAACACAATGTCTAACCTGTATCTCAGAATGGATGAATAGTAACTTTCTCAAATTAAATAAAGAAAAAACCGAAATCTTAGTGATTGGCAATAATGGATACAATGAGGCTATTAGAAATAAACTGGATGCATTAGAATTAAAAGTCAAATTGGAGGTAAAAAGCTTAGGGGTAACCATTGATTGTAATCTGAATTTTAAATCGCATATTAATCAGATCACTAGGACAGCATTTTTTCACCTAAGAAACATAGCAAAAGTTAGACCTCTTATATCATCGAAAGATGCAGAGAAATTAGTTCATGCATTTGTTTTCAGTCGGCTAGATTACTGTAACGCACTCCTCTCAGGACTACCCAAAAAAGACATCAATCGTTTGCAATTAGTGCAGAATGCAGCTGCTAGAATCCTTACCGGGAAAAGAAAATCCAAACACATTTCTCCAGTTTTGATGTCCCTACACTGGTTACCTGTGTCATTCAGAATTGACTTTAAAATTCTGCTTATGGTTTATAAAGCTTTAAATAATCACGCCCCGGCTTATATTGGGATTAATAAAGTATCTATCTATCTATCTATCTATCTATCTATCTATCTATCTATCTATCTATCTATCTATCTATCTATCTATCTATCTATCTATCTATCTATCTATCTATCTATCTATATCGGAATGTCTGACACCTTATATTCCAAATCGTAACCTCAGATCCTCAACTGTGTGTCTCCTTAGAATTCCAAGAGCAAAACTTAAAAGAAGTGGTGAGGTGGCCTTCTGCTGTTATGCGCCTAAAATCTGGAATAGCCTGCCAGTAGGAATTCGCCAGGCTAATACAGTGGAGCACTTTAAAAAACTACTGAAAACACATTGCTTTAACAAGGCCTTCTCATAACTTCACTGTAATTTAATCCTGATACTCTGTATATCCAATTCATTATAATAACTATTCATTCAAAATCTGTACTAACCCCTACTCTCTTTTCTGTTTCCTTTTCCGGTGTCCTGTTGGTGGTGGCGTGCGCCACCACCATCTACCCAAAGCACCATGATGTTCCAACAATGATGGATGGATTAAAAGCCAGAAGTCTGTATGACCATCAGCATCAAGTGACTCCGTGAGAAACCCGAACTACAAAGAGGACTATTTCATTTATGTTAGGTAGAATGCCCAGAGGGGACTGGGCGGTCTCGTGGCCTGGAACCCCTACAGATTTTATTTTTTTTCTCCAGCCTTCTGGAGTTTTTTTTTGTTTTTTTCTGTCCACCCTGGCCATCGGACCTTACTCCTTTCTATGTTAACTAATGTTGTCTTATTTTAATTTCTTATTTTGTCTTTTATTTTTCTTCTCTCCATTATGTAAAGCACTTTGAGCTACTTTTTGTATGAAAATGTGCTATATAAATAAATGTTGTTGTTGTTGTTGAGTTATCTTTGACTCTAGCATGTCATTTAAAGCACACATTACAAAGTTGTCTAAATCATGTTTTTTCCATCTTAAAAATGTTGGGAAATTAAGGCACTTTCTAAACAAACAGGATTCTGAGAAATGAATTCATGCATTTATCTCTAGTAGGATTGACTACTGCAATGCGGTGTTCAATGGATGTTCAAACTGTTCTTTATACAGCCTCCAGTTAATCCAAAATGCGGCAGCAAGAATTATTACAAGAACAAGAAAATACGAACACATCTCTCCAGTTCTTAAATCCTTACACTGGCTCACGGTTAAGTTTAGGGCAGATTTCAAAGTCCTCCTTTTAACATACTGTATAAAGCATTGAATGGCCGAGGTCCGGCTTACTTGTCTGAACTTATCATGACTTACAAACCAGAGCGCACATTAAGATCTAAAGATACTGGTCTGCTTAGGATTCCAAGAATTAATAAAATAACAGTGGGAGGTCAAGCTTTTAGGGCCCCTAAACTGTCGAATGGTCTGCCTGCTACTATAAGAGATGCCCCTTCAGTCTCAGCTTTTAAATCCCGGCTGAAGACTCACTACTTCAGTTTAGCATACCTTGACTAGAGCTGCTGATTAACTGTGCATACTGTGTATCTGTTGTTAGTCATTGGCATTAAAACATAAATAATATGATGGTAATAATTTGTTACTAACCCTCACCTATTCTGTTTCTCTTCTCAGTACTCAAATGTGGCACTTGGTGCCACTGCCCTACTACCAAGTGGTTTTGTCTGCCTAATGTAAAGTCATCTCTGATGGAGGATCACAGGAATCGTTGGGTGGAGGGGTCCTTGCATCGGATTGGCTGGCCCAGCGCTGACTCAGCTGTGGAATGGCCAATAAGGTGAGGCAGCTTGATGGCCGAGGTCTCCAGGATTCTAAACAAATCCAAATCCTATTATGTGATAACATCTACTGTTGAATTCTGCTATGTACTTGTAATATTTCCATTGCACTATTATATTGAGGATTACTGTGTTCTGTTCTGTGTATTGTGTTGAACCCAACCTACCTGGAAAGAGATCTGTCTTTGAATTGCCTTTCCCAAGGTTTCTTCCATTTTTTTCTCTACAAGGGTTTTTTGGGAGTTTTTTCTTGTCTTCTTAGAGAGTCAAGGCTAGGGGGCTGTCAAAAGGCAGGGTTCTGTTAAAGCCCATTGCAGAACTTCTTGTGTGATTTTGGGCTATACAAACATAAATTGTATTGTATTGTGTATTTGGGGTCACATAGAATGCAACAATTAAGGTTTAAGTTTTAAATATTAAAACAAAAAATTTGCTTTATATAAATAGCTTTGCTGGGCAATATAAATTTAGCTCCTGAGCTGAGGTCCAATCTCCTTGGTTGTTGGTTCTCTAATAAACTCTGTCATCTGTTCTGAAAACACTTTAAACAGGGAGGGTTGCCAATCTATTGACGACGCTGCAGAAGTGACGTCAGGGTGGGTGTTCGTCCATTCTAAGACATGGATCAGAAGTGAGTTTAGTGCTGGTGTCACCCTTTTAATCATCCTCCTTCGCTTTCTCTGACCATAGCCTGTAAGACACTCCCTATGCTTGCATCAATCCATCCATTTTCCAACCCGCTGAATCCGAACACAGGGTCACGGGGGTCTACTGGAGCCAATTCCAGCCATCACAGGGTGCAAGGCAGGAACCAATCCCAGACAGGGTGCCAACCCACTGCAGGACACACCCACTGCACACTAGGGCCAATTTAGGATCGCCAATCAACCTAACCTACATGTCTTTGGAATGTGGGAGGAAACCGGAGCACCCGGAGGAAACAACAACAACAACAACAACATTTATTTATATAGCACATTTTCATACAAAAAGTAGCTCAAAGTGCTTTACATAATGAAGAAAAAAAAAAAAGAATAAAAGACAAAAAAGAAATTAAAATAAGACAACCTTAGTTAACATAATAAGGAGTAAGGTCCGATGGCCAGGGTGGACAGAAAAAACAAAAAAAAACTCCAGAAAGCTGGAGAAAAAAATAAAATCTGTAGGGGTTCCAGGCCACGAGACCGCCCAGTCCCCTTTGGGCATTCTACCTAACATAAATGAAATAGTCCTCTTTGTAGTTAGGGTTCTCACGGAGTCACTTGATGCTGATGGTTATACAGACTTCTGGCTTTTAATCCATCCATCATTGTTGGAACATCATGGTGCTTTGGGTAGATGGTGGTGGCACAAGCCACCACCAATAGGACACCGGAAAAGGAAACAGAAGAGAGAGTAGGGGTTAGTACAAATTTTGAATGAATAGTTATTATAATGAATTGGATATACAGAGTGTCAGGATTAAATTACAGTGAAGTTATGAGAAGGCCATGTTAAAATAATGTGTTTTCAGTAGTTTTTTAAAGTGCTCCACTGTATTAGCCTGGCGAATTCCTACTGGCAGGCTATTCCAGATTTTAGGTGCATAACAGCAGAAGGCCGCCTCACCACTTCTTTTAAGTTTTGCTCTTGGAATTCTAAGGAGACACTCAGTTGAGGATCTGAGGTTGCGATTTGGAATATAAGGTGTCAGACATTCCGATATATAAGACGGGGCGAGATTATTTAAAGCTTTATAAACCATAAGCAGAATTTTAAAGTCAATTCTGAATGACACAGGTAACCAGTGTAGTGACATCAAAACTGGAGAAATGTGTTCGGATTTTCTTTTCCTGGTAAGGATTCTAGCAGCTGCATTCTGCACTAACTGCAAACGATTGATGTCTTTTTTGGGGAGTCCTGAGAGGAGTGCATTACAGTAATCTAGCCGACTAAAGACAAACGCATGAACTAATTTCTCTGCATCTTTCGATGATATAAGAGGTCTAACTTTTGCTATGTTCCTTAGGTGAAAAAATGCTGTCCTAGTGATTTTATTAATATGCGATTTAAAATTCAGATTACAATCAACGGTTACCCCTAAGCTTTTTACCTCCGATTTGACTTTTAATCCTAATGCATCCAGTTTATTTCTAATAGCCTCATTGTATCCATTATTGCCAATCACTAAGATTTCGGTTTTTTCTTTATTTAATTTAATTAAACCCATGCAGACACAGGGAGAACATGCAAACTCCACGCAGGGAGGACTCAGATAGAGAACCCAGGTCTCCTAACTGCGAGGCAGCAGTACTACCACTGCACCACCGTGCCTCCCCTCCCTATGCTTGAATGCTTGAAAATATTTATATTTTAGAATTTTGTCTATGTTCACTTGGATTGAGGTTTCATTCAACAGTCTAGAGCTAAAGTGGCACTGACATTCCCAGAAATGTCTCCCAAACAAAAATACATTTTATGTCAATTGTATACTGAGCATCACAATAACTTCAATAACCCCCATAATACAGATGCCTAATACAGATAAAACACAGTATAAAACAAAATACTGTACATTTCTGCACAATACTGTACTGTCATCAACAAACAAAAATACAATGGCATAGTGCTCCAAGTCCTGTTTGTGGTTTGCACATGTAATGTGCGTCTTTCAGTGTGTTTACATGCGCACACACATAATCGGATTAATGTGAATAAAGGCAGAACCCTGGTAGAAACCCCTGCGTTTACATGTACACATAATCTTCTCGAGTTCTTCTTTGGAAAAACGTCCCAACGTCTTTAAACTGAGTTAAACGTCATCATTGGCCACTCTCATTCAAAAAATAAGCATGACACCTGTGATAATTTTCAAATTATTCAAATTGACACTTTATTTATAGGTTAATTTTACCGGATTGTACAATGCAAACTCTTTTCTACTTGGATGCACGATTGAGCCCCGCAAAGGAACAGTACATGTGCTTCTTGCCTTATATCCAGTGCTGCTGGAATAATAATACTGCAGGTATTTTTATTTCAATAACATATGCTTTAGGTTACTTATTACTTAAAAAAGAAATCAAACTCTGTAATGCACATTACTTTTAACATGTTACCATACTGCAATGAGTTTAGCCCTGTAAGTTTGGCTCATCAACATAAATTTAGAGATTTCTGTAATGTTGGGACAGATTATTTCAAACAGGAGAAGGAATAATGTGATTGCCCAAAAATTTGCCTCTAGGAATGTATTTTGTGGCTCCTATCCGTGACTGCTCAAAGCACGTGCAAAGCAAATACATGTGCAGGTTGACAGAGCGCAACAAATATGCACAGTGTCACACACGTGCACATAGGAGGCAGTCTAAGGGCTTAAGCCAGGGTAAGATACAGAGTCTGGGAGTGACTAATTGCACTGATGTCCTTTCTCCCTTTTCCGCAGACCTCAAGAAGGAAAGTCTGCCTAAGACTCCTCCAGCCGGTCACACCCTCCTACTGAGTCCATTTCTGCCTGAAGACCCGCCTCTTCCTGTCCTCCAGATATAAATCCCGAGCATTCCTCTCCTTTAACTAGACTTGTACTAAGGCTCTGTTTTGAGTGTCTACTTGTTTTTTTTTAATTCTTTGTGTTTAAACCCTACAGTATTTGGGGTGGACCAGACATCCAAGGCAAATCTTTATCTTGTCTCTGCCTCTCTTTACAGTAGGGTAAAAATTCTTAACAGTAAACCAGTTATGGGTTTACATGGCCACATAATCAGAGTATTTGTAGAGAAATCTACCTCAGATTATCAGGTTTCTCAGACACAGTTTCTGTAATCAGAATAAAGGTTTACATGGCATTTTAGAAAGCAGGTTTCTGTGAAGAATCGGGCTACTGAAGTCTATGTAAACACACTGTTTCTCTAATAGATAGATAGTGTGGTCATCTGAGGGATTGACAGGCTTGCAAAGGAAGAATTTGTTGGGTGCCAACCTGGCCGTCCCTACTGTATATACTTTAACTTCAACACAATGCAAATGCACAATGGTGTAAAAAGGAAACTAAAATAGTCACCACACAAAGTAACACGGCTGCTGTTAATCGGACTCTCTAATTGGTCTTGTGTTCTTCTATTTGTGAAGCTCCTTAGCTCTGATCGGTTCATGAAGTAGTGACGCCTCGGTTCCCGGCGATCACATTTTAATAGCTCCAGGACCAGAAGGGGTAGAGTCAGTTGCCTTCACTGGGCGGTTTCTTGGTACTGTGGAGAAAGAAAAAGACAAGGCAATTAGCGGTAGCACCCCCTGTTGGCCCGGGGTGGTATCACATATCAGGGAAGAACTTTTAGGATTGTCCTCAGACATGTATGCGTGACAACAGATAAACAGAATTTTGCAGTTCCTTTAACAATCAATAATTTCTTTTCTTTTTTTCTCATTGCCTTGGCTTTGCCGTCATATTTCACACATCATATTGATTTGTTACAAGTAAAACTTTTGAGTGTGTACCTTTTCCCCTGAAGGCATTCTCCATAATTAGTGGTTTATCTCACTTGACAATGTGTTGACAAAAATTAGTGACTAAGAAAATACATGCACGCTATTAGAAAGCACTCAAGGTCAAAATCAAATAAAGAAAATGCAAGTAGTTATGGAAAGATGAAAAATTTTCAGTTTAGTGATTTTAATTTTCTTTTCTGTTTTTTTAAGCAATCAGTGCTGTTGCATTTTGCATATAAAATGAGAGAAGCTGATTAAACAAAGAAACAGAAGAATGTTCAGTCTAGGCGCTGGAGACAAGTGTGTTGAATGGGGGCTGCTGGTACTTTGATTTGACACACGCTGGTCATATCAGGTCACTCAGAGGTCAGTCCGTCAGCGCTGTTCTGCAGTTTTGGACCATAAAGCATTCTCCCACAGCCTGTCCAGTAACAGCTGCATTTTTATGCATCTCCTTCAAGTGTGCAGAAGAATGCATTAATGCCTTTTGTTGACTTACAAACTAGCCATTCAGTAAACGAGTTAGAGGAATATAAGTCTTCTTTTTAGTATTCATGACAAGGCCCACCTTAGGAGCCCACTTAAGTGGTACCAAACCACAGCATATAAAAATGCTTTCTTTACTTTACACCAGGGGAGAGTTATAAAGAAGGAAAACACCATCCTGCATGGCTTAGGAACATTTAGACGTTGTGCGTCTGCTTTGCTCAAATTCCCTCTCTGTCATTTTTGTACACCTCTGTTCTTTATCTCCGTTTTCTTTTTAACCCCTCTCTTCAGTTTACTTTTCCAAGCTAAGACGGTGGTCTTAGTGCAACTAATTATTACGTGTTCTTAGATTTCTTACTCAGAGCCAAATCTAGTTTTTTTGCTATTTTGTGAAAGTAAAAATGTGACGTTCAAATCATTGAGCGTTAAAGATAATTGCTATACATATACTGTATGGAACAGCATGGCACTGAGAAGCGGAAGGGGTTTCCTCTTGAAAATTCAATTGCAAAGTAAGCCAGATATTTGATCAAAGAGTGAGGATGGGATCCCCCTTCGAGTTTCAAGCTCAATGAAACACAGACATTAGATTCAGGTGCCCTAGGGGATTCTCCATCAATATTCAAGTGTGCATCTTTGTATTTGTATCCTGCCATGTGCAAAAGTTCGCTGGTGACACTGCTATTGTTGGCTGCATCAGGAATGGGCTGGAGGATGAGTATAGGGACCTAATCAATGACTTTGTTAAATGGTGCGACTCAAACCACCTACAACTGAACACCAGCAAAACCAAGGAGCTGGTGGTGGATTTTAGGAGGCCCAGGCCCCTCATGGACCCCGTGATCATCAGAGGTGACTGTGTGCAGATGGTGCAGACCTATAAATATCTGGGAGTGCAGCTGGATGATAAATTAGACTGGACTGCCAATACTGATGCGCTGTGCAAGAAAGGACAGAGCTGACTATACTTCCTAAGAAGGCTGGCGTCCTTCAACATCTGCAATAAGATGCTGCAGATGTTCTATCAGACAGTTGTGGTGAGCAGCCCTCTTCTACGCGGTGGTGTGCTGGGGAGGCAGCATTAAGAGGAAAGACGCCTCACGCCTGGACAAACTGGTGAGGTAGGCAGGCTCTGTTGTTGGCATGGAGCTGGACAGTCTGACATCTGTGGCAGAGCGAAGGGCGCTCAGCAGGCTCCTATCAATTATGGAGAATCCACTGCATCCACTAAATAGTATCATCTCCAGACAGAAGAGCAGCTTCAGCGACAGACTGCTGTCACTGTCCTGCTCCACTGACAGATTGAGGAGATCGTTCCTCCCCCAAACTATGCGACTCTTCAATTCCACCCGGGGGTGTAAACGTTAACATTTAACATTATACAAAGTTATTGTCTGTTTTTCACCTGCATTATTATCATTCTTTAATTTAATATTATTTATTGTATCATTATGCTGCTGCTGGAGAATGTGAATTTCCCATTAGGATTAATAAAGTATCTATCTATCTATAATGGCTGACAATGCCATCTCTCAAAAACTTTGTAGTATAGTTTGCCTATGTTCTTACTCAGTCATGGATTTCTCCTTTTCAGTGTCTAATAGGTGACATGGCAGAAGGGAAAGAAGAAAAAAAGGAAGGTCTATGTCATGAAGTTGAGTTTTCTCCAAGATAAAATTATTTAAATTAATTAATTATATTTTTATAGTGCTTTTCTCACTACTCAAAGTGTTTTACATAGACAAAGAGGAGCAACTTCAACCACCACCAATGGGTAGCACCCATCTGGGTGATGTTAATGCAGCTGTTCTTGCACCAGTACGCTCATCACACATTAGCTATCAGGTGGTGATTGGGTGAGAGAGATAGTTAGCCAATTTGAGACAGGGGATGATGATGGGGACAGAATGTTCAAGGCCATGATTGACAAATTAGTCAAGACACTGAGTTACACCCTACTCTTTTTGGAAGATGCCCAGGAATCTTTTATGACCTAGAGAGACAGAATCTTGGTTTTATGTCTCATCTGATGGATGGCACCAACTTTTATGGCACAGTGTCCACATCATTGCTGTGGGGAATGAGGATCCACATTCAGACCACTGGGTAAGTGCCCCCTGTTGGGCTCACTAGCACCTCTTCCAGCAGCTAGCCAAGCTTTTCCTAGATTTTTTTCCATCCAAGTACTGGCTGAACCCTGACACACGTAGCTTCAGGTTTATTACCTGTTCTAAAGTCCAGTTGGCATGGCTGCTGGCTACAAAATAGGTTTCAGGACTCCAAAAGCTGCTTCTCAGACAGGCCAGGATCTTCACTTGTTTGTCCAGTAGAACCTCACCTTAACCCAGATCAACCCCTATGGCCACCTACAGGCTTCAATTGGAGCAATTGGAGCAAATGTAGCTGTCAAAACAACTATAAATACAGTGGAACCTCGGTTTGCGAGTAACTTGGTTTACGAGAGTTTTGCAAGACAAGCTAAAATTTTTAATAAATTTTGACTTGATAAACGAGCAAGGTCTTGCAATACGAGTAGTATGTATGCACTTTGTCTGCTGAGCATCATGTGATCACAACTGAGCTGATAGTTCTTCTCTCTGTCTCGCTGCAGGATTATGGGCAATCGTCTCCTATTCTCCATCTGAGTCGGCGTGCCTCACTCATATACTCAACATCCGTACGAGCATATACTGTTTACTACAGCATTGTGACTGTGTGTGTGTGTGTGTGTGTGTGTGTGCGCGTGTGTGCTGTGACGTGCGAGTCCCTGTCTTGCACCCCAAAACACGAAGCTGAGTCTCAGTACTTTAGCAACACCAGCTTTATTCTGCTTGAAACACAACAGCGCAGTTATTTATTGTAGCGGAATCTGCCACTCTCCTAAACACAGACACAGCAGTCAGGCAAAGTCGTGGCCAAGTAGTACTGTGTCCTGCGCATTTATAATGTTCCTTGTATCACCCATCGACAGCAGGTGCTTATAGCATGTCTGCGATCTTTTCGAATTTGCTTTTACGGCAAACTGCTACAGTGCTGGGAGACTGCGATTACTTTTGGACACTCTTCCGCGTGTCGTCCCGTTGGGTGGAATCCCACAAGAGTTTAGAAACTCACTCACACCAGCCATGATTTTTTTTAAAGGTAAAGTGGAGGTTAATTTGTTTTATGTATTTTTACTTTATTTTTTGTATTAATAATTTTTATATGAATAGTTTTGGGTTGTGGAACGAATCATCTGAGTTTCCATTATTTCTTATGGGGAAATTCACTTTGATATATGAGTGCTTTGGACTGCGAACACATTTCCGGAACGAATTATGCTCACAAACCAAGGTTCCACTGTATTACCAAAATGTAACAAAAGCCCCAAAAGCGGAAAAATGACCATAAACCCCTGGCTTGTAGTAAAAAGTCAAACAAATAATCTTTAAAAATGAAAGATTTATTATTAAAATTACCAAAAAAAACAAAGAAAGAAGTACAAAACTTAACAAACAGTCAGCAGGAAATAGGCCAATATTCAATATATACAATATTCATAACACTAAAATAATAAACAAAAATAATCAAAAATCCAGAAATCCAACTCACAGTACAGTAATCCGTCGCTACTTCGCGGTTCACTTTTCGCGGATTCACGACTTTGTGGGTTTTTAAATACAAGCGATTGCCCGCCTATCGCGGAAGTTATGTTCCAGACCCATCAGCAACAGGAGAAAATCCGCGATATAGAAAGACCATATAAATAAACATTTTTATAGTTTAAGCCTTAAAATACCCATCCCACATGCTTTAAACAGATGTAAACTTATAAAACACACTTTGTTAACACATATGATATGTGGATGTCGGGCTAAGGATATGAGTAACATCTCACTATTATAAAACATTTTAACTTCACGCAAGACAAGACAGTGAGACAGGAAAATAGGTGATGTACACGTAAAAGCCTGATTGTACAGGCTTTTAAATTATTGACACGCAGAGCGACAAGCAGCACAAAGCCAGCACAAAGTCCACTTCTCCTTAGCGTTCATTCAGCTCCCCACCCCCTTGACAATACGAAATGGCAGGAGCGTACTGCGCTTCCGTGGGGGGGGGTTTTGAGCGAAGGTGCGTTCAGCTCTCACACACCCACACACACACACACACACACACACACACACACTCCTCCTCCTTCCAAACGGGCAGAGCGACAAGCAGGCATTTTGGCAGAAGCAGCACAAAGTCCATTTCTGCTCAGCGTGAGTTCAGCTGCCCCCCTTCACAAAGCGAGTGCAGACACATTGACGTCTGATCGCTGCGTGCAGTGTGCAGTGTTGGTCTGAGGTGTTTAAGAATGTAGAAAGTGTTTAAGAGCATAGGAAGTGTTTATAAGAGTGTGGGAAAGGTTAACAAGAGAGCGAGAAAGGTTTATAAGAGTGTGGGAAGGGTTTATAAAGCCTTAAAATATGTATAAATAATAAAATAAATATAGGTTGCTACTTCGCGGATTTTCACCTATCGCGGGGGGCTCTGGAACGTAACCCCCACGATAGGTGAGGGATTACTGTACTCACTGAAACTCCAAAAAATTAGTGATTCCCTACTCCTGAGCCTTCTCAACAGCATCAGGGAGGAGAAGCTAAGGAGTTGTGATGTTAGTATGGCCCTGCATCCTGGGGCTCCACCCACAAAAAACAAGAAACTGTTACAGTACACAATTATAATCAACAACAATAAAGCTTAATCACACATGACTTTGACCAGATACATAACAATAAAAGACAAAGGTATTTTTAGTAACATTTTATTGATTTTATTAAAATCAAATAACATTCCATACAAGCGAGTCACATTTTACAGAACTAAGTTCAAGTCAAATCAACCCCCACCCATGAGAAAGAGAGCTAGGCCAACAGGGTAAAACTTTAATAGTAAGAAAAATAAATAAATAATAAAATAAAATAAAAAAGGGAAGAGAATCAACTTCCTCAATTTAAATGCTTATTCTAAAATGATTTTCTCAAAGGTAATATTTTACTTTAAGGGGTATGGTGGCCCAGTGGGCATGAGCTAAATACACCCTGCTGCCTGTGTGTAAACAGGTCAGATCAGTCGCTGTGCCATGACGCACACAAGCAGTTCACTGGATAACAAGCTTAACCCTTTAAACTCAGCCTCATTTTTAGTCAGTTTCCTACTACTGTGATTTACCTAGACATAACTTCATCCTTTTTCACTCAATATTCATGTTCTATCCCTCAAAGTAAAGCTCAGGCATTCTCTTTCAGAATTTTACAGCTGGAAAATTAGTTTTGCTGTACACACATGTACACACATTACTAATCTTTTTACTAAAACATACACTTTGAATATTATTCTTATTTCTACAGATGTTAGAATAAGCTTCCAAATATAATAAAAGTGTCATGAAATGTGTCAGGAATAACCAGAAAAAAATATCTACAAGTATTATGTCTTGTTTTACTGTTTTTAAGAAGTACAAAAAAAAAAACAAGATTCTTTTTCTCTGCTGTGATAAGAAATTTGTCTTTGAGGGAAGAAAGAAAAGCGCTGCAATGTGGTACACAGTTATGCAATGTGATGTTTTAATGGCAAAATACTGTACTGCAATATTAGTAATGAGGAAATTAATAATTTTATAGTTTTGTTTTAATATTTTGCATTATTGTTTGGTCACACCAGTGGGTTCAAAACAATGGGGATGAGTTTAAGGGGGTTAAATAACCAAATATCATAATAAGAGCTCATGCTCATCTTGTAACACAAATTCACACACTTATTGACCTAGTTTCAACCATAAGCATTACAACCAAATAGTAAGAACAAACTATATATGCCACAGTGGGCATCCATCCATCCATTATCCAAGCCACTATATCCTAACTACAGGGTCACTGGGGTCTGCTGGAGCCAATCCCAGCCAACACAGGGCACAAGACAGGAACCAATCCCGGGCAGGGTGCCAACCCACCGCAGGACACACACAAACACACCCACACACCAAGCACACACTAGGGCCAATTTAGAATCATCAACACAATGGGCATGACGGTGACATACAAGTCTACTAAATATAGTACTAATATTATTAGTGTGAGGGGACATACAAATAAAAATTTCATTGTGCTCTGTGCACACAACAGTCCAGTTGAACTTGAACTCAAGGCATTGGTGTTGATTTATTAGATGCCATGGTTTTCAAGTGGGTTCATTTACCACTGATGTTTGGGTTTACCATTGTCCAGTTCCATCCATCCATTTATTTTCTCTTCCTGTTTTTTAAACTTTGGTCAAGAATGTTAGTAGATGGAGCCTTTTCCAGTAGTAGGCATTTGCTCTGATTGGCCACACTTAATTACTCCTGGCAGATGAAATATTAACGTGTTTAAACACTGTAATAAGAGGGAAATGATGAAGGCTTGGAGACCAGCCATTACCCCCCTTTTCAAATGGCAAAAAATACAGTGCCCTCCATAATGTTTCAGACAAAGACACATTTTTCCTTGATTTACCCCTCTGAGCCACAGCCTAAAATTACAAATCAAACAATTCAGACATGATTAAAGTGCAGATTGTAGACTTTCATTTAAGGATATTTGCATACATTTTAGTCATACCATGTAGAAATAACTAATGCATGGTGCTCCCATTTCTACCAAAAATGTGAAAATTTCTGGGTGACCAAAAACCTTTGAATGGTACTGTACAGATGGATAGATGCTGTACATAGAGAATGTAAAGAAGGAACAAAACAACATCAAAGGGCTGGGGTGACCCCATATAATAGAAAGACGATAACAATAAAAAAAAAAAAAACACAGAATAAGTGGCAGATAATGTGTTTTTCAGTTGAGAGCCAAAAATCGAGCTGACTCAAAATGGCCAAACTTCCAGTCATATGGGATCCAGGCAGGAAGGGGCGGGTCCAGGAGGGCGGATAACGGAAGTGATGTCAGTGGTGGAACAGCCATCAATCTTTCATTCTGCAAAGGGAGGAAGAGAGAAGGCATTAGAATGCAGCGCCAACCCCTGGTTCAGCGGGTAATTACTATCACTAGAGTCCTTATGCTATTTCCCATGTGCATGCCCATGACAATAAATAATTAGGAAAGGCACTATATAATAGATAGATAGATAGATAGATAGATAGATAGGACTCATTATAATAGATAGAGAGGCTGCTATCATGGAAGAGCCAGCAAAGATTTTGTGGGTCAATAATATAATGGAATGCAACCCGATGCTCTGTGGTGGCAGTGCAAAGTGATAATGTAAGTTTATATTTAACCCCAGTATTTATTAACACTAGAATTCCCAAAGCCTATGAAAAAACTTATAACTTTGCCCACCTTAAATCTGTTCACACCTCTCCATCAGCATCTTTTGTGTTGTAAATGTACACATATAATAAGTGATGTCTACTATCCGCTTTTGGGGTGATGATTGACCTCCAAGGTTATTCCTCTTTTTATTTTGATTTAAT
Source organism: Erpetoichthys calabaricus (assembly GCF_900747795.2). Taxonomy (NCBI): domain Eukaryota; kingdom Metazoa; phylum Chordata; class Cladistia; order Polypteriformes; family Polypteridae; genus Erpetoichthys; species Erpetoichthys calabaricus. The sequence continues at coordinate 22,961,783 of NC_041403.2, forward strand.
TTTATTGTAGAATCAATTCTCGGCATTGGCCAGTAGGGTGCTGTTGTCATCCCTACCACTTCCCCTACCTCTTCAAATCTTAAATCACTAGTCATTTAGCCCGTTACAATAACGGGCGCTAGAACAGTAGTGCATAAACATTAGTAGGAACAGTCTATATTAAATGGCAAGGGACTTTGACCTCATTCTTTTTGTTGGTCGTATTTTTCTTTCTTTCAGCCTTTCTTTTGTTGATGTTTACTTGCTGAGCTGACCGTTCTTCGTGGGCTGCCGCCGTGTATTGTGTGTCTAATTTTCTGTGACAGTAATACTGTCTTGTACGGCTCTATTCAATAAGGGCGCGCACAAAAATTTGAGCTTCAAAAGTGCGACCTCAATTGAGCGCGGCGAATAAAGGCGTTCGTAGATAATTTAGTTCAAATGGCTCTGGAATATGTGAAGAGCAACAAAGGTGCAGATCTTTATTTACGCGTGCCTTTATTCGCTGCGCCCAATTGAGTTCGCCCTTTTGAGGCTCGCCTTTTTGTGCGCGCCCTTATTGAAGGATGCCTGTGCGCACCCTTATTGAAGGATACCGTCTTGTACGTCCGCTGGCTTGTACGTCCGTAATATACCTTTAATTTTCTCTGGCGGTAATAGAGGCGTGCGCGTCGGTAATATGCCTTTAATCTCCTCTGACAGTAATACTGGCTTGTATGTGGCTGTAATATGCGTCACTGTATTGTGTACCTTTAATTTCCTCTCGCAGTAATACTGGTTTGTATTTCCATAAAACGCCTCTAACTTTCTCTGACAGTAATATCGCGAGTCGCACCATGCCCCGCGCATGCGCACTTCATCAGAAGACACCCACACACGGACACCTGGACGCACATAGGGATTTTATATATATAGATTCTTGAGGCAGATTGAAGACTTAAGTGCCAGCTTAAGTGAAAAATTAAAGAAAACGTACTAAGTAATTGCAACACAAGCACTGACCTAATCAGTTTTAACACGAAAAGACACCAATGAAAGAAGAGAAGAAGCAGGCCGCTAGGGTGAGGAAAAGAAGAGCTGCTCAGGACGCAGAAAGCGCATCAACCTCTGAGCAAACGAATGCTAAACGTACAGAGAAAGAGGATGAAAACTAGGAATGCTCAAATCAAGTGTATCCACTGCAGGGTATCGTGCAGTGCACCATTACAAGTGCAAGTTTTAATTTCCCCATAGAAAATTATTATATAGTATCTTCCCTATCTATCTATTATATAGTGTCTTTCCTAATTATTTATTGTCATGCGCGTGCGCATGGGAAATAGCATAAGGACTCTAGTGATAGTAATTACCCGCTGAACCAGGGGTTGGCTCTGCAATCTATCTATCTATCTATCTATCTATCTATCTATCTATCTATCTATCTATCTATCTATCTATCTATCTATCTATCTATCTATCTATTTACATGGTCATTGCTTTAACAAAGCATTAGCAGAGCTGACTTCAGTCTTTGCTTTTCTTTTATTGGGGCTCATTACCAGTTGGACACATTTACAGTAAAATAGCAACTCTGCAACCTTCCTAGATCCCCCCCCCCCCCCCCCCCCCCCCCCCCACCACCACCACTTATGGCCTATCTGTGTTTGACAGAAAGGCAGGAATAACTGCTGCCTGTTTAGAGAAGGATAGCTGATTAGACAGGCAATAGCCTCCTGTGGAATGCAGACTCTAATTATTCAGCAGGAGCTCCAGGCACAAATGTGGAAAAACGGAGTTACTGAGACAGAGTGGCCGGCATTGTGAGGGAATGCGAATGTACTTGATCGACAGGCTGAAAAAACTATACTGAAGGGAGAAACTTTATAAAAGATGACCTACAAAGTTTTTTTGTGAGTTCATAATGAGGCTTATGCTGAAATGTACAATCCGAAAAAGCCTAATTGATGTTCTAGTTCTACTTTAGTACCTTCTCAATGATATGCTGAAGAATAGAGTTCTGTTATGGAACAGGCATTTCATTTCTCATACTTTTCAGCCAGGCGCAGTGCCAAAGGGGTGCTGCATTCCCATGCAGTAAATTAATTAGGAAGGGGTATCTGATATTAGGTGCTAATGTTGAGCAGAAAAGAGAGCTCTTGTGCTTGATACTGTGTTTTTTTAATGTGTTATTCATCTTGCTTCCATAAATATGAGCCCTCCTCCAGACCATGGTGTGACCTCTGAATTATTCCCTGCCTGTAATGGTGACTCTAAATTCCTGGTACACATTAGTGTACTTGGCCAGTCTCTCTGATTCTGATTCTAAATGGAGATGTGTCCTCACCCTAATGCTTTTAAGCATTATTTTCTCTGCTATGCAGTCCAACGCTTTCAGGGACAATAACTTAGTTATTCACATGGATGGCAGTCTCTTCAACGTCAGGATGCTGCAGGTGAAAACTAAGGTTGCAAATGATACAGTCAGGGACTTATTATTTGACGATGACTGTGCCCTTATTGCTGCCTCTGAATGTAGTGCTGACAAGTTCTCTTGACACCTGCAACAATATTGGCTTTGCCATCAACATCACAAAGACTGAATTAATACATTGGCCAGCCCCTTGTTGAAGCCAATATCACTGTCAATGACCAGGAATGGAGAGCCGTGAACATGTTCACATATCTTTGCAGTGCATTATCCAGAAATGTTGTCATTGATGATAACGTCAATGCCAGGATAGCAAATCTAAGCTCAGTAGTGTGTGGAACAGAAGAGGTATCAGCTTAAAAACTAAACTGAAGGTGTACAGGACTACACTTCTTCCTACAGTTCTCTGTACCCATGAGACCGGTACAGTCAACCAGTGTCATGCAAGGAATCTAAACCTTTCCCACACAACCTGCCACAAAAGACTCCTTGGTATTAAATGACAAGATAGAATCACCAACATTATGTCTGACCAGCATTTATACCATCCTGATGCAGTTTTAGCTCCAATGGCCGACGATGTAGTTTGCATGCCAGACTCTCCCATATGGCGAACTTCAACATCTAAATCATTCCCATTCAGAGGAAACCATATAAGAACTGTTTGAAATTTAAACTGAAGGCTTCTGACATCAGCCATAGCAGCTCTGGACAGGGCAAAACACCATTCAGTTATCCATCTGGGCACAGAGATCTGCAAAACCTCCAGGAGCTACCCAGACAGGCCAGGAATACTCAGGCTAGTTATTATATAACTATGTATGTATGTTATCATCAAGTTAATGCTCGGGAACATTTACTGAAGCACCATCTGTCGACTGATTAGGAAGTTGACATGTAACTGTCTCTCTCTATATATATATATATAAAATCCAACTTCTGTCTATGTGTATGTTTGCTTTTCACGAGAGAACTACTTAACAGATTTAGATCGTGTTTTTCTCTATAATTTGCTTGAACATTCCAGATGATTTTGCGACTTCTGTCATCGTGCTAAGAATCATAGTTTGCTTGCAGGAGCGATATATTCACGCTAATCCACAACAGAGGCTGTGGGCTGAGAGGAGGGTGAAGCGTGACGTCAGGAGTGGGGAGCTGGGCAGGGCTCTCCTCACTCATGCGCCAGCTTCCATTCGAGTCAGTCTACCTCTCGCGATGTGTTGGAGCGTACCTTGCCTCCACTTTTGTAGCGATACCTGTTTGTTTAATGGTTTTTAAAGTTTGTCCTGTTTCATTATTATGCAGGCGGAACCGCTGCTAGTCTCTCTATTATAAAAAAAAATCTTGCAATCAAAAAAAATCATGCAAAGCATTGTATAATAAGTATACATTTATTATATAATATATACATTTTATTATACAATAATAAAAACATACATTTGATTTGAGTCTGTTACACCCATGTAAATTTTTGTTACTGTTAGGGTTTTTTTTTTAATTCAGTTTTATTCTCTCAGTGACGTTCGCGTGGTACAATGAACTTGCCTCTCCCTCTCTGAGTTGATGGCGTTTATATTGTTTTCTTTTTCTTTTTTTTTGTATTTATATAGTGCTTTTCTCACAACTCAAAGCGCTCAGCAATTTCAGGTTAAGGGCCTTGCTCAAGGGCCCAACAGAGCAGAGTCCCTTTTGGCATTTACGAGATTCGAACCGGCAACTTTCCATTCTTTTCACAAGAGCAGCGATGACCATAATTGCTGCTGTGGTTGACGCATGGTCAGAACTTTTTCTTGTATCGGCGCTTAAAGATACAATGCCACGTGAGCACTACCATGCGGCATTTGTGCTTTGACAACAAAGACACCCGTGCAGAACGTGTGAAAAACAACAGATTTGCATGTGCATGTGCAACGCTACTCCTTATTTAGGAAAAGATCCCAGTTGTCCCACGTGAGAAAGACTTTCCGAGACTGTGGTCATAAAGCCACTTCTGGACAAAGGCAGAACTGTAACAATAGACAACTTCTTCACGTCGCCTTTGCTGGGAAATAGACTGCTGCACCGCAACGCAACTCTGCTTGGCACCATAAATAAAATGGGACAGGAACTTCCACCTGCAGCTAAAGTCACTTTAGTACGCAAGCAATTCTCTATGCTTGTGTTTAGATCTGGCAGTGCCATGCTTACGGTGTATGCGCCCAAAAGCAGAAGTATGTCTGCATTCTCTGTTCCAGGCACCAAAACACGGACATTGGGCAAGATCGGAAAAAAAACATGTTCAAATGACATAGCGTTTTCAAATAATGACATTTTCATGCTTGGATGTGTCTGTACATGTGCGAGAGAGGCAGAGATAGATTTGATGTCATTCAAGTAGTGGTTACTGGAAAGTGAAATAAACACTTTTGCAAAGGTATAATGAAACAAGTGAGTTTTTTATTCAAGAATAAAACTGAATAACAAAAAATTCAAGTGATAACAAGATACCAAGAAGACTTGATTCACCAGCGTTTGTGTATCTGCATATATCCCTTCAATGATATCTTTTACAGGTAACAAAAATTAACACTGGGTGTTACAGACTGAAATTAGCATTGCACCACGCAAGCTGTCGTATCAACCACCAACTGTAACTTGCTTTCTTTATTCTTCGGTTATAGTCTTGAATAAAAGTACACTTTTATTTATGTGAAAACAGCTGTGTCAGATGGGGTTGTATGGATTGATAAGCAGCTAAGAACTGCTGATTTCAAGTGACGGTGAGATACGAAGAAGGCAGCTTCGCCAGCGTTTGTGTGTCAGAACCCTTTTGGGGGGGGGGGGGGGGTTAGTATGCATCGTGGTACACTGCAGACCTATAGCGCGTCTTTATGTCAGATGGGGTTGTAAGGATTGATTCTGAATGCGACTGCGAGAATGAAAAGTGAATAAAAAAAAAAAAGCTAACCTTTACCAGTATCATAAGTTACACCGGCTGTTACAGACTGAAATCAAATGTATGTTGTTATTCTAAAATTGTAAGAATAAGAGCAGTTCATTTCTCGAAGTGGAGCCGTGCAGGATCGAACTTGCCACCCTCTGATCCCCAATCAGGAGCTGATACCATTACACCACCACAGCAGTTGTAGTAAGAATGTCAATGTGGCATGCTAACGCGGCTTTTTTTTTTGTGCAGTTATATTTTCGAATAAAAGCGCACGTGTTCTCTTATTTGTACCTTTGTGAAAGTGTTTCTTTGATATATGGACTTCAGGCTTCATACGTTATATAGTTTATGCCTACATTTTGTCATTTACTATTAGAATATGAAAACGTTTCTGCTTTAAAAATGTGCTTGCACAGACTACTATAGAAACGGAACACACATGAAATGCGTGTATTCCAAATAACACTATATTATTTCCACTCTAAAACTCCACTTCAATCCCAGAAAATCAAATCAAGGCAAGCCATGAGCTAGGAGAAATTCGTTCTAAGTCGGTGGGGGGATGGAATAGCTGGCTGCTAGTAGCTTTTGTTTATCAGCACATTTAGATGACAAAGGACTCTGGCGGAGAGGTGCAAACGGATTTAAGACGCGATTTAAGGTGGGACGGATTTACGAGTTTTTTCGTAGGCTCTGGTAATTCTAGTGTTAAAAGCCAGAAGTCTGTATGACCATCAGCATCAAGTGATTCCGTGAGAACCCTAACTACAAAGAGGACTATTTCATTTATGTTAGGTAGAATGCCCAGAGGGGACTGGGTGGTCTCGTGGCCTGGAACCCCTACATATTTTATTTTTTTCTCCAGCTTTCTGGAGTTTTTTTTTTTTTTTTTTCTGTCCACCCTGGCCATCGGACCTTACTCCTTTTCTATGTTAACTAATGTTGTCTTATTTTAATTTCTTATTTTGTCTTTTATTTTTCTTTTCTTCATTATGTAAAGCACTTTGAGCTACTTTTTGTATGAAAATGTGCTATATAAATAAATGTTGTTGTTGTTGTATGTTCTCTCAGTGTCTGTGTGGTTTTCCTCCCACATCCTTAAAGATGTTCAGGTTAGGTTGAGTTTGTGTGTGTTTGTGTGTGGGTTGTGTGTGTGAGCGTGCGTGTGTGTGTGTGTGTTTGTGTGTCATTGTGTGAGTGACCTATGGTATGGACTGGTGACCTGTGCCTTGCACCCAATACTGCCAGGAGAAGTTTTCAAAGTGAATTTGAGAGTGTTATGTTATACAGTATTATGTTATGTTATGTTACGTTATACAGTATTATGTTATCTTATGTTATGTTACGTTATACAGTATTATGTTATGCTATGTTACGTTACGTTATACAGTATTATCTTATGTTAGATTATGTTACGTTATACAGTATTATGTTATGTTAGGTTATGTTACGTTACATTATACAGTATTATGTTATATTATGTTATCTTATGTTTACAGTATTATGTTATCTTATCTTATGTTATGTTTTATGTAGTATTATGTTATGTTAACAAAAAAATCAACAATCAAGATATCTCCCAGCAAAACTGAAGCATATAAGTGAAAGAGAAACAGTCACGAATTGCCAACACTCACTAACACCTTCACCTCATCCTGCAGAGCTTTCAAAGATGAGACATTTTCTTTTAAGTTTCACAGAATTGTCTTTTGTTTCTCTTTGAGAAATTGTGGTCAGAGCAACCTTTATGTCCTAATGATATGTATTGTTGTAGTACAGTTCAGCCATCAGCGTCTGCCTAATTAAAGCAGAGGGGACTGTAATTAACTTTTAAGGGCAGGAGGGTGGGCTGCACAACTTAATCAAGGTCTGCAATGCTTGACCCGTTAGATAACAATGAAAGCTGTTAATGTCTGTCAGAAACTCTGGCTGTTTTTATTATCTTTAATTAGAAAAGTTAATAAAAACAATGTTTACTTACAAAAACTGTGGAAGCTTTCTGAAAATTTGCTTTGTGGTCTTTAAATTAAATTGTCTAAACTAAACATAGCCAAGACAGTAATGCATCATAACATGTTATCTATTGATCCATTAAATTAATCTGCTTATTTCTGCACTGGGTTGTTCAGACAGCCACTTACGCATTCACCTGCTTATTTGGGGCTATAGGGTGGGTGCTACCGTAAATAACAACATTGTAGTTATTCATTCATTCATTTTTTTTTACCTGCGTATTTGACCTAATGGTTTTTGGTTTTCCAAGAGCATCACAACATCATAAAAATTCATTCATTCATTCATATATTTCCTCAGGGCCATTTCTGGGCATAGGCGGTCTAGCCAAGTGCCTAAGGTTCCCTCTATTGGTCTGGGCGCATTATTGCAGCCCTATGTTGAGATTCCTATCTTTATTTTGTTTAGAAACATTTATCTGGACCGGGCCGGAGCACAAAGAAATGTTTATGTTGTGTCGCCTTCACTGTCTGCATGGTGCAGAACACAATCTGTTGCCCAGAAACGTTCCTGGGCAACGCAACATTTTTTTTAAACAATACTAACCTACGAACACTCGGACTCAAAGTAAATGCCCAGTTATGTTGTTTTATATTATTTTTGCATACTAGCGATGTTCAGTCTTAATGTCTGACAACCTACACAGTCCAACAATAACACAAACAAGAGCAACAGTGATGATGATGCCAATCATAATAATCCTCAAACTGTAGCACCGAAGAGACAGACATGGCGTAATAAAATATAAACGATCAAAATGGCAACAGGACTGTCACTTTCCTAAAAGCTGATTTCACCCAAACTATGATTGTCTCCCAAATGGACATGCATTAAAACTTAGCAAATATTGTCCTGTGTTGCTCACCACTATTTGTGAGATTTGCTCCAGGCACGCTAAAGCAGTTGTGTGTTTTTTTGGATGGGTAGATTGCATTTGCATACATGTGCATACAGTAAAATAGGAATTGTGGGTAAAGATTCTCATTTAAAGATAATCATTATATTCTCAATTTCACTGAATGTTGTCAATATGCTTATGATTCTAAGGGTTAATAAAATATCAGTGAGAGGTTGAGCTTTTAGTTACTGGGCCCGTAAACTGTGGAATGGTCTGCCTGCTACTATAAGAGATGCCCCTTCGGTCTCAACTTTTAAATCCCGGCTGAAGACTCCCTACTTCAGTTTAGCATACCCTGACTAGAGCTGCTGATTAACTGTACAGACTGAATCTCTGTTGTCAGTCATTAGCACTAAAACATAATGTTGTTGTTGTTTTTTATTTCGCCTTATACAATTTCTTGTATTAGGAATTTTTTAGTTTTCGCATACCCCTTGGGGTCAGAGCGCAGGGTCAGCCATTGTACAGCGCCCCTGGAGCAATTACAGGTTAAGGGTCTTGCTCAAGGGCCCAGCATTATAGGATCTCTTTTGGCAGTGACAGGGATTCTAACCAGCAACCTTCTGGATACCAGCACAAATCCTTAGCCTCAGAGCCACGGCCCACCTGCCAAGTTGTTTTGCCTGCCTAGGATAAAGTCATCCCTGATGGAGGATCGCAGGAATTGTCGAGTAGAGGGGTCCTTTCATCAGATTGGCTGGCCCAGCGCTGTCTTAGCTGTGGAATGGCCAATAGGGGGAGGCAGCTTGATGGCTGAGGTCTCCAGAACTCTAAAAATATCCAAATCATATTATGTGATATTATCTACTGTTAAATTCTGCTCTGTACTTGTAATATTTTTATACTGTATTGAGGATTTGTTCTGTTCTGTGTATTGTATTGTGTTTACCCCCTTTTTTTGACACCCACTGCATGCCCAACCTACCTGGAAAGGGGTCTCTCTCTGAACTGCCTTTCTTGAGGTTTCTTCCATTTTTTCTCTACAGGGGTTTTTTTGGGAGTTCTTCTTTGTCTTCTTAGAGAATTAAGGTTGGGGGGCTGTCAAGAGGCAGGGCCTGTTAAAGTCCATTGCAGCACTTCTTGTGTGATTTTGGGCTATACAAAAATAAATTGCATTGTAATGTATTATTCAAAGTTTTCAATTTATTTTATTAATATAAATGACATGTATATTTTATGTTAATGTCTTAGTTTAAAAAGTATATATATAATATGTAGAATGTCACCAGATGTCATGAAAAGGTACATACAGTATATAAGTGGTGGTTTAAATAGATAACTATAGAAATTAAAAAATAATTTTAGCAATAACTTAAGTATTTCTTAATTTTCTTTAGAGAAATGTTAAAAGCAATTAATAAGGGCTACTAATACATCCCTTATTTTCTGAAATGGCACTCCTCAGGAGTGTATTTTTCTGACACAGTCTTGTAAACAGACGTTGCTGTAACTCGACATTCTCAAATTGTGAATTCGAGGTCCTAAATACTTCGCTGTCCCCAGGTCTCCATATACAGGACTGGCAGTGATGACTCATCTCAAAGTGAAGCGGGTGGCAGGGCACCATTTGCAGCTTTGCCTAGGGCAAGCAAGAATCTGAGAACCGGCTCTGGATTTTCTTCAACTGTTTATCCAACTAGAGGATCACAGGCCACAACAGCATCATCCATTCATTCACTTTCTAAACCTATGTTATCCTGGAGCCAATCTAGTAAACATCACATTCATTTGCTGATCACTTAACTTTAGATTTATGGGTGGTTGCTGCCTTTCATAGCAGCAAAGTAATGTTGTAACCATGTATTCATCTTCTTTCCCTGCTTAGTGAACTGTTGTGTCACTGAGTTTATGCTGCCATTCCAGAAAAACCATAGCAATCTAAACATTTATTCAGCCATTCATTTTCATTTACTTTAAATTCATATTCAATGACAAGGGTACAGTGTTTATGATGCACATTCTAGAGGCGTCACAGCAACACAAATATCCAGTAGCTTATTGATTTATTCATTAATTCATGCATTGTTTAGAATTGCTTATTTACTACATAGTTACACAGTGAGTGCTGACATTCATAGCAGGTTGTAGTGTTGTAACCATTTATTCATTCATTTTCTTTCCTTGCTTATTCAATTACAGGGATCACAGGGTTTATATTGCGTGTCCCAGAAGCATTATCACAGTGTAAATATTAATTTGCACATTCATTCATTTATCTTCTTTCCCTGCTTACTTAATGACTAGGTCGCAGGTTTTATGGTGCCATCCAAGAATCATCATAGCAATGTCAATATTCACTCACTCACTCATTCATTCATGTATCTTCCTTCCCTGTTTATTCAACTATGAGGTCACAGGGTTTATGGTGACACCCCAGAACTATCATAGCAATGTCAATATCCATTCACTCACTCACTCACTCACTCACTCACTCACTCACTCACTCACTCACTAATTTGACTTCTTTCCCTACTTATTCAATTATGGGGTCACAGGAATTATGATGCCATTCCAAAACCATCATAGCAATGAAAATATTCATTCATTCATTCATTCATTCATCTGCTTTCCCTGCTTACTTAAGTATGGGGTAACAGGGTTTATGGTGAACTCCCAGAACCATCATAGAAATTCAAATATGTATTTACTCATTTTCTTCAAAGGAATAGTCAATTGCAGGACTGCAATGATCATGGTGTGTATTCTAGAAGCATCACAGTAACATAAAGAATCATTCGGTTATTGCTGCATTCATTTATTTTCTTCATCTGTTAATTTGACTTTAGTTTTATATACTGGGCGTTGTTATTCTTTGCAAAATTGTAGCATGGTAATCATTCATTCATTCATTCATTCATTCATCTTCTTCTCATCCACTCACTCAGCTACAGGGTCACAGGATTTATGTTGCCTGTCCCAGAAACCTCATAGCAATGTAAATATTCACTCAATCGCTCATTCATTCATTTATCTTCCTTAATAAATAATAATATTTTAGCAATCCCAAAGTCCTTCCCTGTTTATTCAACTATGAGTTCACAGGGTTTATGATGACACCCCAGAACTATCATAGCAATGTCAACATTCATTCACTCACTCACTCACTCACTCACTCATTAATTTATCTTATTTCCCTACTTATTCAACAATGGGGTCATAAGCAGTATGATGCCATTCCAAAACCATCATAGCAGTGAAAATATTCATTCATAGATAGATAGATACTTTATTAATCCCCAAGGGAAAATTCACATACTCCATCAGCAGCATACTGATAAAAAACAATATTTTCATTCATTCATTCATTCATTCATCCATCCATCCATCCATCCATCCATTCATTCATTCATCTGCTTTCTTTGCTTACTTAAGTATGAGTTCACAGTTTATGGTGCCCTCCCAGAACCATCATAGCAATGCAAATAGTTATTTATTAATTTTCTTCAAATGAATATTCAATTACAGGGCTGCTGGGATTATGGTGTGTATTCTAGAAGCATCACAGTAACAAAGTTTCATTAGGTTTTCTTCAACTGCTTATTTGATTATAGTTTAATATACTGGGTGTTGTTATTCTTTGCAAAATAGTAGCATGGTAACCATTCGTTCGTTCGTTCGTTCGTTCGTTCGTTCGTTCGTTCGTTCGTTCGTTTATCTTCTTCTCATCTGCTTACTCAGCTACAGGGTCACATGATTTATGTTGTCTGTCCCAAAAGCCCCATAGCAATGTAAATATTCATTCATCCATCCATCCATTTTCTTTCCCTACTTCTTCATATGTGGGGTCACAGGGTTTATATCCAAGAACTATCAAGATTCATTCATTCATTCATCCATTTTCATCTACTGCTTATTTGACTACAAAGTTATAGTATAGTGGGTGCTGTTTTAGTTCTTACCAAAATTGTATCATTGTAACCATCCATTCATTCATCTTGTTCTCATCTGCTTATTAAACTACAGGGTAACAGGGTTTATGTTGTCTGCCCCAGATGCATCACATCCATCTAAATATTAATTCATTCATTTATTTGACTTCTTTATCTGCTTACTCAACTATGGGGTCACAGCGCCAGTTCCAGATGCATCATAGCAATTTACATATTCATTCGTTCACCTGATCTAAAGGGTTGTAGGTACCTTTTCCAAGAGCATCACAGCATTCTGAATATTTATTAATTAATTAATTCTTTTTTTAAAATTTTACTCAATTTCATTCTTACAGGGTGGATGATGCAGCACTGTAGCATTGTAACCATTCATGCATTCATTCATTCATTCATTCATTTCCATTAGCTGCTTATTGGCGTAAAGAATTACGAGATGCTGTCTGGCCATTTATTCATTTTTCATTCATACACAGTACCTGGCCAGACACAACTGTAACTTTTTATTAATTAATTACTTTCTCACGTCTTTTATTTCATTACAGGGTTTTGTCATAAAGCAGTACTTGTCTCAGCATTGTTGACCCCTTTCATTCATTCATTCATTTGGTTTTTTTACCTCCTAATTCAATGTCAGCGTTATGTGGCTGCTGGTGTCTTGTAACTCTGAAGCTTAGACCTTCTCCAGTTTTTCAATGAAACCTGATAAAGTAGGTTTTATATAATAAAAAATCAAGGAGCACACAAACTAACATCAAGAAAGGGACCATGGATTTCGGATGTCACAAATGCTGTCCTTCTTTTGCATTTATTAGGTGGTCTTTGTGGCATAGGACTACAAATCTTGCTACTGACACTGTGTGACCCTGAGCAAGTCACTTCAGCTGTCTGTGCTGTAATCAAACAAAAGAAATGTGACCAATTGTATCTAAAATGTAGTAAGTTGATTTGGATAAAGGTATCAGCCAAGTTATAATAATCTTCTCTCTATTTTCATGGGATGACTAAGGTTTTTAACGAAGGCCACACACTAATAGAAGTCTTTTTCAGTCTATTGACAACATGGACAAAAATCTAAGCACTGCTTCCACCAGTCAATCAGCCAAGGTCCACTATAAAGGAGGGACAGGTACAAAGAAGGCCAGCTAGCTATTTAGTTGCTGCTATTTTTCTTTTCAGAAGGCACGGTGATGCAGTGGTAGTCCTGCCGCCTCACTGTCCAGGATACTCTGTATGTGGAGTTTCCATGTCTGTTTCCTCCAGGTGCTCTGGTTTCCTTCCACAATCCAAAGACACTCTTGGTTAGATGGATTGGTGATGCTAAATTGGCCCTGATGTGTGTGTCTGTGTGTTTTTCCTGTGATGGGCTGGCACCCCTACCATAGCTTGTCCCTGCCTTGTGTCCTATGCCTGCTGGATTTCGCTTCAACTTCCTGCACCCCTGCTCAGGATTAAGTAAGATCAGAAATTAATATGCAATTTTTATTTTTTCTTTAACTTTCTTTTTAAATGAATTCATTCCCGTGTCTGGGATATAACCTTTAAGAAAAGATGAGGTGCTTTCGTAGGATAAGTGCCCCCTATTGGTCACAGAATGAGCAAAAATGAAAAGCCAATTAGTGTACAACTGAAGTGAATACAGTTGTTTTGAAGTCATTTATATATATTATTGAGAGTTTCATAGACCACATTATTGAATTTGTCATTATTATTGACATATACAACAACTGTATGGTAATAAAAGGAAATAATTTAAAATTGATCACTAAGCTAGTTTATTTCAGTGACTGGTGAGTGAACAGCAGTTTTAAGCACAGAATGCAGTAAAGAAAAGTTGTCGATCAGCAGATTAGAAGCAGTGAAGTTGAAGTGCGCAATCATCACAAGTGAAATGAGCTGCACAGTCCATTGAGACAACACACTTTTATTACCCTTTAAACTAAGAGCTTGTTGTAAAGAGGCTGGTTTGAATTTCTCACTGTGATATGCCATGCAGAAAAAGAACAAAAGTTCTAAGAAAAACAAGTTACATTTGAGACTCTGATTGGCCTGGTTTCTGTGGTAGTGTGAGGTTGTCTCTGTTTCACCTTCATCCTGGGACACCAGAACTATGCGGAGATCCATACAATTTATGAACAAAATAAATTGGCAAAAGTATACATTAAGTAACACTCACTGTTTGTGGTTCGGACGTGGTGGTAAACAGTTTTTCCACAAATAACACACACACACAAAATTGCTGCCATAAACTAAATAATACAGTTTATTTATAAGGATAATATAAAATGGGTATATGCGAGTAAATCCAGATAAAGGAGAATATCAAACAACACAAATCATAAATCTATGCTGCCTTAGTTTGATCTTTATCTCTCCTATAGAAAAAGGCACATAACTTATGAATTCTGATCTTTCAATCAATGTGTGTCATTAGTTCCTTTTTTTCTACATCTAGTATATAGTAAATAGTCGTTTCCCAGTGCAATTTGCCAGCAGCCAGGGGCCGAGTATATTTGGCGACGTACATTCATTGAATGCCACAACCAGCCATAGTCACTTCCCAGTGCAATTTGCCAGCAGGCCAGAGCTGATCAGTCAGTGCCGTACTTTAGTTGAGCAGCCAGCTCATGACCACTGCCGCCCCCGGCAGAACAGCAGCAGCACTGTCCCTGGGATTCAGCCGCTGCACTAGACTAGCCTCAGACTAGCATCAGCGTTTACCTCTGTGTGCTTGCATGCAGCCAGTTCAAGTGCAGTTGGCTCAGTGATTTACTGAATTTCATATATTGTTCCAGTAGTTTTTCAAATAGTTTTTACAGTTCATTGGCAATGTGTAAAATGATCAGTGTTGCAGTAATTGTGATGCTCATTACATGAAAACAAAAAACGTGTTCCATTAAAATTTCACATTTTCTTTGTGAATTGTGACATTTACTTAAAAAGTGCAGCAAAAAGTATTTGGCGTCCAGATGTGCATGAATCCCCAAATATGTGGCAGTTTAAGGGTTAAAACTTATCCCTATAGTGACATGTGTTAAGTTCACATTCTTGATTCCTGCCTACAGAGTAGCCAACGGTCAGCATCTGTTTATATGGAGACACTTGTGAGGTCCTGTGCTCCTTTATGACCATTCAGGTCTGTTGATGAACAGCATCTGGTGATGCCATCTCTGTGTGATATCAGTTCTCAGACCAGACGTTTTCGTGTGTAGCTCTATGCTAGTGGAAGAAGTTGCCCATCACGCAATCAAACTTCCCACTCCCTTGATGTGTTTAAAGGGCGTTTGAAGACTCTCTTGTTTGGTGAATTTCTGTCTAACTGGCATTAGTTGTTAGGTTGTTATAACTGAGTGTGTGTAACTTGCATTTTGTTCTGAACTCTTCACTTATGTTGACCAATTTTGTACCCTTATCCTGTAGCGCTTCTTCCTAAACAATCCCCCAGAAAGATATTTACTCAATTATGTTGTCCTCTTCTGTAAGCCATTTTGGATAAAGCAGGGGTCGGCAACCAACAGCACATGTGCCAAACGTGAAATGCGAAACGATTTTCAATGGCACTCTGATTGAATTGAAATATAGCAAAAAATTTTAATTACAGTACATGCGTTTGCGCCGTCACCTATGTTTTGTGAATGTGATTCACATGTAAATGGAAACCATGTGTTCAGTGCAAGCAGTGGTACATTAAAACAAACCTCATTATTATATTTTAATCACAGCACATGAATTCGCGCTCCACGTCCCGACCTACATTTTGCACATGTGACGCAAACATAAATGGAATCCGTGTGTTCAGTGCAGGCTGTTGTATGTTAAAACAAATTTCTTGTTATTATTAAGTAATATACTGCCCTAAAATTACTCATAAAAGACAAAAACTTGATGTTCGCTCTTTTTGAGACTTTTGGATGAATGAATATGGATTTGTACAACAAAAGGATCGTGCTGTGTGGGCGTTATGCTGTGAAAGTGTCGTGTGTCGTACATCAAGTGTACAAAGACATTATCAAACTAAATATCAGTCCATGTTTAAAAACTCTGATGAGAAAAGTGAAGCTATGAAAAGGGCCCTTTCTAACTTTAAGAAACAAAACTATTTATTTTAGTCAAATAATTAGAACCAAAAATAAAGTCACCGAATGTAGTTATATAATTGCTTTGCATGAATTGATTAATAGCTCTGATTAGTAATAAAGAATGATTAATCATATTAGAATTCTTGATAATGTGTTGAAAAAACTTGTAATTTATAATTTGTAATAAAATTTTTAATAAATGTGTTGAAAATTAAAATTTGACAAAACTTTGTTTTCACATATGATCCTAGGTATTTTAAAATACTGAATGACCAATAATATAAGATCCGGTTATTATGGGCTTCAAAAGAATGCCCATTATAACCAGACAAATTTTGATACTATATATAACACACTTGGTAGAATTATGTCAGTACGCGGAATAACATTGTAACATAGGTTCAGCGCGACACGGCTGAAAGGTTGCCGACCCCAGCGATAAAATATGTGCTAAGCAAATAAATGTAATCGGAAAATGGAAATATAAAATGAAAACTCCAGTCATTAGCATCACTGGAGAAAAGAAATCTCTGGGGGTCCGCAATCAATTTAAACAGACAAGTCAAAAGACAAAGACAGTCTCAGCTAACTTCTGTCTATGCCTCTGTATTATCACGTGCGGACATTAACTGTTCCTCAATCACTTGAGAGTTTTGGATGACCAGACATAAAAGTGGACTCTACGGCAGTGCAGGGCTCAAGCATTTCCTGACACCCAAGTTGAGAAACCATGCCAGTCCAGCCATTCAGCAGATACACTCAGTTTAGGATTTTCCTTTTCCTTTACAAATGGTTCTATTGTGCTCTGGATGTTGGATTTTAATTTTCAGAATTTAGTTTGGTTATTCTGTTTTTAATGGAATCTTGGAAAGTGAGAGGATGCCTGAGGAGTGGAGAAGAAGTGTACTGGTGTTGATATTTAAGAATAAGGGGGATGTGCAGGACTCCAGTAACTACAGGGGGATAAAATTGATGAGCCACAGCATGAAGTTAGTGGAAAAAAGTAGTGGAAGCTAGGTTAAGAAGTGAGGTGATGATTAGTGAGCAGCATCATGGTTTCATGCCAAGAAAGAACACCATAGATGTGTTGTTTGCTCTGAGGGTGTTGATGGACAAGTATAGAGAACGCCAGAAGGAGTGCCTCGAGAGGAGCTGTGATATTGTATGAAGAAGTCAAGAGTGGCAGAGAAATATGTAAGATTTGTACAGGATATGAACGAGGGAAGTGTGACAGTGGTGAGGTCTGTGATAGGAGTGACGGACAAATTCAACGTGGAGGTGGAATTACATCAGGGATCAGCTCTGAGCCCTTTCTTATTTGTAATGGTGATGGACAGGTTGACAGACGAGATTAGACAGAAGTCCCCATGGACTATGATGTTTGCTGATGACATTGTGATCTGTAGCGAGACTAGTGAGCAGGTTGAGGAGACCCTGGAGAGGTGGAGATATGCTCTAGGGAGGAGAGGAATGAAGGTCAGTAGGAACAAGCCAGAATACATGTGTGTGAATGAGAGGGAGGTCAGTGGAATGGTGAGGAAGCAGGGACTACAGTTGGTGAAGATGGATGAGTTTAAATATCTGGGATCAACAATACAGAGTAACGGGGATTGTGGAAGAGAGGTGAAGAAGAGAGTGCAGGCAGGGTGGAATGGGAGGAGAAGAGTGACAGGAGTAATTTGTGACAGACGGGTATCAACAAGAGTGAAAGGGAAGGTCTACAGGACGGTAGTCAAACCAGCTATGTTATATGGGTTGGAGATGGTGGCATTGACCAGAAAGCAGGAGACAGAGCTGGAGGTGGCGGAGTTAAAGATATTAAGATTTGCATTGGGTGTGACGAGGATGGACAGGATTAGAAATGAGGACATTAGAGGGTCAGCTCAAGTTGGACAGTTGGGATACAAAGTCAGAGAGGCGAGATTGTGTTGGTTTGGACATGTGCAGAGGAGAGATGCTGGGTATATTGGGAGAAGGATGTTAAGGATAGAGCTGCCAGGCAAGAGGAAAAGAGGAAGGCCTAAGATGAGGTTTATGGATGTGGTGAGAGAGGACATGCAGGTGATGGGTGTGACAGAACAAGATGCAGAGGACAGAAAGATATGGAAGAAGATGATCTGCTGTGGCAACCCCAACCGTGAGCAGCTGAAAGAAAAAGAAGAAGTTTGGTTATTCTGTTTGGACATTAAGTGAATCCAGATGTTGTGTTTATAATTTTTTAATTGATTCCCTTTTGAGTATTTTGAAAAACTTCTTGGAATTGTGGGTTTTTATTTGAATCTATTGTTCAGTTTTACTTCCCTTCCCCTACCACCATTGTAAAGGTATTTTTGCGCATGGTTAAGGGCCCTAATTTTGAAATAATTAATTGGTTAATTACTTGCTAATTCCTAATCATAGATGTTTATTTTCAATTACCTCTTGGAAGGTTTTCCTTTCTGTTTTGGTGCTTTTGTTAATTGAATTCCTTTAGTGTTAATTACTTGATTAAATTTTTAATTTGTTTCTAATAAGCCTTTCTATCCAGTAACGGCTTTCATTACTTTATTATTTGTTTGTTGCTTAAGCATTAAGGTTAGGCTTGTGCTTGATTCATCACTATCAGAATGATCCAGGACTTTCGTCTGGACAGCAACAATGGTGACAGATCAAGTCAATAAATCACAAAGCAGAAATCAGTCTTGAAAATCAACATAAATAAATCATGATAATATCAAGTCCAACAACATAATACTTCACATTTAATCAGCATTCTTGAAGAACATTAACCTCTGGCTACTTATATCAAGGAATAACAATATACAGTCATGCGCCAATTTTTAGTGACTGAGTTGAAGCAATGCATACTTATGGCTGAGGGTCAAAGGAAAACAATAGGGTATTATTCTAGAAATTGTCAAAACTAGCCATAGTAATAAATATTCTGTTATTAATATTTTTTCCCAGGGTATCATTTGTTTTCTGACTCTTGGAGGGTCCTTAAAGGTTTGTTTACATCATGGCTGCCCCACATAGCTAATTCTTATGCAGATGGCACCAGTGTTTCTCAAACTTTATGGCCCCCTGCCCCAGTTTTGCCTTTTTAAGTACACTTTAATGACCCATTAGCAGCAATTGCAAAACACCTCCATTGTGAAAGAAGTGCGATCAGGGGTCTCCCTTGGTAAAACAAGCTGACTTGAAATGGGGTAGTTGGGTACTACTGACAATCATTTAGTGGCCCACTGTGATCCACTTGTGAATAGACAATGGCAACCCACGACCCCTAGGTGGCAGCCCAGGTCATGACCAAGGGGTTGAGAAACGTTCACTTAGGTAACCCATTGCAGACCAATGATGGCAACCCAGAACCCAGTGGTTGAGAAACACTCCTTACACGCACCCAGTATGCGCATAGCAAGACTCAAAGATTGTTTTTTGCTACTCCGTAACAACAGGTAAAGTATGCATACTTGAACATCAACTACAATGACCTGTACACTTTGTGAGCGATCTAAAGCTAATTTGACATGTGGCCAAATGCCCAGTTCCAAAAGGAGCCACAAGTTGATTCATGGCTTTATATTGAAGAAACAAATACCAAAAAGAAGGTCTACTGTACATGGCTAAAAAGTTGATCCTCTAACCTTCTTTTGTGTATGGTTTTTGGTTCACTTGGAATAACATCCACCTGGCTCCCTTTTGTTCCGCCTCATTATTTTTAATGAATGGGATCGGGAAATCGAATGTAGGGAGAAACTAAACACAGCATCTCAGAAATATACTAATTAAATCCTGACTCATAGACGAGGCAGAGGCAGTTTTCGTGAAATCAATAGCCAAGACCAAGACAAGTCTGAGTATGAATATGTCAAAAATTAACAAACTAGATGGAATGGGAAGTATTTTATAATAAGCCAAAACATTGCAAAGGGACTTGGACATCATCCAGGCTTGGGAGGACTTGTGGCAGATGAAATTTAATGTAAGGAAATGAAACATTTTAGACGTAAGAAATAGAATTTTAGATTTGATTACACAACAAGAGATCTTGAAAGTACCCCTTACGAGAAGGATCTGGGAGTTGTGGTGGACTCATCACAGTCTACATCAAGACAGTGTAGAGAAGCCATTAAGAAGGCTAACACAATGTTAGGTTATACAGTATTTCAGGATATGGGGAGTATAAGCCAAAGGAGACTAGGTGCAGGAGTGTCCAAATATTTGTGTATAAAATCAAATCAATGATGTATCTTTTCTATGAATGACTTCATTTAGGATATCAGGACCTCCAGTCTCATTATTTTTATAGATTTCAAACCTCATTTTGGCCTGTCACTTTTGCATTTAGTCTTTCTGAATTTAAACTTGGTACTGATTTATTGACTATCCTTTTGGTTTTGATTAAATATCTCTCACCCTTTTACCACCTAATGTGTGGTGAGTCTACTGGTGCAAAAATGGCTGCCTTCTCATCATCCAGATGGATGCTGCACATTACTGGTGGTTGAAGTGGCTTCCCACTCACTATGTAAAGCACTTTGTGTAGTGAGAAAAGTGCTGTATAAATGTAAAGAATTATTATTATTATTTTTTTATTAAAGAAAAATAAATCAAATTAATCCAAACTCCAGCTCACTGTATTATCCCCACTTCTCAGTCTCTAGTGGATAATCAAGAGTGTCACACTCGTGCACATGGGAGGCAGCTAAAGGGCTCGAATGACGGTACTTTCACGCCAGACCAGGGGGTGGCGACGTGCACTAATCATTTCTCTCTTTCCACTGAAGACCAGTTAAGGGAAATCCCGCCTGGCATTGATGACATCACTTCGAATAACGACCCTGAGGGCTCTACTTCCAGTCCCAAAGACGTCACTTCTGGTCGTGGTCCCAATGATGTAACTTCTGGTTCAGGTCCTGATGACGTCACTTCCTCTGCCATCCCTTAAAGCCACCATCTTTGCCTCATCCAGGAAGTTCTGTTGTGGACTCAAACCTATACACAACTGTGCACCCTTTAACTAATTTTGCAGCCAGGAAAAAGTATACATGTGGCTGCTCCAAACCTTTTTATGGCTCCTGTCTATTGATTTGAGAAGAGTGATGGGAACCTCCTCTTGTCCTTTCTCAGGCTGCTCAGGAGAACTTTGATGCACACTCCACTAACGATGGACTTGATGGACCTGATGCAGAAAGATGACCACATCTATCTTCTCGTTTTATATTTTCGCAGGATTTTATCTTTCAATCCCAGCAGACACCTCACCCAGCCCCCTTCCAATCACCTTCTGAGGCTTTCACCTGTATTAAATCTATGACCCACAGTCGCAAGCATGGAATAGATATCAGGAGATGGGCCATCACCAGTGCTCCGCCTGCTCCTTCTCACACAAAGGAGCAGATAACCGGTCCTGCTGCTGGGTTGATGCCCTTCTACTGCCCTGTCCAGCTCACCTTGTGTAATGGCCTGTCACTGGTATCTCCTTCTTGCAATGGCACATATGGATGTGCCATCCTGCAGGAGCAGGACTACCTGTGCAACCTGAATCGGTGGCAGGTACTGCCTCATGCTACCAGTAGTGACAAGGACACCAGCAAAATGCAAAACTAGAGAAGAATCAATAAGGAAAGATAAGGAGAGAGCAATTGTCTGAGGCCACCATTCCCTTTTTGTTGGTTGTCCTGCTGTTTCTTCTCCAGGTCACCTGTTGTCACTTTCATCTGCACCAAAGTAGGTGAAGTTGATTCACAAACGCTTATGTGTCCTAACTGGACAGACAGATATCCCTGAAGCTTCACTGACTTGGTGTTAGACTGTGATGATTAAGTGTTCCCTTCATGTATTTTACCAGATTATATCTATGTTTTATAAGAGCATATAGCTTTTTGTTTTTCTTTGTTACTTAAATATTCTTATTCATAAATAAATGGTCATAAATATTCTTTCCTACTTTTATTTGTTTTTCTTTTCTTGTAACTTTCTCCTTGACATCTTGTAAAGCAATTTGAGCTACTTTGTATGGAAATGTGCTATAGAAATAAATGTTGTTGTTGTTGTAAAAATCAATAATTTCAAGCAATAATGGCCGTTATATGCAGTAGGAATATCTTGGTTGTATTTTTAAATCAGTTTAATGAAATCTTGATAAAAAAAGATGTAAATGTATAACTCTTTGAACTTTGCCGGCCGATATCGGTATATGTCACCACCAAAGGTGGTGTATGTGAGTCAGATAGCAGGTCACCCTCAAAATGCCCTTCTTAATATACTCATATGGTATATAATATAACTTACACAATCTCAGCACAATAACTGTGAGAAACAGACAAGGTAAGAATAGTCAGTCAGTCATTTTGCAACCTGCTATATCCTAACTACAGGGTCACAGGGGTCTGCTGGAGCCAATCCCAGCCAACACAGGGCACAAGGCAGGAACAAATCCTCAGGCAGGGCACCAGCCCAACACAGGGCGCAAGGCAGGAACAAATCCCCAGGCAGGGCACACACACACACACACCAGGGACAATTTAGGATCGCCAATGCACCTAACCTGCATGTCTTTGGACTGTGGGAGGAAACCGGAGCACCCAGAGGAAACCCACGCAGACACGGGGAGAACATGCAAACTCCACGCAGGGAGGACCCGGGAAGCGAACCCAGGTCTCCTTACAGGTAGCAGCGCTACCACTGCGCCACCGTGCCACCCCAAGGTGATAATAACTGCATTAAATTAATCTTATAAAAAAAAAACTATACAATCATAAAAGGCAACAACCAAATTCATGAACACACCTCTCTCCCCCACATCCCCAAAAACACAGTATGTAAATAATTTAAAAGAAAGAAAACCCTTTGCCCCAGACAAACCCCAAAATCCCTGGCAGTTTCCCGACACTTATAATAACATGAGTCCATTTTCCTTGTTCTCTTTTCCCCAGAGTCTCCAAACGCGCTACCCAAGATAAGCAAGGATCGCTCTTATCTCTCCCACTTTAATTCCTCCTGACTGTCCCATCCGTTTCTACTTTAGATTGGGTCGGCCGGTAAAGTCTTTGAGGTGGCCACCTCCATAAGCAGGTGTGGCAATCCTTTCTCTGGCCGTGGATAGTCAATGTTTGCCATTTTTTTTGTCCCGTTTATCAGTATGTGTTGAAAACCATTTCATTTTTTCCATTTTATTTTTTCCTCCTCTTTTTGCCTTTTGCGGCCTTTTTTAACTGTATCCTGGCATCCTTTACTGATGTGGCTTCTTCTCTATGCTCCTATGTTCCTTTTGGGAGCTCTTGAACCCGACACTATCGGTAATGTCCCCGGATGAGCTGGACAGTGAAGACATCACAACGAAGCAAGGGGATGGTGCAAAAAGGTGCAAGAGTGCTTTTATTTAGAAACAGCAAAACCAAAAACAGTGTTCAAAATAAATAGTGCAGTGCTTCTAAAAGTCATCAAATAAATAATCCATTAAAACCGTGAAGAATATGGAGGTCAAAATCCAATAAACAAGTTAATCCTTAAAAAATGAGGTTAAAACAATGGCTGGAAGTAATCCTTTAAGACCAAACCTTGGTCTAAGTGCCTCCTTTCTACCTGGCGGCTCCCCTGCTTCTCCCATCCAGGTTATGTATGCACCAGGGGAGTCGTCCTACCTGCAGCTGACCTTCTTGTTCCAGTCTGTAGCCTTGCGGTCCCTGGCTCCGCAGGGCTCTCCAGACAGACTTGGGTTCCCCAGTGACCAGGGCGCTCATACCGGGGCTTCCACCTCCCAAGCCTCCTGACTCCCGCTACCTTTTGAGGCGAGCCAGCCACCTTCCGGTCACTCCTGCTCATCCAAAGTGCTCAGCAGGAGCGACCACTTCTAGCTGCCCCCCAAGTGTGTCAGCCTAACACTACCGGGGGGCTCTTCTCCCAGCTGCCTGATATTACAGCGAGCCTGTTCTCGCTTGCTCACATCAGCTCCTTCTTCTTCTGTCTCCCTTTCTTCCTCCTTTAACCTCCGTTCTCTCAATCCAACTGATATATAATGGGGACGTGGCATAGGTGTGGCAATTAGCAGCTCCCAGGATCAGTTACAGATACGGATGATTTCTCACCTGTGCACTTAAGTGAGGAAACGCCCACATCACGCAGCGTCTGAGAACCACCCTGGCCACACTACTACGCCCCCTGTTTAAGCCATAGAGTGCGGTGATTATCTATTTAAAAATAGCAGAGCCATGGACCCGCTATACAACATGCTCTTTCTCCATGACAACCCTTGGAAACCACAGCAACAGACCACGCCCCTCCAAGGTCTTCTTTACGACCGTCTACCCAATGTGCCTGATTTTTTCCTCCCCACACCCCACCATATTAAAGGTGCATAGGGGACGGCTAAGAGGCAAAAGCAAATCAGATAGCATTTATGTGGCAGTGCCACAGATTTCCACTCGATACATGAACATTTCTGGGTAGTGAATGTCATTACAAGGTTGTGGGGAGCCAGAGCCAATTCCAGCAGCACTGGGCACAAGGTACATGTTCACTGGACACTCCACCTTACTGAATGAATTGAAAGTAGCTGACTTTGTCAAGCTTTCAGATGTTGGAGGAAACCGGACCACCCCAACTAATCCCACACAGACGTGGACAGAGCAGACAAACTAAAAATAATAGCCAAGCTGGGAATTGAACCCTGCTCCTGAAACAGCACCACCGTTAAAAAGTATGAAAAAAAGCAAGATATAAATTGTGGTGAGTAAGGTTTTGTTTAAATCTAAGACCCCGGACTTTTAGAGGTCCTGTCTACATCCGAGAGCAGGTTCAGAATCCTCTACACTGCGTATTGGATGTGCTGACAGAGGTCTGCCTTTCAGTAATGGATTAGATAGAGAGAAACAGAGAGCCAATATAAGTAATATATTTGCAGTCATGTAAGGTGTTCTAAGGTTTCTCTCGGCACTGAGATGTAATATTGCTGGAGGAATCTTACAGGATTTGTGAAAACTGGATAAAAATAACTGTAGTCACCAGATGAGTAAAGGAAAAAAAAATGAGTTTAAATGAGAAAAACACAATCTTGGTTAGAAGAACGTTTAACTGTCATCACTGAATAATAGCTCTGGCCTTCAGTGTGAAGTAAAATATTTTATATATATCTCCAGATAGATTTTAATCTATTGTTGGGTTATCTTTTTTGCTTTAGCACAAAGTCAAAGTGTAAGTAATAATATAATATGGCAAATTTTATCATTATTACCACTCTGCCCTAGTCTCTTGAGTGGTACATATGATGAAGGTCACAATGTAATATGCATCAATTATACATTTAATAAACTTGCAATTGACTTTACTCCTGTAATATTGTGACCTAGGCCTGCTCCCAGAATCCTCACAACTATTCATGTGAAGCTGTGGCCTCCAGATTGTGTTACATGGCAAATTAGAGTAAGGAGTGTCAAGACTAAAAAGATTCAAAAGTGGCTCATCCAGATCAGTGATAGCTACATCAGCCCCTGTAGTGCTTGGTGGGTCGACTTATGTAGCCAACATGAGGAAAATGGTATAAATCAGTGTTGATGCCCCATGCCAATACCAACATAGGTAGGACCTTGAATCCTGGGTATCTAGTAGGTCATGACCGGAGACCAGTGGTAGAAATGAACAAGTCACAGATCAAATTTCAGTGAAAATAAAGTGTTTATTTATTGAGATAACAGTAAAGATTCAAAAATCAGTAATGTGTCATCATCTCTATATATATAAAATCCAACGTCTGTGTGTATATCTCTCAACTTTTCACGAGAGAACTATTTAATGGATTTAGATCAGGTTTTTTTCTGTAATTTGCTTGAACATTCCAGTTGATTTTGTGACTTCTCTCATTGAGCTACATATCATAGTTTGCTTGTGTTACCAATTTATTTGCGCGAATCCGAGAGAAACACAGTGGGGCGAGGGGAGGGGGTAGGGCCCTCCTCACTCACGCGCCAGCCTCGGGGTCTATCTTACATCTGCTTAGCTAACGAACGAGAGAACTGCTTAACAGATTTAGATCGGGTGTTTTTCTATAATTTGCTTGAACATTCTGGTTGATTTTGCGACTTCTCTCATTGCGCTATGTATCATAGTTCGCTTGTGGTACAGATTTATTTGCGCGACTCCAAGAGATATGCAGCGAGCTGAGGGGAGGAAGGCAGGGCCCTCCTCACTCATGCTTCTGCCATGAGGCTTGCCTTACCTCCACTTAGCTAGCGAACGAGAGAACTACTTAACAGATTTAGATCGGGTGTTTTTCTATAATTTGCTTGAACATTCTGGTTGATTTTGCGACTTCTCTCATCACGCTAAGAATCATAATTCATTACAGGAGCAATATATTCATGCTAATCCGAGACAGAGGCTGTGGGCCGAGGGGAGGGGGAAGCGTGACGTCAGGAGTGGGCAGCCGGGCTGAGCCCTCCTCACTCTCCCGTTTTACTACTATGCGGGCAGAGCCGCGGGGGACGGCTAGTTTAAAATAAAACTCAGTCCCAATGACACCTAAAAAACAGACAGACAAACAGAAATATTTACAAAAAGCAAATCCTTACTTCTTCCTAGCTGCAAATAAATCAAGAATAAGTAAAAAGGGTCTTCTTTATACTCTACTTGCCTGAACTCAGTCTCACTGAAAGCTCTAGGGGCCCCATTCATTCCTCCACGGCACTCCCTTCTATCTATCAGAGCAGTCAGAAGGTTGTTTTTTTATCTACATTGAGGATGATTGGGGGTCTTGCTTCCCAAACTCAAAACCCAACTATTATGACCAATTCATGGGTCCTAAACAGATTCTTTATTTTCCCAGTTACCTTCACAGTCCCATCTTTTTCCTTCATCCTCATCCTTGCTGGGTCTGCTACTTCTACTGCTACATCAGGTGACCTTTGACCCTACTGTGTTTCAGACTCTGGTTCACTTGACTGAAGAGGAAAGTTTTCTTTCAAATCTAGACCACCCCTGTTGGTTGCAGCATTCTTTTAGTTTACGCTGGGATTGTCGTGACTAATCCCCAACGCTATTCATTCCCTTCACCAATTGCCCAATGCTGGCTATGTGCCACATTTCCCCCTGACCAAAACTTTACACAAAAATGTGGGCACTCACTTGGCAGCACACAGCCAGAGGAGACATTCTCACACGCTCCAGTAAGTATTTATAATATTATAATATCACTTTTTACACATTTTGTTATGTTGCACTCATGTGCTAAAATCATTTTAATTCATTTCTTCCCTCATCAAGTCACACTCTAAAACTCAAAATAAAAAAGGAAAAACAGGATTTTAGAAATTTTTGTAAATTTATTAAAAATAAGAAACATTAACTGTCATACGTCTGCGTTGCATAAAAAGCTCTTTTTTTAATAAATTTCACCTCATCCACCAATCAGATTCCTCTTTTACTTTAATCCCTTTTTTACACAGTGAATTGAAATGGCTAAAAAAAAACAAAGAACCAGAAACAGGCCGAATTTATAGCTCACTTTGTGTCTGCCATAGCATAGAGCAATAAAGACTGAGAGCATGAGAGTATACAGCAAGATGGCAGGAATGAGTATAGGAGAAAGGCATTCTAGTAGAAAACAGGAGAAGACATGCCGCACATTTGAAACCCCACCGTCAAACATCTAAGTATTAGCCATCTATGTAAGCATCAAACATGGAACAGATTGCTGTGCCTTTCTGCCATGCTAACAGATATTCTAAAAAGCAGAGCGCGGTCCAGCATGACCTTTTAGTGCTCAGTAGAATACACCAAAAATGAGATGAAAATTAAATCTGCCATATTACACATTACCATTGTGACACACGTATGCATGGGAGGCACCTGAATGGCCCACAAAGGGATAATTCCATGCCAGACCAAGGGGTGGCAGGGTGCACTGATCGTGAAATTTTGCTAGGACTCAGTGACATCACTTCCAGTTCCTCCCCCAACGATGTCACGTGCGGTTCTGGGCCCCCAACGTCGTCACTTCCGGTTCCAGGCCCAACGACGCCACTTCCCCTGCCAGGCTTTAAAGCCGCCATGTTTGCATGTCTGTACTGTTTTATGTTCGACTGAACTCTGTTAAGACCTATACCAGTTTGTTTAATCAACTCAAATGTTGAACAAAAAGAACACCATCTTAGCACTATGCTTCTTGCTCTTGGGCACAATGCAAAACAAAATGATTCCGCTCTAGTCATAGAATTTAGAGTTTATCACAAGAGCTCTGTCCGGTCATAAAAAGATGCCTCATTTCAGGCAGCTGTGTTTGTTATAGCTGGTGAACCAGAAGGACTGGGGCTAAGTGTCCTCATTGGGCAGGTTCTTGGTGCTGTGGGGAGAGAAGGCGATGAGAATGCTAGTGATGGTGCCCTCTCTTGTTCAGGTGGGTTATTACATTCATTGTTTCATCGATTACACTTTATACACTACTGGCAACAAGTCACTCTTAAAGTAGCCAATATAAACTGACCACTGCCCACGTCAGTGGCACAGTGGTTAAGGGTTTAGGGTGTAAACCTTGAGGGTGTGGGTTCAAATACTGCTACTTACACTGTGTAACTCTGAGTAAGTCACTTCTCCTGCCTGTGCTGCAATTGGAACAAAAGAAATGGAACTAATTGTATCTCATGTGTTGTAAGTCGCCTTGGATAAAAATGTTAGGTAAATAAATACAGTCGACCCTTGATATACGACCGGCCTGACATGCGAACAACTTGTTTTACAACCAAACTTTTTGTTTTGAATTACGACCAACATCTTGCGTTATGACCCAAATGCGGTCACCTGTATCCGCTTGTGCGATTGTAAACAAAAAGTCGAGAGCGTTTGTAAGCGTCAGTCGGAGCTCAGATACATGTGTTTGTGGATGTAATTTCGGTCAGTGCAGTGATTTATATAATTTATTTCGAAAATTGCTAAGGAAGGAAGAGAAGGTAACAAAGGTAAAGAAAGCGATCACAATCGAAACGAAGAAGGAAATTGTGTGGAAATATGAGAGTGGCATTCATGTGACTGATCTTGCTAATATGTACAGCATGTCGAAATCCACCATCTCGACAATTTTACAAAGAAAAGGTTTGTATAAGGAAACTCCTTCCAAACAATAACCACCTTCCATTTCATTCTCCTCCTCCTTCCTTCCTGCAAGCCAAAGATGTCAACTTAAATGGTGAGTACAGTATGAAATTGTTGTTTCTGGTAGGCTAGGCACTTTTTATAACTTTTTATAGTAAATTAGAAAAATTATTGGTGTTTTTGGTAAATTATGCACATTATACAACCCTTTTTTATTAAAAAAAGTTAAGTGTTGCTGTGGGAGGTTCGGAACACATTAAGGGCATTTCCATTATTTCTTGTGGGAAAAATAGTCTTGACTTACAACCAACTTGAGTTACAACCAGCCCTCGCGAACGAATTGAGTTCGTAAGTCAAGGGTCCACTGTACCATATATACTCCCACAGATAAGTTGGGTCTTGATTTTACCGTATAATTTCCGGTTTTTTATAATGTCAGTCGTATAAGTCGAATGCAGAAAACTCACGCCATTGGTCAAAGAGATTATGATATGCTAACACCCACCTGAGAGAGTAACCACGGAGCACATTGCCTTTTTTTGTATGTATTGTGCCTACGTGACCACATGGTAATACCCAAACTATTCCAAAGCAACGTTTGCACTGTTGTGTTTTTTTTGTATCTCATACACCTTTATCGTAAGAGCATCCCTTATCTATGATGGAGCATTCGATCAGAAGAAAATATGAAGCTGGTTTTAAATTAAATCTCATTGAAGTGGTGAAAGAAATTGGTAACTGCGCTACTGCAACAAAATTCAATGTGTCTGAGAAACTGGTGTGAGATTGGAGGAGGCAAGAAGATGTAAAAAAAAAAGTGAAGTGTTGCATTTTTGAACTGCCATATAAGTCGGGGTCTGATTTTATGATCGATTTTTACGTAAGTATATACGGTAATAATGACAAAAAAAATGTTCTGTGAAAATATTCAGCAGCTGCCCTCTTAAAAGGCAACTACAATAGAGCCTGTACATCATATTTATCAGTTTTGAGGTTTAATACGTTTGTCACATCAATGCACATTCTACTAACAGCTCGGTGATATGAATTATTATACATGTGACCTGTCATTTAGCTGATTTGGCTGCATTTCCCTACTTAATCAAGGTTAGTGAGGTTTCCCACTTTCTCTGAAATGTGGAGTATGCATGGGTCAGAGTTGCGATAAATATGTGCAAGTGTTCAGGTCTTCTTTTATAAATCCCAGCTTTTGAGTGGAAAGTTGCTTACACACATTTTGAGCCTCTTTTCGTGCGTATACAAGTTTTATAAATGTGATCCCTGGACTTTATTTAATTTTTGCCCTCCTGGATATGACCTAGGCTTGTGTGACCAATCAGGAGAGTTGCAGCACCCCAAACCCCTGACACAAGCACCACAACACAAGTGCCAGGTTCATATAAAAGGTTTATTGACACAAATATCTTAAAAAGGCTTAGTAAGTGACATAAATGCCAGAATTCTTCTCCTTTTTCTTTTTTCCCCTCCCCTTCCACTCCTCCAGGTGAGCTTTGTCCATCCTCAACACCCGTCTCCAACTCACCTGGGGTTTTTCCAGTGGCAGTGTAGTACCCGTAGGAAACACTTCTGGGTCAATCAGAAGCCCCACATAGTAGGGACAAAGTAGGGATCACCTGCTGGCAGTACCCATGGAACACAATGGGGCTGCCCTACGGGACTAACAGCTCCCAGCAAGCCCTGCAGGACTCCATATGGGTACCGTTATCCAGGGATGCTGCCACCAAGTGTGTTGGAGTGGTGCCACTGGTCCGAATAAATCATGTCCCCCTGCTTCTCCATTACACTGGTGTCCCAGTCGAGCAATGATCTTTAGTCCATCCTTGCTGGGTGATTAGTGTACTCGCTTCCCAAATGGCATCTGCCAATCTTCTGGCTAAGACACAGAATAACCTGCCAGTTTTCTTGATCAATCAGTTCGGTGGCCTCTCGGCCAGTTAGGAGATCATGCACCATCCCAGTAGGGGCGCCAGCCCCTGCCTGCCGTCCATCACACTTGTTATTACAATCACGATTAATTTTCTGATTTCATCGAATTTTAATCTGCTGCCACCCTGTGAATGTGTGAATGGGCCACAATGAAGACCTCAGCAGTGGAATTTTGGCCAAAAAGTAGTTGGTTCTTGTCATAGTGGCAGTCATAGGACCTGTTGGTAAACGCTGGTAGTGAGTGAAGCTGTCAAGTTAAAAACAAATATCTTTATTTCCTATAGATAAAATCTGTTCCTGAATTTTGAGGTGTGTAACTAATGGTCCTGTCAAGAGTGGGGAGGAAAGCGACAATGCAGGATGGTTGATAATGTTAGTAAAAGCATTAGTCTTGCTAAGCCAACATGAGTTATTGATGTCCTGGATAAAAGTGATCTGTGTGTAGTTAAATACGGGCACATCACCCAAACCAGTGTACTGACAAATGCAATGTTACATATACAGTACACAATAACAGATTATTTGACTAAAAGCAACCATTTCATGTGCACTTTAGAACAGATCATCCACCTGAAGCTAAGCACATTTGGGTTCCGGCCAGTACATGGATGGGAAACCCACCAGGAAAAGTTTGGGTTGCTGCTGGAAGACATGCTGGTGATGCCAGCAGAGGGAACGTACCCTGTGGTCTGTGTGTGTATACCAATATCCCAGTGCAGTGACAGGGCACACTGTGCTGTAAAAATGGCACCGTCCTTCAGATGAGATGTAAAATGGAGGTCCTGCATCTTTCTGGTCATAAAAGATCCCTGGGTATCCTTTGTAAAGAGTAGGAGTATCCCAATGTACAGGCTAAAATGCACTCAATGGCCTAGTCTTTCTGACCCCCTAATCATCCCCTTTCTCTAATTGGCCATTTCTCTTACCCCTTAGCTCTTACCAGCTAATAGTTCATGTGTGGTGAGCGTACAGGTGCAAAAATGGATGCTACTCATTAGTGATGGTTGAAGTGGCTCCCCATTCACTACGTAAAATGCTTTCAGTAGTGAGAAAAAGCGCTATATAACTGTAAAGAATTATTATTATTATTATCATTATACTGCGGTGGGTTGGCACCCTGCCTGGGAATGGTTCCTGCCTTGTGCCCAGTGTTGGCTGGGATTGGCTCCAGCAGACCCCCAGGACCCTGTGTTCGGATTCAGCGGGTTAGAAAATGGATGGATGGGTGGATTATCCTTATATGATAATATGTATTAATGTATTAATGTTGACATAAATATAAAATACATTCTTTGGTTAAAACTGAAATTTTCTAAATGATATGTTTATACAGAATACATTCTTGCTGACTGTGACTGCTAAGTCAAGTTGGGGAGCATGCACTGGTACAGCACGTTGCCCCACCCACCACATGATGAAACAGCTTGGGATTCTGGTTGGCAAACCCCCAGGCAGACACACAGTCCAGTCCCACCCTCCGGAAATGACCTTCTATCTTACGCAGCCAGGTGTTATGTGGGCGACCCCTTGGCCTGGTCCGGTCACTCGGGTCCCTAGCAATGAGGATCCTGTGAGCCAGATCACCCTCAGGGAATTACACCACATGGCCATAGTGCCATAACTGGCGCTCCCTCACAATTCAGTTAATGTGCCTCACTCAGGACTCCATGAGCAACCACTCATTCGACACAAAGTCAAACCAGTGGTACCCAAGGATTCTCCATAGAGACACAGTACCAAAGGAGTCCAGTCTTCGTCTCAGGTCACTGGATAGCATCCATGTCTCGCAACCATATAGCAAGATAGGAAACACCAGGGGCCTCATGCTTAACGCCGTGGGTAGAATTCACACTAAAACATGGCGTAATGTTCATGCGCACAAAAAAATCCAGATGCATAAATCTGTGCATTTGCCAACTTCCACGTTCTTCTGCTCCATAAATTCCGGTCAGCGTGAAAAGTGTGCACACGCCTGCTGCCACTCCCCAACGCCTCCCAGAATTACGCCTCTTTGAATATGCAAATCAATATAAATAGCCCTTAAGCTCAGCGTTCTGTGAAAAGGCAATGGCAAAAGTATGGAGGGAAATGGAAGAATTTCAGCGAATACCAAGTGGAGGCAAGGAAAAACGTACTATTTGTTAGTTTAAACAGTGGAATAAACAACAAAAGGAAGTTGATCAAGTGACATAGAGTGTCGGAGAAACTCGAAAGCTCAAGTTCAAAGTCGCACAGTGCCGATATAAAAAAAAAGTTGTCAGATATCAAAGTCGCCATGAAAAGGCGAGTCGTAGCCCACCAGCTGAGTGTCATATGAAAGCTTATTAGGGTACTGAGAACAGAAAAAAAAATAGGGACACAGTGGGTAAAAAAGCTCGAAATGTCAACTTTAATCACGTAGTTTATTTTGTCATTAAAGTAGAACATCATAAACTTCATCTTAAAATTGTTTAATTTACTAGTTTCTCAAATCTATCGTAACTAAAGTATGTTAAATGCTTTGTTTTGTACAGTATGTGTTCTTCTGTGTGCTCTATGTGTGTGAATCACTATGTGCTTCTTAAACGGGCTTTTGCTTCATCCGACAGGACACAGAATCCATTACATTCGTGATATTACAGCTCTCTGAATAATCTAAATAGGCACAGAGCTGGACAGTTTGACATCCGTGGTAGAGTGACGGGCGCTGAGCAGGCTCCTGTCAATAATGGAGAATCCATTGCATCCACTAAACAGTATCATCTCCAGACAGAGGAGCAGCTTCACCGACAGACTGCTGTCAATGTCCTGCTCCACTGACAGACTGAGGAGATCGTTCCTCCCCCACACTATGCGACTCTTCATTTCCACCCGGGGGGGGGGGGGGGGGGGGGTAAATGTTAAAATTATACAAAGTTATTGTCTGTTTTTACCTGCATTGTTATCGGCATTGTTATCACTCTTTAATATTGTTCTTTATTAGTATGCTGCTGCTGGAGTATGTGAATTTCCCCTTGGGATTAATAAAGTATCTATCTATCTATCTATCTATCTATCTATCTATCTATCTATCTATCTATCTATCTATCTATCTATCTATCTATCTATCTAAATAATGAGACGTACTGTATACTTGATATCATTTTCTTGATGATAGGAATTAAATCATGTATTAAACATAGGAACATGGTGGCGCAGTACTAGCAATGAGCTGGCACCCTGTCCAGTGATTGTTCCTGACTCAAGCAAGATGCTTGCTGCACAGTGCACGACCTTCAATGAAACATTTTATTGCAGCAGTACTGTCTCTTTCAAACGTACTAACCCCAAATTTCTGTCTTTCGTTTTCTTTCTCCAAGTACCCAATCGTCACACAATCAGCTCAGTAATAGACGTTAAGCCATCTGTAAGCTTAGAACTCTGATTCTTCAAAACTTTTAAGGAACATTGAAATATCTTCGTAGTACATGTTTAATTTTCTATCCATCTATCCTTCCAGTGTCACGACAGCCCCAGCAAGAATACAGCGTGAGGCAGAAACAATCCCTGAATTGGGATTGCTAGCACTGCTGCACCGTGTCCTCACATGTTTAATTATTAACAATATCCATCCATCCATTTTCCAACCCGCAGAATCCAAACACAGGGTCACGGGGTCTGCTGGAGCCAATCCCAGCCAACACAGGGCACAAGACAGGAACCAATCCTGGGCAGGGCGCCAACCCACCGCAGTATTAACAATATAGATTATTTAAATGATGTTAACATTGTATCTGTATAATGTAATAAATATATTTTACTGCATACTGTATGTAAATACGCGCTTTATAAAGTGGCACAGGTTGTGTAATATTATAACTGTAGTGCTAGTTTACAGTGGAGTAATTGTACTTATAAGTACAAACAGTTCTACAAGGAGTACTTGATGGACTGATTGAGTGCGTTTAGAGCTCTTGGAATGAAACTGTTTCTGAACCGCGAGGTCCGTACAGAAAAGGCGGTGAATCGTTTGCCGTATGGGAGCAGTTAAAATAGGCAGCGTGTGCTAGATGCTGTATACCGATAATTCTCTATCCAATCAACTGCTGTAGAGCTGTGATTCCACACTCAGATACAGTGATATAAATACTCCGAGTGGTGCAGTGAGAGTGATATGGACAAAGATGATTCACTGTGGCAACCCCTAACGGGAGCAGCTGAAAGAAGTAGAAGAAGAAGAAGGTGCAGTGAGAGTAACAATGCTAAAGCAGCTATGGTATTTGGAATACCAATATGTGGACCATTATATTATTACAGGTTAATTACAATCAGATGCCTTAAACTAATAAACAATATGCAGTTAATTTCACTGTATATGATAAAACCGCGTCAGAGATGTGGATCTAAAAAAGGAAGGGGAACCACACTGGAACAAAAGCACTGCTTTGACGCTGGGTGCCACCAGTTTGCAAAATCGAGCAGAGAACTTGCATACGCCAGGGTTTGAGCTAGAGTGAAAATGTGTGTGGCTTTACGGCAGGTTTAGATTTTATACATCACGATTTGTGCGTGGAAACGGGTGTACGCAACATTTTTGTGCATACACACTGTTTATACATGAGGCCCCTGGACTGTAAAGACTTGGACCTTCATCCTTTTGCATAGATATCGGGAGCGTGTGGCTATTAGAAAACACGTAAATCTTCGGTCATCAAGTGCTGCATTTACAGGCAGGCACTATATGTCAGATGCTGACCCCTAAGAGGATTTTGAATTCGGGGCTTCATGAATTAAAGTAGCTGCTTCATGTGCTAATTCTGGCCAACTTTTTCTTCCACTCGCAGGTGTGCTTTTGTTGTATTATAACGAGGGTTTTTTCCCTTAGCTTGTATTTATTATTTGTTTATTTGGTATATGTGTTGCTTTTGAATTGTTGTGTTTCATGTCTTTTTGTAATTTCTATTGAGTTTGCTTATTATTTGTATTTTTGGTGCACTGTATCTTTAACTGTTCCACCCAATAGAAACTCTGGCTGGGGTCCAGATGCCATATTTTCACTTCTATTTTGGTCAGTGTTTATGTTTACAGTGTTGATTATTTACTTTCTTTACATCTATGTGTCATTTATCATGGTCCTTGTTTTTGTGTCTGGTCTCACAAGAGGGGGTACCACCTGCCCATCGCCGCATGGGACCGCCATCAGCCCTATAAAGGTGGCGGTAACCTACATTCCATTGCAGTTCATTCAAATAATAATAATAATTCTTTACATTTATGTAGCGCTTTTCTCACTACTCAAAGTGCTCTCCACACAGGGAGGACCTGGGAAACAAACCCACAATCTCCTTACTGCAAAGCAGCAGCACTACCACTGCGCCACCTGTGCTTTTTATTATTTTGTGTATTTCTGGATTTTTTTGACCTGTGCTCTGTTTTTTGACTTTGTTTGCTTGATTTGTGTTCAGAAGTTGTTTGCCTTGAATTGCCATAGTTTTATGGATATTTCCTGTTATGCCTTTTGTGCTCCTTGGAGCTTCACTATGTAGCAGAGCCTTTTTTGAAAATAAATATTTTAATATTAAAGATTCTACATTGCTCACTGTGATACCAGCTGTTTTTCTTTTTTTTTACTAGATTTCCTCCTGTAGTGGACATTTTTGGAATTGTTAAGGTCTTACCTGCATAGAAACTCTCAAGCTCATCAACCCCAGGAGTTTGGGTTACCCTTTCATCACTGGTGCTGGGTCCACCTTCTACCTTATTACTGAGGTCAGAAAAGAGGGTCTCAGGAGTGAATCATTGAGCGTGTTGGAGTATTGCCTTCATTTGATCTTCTGCTATTGTGAACTTTTCACTTCTGGGGGGTATTTTTTGTACGTGGATTACTCGTTTAGCCAGATGTAATTGTTGATGATTTGGCCTGATCCTGGATCTGTCGGTTTTTCGAAACTCTTGCTGGAAGTGTTGTCATAGCACATCCTAATCCGCAAACCTGCTCGGAGCTGGTTTGTTCTACGTAAACAAGGATTAGTTTACACACGTGATCAGTGACGGTGCGTGGAAGTCATCCAGTCATGGCTTCGCCGTTCATGAATGAGCAACCAATTGATATTGGTGCGCAAATTATAAGAAGAGAATTTCATATAGAGAGGGTTTTGTGCGATCGGCAAGATCCTTTATTGCTCCCGGAGGAAATTCTTTTCGAAAGATACCGCTTTAGCTGAGGGGGAATATTGTACCTCAAAGATTTATTAGCACCTTATATTCGAAGTCAAACTCGGCGAAGTCGGGCTCTCACAACCACGCAGACAGTATGCATTGCTTTGAGGTTTTTTACAAGCGGCACTTTTTTTATATACTGTAGGCGATGCGGAAAATCCATCAAAAAGTGCAGTTTGCCAGGCAATTCGTAAAGTCTGTTTGGCTCTGAAATATTTCCTTCGGGTTTTCATAGTGTTTCCTGGACACCTGCATGTGCAGACAATAAAAGAGGCGTTTCATGCCATTGCAGGTTGGTAATACACAGGCTAAAACACCCACAGTTCCATAAAGAATCTCACAATCAGCCTAACATTCTCATTACCAGGATTTCCAAATGTGATTGGGGCACATGGGACTGATCAGAGTGGAGTTTGATCAAACATTATTTGGAAAATGTACCTCTCCTCCTGATGAATAATCAGACACAGTGTCTTCATCAAATATTTGACCTTCGTCAATATCTCGTTGGTCAGACACAGGTTCAAGGGATATGACATTCCCTGCAACTGACCCAACAAAAAAGAGGGCTATATGGAACATACCTATGGCATACATGGAGGGCAAATATATGCAATGACCATCCTTTACCTGAAATTAAGTGACCGCTGCATCCTGCCACTGGTTCTGAGGAGCAGCTTCCCCCTGGAATGCCCTCAGAAACAGGGCGATGGGCATTTTGCTGGAGAGCCAACTCTTCTGCAGGGGTTAGGTCTGGACCGCGTGGACCTCCACCTGTTTTTTGCTTGTCTGCCTTCTTATTAGCTTTAAAATTAATGTGTTTTATATTATATATGATTCTTTATGTCAACAATTCTTTAAATTGTTATATACCAATATTTACCAGTTTGAAGTATATTCTTGTACTTCACTTTAACCTGTTCCCATGTTCTCCTTGTGCTCACGTTTGATCTGGAATTATGACATATTAAATAATAATTAATCTGACACATAGGAAATGAAACGCTGCATTCAGTAAGTACAATGCACACTACTTAGCGTTTAATTCGTCGGCCACTTTTTGCCAGCCATCTTTTCTGGTCTGGGCTGCTTTTGCAGTGTTACCCCTTGTGCATATTAAATCTTGAAATTCTTTGTGTCCTTCGAATAAAAGGTCTTGCGCCACGTGTGTGAAAAAAATGCGGCCGTTCTTTCGTCATTTTGTTACAGCCTATCAAAGATTTGCTGATCATGTTTTCTAGACTCAATATATATGGGCTTTTCACTCACTGCGGGTGCGCGCATTCATCTCGTATGATTAGATCCAGCTCAAGTAATCTAATACACGGCTGCGTTTGAAAAACCGACCTATCCCGGATGAGTGTCACCGGCATTAACTTATCCAAGATGAGGCACCTGATCTCGGATGATTTAAGCGATGTACGAAAAATACCCCCCTGCTGTTAGATTTTTTGAAAAATAAACATTGGCGGTTTCTTTGCTTTGTACCACCTTTTAGGCAGATCTTTTTTGGCTTCTATTTTTACCACTTTTCTGATTTGTTATTATTTTTTTAATAAATTCCTCATTTATAAAAATTTTTGGTTGACTCCACAAGCCAGAGGTTTACAGTTACCCTTTCCCTTGTATGTCATTTGTATATATTCTGGATCTTTTATTACATTTTTAACTTCACAAGCCAACTACTCATTTTTAGGCATGTGTAGACCAAAGCCTCAAGGTTGGGGGACTGGCTGCCTTGGGTGGAGGCACATCTGGGCAGGACAGAGACCTGCTTTGCCAGCTTGGTGGAACTTTTAAGAGGTCTCGTAACCCTCTCACAATGTTCTTGTCTC
Organism: Erpetoichthys calabaricus; assembly: GCF_900747795.2. Lineage (NCBI taxonomy): Eukaryota > Metazoa > Chordata > Cladistia > Polypteriformes > Polypteridae > Erpetoichthys > Erpetoichthys calabaricus. The sequence continues at coordinate 23,000,996 of NC_041403.2, forward strand.
CACAACTTTGAACAACATGTGAATTGCTCACCTTAATAATCCTGTGGCTCATAGGTATGTGTGAAGACAGAAAAGAACTTGTGTGACAAAAACAAGCAACGTTTTGCTGGCTGTCAAAGTAGATATTTGTATATTGGCGGTCCAGGATTTTCATGATCATGATTACAAATACATGAAAATACCAGATAGTTGGAGAAGTAAGAATTGCACCTTTGAGTTCATTGAGTGCATAAATTTAACAATCAAAACCAACATCCATCCATCCATCCATCCATTTTCCAACCCGCTGAATCCGAACACAGGGTCACGGGGGTCTGCTGGAGCCAATCCCAGCCAACACAGGGCACAAGGCAGGAACCAATCCTGGGCAGGGTGCCAACCCACCGCAGGACACACACACACACACACACACACACCAAGGCCAATTTAGAATCGCCAATCCACCTAACCTGCATGTCTTTGGAATGTGGGAGGAAACCGGAGCGCCCGGAGGAAACCCACGCAGACACGGGGAGAACATGCAAACTCCACGCAGGGAGGACCCGGGAATCGAACCCAGGTCCCCAGGTGTCCCAACTGTGAGGCAGCAGCGCTACCCACTGCGCCACCGTGCCGCCCCAAAACCAACATGTTAAATGAAATTAGAAAATGAACCTACCACATTTTGATAGTCAATGAATCAACTGACTTTCCAGTTTTTAAAAAAATGTTAATTGTATATATGGAATTTAGGAATAAAATAAAATCCTTTCCAAGAACTCTGCTAGCATAAAAACTTTAATAGCATGTGACAGTTTATCTGCAGCTGAGGCTATTCAACAGTTTTATGTGGCAATGCCTCTCCGGGAGTGCTCTTTTTAGTTTTAGTTTTTTTTTTTACACATTCCGGTGCATATTGCAGGGGGGTTTGTTTTTTGTCATAATATATATATATATATATATATATATATATATATATATATATATATATATATATATATTTGCTAGCTGTGTTACCCAGTTTTGCCAGGGAAATTTCCTAAGTCAGTGGGCATCATTTATAGTGCCATCAGTTAACTGGACGTATCATAAGTACTATGTAACTAAGTACTTTTCTATATACAATATTTATTATTTATTTACCAAGAACTAATATTATTAATTCAGTTGAGCTGCTTACTGTTAAACATGCCACATACAGTCCTCGGTGGTGTTGGTGTGAAGAGATTACAGCTGAACTACATATTAAAGTGCTATTCAGTAATGTTACAAAAGTGATTTAAAATTGATTCATTCAAAACTAAAAACTGCTAAAAATCTCAAAACTCCTTTCACATTAATGCCTAAAATTAATACTGTTTGACTATACACTGGATTTGAATAAATGTCTACCAAAAAAAAAACAGTTACTAATTACTTTACTCACTCAAAACCACTTTACTGTTCTCGTCTTATCACATTCTGAAAAACAGCATCTCCATATAAAAAAAATTGTTCTTCATTCTTTTCAGTCGTGGCTTGATTCCATCTGTTAATTTACAGTGATTTTTTTTCTTTTTTCAATTCCTCTTTTTTTCTTAACTTCAAAAAGCACTTAACACTAGAATCCCTGAAGCCTATGAAAAAACTCGTAATCCCGGCCCACCTTAAATCCCTTCACACCTCTCCATTAGCGTCTTTTGTTTTGTAAATGTATCGATCAGCACAAGCAGCCTGCTATCCCATCCCCACTACCAACAGAGCTGAAGTCAGTTGCAAAATTCTCAGAGCTCAAGTGTGTTTATCTGATATCATGGTGGCGCACACAGTTGCAGCAGCTCGGTGCTCTCCCTTTCGGAGTCTTGTTTTGTGTGTGTGTATGTATGTTTTGATTTTAGTTCATTCTACATACTGTTGGGCGAACATATTCTACAACCGACACGATCTTCTTAAGATCGAAGTTTGCCGTGAGTGGAGTGTTATGGCGGAATTCATTCACTCACACAGCATTCCGGTGGATATAGCCAGGACACTGGGCTGCCTGTGGATTACCATCCCCGGAGGCCGACAATGAAGGCGGTGCAGAGAGAGGAAGCAGAAGCGAGGTTGCAGGGCCAAAGCGCTAGCTAGACTACAGAGACAGACTCACAAACCTCCACTTCCAAGCCATTTCCTCGCTATCGCCAGATCTATTGTCAACAAGATGGATGAACTGAGGCTTCAGGTTGCATCAGACCGCATGATCAAGGACAGTTGATTGTTTGTGTTCATGGAAACCTGGCTTCATTCATGCATACCGAACTCAGCTATTGAGCTAACAGGCTGTACAACACAGCACTACGACAGGACTAGAGGCTATAGTAAGAGCAGAGGAGGGTGTGTGTGTGTGTGTACATCAACAATAACGAGTGCACGGACGCAGTAATAGTGGATAGCCATTGCTCACCTGACTTGGAGTACATGACTGTGAAATGAAGGCCTATTTACCGCCAAAGTTCAATGTGGTAATGATCACAGTTGTTTACATACCACCAGCAGCTAATGCTAATTCGGCACTAAGTCATTTATACAGCAGCATTAGCAGCCAGTAGAACCGTTATCCCGATGCAGTGTTTATTATTTAAGTGTGCTACTAGAGGAGCCAACACACTAGACAAGGTCGACTCAAACCTTAACCTGGGCTACAGAGCTAAACAGCTTCCACACCTGACCCTGTCTGACCACATGTCACTGCTGATGATTCCTGCATACACCCCTCTCCGCAAATCTGCTCTTACCACTACAAGATCCATCACAACCTGGCCTGATGATGCCTCTCTGCAGCTGCAGGACTGCTTCGACAGGACTATCTGGGACATTTTTTAACACCCAGACCTGGAACACTACACCAACAGTGTATTGTGTTACATCAAGACCTGCATTGACACTGTCACTGTGGAGAAACGTATCCGTGTCTTTCCAAACCAGAAGCCCTGGATGACCAGAGAGGTTTAGCGGCTGATAAAGGAAATGGAACACTGCCTTTAGGTGCAGTGACAAGGCTCTTTACAGCATGACACGGTCCAACCTGAAGAGAGGCATCAGAAAGGCTAAGAGGGACTACAAGAGAAGGATTGAGGAGCACCTGGACAGTAATAACAGCAGGCAGGTTTGGCAGGGAGTCCAGCACTTCACCAACTACAGGACTAGCCATGGAGCTGCTGAAGGTGATGTCTCAATGGCAGAGGAGCTGAACCAAATCTTTGCTGGCTTTAAGATGGAACTACCAGAGGCCACAATTACACACACAGCAGCAACTCACAACAACATCACCCCCTCCCTTAGGGTGAAGGAACACGAGGTGAGACGCTCACTCCAGGCTGTCAATCCTAGGAAGGCAGCAGGTCCTGACGGTGTCCCTGGACATGTGTTGAGGAGCTGTGCAGAGCAGCTGGCTGGGGTCTTTACAAAGATCTTTAACCTGTCACTGTCCTAGGCCTCAGTTCCTCCCTGTCTGAAATCCTCCATCTTACTCCCTTTACCAAAAAAATTACCCATAACCTGCCTTAATGACTATCGGCCAGTAGTGCTCACACCGGTGTTGATGAAGTGTTTTGAGAGACTGGTCCGCAGTCATATTATGTCCTTCATCCCTCCCACCTTTGATGCACACCAGTTTGCTTACAGGGCTAACAGGTCTACTGAGGACGCTGTTGCTGCTGCTCTCCATGCTACCCTCTCTGGATGAACTGCACAGCTCTCACTGCATAAGGAAAGCAGAAAACATCTTAAAAGACTCCTCACACCCCGCTCTTGACATCAGGCAAAAGACTAATAGACTGAATAACAGTTTCTACCCTGTTGCTATTAGGGCACTGAATGCCACCTAATCACCTCCAATGCAGCAGTGCAATAGAGACATCTTGTGCAATAGTGTTTCATGTACAATAAGGTCTTATGTTGAATGTTTGAGTTCTATCTCATTTCTTCTTATACTTTCCTATCCTTTTGTAATTATATTTATTTATATTTTGACACTGCAGGGACTGCACCTAATTTTGTTGTATTTGTTAGAATGACAATAAAGATATTCTGATTCTGATTCTGTGTGAGGTGCCTGGAGTTGTATAGGGTAAATAATATATCGTTATTTGGAAATACGTACATTTCATGTGTGTTCCATGTCTACAATGATCTGTGTAAATGTAGAATGACAGGAAATGCGAGGCAAAAAATGCTGAACACATAACTAAAATAGAAATTTTTTGCATGTTATACTAATAGTGAAGTGAAGTGTATAATGTGACTTTAGTCCAAATATCAAATAAACACGTGCGCTTTTATTCAAGAACTAGTCATTTAGCCCGTTACAATAATGGGCGCTAGAACAGTAGTGCATAAACATTAGTAGGAACAGTCTATATTAAATGGCAAGAGACTTTGACCTCATTCTTTTTGTTGGTCGTATTTTTCTTTCTTTCAGCCTTTCTTTTGTTGATGTTTACTTGCTGAGCTGACCGTTCTTCGTGGGCTGCCGCTGGTGTATCGTGTGTCTTTAATTTTCTGTGACAGTAATACTGGCTTGTACGTCCGTAATATACCTTTAATTTTCTCTGGCGGTAATACAGGCATATGCGTCGGTAATATGCCTTTAATCTCCTCTGACAGTAATACTGGCTTGTATGTGGCTGTAATATGCGTCCCTGTATTGTGTATCTTTAATTTCCTCTCGCAGTAATACTGGTTTGTATTTCCGTAAAACGCCTCTAACTTTCTCTGACAGTAATATCGCGCATCGCACCATGCCTCGCGCATGCGCACTTCACCAGAAGACACATACACACATGGACACCTGGACGCATAAAGGGATTTTATTAAAGAGGATATAACCAAAGAAAAAAAAATCATTCAATTTACATGTTGCTGTCAATGAGTTAAAAACTCAAGCTCAAATGTCAATAGACAGAATTTTGATTTGTATTCTTGAATGGTGCAGAGATAAGAACTACTGGCTTATAACCCAAAGGTTGCCGGTTTGAGTCCCAGCACTCCACGTTTTGAATAGTGAGCTGCTATTATTATTATTATTATTATTATTATAATAAAAACATTTGATTTGAGTGTGTAACACCTGGTGTAAATGTTGGTACAAAGAACTTGCCTCACCCTCTCTGAGTTGATGGCGTTTATCTCCATTCTTTTCACAAGAGCAGCAATGACCACAGATGCTGCTGTGCTTAATGCCTGCTCAGAACTATTGTACCGGTAATCAAAGACACGATGTCCCGTGAACGCTATCAGACTACCATGCGTTATTTGCGCTTTGACAACAAAGACACCTTTGCAGAATGTGTGAAAAACAACAGATTTGCTGCGGTTTCAGACATCTGGCATCATCTTGTTGAGAACTGTGTTGTGAGTTACAACCCATGTCAAAGATTTTCCGAGTCTCTGGTCATAAAGCTTATGTAGCTGTTTCTGAACAAAGACAGAACCGTAACAACAGACAGTTTCTTCACAGAGCTTTTGCTGGCTAATAGACTGCTGCACCACAGCACAACTATAAAGCAAAATGGTTCTTCTGCCTGCAGCTAAAGTCACATCATTATGAGAACAATTCACCACACTAGTGTTTAGATCTGGCAGTGCCATGCTCTTCTTTTGCCGTAGCCCATCCACTTTAGTTTCAGAGATGCCATTCTGCACACAACTGTAGTGCCAGGCTGTTATTTAAGTGTTTGCGGCCTTTCTGTTAGCTTGAACTTATCTGGCCATTCTCCTCTCATTATCAAAGTATTTTTGCCTTTAGAATTGACACTCACTGAAATTTGTTAAACATTGTAATCCCTTCCTGATAGTAATTTCCCTTTTATTGTATATTTACAATTATGGCATGTTGACATTTTCTTACTTTGAATTGTATTTATGTGGAATGTCATGCCTTGCGAAAGACTATGTGGCTAGGATCTACAGTAGGTCTTAAAAGTAAGTTGGACAAATAATAGGACCTCCTAGATCAATGTTGTTGAATGTGTGATCAAAATATTATTCAAATACAGCAGGATCTTATGTAGCCCTTCTGTAATTGGGCAAAATCAGACCAATGGACTAAAGCCGCTCATGCATTCTGCTGAAGTATGGTGAGTCAGTTTTGTGTTGCTTAACAAAAGCCTGTTCAGTGTGAATTCATTACCCATCACCATGGAGGCTCCCTTTATGCACTTACGATAGCACAAATGCCTGTAAGGCAGTATGCTATTTTACTGAGCATTTTACAACTTTTTATTTAACTGGCTGTGTGTCAAAATGAGGAGCAACACAAAGAGAAAGTGTAAACCCAAGAAGCTTCTTTCACCACAGCCTCAGACCAGTATGATTTAGAAAGCTGATAAATGTGACATGGCAGAATTTTCATGGAATTATTTTCATGCTGCACGTATTAACCACAAATTTTTAATGAGTTTTTGTGCACATTACTTTTTTTAAAAAGTCATAAGCTTCTCTGGACCAAGGTTCAAATTGCGCTCCTTGAGTAGAGTTTATATGTTCTCCTCGTGTTCATATGAGTTGTTTCTGACAATCCAAAGACATGCAGGTTAAGTCAATGTCACATTAAACGGCTTCTAGTTGGAGGGGATTTCAAACTTGATGACGCAGTTGTTGGCGGCACGGTGGCACAGTGGTAGCGCTGCTGCCTCGCACTTAGGAGACCAGGGTTCGCTTTCTGGGTTAGCCCTGCGTGGAGTTTGCATGTTCTCCCCGTGTCTGCGTGGGTTTCCTCCGGGTACTCCGGTTTCCTCCCACAGTCCAAAGACATGCAGGTTAGGTGCATTGGCGATTCTAAATTGTCCATAGTGTGTGCTTGGTGTGTGTGTGTGTGCGTGCTCTGTGGTGGGCTGGCACCCTGCCCGGGTTTTGTTTCCTGCCTTGCACCCTGTGTTGGCTGAGATTGGCTCCAGCAGACCCCCGTGACCCTGTAGTTCGGATATAGCGGGTTGGATAATGGATGGATGGATGGATGACGCAGTTGTTGATCTTGTCACCTGAACATGTCATATTACAGAACTCCATGATGACTTTCCAGCACAGTTTCACATTTCCATAGTAGTGAATGCTTGCCCCTTTTTCTGACAGTCAATAACATGCTGCCTGCTGGTGCCCATGAAAGAGCTTTACAGGTACGACACGTTCAGTCACAATCTTTTACATTTTGTCTGGGTGTGTGAAACTTCCAACATCAGACAGATGATGACAATGATATCACATGTCACACATTTCCACTTGAAACGGCATAGTGACGGCATAACAACCATTCAACCAAAATTCTTAAGATGGTGACACCCATATGAAAAACAAAATGGCGTCACGGTAGAGACTTTGATATGTTTTAAAACATCAGGTACAAAAACAAATGTGGCCAGGGAAATAGTATAAAAAAATAAGGAAACAAAATCCTTATCACTACAACCTCAAACCAAAAAATAAATGCAATATTTATATTTCTTGAATGTCAGAACCCCATCATAAATGTATACATTATGAACCGTAATGGCATCAAGTACACAGATATAAGTCCTGAGTTCAAAAGGCTTATTTTTATTAAGCAAAATACCTCTACAATAAACAGTTCTTTCTTTCTTTCTTAGAGACGCCTTGTAGAAGCAGACTGGAGGGAACAAAGACACCGGGGCCAGCTTGGTGGAACTTACATAGGCCACCATTGAACAAAAGAACTGGCGATTTGCAATGCATGTGCTGCCCGTCGTTATTGCTGTAGATTCCTGTGTCTCACTGATTAATCCTTTAGTCACAGACAGACAAATTCCCTTTCTGTAGAGAGAGAGAGAGACCGTCTTTCATGGTTTTCTTTTCTGTAGCAGCCTTTAACTTCTTTTAATACTGGTACTTGTCAAAGTTAGCCTTTTTTCATTTTTATTTTCTCAGTCACTTTCACGCTTAACTGATCTGACCCTACTAACAGCTCCAGTATATATTTACACCCAATCTGACGCTGTTCGTTTTCAAATAATATTGCAGTAGTGCAATGATGTTTTGTGATTGCGTACTATTCAGGTCATAAAATGATTTCTTCAAAATGTCACATATATTTCTTGCTTTCTTTTTTTGCCATGTGCTGCGTTGACATCGTGCACCAGAAGGCATGAGCTTATTCAGTGTGAGCAGGAGCACACGGGTGGCCGGTTGCTTGTGCTACAATAAGATTGACCTGGCGGCGATCAACACACATGTACTGTACAAGGCATGCATGGGGTCCACTGAGAAAAGAAGAGTGTTCTTGGCTCACCTTGCAGAGGAACTTCGTTGTTGCTTCTTACAAGAAAAGACAATGGAAAAAGAAAAAAGGGGATGCAATATCGACAAGCTTCTGTTCTAAGACCTCTGCTACCCTCAGGAAAGCAAACTCAGTCAGTGTCAGGTGCCCCTTCAATATAATAGGAACCACTCTTAGGAGTATGAGTGAAAGCATTTTATCAGTTCCACTAATTTAGGAAACTGACCCACACTTCACCAGGATTTGGGAAAGCTTGTGAGTTTTTCTAACTCTCTAAGAGTTTCCAGAAAATGGCATTCCAGAAAATGGTCAGCACACACATATCTTGGTAAAGTCTGAATGTTGTGAAAATGCTGTACAACAATGAACTCATAGAAGGACACAGATCTGACAGAAATGACTGTATTTCCCAGCAACCCCAAAGGGGATTGCCCTCATTGGATGTCTGAAACGGGCACAGGGGCTGCTGGGGATAAGAAGGGTCAGTGGGAAACTTGACAAGGGGCCAGCAAAGTAGCAAGAGGGAGATCTGTGTATCCCTTGTGTCCCGTCCTACAGTACATAACTACTGTAAAGTCATTTATACCCTGGATCATTTCTCGCAAGGATGAATGAACTTTCTCGTGCCTGCCTGTTGCGTGTATAGTGGTGGATTAGTCGTCATGCATCTTCAGAGGGAACACTATCGCAAATCTCACCCCTTGCCGCTCAGGACTACCAGTAGTGCTGTTTAACTCTTTTAGGGCGGATGTCGACTTTTGTCGACAGCAGGGGTTGAAGGCTAATGTCGACAAAAGTCGACATCCAGGGATAGGGGGCGACAATCAGCTGTTAATGGCGACAAATCTCACTGTCACGTCACAGGCATTCACTCTGTGCTTGGAGGAATGCTAGACTCGTTGACTCGGCAACTAAACCTTGCGTGTACGTGAGTTGCGAAATGTAAACAATGGCAAGATGGCACCGACATGTGAAAAGGCAGCGAAGCAAGTGCAGAAAAGAAAACACTCGGCAGACGATGTTTTGCGCATTATCCCGGAGTCGGACTCTTGATTTTTCAGAATCGGATTTTATTGGCAGTGATCAGGAGATCGAGCAAGAGAGTGAGAAGCAGGCATCAGCTGATCAGACACCAGCCGATGCCGCGCCAGCGGATCTGCTGCCAGTTGAGTGCCTTCGCGCAGCCGATGCATCTACGGCAAGGTTCGCATGGGATAAATACACAGACATTGATCCGTTGAGAGCCGATCTGGCTACCGGAGTTTACAAGACGGCATGGCTTGCTGTTGGACACGACAGATCACCAGCTGCTGTACTTCAGGCTGCTCTCTCCTGATGCTGCTTTTCAGCTACTGTCAGACGAGACAAACAGGTAGGCAGAGATTTGTTTTGAATCGCGGGCTGCGTTTGCATCGCACTCTCGTTTTTCAAAGTGGAATCCCACAACGAAAGACAAGATGAAGCGCGCTGTGGCATTACAAATAGAGATGGGACAGAACTGGTGATATAACTTCAGGGAGCATTGGTCCAAACGTGTTTTGTCCCCTGGTGGCTTAGGTACATGCTGCTGCAAAGTTTTATTCACTTCTGTAATAAACAGAAGCAAATCCCATGGGGTGAGCCAGGCTCTAATGCCATACATAAAGTTCATAAAGTTTCAGAAGATGAAAAGAGGTGACAATACGGTTTTCATGCTGACAGAAAACTTGGTGGCAGTGGCATGGCACGATGGTAAATGGGTGACTTGTCTCTCTACAGTACACACTAACAATATATGTGAGAAAGTGCAGCAACAGACAATTGAAAAATAGGCATCAAAGCAACACATATTGTAAGGAGTGCAATGTGGCAATGACTGAAATTGGCTGCTTTGAGCGAGATCAGACTTTGCTGTGTAAAATGTATGTGATATGTATGTGAAATCATAGAGTATGCAGGCTCATACAACATGCAAGACAGTAACATTTGTCAAAAGTAAATATTTTTTGTTCATTTGATATGTTAAACAATTGCTTTGTGTTCTTTTTTAAAAAATGTTAGTTTTTGGAAAAATATTCAGCCCTGGGAGAAAAGAAACAAAAAAAAAAATTAGCCCTAAAAGAGTTAATTAATTTATTACAGAAGCTGTTCCTGGGATTATTATCGTTATCTTTATTCCATATCATTTCATCTGTTTCTGCTGCACTGGAACTGTGACAAGGACATTGTTGTGAGTGTTTATTGTTGGGATTGATTGTTGTGTTAATATTTGTATCGCCGAAGGGGAAGGGGAGGGTTGTCTGATTTTTCTTGTTGTTAATTGATTTTCACTCAATATATTTCACACATTTGTCTTGTCTGATTTGTGTCTCTATCTGTGAATGTGTCACAGGCCAGGGCTGGGTTCATTCCTGGAATCCCCAACGAAACAAAATAAATAAATCAGCATCCTATCAGTGGTTTGAATCTGAGTGGCACTGGACCGCTACAACAGTATCAACACACAAATGAAGTAGCCAGCATATCACCCTGAAGGTAAGCAGAGCTGGATGTGCTGTTGACAGCAAAATGTCACCCTGGAACGTGAACCTTTGCATTACATTAATCTCTGAACCATTGGCATTATACTTTACCAGCCTGGGAAGGTCCAAATAGGCAGGTGGAGACTCACAATAAATAGAACCTTGCAGAAGATAAGGGGGGTTAACAAAGAGAGAGATGGCATATGACTCTGGAAAATGACTGAGAACACTGAAAGACTGAACGTGATTTATATCCATGGCTATTCATTAACTTTACGCTATATAATAACTTTATACTTACTGTGGTCATAAAGGTAAGAAGGTGATTCTTCTGAAAGATCAGCTTCGGATCATCCATTGTTAAATACACATGTCCATTATTGGGGTGTGTGAGTCTTAGTCTGTTCATCTCAGTGCTCTTTATAGTATTATTCTAGACATTTTTGTGATCAAGTGGCAACAATTATATGCAGAATCCTACCTTATTATATTTTTGTTCTTCCTCTTCTCATACTACTTGAATATTATTATTACTATCTTTGTGGTGAAACCTTAGTGTTAATATAAGTAAACTACAAAACATCATCATGAGAACCACTTTATGGCACAGGGGTATGTAAAGATGTGATGTCATCCATTCTCAGACATGAACTCCTACTCCCAGCTAGGAGTAGGCATAGGATGCTTCATAAATGTTTCTCATGCCCTACTCTGGGGAAGGACAAATTCTTATCTACTCAGACATTTAGTGCATTTCTTTGGAATAATTCTGAAACACTTGATCAACAGCTACGGGAAGTGTTTGTCTGAGGTCATTGCTGCGTAAGGAGGACAGACCAGTTATTAAATCCAAGGGTTCACTTATTTTTTATCGCTAAATGTTTGCTGCCCGAGTTCAATAAAGACATGAAAAATTATAATTGTTTTTGTGTAATTAGCCTGTTTGTCTATACTTGTGGCTTAGATGAAGATCAGGTTGTGTTTTATGACCAATTAATACCGAAAAAACCAGGTCATTCCAAACGGTTCACATATATTTTTTGCCATTGTATTATGTGACAACTTCCAGCACACCACATGACCATTCATCCCTGTGACATTATGAAATTTAGTGTTTCCATTGACCATACATAGCACACCTCACTTCCCCCATCACCCTTATTATCACAAAGTGAAAAAGAGCAAAGCTGATTAAGTTCTGTGTGAGGAAATCCATGCTGCAAACGAAAGAAAGAGCGACAGAGAGAAAGTCGGTGCTCTTAGAAACCCCTACAAGTGGGTCAATATATCGATCAGAGTCAGGCAAAGTGAATTTCTCTGTCCTACCTGTAAAGTGTCAGGTACAATGAAGTAGCACTGCAGCAGCTGAATTCTCCATCCCTAGTTATTTCTTCATAGCTAATGGTGACATGTAATGCCAGGCCGGAGCAAGAGATCAATGCGATCACTCAGCAACTAATGACCTGCACTGCATGGCCTGACACTCACTTACAAATCTGCCTTGTGGAAACTCACAATAAGAAAATAAATGCAGAGACCACTGGCAAAATATTGAAGGGTAACAATGACCTAAATGTTTATCTAGTGTGGTCTATGGAACCTACCTTAAGAAAACCACTTAATGCAGTTCAGGGAAATAGGAGACCAGAGCCTACCCCAGCAAAATCGAGCAATAGGCAGGAACCAGTCCTGGAATGTGAACCAGTCAATCACGCATGCCTTCATGGGGTCAGTTTATATGTTTCAAGTAAACAGACGTCTTTAGGGATGATCACAGGACAGGGCAACACAGTGGTGCTTTAATTAACTTGGCAACCCTAAACATGCCAGTCACAGTCAGTGTTTACCCCGTGAAGCCCTTGTGCCTAGTTCTGCCAGGACTATGACTCCCCATGACCCTGAACTAGCTGGTTATAAAATGTATGAATGGATAAATGGGGGCAACATGGCGGTGTAGTGGTAGTACTGCTGCCTTGCGGTAAGGAGACCAGGGTTTGCATCCTGGGCCCTCCACAAGTGGAGTCTTCATATTTTCCCCTAATCTGCATGGGTTTCCTTTCACAGTCCAAAGACATTCAGGTTAGGTGGGTAGGTGACACTAAATTGGCCCTGGTGGGTGTGTGGTATGTGCATGAGTGTGTTCACTCTTTATAAATCAAAGATTTATTTAGCCAATATAGACAAATATAAAGAAAAGAGCAAAAACTGTCAAAAGGATTGGCCTTGAAATTCAATCCACAGCAAAGATAGTCCCATAAGGCCATTGAGAAGAATAAACCAACACGATGTGAGGATGCTTCTCTGCAGCAGGACCTGGAAGGTTTATGAGGGTAAAATACATCCTAGAGGGAAACCTGATGCAGTCTGCAAAAAACCTGGGCCCTCGGAGAAGATTGTTTTCTGTCAAGACCACAACCTTGAGGATAAAAGCAAAGCTTCAGTGGAATGGCTTCAAAACAACAATGTGAATGTCCTTGTTCCAACTGACAATTTATGTCTGGTCTTCATAAAAGCTGTTGACTCCATGCAATGTCCATGCAACCTGACAGAGCTTGAGAGCTTTTGTAAAAAACAATGGAGAAAATGGAAGAGTCCAGGTGTGCAAAGCTGATAGAGAAAACCCTGTGTGCAGAAACACAAGGCTGTCATGGCTGCCATTTACTACAGAGTGATTTGAAGGGGGTGAATATTTATATGATCAATTATTTTGTGTTTTATATGTGTAATGAACTTAGACCACTTTGCAGAGATTTGTTTTCTCTTTGACTTTTAAGAGTCTTTTTCTGTTGATCAATGTTAAAATAAATGAATAAATAAATCCACTGTTATTCAATGTTATATAACAATAAAATGTGAAAACGTCCAAAAGGGGTGAATGTTTTTTAAAAGAACTGTATATCTAAAACACTGAATCTGTATTTAAGGTCGGAAACTGTCCAATCATTGCTTAGAAAAATGTTATCCAATTAAATTCATTTTTGAAACTTTGGAAACCTTGCAGAGCATGTAGTATGGGCAGTAGTTTGACTTTTTTTAGTGACAGATTTCAAGTAAAGCTGAACAGGAATGAAGTAAATTCTCAGAAAATTGAAAAGCAATGCAGGACCTTAGAATGGTTTGTATAGCCAACCTTTTTGCAACTTAGTACAGCTTTTGATTAGCTTTAGATTTTGATCAGCTTTTATGTTAGCTTCTCTGTATTTTGAGAAACTGTAAAAGTGTTAGCCACTTTGCTAGCGGAGAGTAAGCCAGGTGTGTGCACTTAATTTAGGCACGAAGTGGGACAAAGTGTCTGCCTTTAACTAGAACGTTCTTCAATAAGGGTCTCAATTCAGTTTTCAGCTCAATTTGTAGCTCACTTTTAGTTTAGTTGGAGCTTTGTTACAAAAATAGAGTGTGTGGTTCAGTTGCTGCCTTTCTAACACTTTGAGAGGATCCACGGGCATTTAAATGGAACTTTCTATCTGCTTAGCTGTTGGACAATTTCCAAGGAACTCTGTCTTCAGTTTGTTTTAACTTTTTAATTAAGGATATATAATCTGTAACTATGGAACTGCCATCTGGGAAATGACATCTGGGACTGAATGATGACTACTTGAACCCACCCAGGTTGTATAATTCCTTGTATTGCTGCTATTGGGTGAATGCTGGATGGATCAATCCTTGTCTAGCTGTGGTCCCTTAACACTAGAATTACCAAACCCCACGAAAAAACTCATAAATCTGGCCCACCTTAAATCCCTTCGCACCTCTCCGTCAGCATCTTTTGTCTTGTAAATGTGCCGATCAAGACAAGCAGCCTACTATTCCATCCTCTCACCACCCCAGAATGGGCACAAAGTTCTCCCAGTTCCAGGCTGGATTATCTGGGAGTGAAGTGCTGGAGTTTTAGAGGGGAAATGATAGATTGTTATTTAGAACACATGCATTTCATGTGTGTTCCGTGTCTACAACAATCTATGTAAACACATTGTTAAAACAGAAATGTTTTTCATGTTTTAGTAATAAACGACAAAATGTAGACATGAACTGTATAATGTGTGAAGGCTTAAGTCCAAATATCAAATAATATGATAGCTTCTCTGGTGCAGCTGTAAGAACTGCTGACTTGTAATCAAGAGGCTGTGGGTTCGATCCTGGGTGTCTCGCAAATTTACCATTTTAAGTAGTGAGCAGCTCTTATTGTTAATGTTATACAATAAAAACATACATTTGATTTGCATCTGTAACAAACCGTGTAAATTTATAGCACTTGTAAAAGTTAGCGTTTTTTTTTTTCACTTTTATTCTCTCAATCACAATACATACTACCTCCCCCAAGGGATCTGACACTGTTAGTTTTTGCTTGAAACTGGGAATAACTGTAGATGTGAGTGGTGTTTTGAGACAATGGAACAGGAAATTCTCTAATCTGGAGGGATAAAAGCTGACACACAATATATATAATTATATATAAAAATATAATAATAATAATAATAACAAACAAATAACAACCACCCAAACACACATAAGAACATCTGGCTTGAATAAGAGAGCTGCTGCTGTCAATCACAGGCTTGTAGGTGGGAGTCAGAGGTGGTCTGATCTCTTCAGTTGTATTGCAGATTTGCATGTATGTAGAAAGGCAATGCTATTCGAATGGAGCAAGTCCAGTTTGTTATGTTCACAAGTCCAATAAGCTAATTGAAGATTACACTGGTCTACAAAAAAATATTTTTTGTTTGCTTCTGGGAACTTCAGATAGTTTCCTCCAGGTGACTCCATTTTCTCCAGTACAAAGTCACAGCCCACTATACAGACTCACTCTATAAATGATATACAGCAGCTCACATTAGCAGGTTTCCAGATATTTAAAGTATTTAAGGCTGTGACCTCAATTCAGCATTCATTTCCATCCAACCTTAGTACAACTCGACTTGAGTGTCTGCACCGTTGTAATGATGAGAGCTGAAAGATTTGAAAGAGGCAGGCGGGGTGGCGGGGGACAAAAAAAAATAATTTCTAGTCAAAAGAAGTTATGAACGTCATTATTTGAAAGGAAAGGCACGGCTTATGTGATCCAAAGAGCAATGTTCCACTCCATTTTCTTCATTATCTAGCCCCTTTTATTATATGCATAAATCCTACATGTCACTTAGCGCTCCCACTGCCAGTCCGTCAATACTTTCTCTGATAAAATTTGTTAAGCAGAACAAACCTTTAGACCATTATACTTGGTGAAGGCGGTTGCAACTGTCTGCATTTCCAACAATCTTTGCATAAGAAATTGCCTCTTTTCTAGTAATCTGAGTAATGGGAAAAAGCACCTGTACATGGGAGGAGAGAATAAAAAGCGTTTTTCGAGCGCATTCTTGTGATTCACATTCACTTACTCTTTTTCTGTCTGAGAATCGACCTTCAGGATCTATAAATGCATGGTGTAATTTTTCTAGAAAAGGTATACATTATTTTTCTTCCATTATCCATTAAAAATATATATGTATTGACAGAAATTAGTGCCAGAGAAGTAACACCTTCCCCCTAGAAGCAGCAAGCTTAGCTATTAGCCTCGCAAATCAATCCCAAAAAAACAAACATCATGCTGTTTGGGCTACACAATGAAAAGCCTGCACAAACAGCTCTATAAAGCAGCCTTTCAGCTTTCTTTCAAAAGGTTAGAAGTGAGTCAATAGCACACCAGTATGGCCTGAAATAATTTAGTGATGTATGGAAAAGATGTGTCAGTTAAGTAAATTGGCAATTCCGTATTGTCGTGTTGTGAGTGTGTTGGTGCGAGTGGGAGAGTGAACTCATCTGGACCCCGGGGATCCTGAAATTGATTAATCAGGTTTGAAAATGTTAGGATAAATATGACTCATGGATCTATTTATAAATCAATCTTTTTTAAATGCTTAGGATGAGTGAACACAACACATTTTTTTATCCTCAAATCCAGGGAGGGGTTCTTAAATGTTTTAATCTAAGGACCCAAATAAGAAAACTGACACCATACTAGGATCAAAGAAGCATGACAGCTGTGGCCACCAGGAGGTGCTCCAACTCCCCAAACACCCGACTGCAAACAGGCACAGACACAACAGTTCTCAAGCACAATGAGCTTCCTATTGTGGGAAACTCTTAAATTTATAACAAGCATTTCCCACACCACAACCAGAGCACAACTGGGATATTGCACACAGCAGTACAGCACTCTGCAACTCTTTGTCTTCTTCTCTCACTCCCTCTCTCTGTCTCCATACAAGAGTTGTCCTCCCTCCTGATTCTGGCTCATGGATTTAAAGCAGCCGGTTTCTTTTATGCAGCACCTGAGAGTTCATCTGGTGTCCTGTAAATGTGTTCTGGAAGCACTTAAGGGTGAGGGGGAAGCTAGATGATGTACAGCTTGCCAGTCCCTGCAGCACCACTTGTCGGCATCTACTTAACCCAACAGGGCCATGGTGAAGCACTCCATCTCCCATGATGTACCATGAGAAGCTGGAACTGTCCTTCTCTCTAGACATTCAGAGGGTCTCCCACAGTTCCAGGCAGTTCATTTTGAACGTACCTGGGAGTGGTGACTTTATTTGTGTTTTGCCTTACTTTTTGTGATACCTAATCTGCTCTGTTTTGGGACATTGTTCATTCGGATTGCTTTGTATTTCAGACAACTCTTTTTGTGCTCTCTGAGCTGGCTTTTTGTTACAGAACATATTGTGAAAAAAAAGTTTTGTTTAGTTATAAAGATTCTTTTCTTGATTGAGTTTGGGCAGAATACCACCCTCTAGTGGACATTTTTGGAAGTGTTTTTAATGCTGGGACTCCTAAATCATGATGGCTTAAGGCAGGGATCTCAAACTCCGGTCCTAGAGGGCTCCAGCGGCTGCAGGTTTTCATTCTAATGTTTTTTTAATTAATGACCTGTTTTTGCTGTTAATTAACTTTTTTTGAATTAATATTTAATTGACTCGTCTTTAAAGATTTGTTCTCCAGAATTTCTTCATCGTTCCTCTGAACTACTTCATTTCTTTCCTTAAACAGAAATGAAATGTGAAGTGAGTGAGCCAACAGAATACCAACTAAGTCAGGTCCTCAAACTCCAACCAATTTCACTCCAACCAGTTGCTTAATTAGGCGCCGAGTCTTGTTGTTAATTAAAACCGTTCTTTAATTCCATGGCTTATTGCTGCTCTCATTGTGCAATAGCAGACATTTTCAAAGTTGTTGATTTTCTCTTTTCTAAGAGCACTGGTCAAATGTTTTGTGGACCTGAGCAGATCAACATTCCTGAGACCTCCACCCTTTTTATTTTCAGATATTGTATGATGGTCACAGTTTACTGGTCAGAAATGGCTCAGACACAGGAAGCAGAAGGTGATGGTGCGAGGAACCTCATAAGAACTGGCCAATGTTAAGAGTGGTGTTCCACAGGGGTCAGTGCTAGGGCCACTTCTATTTTTAATATATACAAATGATTTAGATAGGAATGTAAGTAACAAGCTGGTTAAGTTTGCAGATGATACCTGATAGGTGGATTAGCAGATAATTTGGAATCCGTTATATCATTACAGAAGGACTTGGATAGCATACAGGCTTGGGCAGATTTGTGGCAGATGAAATTTAATGTCAGTAAATGTAAAGAATTACACATTGGAAGTAAAAATGTTAGGTATGAATACACAATGGGCGGTCGGAAAATCGAAAGGACAAATTATGAGAAGGATTTAGGAGTCGTAGTGGACTCTAAGCTATCGACTTCCCGACAGTGTTCAGAAGCCATTAAGAAGGCTAACAGAATGTTAGGTTATATAGCGCCTGGACATGTGGAGTACAAGTCCAAGGAGGGTATGCTCAACCTTTAGAACACAATAGTGAGGCCTCATCTTGAGTACTGTGTGCAGTTTTGGTCTCCAGGCTACAAAAAGGACATAGCAGCACTAGAAAAGGTCCAGAGAAGAGCGATTAAACTGATTCCAGGGCTACATGGATTGAAATACGAGGAAAGAATAAAACAACTGAGCCTATACAGTTTAAGCAAAAGAAGATTAAGAGGTGACATGATTGATGTGTTTAAAATTTTGAAGGGAATGAGTCCAGTGGATCGAGACTGTTATTTTAAAATGAGTTCATCAAGAATACGGGGACACAGTTGGAAACTTGTTAAGGGGAAATTTCGCACGAACATTAGGAAGTTTTTCTTTACACAAAGAATGATAGACACTTTGGAATAAGCTACCAAGTAGTGTGGTAGACAGTAAGACGTTGGAGACTTTCAAAACTCGACTTGATGTTTTTTTGGAAGAAATAAGTGGATAGGACTGGCGAGTTTTGTTGGGCTGAATGGTCTGTTCTCGTCTAGAGTGTTCTAATGTTTTGGTTCATTTTGTATCTCACCGTTTGGCTACTAATTAAGGAAAAAGAAACAATTACTGGTATGAGATTTCAAGAGCAAGCCAATTCAAATTAATTCAAATGAAGTTAATTAGCAGCAAAAAACAGGTCACTAAGTAAGAAAAGGGTTAGAATGAAAACCTGTAGCCGCTGGCCTCTCCAGGACTGAAGTTTGAGATCCCTGGCTTGGAGTAATGTATGTTTAAGTAAAGCTGAGAAAAATAAAGATTGTGGTGCTGATGAGTTTTGAAACTTTAATATGAATGGTCACTTAACTTAGTCACTTGACTCTTGGAGCTGAAGAAGGAATAAAGGAATCAAAAAATAATGAATAGATACTAGTTATTTATCCATCCATCCATTTTCCAACCTGCTATATCCTAACTACAGGGTTATGGGAGTCTACTGGAGCCAATCCCAGCCAACACAGGGTGCAAGGCAGGAAACAAACCCCGGGCAGGGCGCCAGCTCACCACAGGGCGCGCACACACACACACACACACACACACCCACACACCAAGCACACACTAGGGACAAGTTAGAATCACCAGTGCACCTAACCTGCATGTCCTTGGACTGTGGAAGAAAACCAGAGTACCCGGAGGAAACCCACGCAGACACGGGGAGAACATGCAAACTCCACGCAGGGAGGACCCAGGAGGCAAATCCGGGTCTCCTAACTGCGAGACTGCAGCGATACCCACTGCACCACCGTGCTGCCCCAGTGTTTTTCAAATGCGCTTCATCATTAAGAATGCCTTCTTCTGGTGGTGATCGATTACCAGATGTTATTCAGGGACCATGTAGCTACAAACTCTCGGTCTTACAGATACACTCAATTCAATTTCTGCAAGATCAAACCGTATCTAACAAAGTATGTAGTGCAGCTCCTGGTGCAGGCTCCTGGCCTCTGCTGGCAGGAGTATCGCCATGTGTTACTCCTCTCTTTAGATCAGATTTTGTTGCAACTCATTCTTGCCCTCAGTCATTTGGGGTAGTTGGGATCCCATTTTCCCCTTTGAGAATTGCCACCGACAGTCATAGCAGAACAATGTTGATTGCTTATAGTAAATGTGGCAACGCATCACAAGGCATCATAATCTACCCTTTCCCATTTAATGCAATGGTGAGTCACAACCCTACGTGACCCAAAAGACGGCCACACGCGACCCACACGTAGTTTAAGATACTTTGCTTTAGAAAAATACTTTGCTTCCCTGTAGTGGCACATAGTAAATTGAAACTCTTGATGATTGCCTACAGAGTAGTCAACAGGTCAGCATCTATGTACTTGGAGATAATTGTGAGGCACCGTGCTCCTTCTCGACCACTCAGGTCTGCTGATTAAAAGCATCTGTTGATGTTACCTCTTCATGGAATTAAATCTCAGTCCAGAGATTTTTTTGTGTGCAGCTCCTGGCTGGTGGAACAAGCTACCCACCCTCACTCAGAATTCTGACTTCCTCAATGAAGTGGTTGAAGACTCACTTGTTTGGAGAATTTCTGTCAAACTGATATAAACTGCTAGGTTTTATAATCTGGGAATTGTAAATTCACTTGTATTTTTATTCTGAGATCTTCACATGTGGTGACCTTGTCCTGTAACATTTGTTCCCAAACAGTTCCCCAGACTGATGTTTACTCTATGACGTTGACCTCTTTTGTAAGTTGCTTTGTATAAAAGTGTCTGCTAAGCAAATAAATGTACATATAAATGTAAACAATGAGGCTGCCACTTGGCAGCTTCACCCAGTTGCCAAAGATTTCTCTCTGACAGGACACGTGTGTTCAGACTACAACTCTCAGGCATGGTTGTGTGATATGCGATTTGAGGTGTACAGGGAGGTGCCCAGAGGTGCCCCGCCCTTTACAGGCAGAGGGGAACACATTGTACTATATATAAAAAGTGTTCCGAGATAGTAAATATTTTTACAGTCATAGGCCTACCTACAGCCACCATCTGTCTTTCCAGTTTCTAGGCTGTTCATGCAAGGAAGGAACCAACAACCATCTTGGATGGGTCATCAGACTTAGCACAACCTCTAATTGCTGCTTGAAGACGTGTTAGTGAGGCTATTGGGGTGTTTACCCTGTGGTCTGTATGTGGATCCCAATGCTCCAGTGTGGTGATGGGGACACCGTGCTGTAAAAAAAAATGGTGCCATCCTTTGGATGAGAAATAAAACAGGTCTTGATTCTTTGTGGGTATAAAAGATCCCTGGACATTTTTCTAAAAATAAAAAACGGAATGCTTCCCAAAATTCTTGCTAAATTGCCCACTACGGTCTGGTCATATATCCCCCACCTCATATTGACTGAAAGAGTGTGAGTGAACCAGCCCCGGGAAAAGAAGCGTAGCACTTAGTTCCCCGTTAATGAAGCGACACTCCAAACTGAGTTCAGCGAGAATGAAAAGGACATTTACATTTTGAGTGCCAGGTCAGTAACTGTGGAATTAAAAGACTACAACTGTAGGAACCACCGAGTGAGCCTGAAGTTTGTGTCATTTTGCCTATATAGCCAGTGCAGGGGAGTGTGATCAGTCACTAAGGTAAATTTACTACCCTACTTCTGGTACCATTTGTTACATTTGGGCTTCTGAGTTACACAAATTACAGACAGAAGATAACTGAGCAGAAAGACTGTTTTCTGGCACTTGAAGAAACACTACTCAAACACTATTCAGTACTGGAGCTTCTTAGTTGTCTTTCCTGGTCCAGCTTTATTCTTGAGAATAAAAGAACTCAGCTCGAAACAAATCCAAATCATGTGATATCATCTACTGTTAAATTCTGCTCCATACTTCTAAAATTTTTATCTTTATACTGTATTGAGGATTTGTTCTGTTCTGTGTATTGTATTGTATTGTATTGTATTGTATTGTATTGTATTGTATTGTATTGACCCCCTTCTTTTTGACACCCACTGCACGCCCAGCCTACCTGGAAGGGGTCTCTCTTTGAACTGCCTTTCCCGAGGTTTCTTCCATTTTTTTCCCCTACAAGGTTTTTTTTTGGGAGCTTTTCCTTGTCTTCTTAGAGAGTCAAGGCTGGGTGCTATCAAGAGGCAGTTCCTGTTAAAGCCCATTGCTGCACTTCTTGTGTGATTCTGGGCTATACAAAAATAAATTGTATTGTATTGTATTGTATTGTACCGTGAGTAGTCTGGCTTTAAAGCCTCCAAGCAACTGGTGATTAGAAACTTGCACTGTACGGCAGACAGGCGGCAGCTAATTCTACAAAGGTAAGCCCTTGAGCAAATACAGGGTGGTCCAGATCTAATTATGCAATTATTGCTTTGCATTGCATTAAATGTTGCATAGAGAGTGTGCCTATGTGTTGGACAGTTATCTTATTCAAAGATCTTGACCATACATATGTTCTTCTCTCTTGTTAAATGAATCTTAGCCTGAAGAGGTGTATTAATTTTTTACATTTAAGATGTATCACTTAAAGGTTTTCCAATGTTGTTATTTGTCCCAGTGTGTATATAAACACAGGGAAATCCATTTTCTGTATTACATCTTGCCTGAGGCGGCACGGTGGCGCAGTGGGTAGCGCTGCTGCCTCACAGTTGGGAGATCTGGGGACCTGAGTTTGCTTCCCGGGTCCTCCCTGCGTGGAGTTTGTATGTTCTCCCCGTGTCTGCGTGGGTTTCCTCCGGGCGCTCCGGTTTCCTCCCACAGTCCAAAGACATGCAGGTTAGGTGGATTGGCGATTCTAAATTGGCCCTAGTGTGTGCTTGGTGTCTGGGTGTGTTTGTGTGTGTCCTGCGGTGGGTTGGCACCCTGCCCGGGATTGGTTCCTGCCTTGTGCCCTGTGTTGGCTGGGATTGGCTCCAGCAGACCCCCGTGACCCTGTGTTCGGATTCAGCGGGTTGGAAAATGGATGGATGGATGGACATCTTGCCTGAAGAAAGGGTCTGAGTTGCCTCGAAAGCTTGCATATTGTAATCTTTTTATTTAGCCAATTAAAGGTGTCATTTTCCTTGACTTCTCACTACATTTATAATGGCTAACACGGTACAACACCCTAGTATTAAAAGCTGTTTGAAAGAGTGGTTTCCCTGCAGCTTAACCAGCCATAGGGAATGAGGCATAGTGCAAATGGTCACGGTAAAGACAATAAAATTAGTAACCCTAACACAGTCAAGACATTTTGTAAATGTAAAGAGTCCACCAGCCTCTGCTTACAGCTTATGGTCAAGGACTCCATTAACAGCATCCAGGCAATCGAGCAGAACCCATAGTCACCTCAACTCCAGTCATTTATCGAGTCTGCCACATACTCAATGCTCATACCAAGAAGAGGAGCTTTCTCATCAATGTCATCTAAAGGTAGTGTCACCTAATTATTTCTTTAGAGGGTAATACCATGAACATGTTTATAACACTGAGGCCATAGGGAAAAATAGAAAGGAAGAATTAGATTTCACGCTCGGCAATATTATCATTAAAACCCCAAAAAAAGCAAGAAATGTGCATGCGTAGAGTCAGAATGCTGCAAGGAGCAAGGTCTCCTTTCAAGGTTAAAGCAATAGCATACTGGAGCATGAAATCCAATTTTCAAGGAAGCAAAAGACAGCAAATGAGGCATTATAACAGGCTGCATGCCTGTTAATACAGGTGTTTTGTGAAACAAGCAAGTTGTCAGCAAATACAGATCAGTAAAAACAGGGAGGACTTGGGGAAAAATAGAAAAGAAACAATCTACAGATCAGAGATGATTCTTGTGGATTACTGACAGAATTGCCATTACAATTCATCATTGAAGAAATAAAGTTTATGACTCACCTTTCAACACAGCAGTTAACAAATATGAGTTTTGAGAAACGATTAAAAAACATTAATGGCCCCTTTGGATTTTCTTTTATTTATTTTTTCTGCTCTCAATTTGTCAAACAGACTTTGCATTCGTGGAAGTCTTTTCAATTTATGGTGTAATGTCACTTGACCTTTATCGAAATTACAGATCAGTTGTATTCATTTAAGAAAGGCTAGCATTTCGATCTATCAACAGTATTTCGAAAAGTGTGTGATATTAGAGTGAGACCATCTTGTTTCTTTTGACCCGTAATTGGTTTGTCAATTTAATTCCCTGTTTTGCCTTCTTCACTGCTGCCTGTAATCATCTTCTTCTTTTTGTCCATCCTGGCTCTCTCTGATTAAAGATTTTTTTAAGATCTCTAGGAATTTAATCAATTTCAGATCCTATAACTCTTCTTCAACAGAAATTATGAGGAGAACTCCTAGTATGCTATAAATTAGGGTGTCCAGAATTCCAATGTTGACATCCAGGACATATTAAAGCACATGCATAGATATGAACATGAAAGACTGATCAATGTAAGCACAATTTTATTGTTTAATTATTATTAAGTGCTTCTTTCATTTCAAAAATCAGTGCTACTTCAATGCAACTGACAGTCATAATCTGTGATTTTTGCTTTTATATGGTCATTTATGAAAAATGTTTCAACTAGGCTCACTGAAAACGAAGCATCATGGGAGTTCATTGATCCAGAATTTTGAGTTTGAATCCCACATCCAGTCATTGCATGTGTGCAGTTTTCTTGCCTTCCTGTGTGTTTTTCTCTTCATAGTGGGCTTTGTTATTGACTGCAGCCCTATCCGACCTCCCCCTGATGCTGCCCAGAATAGACTCTGGCTGCCCAGGATGCTAAATTAGATTAAAGGAATAAATCACCCAAAAATGATATATTTTTATATGTTACTATTCTATGTTTGTAGTGATGGCTGAAAAAATATTATTTATCTCATGTTTTCATGCAAATCATGTAACGACTGTACAGGGCGCAAAAGTTTTAAGTAAGATGGAATCAGGAGACAAAACGTATACGAAGGGTGTTGTGTCGTAGTTAAGGCTTTGGACTTGAAGCCCTGAGGTTGTGGTTTCCAATCCTGCTACTGACACTGTGCGACCCTGAGTAAGTCACCTGACCAGCCTGTGCTCCAATTGTATCATAAATGTTTTAAGTTGCCTTGGATAAAGGTGTCAGCCAAATAAGTAAATGTAATACGAGCCAAGGTAGGAGGATAAGAGTCAAGTACTCAGTGGCCAAGACGTGAGAAAAACCGTAAATCGAGAGACATAGCAAGAGAATCAAAAACTTGAATATTTCATGAAGCTTAAGCCAAAATGCAAGATAGAATTCAAAGAACAGAAAGCAGCTCATAGCCAGAGAGATCGTTAACAACAGTGATATTTTAAAGTTTTGAATTAGTCGCAAACTCGCACAGTAAGAGAATATATAGCACTGACCTTTGTATGGCATCATGTGCTGCACAATCCTGGATGTCTCGCAGCCTTGATTCTATTGGGGTTATTGCTGTTTCGTGATTTGTGGTTGACAGGTTCCTATTGTGATCATTTTCCATTAACAAGCAGTCAATACCAGTCAGGAGGATAGAAAAGAAAAAGAATGAAAACATGAAGAAGCAGCTGCTGTTGGACTTGCAGGTGTGTTTAGAAATCTAAATTTGCCAAACTTCCAGTAAGCCCACTAACGTTACACTAAAAATAAATTTTACTGAAGTAATGGAGATACATTATGTGTAATAGTTTTTATGCTGAGTGTTTCATAGATATTCTCTGATGTTACGGTACCCAGCTGACATATGCTTGTGGATTATTTATTAAATCCAAATCATATTATGTGATATAATCTACAGTTAAATTCTGCTCTGTACTTGTAATATTTTTATTTTAATATTATAATGTATTGAGGATTACTCATGTTCTGTTCTGTGTATTGTATTGTATTGTATTGTAATGTATTGACCCCCTTCTCTTTGACACCCACTGCACGCCCAACCTACCTGGAAAGGGGTCTCTCTTTGAACTCCCTTTCCCAAGGTTTCTTCCATTTTGTTTTCCCTACAAGGGTTTTTTTTGTGAGATTTTCCTCGTCTTCTTAGTACTAGGGTGCTGTACCGTGTTAGCCATTATGAATGTAGAGAAAAGCCAAGCAAAATGACACCTTTTATTGGCTAACTAGAAAGATTACAATATGCAAGCTTTCGAGGCAACTCAGGCATCTTACCTGAAGAAGGGGCCTGAGTTGCCTCGAAAGCTTGCATATTGTAATCTTTCTAGTTAGCCAATAAAAGGTGTCATTTTGCTTGGCTTTTCTCGTCTTCTTAGAGAGTCAAGGCTGGGGGGCTGTCAAGAGGCAGGGCCTGTTAAAGTCCATTGCGGCACTTCTTGTGTGATTTTGGGCTATACAAAAATAAATTGTAATTGTATTATATTTATTACCTTCATATTGACCTTAAGAACGACACACGTTATTGAAGGCTGCTAACGTTAGTCAATATATGAAGTGCTCTGTGGGTTGTTACACTCAGGACACGTTTGCAAATTTCACTAACACACACACAGGCTCTCTTACTTACTAGTTAGTCATTGGCTGAATTGTGGAAAGGCACCATGCAAGCAACGTGGACAAACAATACAGAGAAATGAGCTCAGATTAACTTCAATTGTTGGTTAATTTTACTTGCTGTTAACATCGTTGATTCAGTTAATGTCTTGTTGCTATCTGTTGTCAATGGAAGAACAAAATGAAGTCTTCATAAATTAAGTTTAGGTGATGTATTCACTTGTTCATTTGTTAAATATCTAAAAATTCAGTTTTATTTTGACCCAGTAGTTACTGCATTAAGTAAGTTTATTAAGCATGTTCAATAGTAGTAGTTGTACTAGTTTTTATTATTAGTAGTAGTAGTAGTAATAGTAGTAGTTATATTTTATATTGTTATTGCTGTTATTAGTGGTAGTAGTAGTATTGTATATTTTATTAATATTATTAGTAGTAGTAATGGTAAAATTGTTTTTGTATCAGACATCACAAGTTATACTGTTGGCTGTATCAAGTAAAATTGTAACATCACATTGATACCCTTGACCATTATTATTATTATTATTACTTAATAGAAAAGAAACAAATCAATTGGTATATCATTGCCATTACATAGCATTAATGTCCAAATCCATGGATTGTCCTCTGGATTGCAGCGACCCTCCCAGTTATAGTGGCATCTGTTTTTCCAAACTGAAGCTCATCAGCACGTACTTGAGGTCATCCATGGCACAAGAACGTATAAGCAGCTTGGCTATCATCAGCATCAACTCAGGCCTCACTCAGGAGCGGTTGTGTGTTGATCTAACAGAGGACTTTGCCTCCAGAAAATGTAGACATGTGCTGTTGTGATATGCAACAAAGAGGCTGAAGGAGCCCCTAAACAGTTACTTTAAAGTTTTGATTATTTTAATTCTTTGAGTGCTGAATATTTTTTTTACATAAAGCATAGTTTTCTGAAAAGCAATGGTTTAACACAGAAATCAACATAAAACATCTGTTGCTGCATGCTGTGGCTGCTAGTTTGCCAAGAATGTGCAACAGGCTTGCTGCCAGGCTGTCTTTGTGTGGCTGGGACATGGTCGCAGTGCATTCCAATCTGGTTTAGATAGATAGATAGATAGATAGATAGATAGATAGATAGATAGATAGATAGATAGATAGATAGATAGATAGATAGATAGATAGATAGATAGATAGATAGATAGATAGATAGATAGATAGATAGATACTTTATTAATCCCAATGGGAAATTCACATTTTCCAGCAGCAGCATACTGATACAATAAATAATATTAAATTATGGTTTCTACCTCTTATCATTGTTAAGTGGCACTCCTCCCTGGCGAACAGTGCCATAGGCGTGTCAGCTACATGAACCCGTTCACCACCATGATTAGCAGGGGACCAGTCAGCTGAAGCTGGAACCTCACATTCGTTTTCGATCACTTGTATCAAAATCGGAGTCTGACAGTCATAGTTCAATTTAGAGAGAATAGGCAAAACGTCGTCCATAGAGTATTTTGCTTTACATGTCTGCTTTGATCTCGTGCCATTTTTACCGTTGTTTGTGCCTTGCTGCTCACGGTTGTGCAGGAAATCTCGGTCAAAACCAATAAAGCTAACTTTCCTTCTAGCAACGAGAGTCCAACTATAACATAACAGTTGGTTTTGTTACAGTGTACAGTTGATTACCATTGTCAGCTCCTTCTTTTGACAAAAGTCGACATCAGCCCTGAAAGAATTAATAAACAGATCTTATTTGATTTTACAAAGTTATAGTTAAGTTGGTGATGTGTGTTTTATGTTTAATTTTTATTTACTTATATACATTGTTTATTGTTTGAATTAAAGTGGTTATAAGGAATACTAATGTAGTGGATTTAGGGAGAGGCAAGTTGAGGAGTATGGGAGGTGGGGGTCCCAAGATAATGATTCTGTTTAGAGCCCCAGTTTGGCTAAGGGCAGCGACTGAAAACATCCTAAGTCAAATGACAGACCAGGCCATTAAATTCCTTGACCTCTAAAACACCCATTACATTAGCAACCAAGAAAAAAATAAATGAATAGAAATAAAATGAATAATAAAGTCCTTATCATCATGACAGAATAGAGATAACATAATTTTGGATAGAATAGGCATCTATGGTGACCAGCATTGGAGAACAGCAAACAATATTATGTCCACAAAAATATTCCACCTTACTAGTGTTGCACAGTCCACGTTGCTTTCATTGAGTTGTATGCCTATAAAATCCCAAACACATTTATTTCTACATAAATATTGTTAAATAAATCACTTCTGGGGAAAGCTCTTGTCGTAACAGAACACGCTAAAACACAACCATGCATTTAAGTAGTAGACCCGCCTCCCTCCTCTTTCATTGGTCAGTAGTCCAGTCCAGCAACAGCTTCCTCATTACTGACATGTGCTTTACGTTATAACAATAAAGAGTGCGCACAGAGAGACAACTGAAACTAAAGAGTGCAAATGCTAATGAAAATATTATCAGGAATCAATCATAACTCGTTCTTGTGCATATCTGAGGTGCTCCATGAAGTAGGAGGTCTCTTTACGTGTGCAGTTTCATACACTGCTGCTAAATAATCCCAAGATACTCCAGTTGTGGCTCAATGTTATAAATAGAACAAAACAACCTGAACCTGCTTGCTGGTAGTCAAAAAGTTGAAAAAGTGAAACAGTTGAAAGATTACAAGTGCCAGTAAACCTACCAAAGGACACAATATAATAACCTACAAAGAAATTAGAAAAAAAAAAAAAAAAAAAAAGCAAGGTGGCCGAAACGAGATTCATAATGAATATAACAAAAGAAAAATGAAAAACAGTGGGAGCCCACTAAGTGAACCAATCATTCCGAGGTTTATACCACACATATCATATCATGAAGACCTAGAAGAGCAAGTAGCTGGGAGCTGTTCCACTGGATTCCAGACCCTTCCATGTGACACAATGCATTTCGAAGAAGAATGTCTTCTTCAGGGCACAGCCTACTAATTTTAAACTTAGAAAGAATAATAAAATAGACTAAACATGTAAAAGAAAATATACAACTCAAACAACAGAGTAACAGAAAGGATTAAACTACCTATTGTATGAGGTCAGGTGATTACACAAACTTGTAATCAGGGCCATTTCTAGCATTTAGGGGGCCCTATGCATGATTCTGTCTGGGGGTACCTATTCTGTAAAACTACAATGGGGGGCAGAGTTCAAATCCTTTAAAATGATCCGTGGTAATGTATCAATCTCTTACATTTTAAGAAGAAAACAATCTAGATTTGTAAATCTAAATTTCAAATTAATGATCTCAAGGTGACACAAGCAATTTAAACCTACAGAAAATGACAATAAAAGGTAAACAATGAGGTTTCTCTAGATCTATAAATTCAACAGATGCACCATCTTCCTCAAATTTTCAATCATACTAATACAGGAATTTATTTTTTTAATAAATATAACTAAACATCTGGGGTGGGTTGGCGCCCTGCCGGGTTTGGTTCCTGCCTTGCGCCCTGTGCTGGCTGGGATTGGCTCCAGCAGACCCCCGTGACCCTGTAGTTAGGATATAGCGGGTTGGGAAATGACTGACTGACGGACTAACTAAACATTGCAATGTACAGTGTCCTTTTAAAGTTTACAGCCAATTTCAAAACTGTCACCTTCAGACTTCTTCTGCTTTTATCTTTTTCGAGTAATAAACACAACAGACAATTAATGATATAGAGTGATATAGGGGGAGAGAATCATTATGATCGCAGTGATCAGCAATCCGACAGAGAGAGAAAGAAAGAGACAGAGAGCTGAATAACAAGGCTCTTTACAGCTTACAATTAAAATATTTAGCCGTTGCAGAGTTGGCAGAAGTACAGAAATGCACTACTTAAGTAAAAGTCTATAAAAATACAAAAAAAAAATTCAAAAGTCAAAGTATACGTTAATCTCATTTACTCAAATAAAAGTATAAAAATGCATGTTCTTAAGTTGGGCGGCACGGTGGCGCAGTGGGTAGCGCTGCTTCCTCGCAGTTAGGAGACTCGAGTTCACTTCCCAGGTCCTCCCTGAGTGGAGTTTGCATGTTCTCCCCGTGTCTGCGTGGGTTCCCTTCTCTGTACTCTGGTTTCCTCCCACAGTCCAAAGACATGCAGGTTAGGTGTATTGGCGATTCTAAATTGGCCCTGGTGTGTGTGTGTGTGTGTGTGTGCGCCCTGTGTTGGGCTGGCACCCTGCCAGGGGTTTGTTTCCTGCCTTGTGCCCAGTGTTGGCTGGGATTGGCTCCAGCAGACCCCCGTGACCCTGTAGTTAGGATATAGCGGGTTGGATAATGGATGTTCTTAAGTTAACTTTTAAGTATAAAAGTAAAAATCTCCTTTAGTTGAAACTTGCTCTGATTAAGAATTAGATATAAGAAAGATGTTTAGTAAACAATTATTTAGTTCAAGGGGTAAAAGTGAAAATACATAATTCAGTGAAAACAAGCATTCATTAAGTGCTTCAGTTACAAGTCTTATAAATTGCTTTTACATCTAATAACTTGAATTAATTAATATTAAACTTAATTGTAATATTAAAATTAATTTGACTTGAATTTATCTTATTTCTTTGGCTTCCATTCCAGTTAATTATCTCCACCTATCTCTGCCATCTGATATCATTATCAACATTAGACTATATATGCGTATGTGCGTATTTATATATACAGCATATATATATATATATATATATATATATATATAAACATAAATAAAAATCTGTTTTGCACGCTCATGCGCGCACCATATTTAGATTAACTTAGTAGCCTATCCCAATAATGTCACTGAAAAATCATATTTGTCTAATATTCATAGTTTACTTTAATTGACGTTTAGTTATCATTTTATTAATCAATATATCCAAAAGGCAAGTCAAACAAAAGTTCACGTGAGCACGCTTACCTCTATGTGTTTATTAAGATCGGAGGGTGAATTTTGAATGCTATCACCTCGTGTTTTGATGGCTGGCACAAAAGGGAACGCATTCACTGAGGCTCATTTCTGTGCCAACCATCTGAATGGGGAATATTTTCTGACCTACTTGTATCTTCAGTCTCATTAATCAGTCAAGTGCATGACATTGGTTTGACCATATCTGCACTGTTTAAATCACCGCAGTAGCTTCCTGTGCTGTTCCTTTTGCTTCTCTCCCCCGTGGTTAATGTTTTGTATACGAAGAAATCAAAGATGTAAAATGAGCAAATAAATAAATAATGGGGTAGTCCCTCAATTTTGCATATATATGCGAATCATTTAATAAAATTATCTGACCTAGTTTCCTCTGTTTTTCGGATGCAGAAACTTGTTGGTAAGATAGTAAGTTACGGATATTTTTTTATTGAAGGGAGCACAGATTTTTTTTTCCTTTGAAATGTGGTGAGTTAAAGTAAAAAGTCTTAAACAAATAAAATACTCAAGTAAAGATACAGATAGCCTACATGACAATTCTACTTAAGAACAGTAACAAAGTTGTTTTACTTTGTTACTTCCCACCTCTGATCCATTGCAACATCGTTAACAAATGCTTAACCTTTATTCTTAAGTTCCTTTTCCCAGAGAGTCTTCTCGGTGATTTCAACATCCATATTGACACCCCCACATCAAAACTGAGAAATGAATTCTGATCCTTACTGGACTGCTTTGACTTGACACAACATGTTGATTTTCCCACCTACTCTGGTGGTCATATATTGGATCTGATCTGTACTTCTGGACTATCTGTTGCCAATACGTACAGCACTGATTTGGGACTCTCTGACCATAAAGCAGTATTTTTCACTGTTTCACTGCCTTTCCCTATTCTAACTTGGTAAACAACAAATTTCTTTCCGAAACCTTAAAAATATCTGTCCCTCTATCCTTTCTGGATCCATTTCTGATCTTTTACTGTATTCATCTATTCCGTCAACACTAGATAGTCTTGTTGACCACTATAACTCAGCCCTTCATTCAGCATTAGATAAAACAGCTCCTTTAAAACATAAGGAGGTTTCCTTTAAGCGTTCAGCTCCTTGGTATAACTCAGAATTGCGATCTATGAAAGCAGCTGGCCGATGCCTTGTGAGAATGTCACGTAAGACTGGCCTCACCGTCCACATCCAGGTTTTCTCTGACCACCAAAGAGCTTACAGAGAAGCACTAACTTCTGCCATGAACACTCATTATGGCAGAATAATAGAAAGTGGCCATGATAACCCAAGGGTTTTGTTCTCTGTAGTTAATAAACTACTCAAACCCGCATCTGGCCCAACTACCTCTTCTACTGAAGTCTGTGAGAAATTCCTCCACTTTTTCCGTAATAAAATTAAAGATCTAAATAATTCAACTAACTTAAATACATCATCTGTTTATATCTCTCCCTGTTTTCCCACTCCATCCAGCTCCTTCTCTAAGTTCTCACCAGTCACATCTGCATTTGTTAATGACCTGCTTTGTAAGATGAGGCTGACTACTTGTGTACTGGACCCCATCCCCACCACACTACTTAAATCCTGCCTTCATGCCATAATCCTGACTGTTACAACAATAATAAACTCATCCCTTGACACTGGCTCTGTGCCGCTCACTTTTAAAATCACTTCTGTAACCCCAATGTTAAAAAAGTCTGGTCTTGATGCTGATAATCTTAACAATTTTTGGTCTATTTACCACTTACCTTTTCTGAGCATGTTGTAGCTTCCCAACTCACCAACTACTTAACCTCTAATAATCTGATGGAACCCTTTCAGTCTGGTTTCAAAGCACAGCACAGCTGTGAAACTGCTCTGCTACGGGTAACAAATGATTTGCTTATGGCAGCAGACACAGGACAAACCAGCATATTAATTCTGTTAGACCTCAGTGCAGCATTTGACACTCAGGTCAGACATGACATCCTACTGTCCAGAATGGAGAACATGCTGGGTATCTCTAGCACTGCCCTCCAGTGGTTCAAGTCCTATCTGACTGATAGGCAAGAGTTTGTTAGTCTTGACAACAGCAGATCCAGCTCAGCGCCAGTCACACAAGGAGTTCCTCAGGGCTCTGTCCTCGGCCCTCTTCTCTTCTGGATTTATATGCTTCCCCTTGGCCATATTATTCGTATCTTTGGACTGGGTTATCATTTTTATGCAGAAAATACTCAACTCAATTTCAATGTTAAAAGTGGAACTTCATCAGAGCTCTCTCAGCTCACAACTTGCCTCAGTGAAATTAAAACCTGGATGGAGCAGAACTCTTTAAAATTAAATTGCAACAAAACTGAACTCCTGCAAATTGGGACTAAAGTGCAACTTAATAAAATGAGCTCCTTCCCAGTCTATCTTGGCGGTGATCTCATCAGACCTGCCTCTACTGCAAAGAATCTTGGTGTCATTTTTGATTCCTCCCTTTCTTATTCCGCCCACATAAATCACATTAAGAAACATTCTTACTTTCACCTCTTTAACATATCACATGTTCGCTCCTTCCTCTCCTTCTCTAATGCTGAGAAATTTGTCCATGCTTTTATCACATCCCGCATCGATTATTGTAATTCCCTACTGGCAGGTGCCCCTTCTAATCTTATATCACAGCTCCAGCTTATTTAAAACTCGGCTGCAAGAGTCCTGACATGGACCAGCAGCAGCGAGCACATCACACCCATCCTGCGCCCACTAAGGTCCTCTGATTCTGGCAATCTTGTTGTACCCCTCACTAATCTACACTCTATGGGTGACAGGGCCTTCAGCTGTACAGCGCCCTGACTCTGGAATGACCTACCGAAATTAATCAGGTCAGCTGACTCCTTGAATTCTTTTAAAAAACAACTCAAAACTCATCTGTTCAGGAAGGCTTATAGCTCTACTTGACTTCATTACCCTTCTCTCAGTTTACTTCTCTGTCAAGATGCTCATGTAACCTGTATGTGTGTGTGCGAGACCATCAATTATGTTGTCTATTAGGCTTTTCTCTGAATTTACTATCTTACTCTTCTTTATTTATTTATCTGGTTTAGTACAATGCTATGTACTGTATACCCTGCCGTTTTTTTCTTAAACTCTGTGAAATGCCTTGAGCATGGGAAAGGCACTATATAAATAAAACGTGTTATTATTATTCTGTGCACAGCTTTCTTCTTCTTCGTTTCTTCTTTTTACGTTTTTCAGCACCAGAGGGATAAGCCTTTTTTGATGCCATCTTAGGTATCAATGTGGCATTGGCTACTGTTATTTTCCTCCTCACATGATGTGTGGTTGTCAGTGGGTCATCCCATCATACTCATTGCATGACACGAGAGCCTAGTGATAATCATTGATTTTGAATTGATTTTCCCATAAACACAAGCCACAGCTTCCTTATCATCGCAGCTTAGTTTTGTTTATATCCTACATTTAATTTATAAGCGTATTCGTCCTTCATTAAACACATGACGGGACTTAGCTGGCCACAAGTAAACAGATAATGTTAATACTCCCCAAATATATTGAGGCTGAACTGAATCTACATAGCCCGCATATAGCAAGAAACGACTGTGCTTGTAATCTTTCAATTGTTTCACTTTTTCAATTTTTGTAATGGTAAATTCAAATAGGAATTTTAGTAGTTTTCATCTTGTTGATGTATTGGAACCTTATAAAACTATACGTTAATTGTGCATTGATTTAACTATTAGGGCGGCACAGTGGTGCAGTGGGTAGCACTGCTGCCTCGCAGTTGGGTGATCTGGGGACCTGGGTTTGCTTCCCGGGTCCTCCTTTGCGTGGAGTTTGCATGTTCTCCCTGTGTCTGCGTGGGTTTCCTCCGGGCGCTCCGGTTTCCTCCCACAGTCCAAAGACATGCAGGTTAGGTGGAGTGGCGATCCTAAATTGGCTCTAGTGTGTGCTTGGTGTGTGGGTGCATTTGTGTGTGTCCTGCGGTGGGTTGGCACCCTGCCCAGGATTGGTTCCTGCCTTGTGCCCTGTGTTGGCTGGGATTGGCTCCAGCAGACCCCCGTGACCCTGTGTTCGGATTCAGCGGGTTGGAAAATGGATGGATGGATGGATTTAACTATTACATGTTTCTCATTGCACTTCATTATTAATTATTAATTGAGTTTTGGTATTTGTATGCATTACTTTTCCCATATGTAAATTTAGTTTCTTTCTTCTTCTTTCTTCACCCCTCACATTTTTGTAAATATTTTATTATATCTTTTCATGGAACAACACTAAAGATATGACACTTTGAAACAATGTAAAGTAGTTTGTGTACAGCTTGTATAACAGTGTAAATTTGCTGTCCCCTCAAAATAACTCAACACACAGCCATTAATGTCTAAACTGCTAGCAACAAAAGTGAGTACTCCCTTAAATGAAAAATGTCCAAATTGTGCCCAAAGTGTCAATATTTTGTGTGGCCAAAATTATTTTCCAGCACTGCCTTAACTCTCTTGGGCATGGAGTTCACTAGAGCTTCACAGGTTGCCACTGGAATCCTCTTCCACTCCTCCATGACGACAGCACGGAGCTGGTGGATGTTAGAGACCTTGCATTCCTCCACTTTCTGTTTGAGGATGCCCCACAGATGTTCAATAGGGTTTAGGTCTGGAGACATGCTTGGCCAGTCCAGCATCTTTACCCTCAGTTTCTTTAGCAAGGCAGTGGTCGTCTTGGAGGTGTATTTGGGGTCGTTATCATGCTCTGCTTCAGTATGTCACAGTACATGTTGGCATTCATGGTTCCCTCAATGAACTGTAGCTCCCCAGTGCCGGCAGCACTCATGCAGCCCCAAACCATGACACTCCACCACCATGCTTGACTGTAGGCAAGCTACACTTGTCTTTGTACTCCTCGCCTGGTTGCCGCCACACACACTTGACGAAATCAGAACTAAACAAGTTTATCTTGGTCTCATCAGACCACAGGACATGGTTCCAGTAATCCATGTCCTTAGTCTGCTTGTCTTCAGTAAACTGTTTGCGGCTTTCTTGTGCATCATCTTTAGAAGAGGCTTCCTTCTGGGACGACAGCCATGCAGACCAATCTGATGCAGTGTGCGGCGTATGGTCTGAGCACTGACAAGCTGACCCCCTACCCCTTCAACCTCTGCAGCAATGCTGGCAGCACTCATACATCTATTTTTAAAAGACAACCTCTGGATATGATGCTGAGCACGTGCACTCAACTTCTTTGGTCAACCTTGGTGAGGCCTGTTCTGAGTGGAACCTGTCCTGTTAAACTGCTGTATGGTCTTGGCCACCGTGCTGCAGCTCAGTTTCAGGATGTTGGCAATCTTCTTATAGCCTAGGCCATCTTTATGTAGAGCAGCAATTCTTTTTTTCAGATCCTCAGAGAGTTCTTTGCCATGAGGTTCCATGTTGAACTTCCAGTGACCAGTATGAGAGAGTGTGAGAGCGATAACACCAAATTTAACACAACTGCTCCCCATTCACACCTGAGACCTTGTAACACTAATGAGTTAGGGGCACACACTGATACAGCGCATTGCCGCACCCACCATATGACAAACCAACTCAGGATACCAGATTGGGACCCAAGTGTAGCCATGCAACAGGTGACACCTCAGCACGACACAAACTCAGATGGAATGGAACCAGTCTGAGTTTTTTCATGGTGGCCAGAGTGCCACCATGAAAGGCCTACA
This sequence comes from Erpetoichthys calabaricus, assembly GCF_900747795.2. Lineage (NCBI taxonomy): Eukaryota > Metazoa > Chordata > Cladistia > Polypteriformes > Polypteridae > Erpetoichthys > Erpetoichthys calabaricus. The sequence goes on from NC_041403.2 coordinate 23,038,127, forward strand.
TGCAGGGCTGAATGCAGATTAATGTCATAACCATCACCGAGCAATTGCAGGTTAAGGGCTTTGCTCAAGGGCCCAACGGAGTAGAGTCACGTTTGCCATTTACAGGATTTGAACTGGCAACCATTTGATTGCCAGGGTAAATCCCTAGCCTAAGAGCCACCAGTCTGCCCCTTTAATAAGGATTGTAACTAGACAAATAAATGAATGAAGTATTTTTTGTGTCCCTATTATGTAGTGAGTAAAATGCAATTTAATTTCATTCATCATTTTTGCACATTTCGCATACAGCACAGGTAAATATGTAATTGTGTTCTGCATTTTCGATAAGGCAAGTGAATAGGAATAAAATAATAATAATTTAATTTATATAACACCTTATCATACATTTAAATGCAACTCAAGGTGTTTTCCACAGATTAATCAACAAAAACAAAGATATACCATAGTTACTTGGATATTTTCATTTATTAATGCTACAGTAATTTCTAATAAATGAAAGTATACTAACTAGAAAATCAACCTGGGCATTGATAAACAAAATGTAAACACTAAAGTACAAATAGATAAATAGATTAAAATAAGTAGATTCATATAATAGTTTATAGAAGAATCAAGAGACAAATAGAAGAGCACTCCATGGATTACAAAACATTTTCACTGTTCCATGGGTTTACTTTCAGACTAGGGGGGCTTAATAACAGGCTGTAGAGGGGATGCAGTCTTTTTACAATATACTTTAATTATAAGGGACTTGGAAATAAAAAAGCAGGTGATGCTGTCTGTTAAGATTCCCAGTTTAAGCTAAGATTCGCATTCTTCTAGATTTTTCCAGCTGTGCTTTCTCTGTACACCAATGTTAGTTCACCTGTTTGGGCACAGAGGCTGCTAAATTGTTCCTTGCTTTCTGATGGAAGACCTCTGATTAAATCACTTTGAAGCACCAGCTCTCTTCTTTCTATAATTTGATTCACCTCGAGTAATAGATGGGTAATGGCACTTCAGCTGAAACTGTTCAGTGTTGGGATTTTGCAGCTTTTGTGGTAACATCCTTTACTACCAGAAATTCATGATATGGTTGGGTTCCTTGTTCAGATATGTGGGTGTGGTGAGCTGGCATCTCCATTGTTTCTGGTGGTATGGCATGAAAATTAGGACAGTTGCCTTTGGGATTTGTAATTTTTTTTGTAGTCACTTCTTGCTGTTAACCATACTTTATTCTTTAATCACACTAATAAAAATGTAAATTTTAAGGGCAGTGACACTGTCAAAGTGGAGAAATATATCTGTGTCTATCCAAACCAGAAGCCCTGGATGAGCCCTGGTGAGCTAAGATGGCGGCGCCCGTGCAGGCTGCTGCTTACAGAGCTCCTGAGTCCGCAGTGTTTAGCGTTAATCTTTGTTCGTCTTTGTCAACTAGTATAAGTAAAAAAGTAGATTTAAGTGATAGCAGTACGCAGACATACATTTACGAGCAGCAAATCCTCATCGATTTCTGAAGAAACTGAGCCGAAATATCCAGTGAGGTGACAGAGACACTCTACAGCCTTTCCTTACTTCCGCAACCTGAGAAGCTGAGCTGGCGAAAACGCAAGCACAGCTATTGGAAGCAGAAACGAGGTAAACACGGCGGTGTTAGCACAAGGCTAAAAACTAACCCAACCAGACCTGCGATACCGTCTATTCTGCTTGCGAACATCCGATCGCTGGACAACAAGCTGGATTATATAAAGCTGCAGCGGGCCAAGCAGTGGGAAATGAGAGACTGTTCCATCTTTATTTTCACTGAGACATGGCTCCAGGAAAACATTGCAGACTCGGCCATCCAGCTAGACAGACTGACCATCTTCCGAGCGGACAGACATGCCTCTTTGTCCGGTAAGACCCGCGGGTTGGGGGATGGGGACTGTGTGTTTATGTGAACAGAGAGTGGTGTACGAACGCTGCCTCAGTTGTGCGACACTGCTCCCCGCTGATAGAGGTTTTATCAGTAAGGTGTCGGCCTTTCTACCTGCCAAGGGAATACAGTTGCATGCTGGTGGTTTCCGTCTACCTCCCGCCTAGCGCAAATGCTAACCAGGCGCTAGCAGAACTCTACGAGATCATCAGCAAACTGCAAACGATGCACCCTGAGGCATTTTCCATTATTGCTGGAGACTTCAATCATCCCAACTTGAAGTCATTTCTTCCAAAATTCTTCCAGGATGTGAACTTTGCTACTAGAGGGGGAAGCTGTCTGCACAATGTTTACAGGAGTGCTCCTTATGCCTACAAGGCCCTACCCCACCCCCACCTCGGCTGCACAGATCATATCAGCGTTTTTATGGTCCCTGCATACAAGTCCGTGCTGAAGCGCACTAAACCAGCCCACAAGAGCATCAGAGTATGGCAGGTTGGTGCTGTTTCAGATCTCCAAGACTGCTTCGAATTGACAGACTGGGACATTTTCAGAGAGGCTGCTATGAATGGTAACTCCATCAATCTGGAGGAGAACACAGACTCTGTGACTGGCTACATCTCCAAATGCATAGAGGATGTTACTGTTACCAAGGATGTTACCGCAAGAATCAACCAAAAGCCCTGGATGACAAGAGAAATGCACAAGCTGCTCAAGATCAGACATGCAGCCTACAGATCTGGAGACAAGGCCATCCTCAGGGTGACTAGAGCCAACCTGTCTCGTGCTATAAGGAGAGCTAAGTGGGCATACGCGCAGAGGATCAACAAACAATTCAGCAGCACCAGAGACACACGTCGTATGTGGCAGGGCACTCAGACAATTACAAACTACAAGCCCAACCCACACAGCAGTGATGGTGATGCCTCCCTTCCAGATGAGCTGAACAACTTCTTCGCACGGTTTGAGGCGCAGAACAAAGAGCCTGCGAGAAAAGCAACACCTCCCTCAACTGACCAGGTACTCTGTCTCTCCATAAATGACGTGAAGAGGACCCTATCCAGAGTCAATCCACACAAGGCTGCAGGACCTGACAACATACCTGGTCGTGTGCTCAAAGAATGTGCCAGTCAACTGGCTGGTGTCCTCACAGACATCTTCAACACATCTCTGAGCCAGTCGTCAGTCCCAGCATGCTTCAAGTCACCCACCATCATACCAGTGCCAAAGAAGTCATCAGTGACATGCCGGAATGACTACCGACCAGTTGCACTCACACCAATCATAATGAAGTGCTTCGAAAGGTTAGTCATGTCACACATAAAGACTAATCTCCCTGCCTCCCTTGACCCTGTTCAGTTTGCATACCGCTCAAACAGGTCAATTGAGGATGCCATATGCTCTCCCCTTCACCTCTCCCTGACACATCTGGATAAAAAAGACACATATGTCAGGATGCTATTCATAGACTTTAGCTCTGCCTTCAACACAATCATCCCTCTAAAGGTGGTTGTAAAACTGAGCAGGTTGGGCCTGAACACCACCCTCTGCAATTGGATCCTGGACTTCTTGACAGAGAGGCCCCAGTCAGTTCGGATAGGCTACAACACTTCCAGCATCATCACACTGAGCACTGGAGCACTGCAGGGCTGTGTGCTTAGTCCACTGCTCTTCACCCTGCTGACTCACGACTGCACAGCCACGCACAACACCAACCACATCATCAAGTTTGCGGATGATACAACGGTGCTGGGACTGATAAGCAGGGATGATGAAACAGCATACAGAGATGAGGTGGAACGGCTGTCTGCATGGTGTGAAGACAACAATCTATCTCTAAATGTCGACAAGACAAAAGAGATAATTGTGGACTTCAGAAAATCACTTCCTGCCCACATCCCACTCAGCATCAACGGTTTAGATGTGGAGACTGTTAGGAGTACCAAGTTCCTCGTGTGCACATAACTGAGGAACTTACGTGGACACATAACACCTCATCACTAATCAAGAAAGCCCAGCAGAGACTACACTTCCTGAGGCGACTGAAGCGAGCAAGTTTTCCCCCTTCCATCCTCACCATGTTCTACAGAGGCACCATTGAGAGTGTTCTGACCAGCTGCATCACTGTCTGGTATGGCAACTGCAACATATCTGACTGCAAGCACCTGCAAAGGATAGTGAAGACAGCACAGAACATTATTGGGGTGTCTCTCCCTTCACTACAGGACATATTTTACAAACACAGTGTCCGCAAGGCCTGCAGCATTGTGCAGGACCCCTTACACTCCTCACATGGACTTTTCACACTTCTGCCATCCAAAAGAAGATACTGCAGCATCAGAGCCAGATCTGCCAGGCTGCGGGAGAGTTTTTACCCCCAAGCTGTTAGACTCCTTAACACCAGGCTGCCCCCTGGGACCTTCCACACGGCCTCAACCACCTCTAAAAACAGAACTTTCATACATGTGAGCCACTGTCCTGCAAAGACGAGTGTGCAGGTAGAAAAGAACTGAAAATCTCATACTGACCTTTAAGTATTTTGACACTCTTGTTATCCTTCTGCTGTGAAACATTCTGACCTGTCATTGTTTACACGTCTTAAACAACTCTTATCATACACTGATAATTTCTGTATTATCTACTGTATATCTATTATTATTTATTTATTATATTACATTTCTTACACATCAATATTGCTGCTACTTCTTTGTCTTGTCTTTGCACAATGTCTTGTCTTGTTTGTGTTTTAAATTTAAATTTAAATTTTAATTCTATTTTTAATTTATTATTTGCATGTTATGTTGTTACACTGTGGACCCTGAGGTTCGCAATTTCGTCTATCTGTATACTTGTATATGGTTGAGATGACAATAAAGTTCACTTTGACTTTGACTTTGACAAGTGAGGTTCAGTGGCTGCTAAAGGAAAGGAACACTGCCTTTAGGTGTGGTGACAAGGCTCTTTAACGCATGACATGGTCCAAACTGAAGAGAGGCATCAGAAAGGCTAAGAGGGACTACAGGAGAAGGATTGAGGAGCACCTGGACAGTAATAACAGCATGCAGGTTTGGCAGGGAGTCCAGCACTTCACCAACTACAGGACCAGCCATGGAGCTGCTGAAGGTGACATCTCAATGGCAGAGAAGCGCCACTTCTTTGCTTGCTTTGAGATGGAACTACCAGAAGCAGCTGTTACACACGCAGCAGCAACTCACAACAACATCACCCCCACCTTTAGGGTGGAGGAACACGAGGTGAAACGCTCGTTCCAGGCTGTCAATCCTAGGAAGGCAGCAGGTCCCGATGGTGTCCCTGGACGTGTGTTGAGGAGCTGCGCAGAGCAGCTGGCTGGGGTCTTTACAAAGATCTTTAACCTGTCACTGTCCCAGGCCTCAGTTCCTCCATGTCTGAAATCCCCCATCTTACTCCCTTTACCAAAAAAATCACCCATAACCTGCCTGAATGACTATCGGCCAGTAGTGCTCATGCCAGTGTTGATGAAGTGTTTTGAGAGACTGGTCCAGAATCATATCATGTCTTTCATCCCTCCCACCTTTGATGCACACCAGTTTGCTTACAAGGCTAACAGGTCTACTGAGGACGCTGTTGCTGCTGCTCTCCAGGCTACCCTGTTCCATCTGGAGCACCAGGGGAGCTACGCACGTCTCCTCTTTATTGATTTTAGCTCTGCTTTTAACACCATCCTCCCTCACAGATTGGTGTGCAAGCTGCTAGCCCTGGAACACCCGTATTCCACCTGTCATTGGATTAAAGACTTCCTCACAGACCACACACAAAGAGTTGGGGTGGGCCCTCACATCTCCTCGGCCATCAGCATCAGCACCGGCTCTCCTCAGGGCTGTGTGCTGAGCCCCCTGCTCTTCACGTTGTACACACAGCAACACAATCGTCAAATTTGCAGACGACACCACTGTGGTGGGGCTCATCTCTGGGGTGGATGAATCCACCTACAGGGACGAAATGGAGCGCCTGACAGCATGGTGCACTGACAACAACCTGCTCCTGAACACAAGTAAGACCAAGGAGCTCATTGTGGACTTCAGGAAAAAGAAAGCGGACATCAAACCACTCTGTGTGGAGAGGGTGGCAGACTTCCACTTCCTGGGAGTCCACATCATGGAAGACCTGTCTTGGGGTGTGAACACAGCTGAGCTGGCGAAGAAGGCTCAGCAGAGACTTTATTTCCTGAGAGTCCTCAGGAAAAATAACATCCCCCAAAACTGCTGGTGTCCTTCTATCGCTGCTCTATCGAGAGTATCCTGTGCTACTGCCTCTGCGTGTGGTTTTCCAGCGGCACATCAGTGCAGCGGATCGTAAAGACTGCCCAGCAGGTCATCGGCTGTTCTTTACCTTCTCTGGATGAACTGCACAGCTCTCGCTGCATAAGGAAAGCAGAAAACATCTTAAAAGACTCCTCACACCCCACTTATGACATGTTCCAACTGTTGCCATCAGGCAAAAGATACAGGAGCATCAACACAAAGACTAGTAGACTGAATAACAGTTTCTACCCTGTTGCTGTTAGGGCACTGAATGCCACCTAATCACCTCCAATGCCGCAGTGCAATAGATGACATCTTGTGCAATAATGTTTCATGTGCAATAAGGTCTTATGTTGAATGTTTGTGTTCTACCTCATTTCTTCTTATCCTTTTTTTAATTATATTTTATTTATATCTTGACACCACAGGGACTGCACCTAATTTCGTTGTATTTGTTACAATGACAATAAAGATATTCTGATTCTGATAACACTTTGGCTGTGTAGTCTTTTCGTTTCATTTTTCCATTTGCAGGTACACTCTGATGCAGCTCTTCAATAATTCCATTATTGTTGCATTTGATCACATGAGTACAAGGAGATATGTCCTCCAACTTATGCACTGTGCATCTGGACATCAGGCAGTAGGTGATCCTGAATAGCACATTAATCTTCATCGTGTTCACACTTCATTTTTCCAAAGCATTTACAGAACCATTTAAGAGTGGGGACACTGGTCACTAATCAACATACATTACAGTATTATTGTTTAAACAATGAGAATCTGTATACGCTATTGTTAAGCAAAGTAAATTGGTATGCAATTTTGTTTAATCCAATTAAAATGTTGATCTAAGCAGAGACTGAAGCAGTTATACACCTCTGGGCAAATCAGAATAAAATGAAGTATGGTCAGAAATTCCTAACTGCTGCCTACTTCCTTTATGCTTTTGCCAACTTCCCGCTATGGCAACACCTTGTAACAACATCGTCTTGTACCTGGCCCAAGTTCCCCTAGGCCTGAGGGCAATGTTTGTGATGCACCATCTGTTGGAATGACAAATGCAACGCATACATCTCTGTGAAATACCATTTGGAATGGGATCCATAAAAGCAGTGTTAATGTTGGTGAAAGGGCATCTGTTGAAATGACAGGGACATAGCAACCAGACGGGCACAGAAATACACAGACACACAGACACTTATCCTTTAATTAAGGTGGATATTAGCCTTGAATAAGGATGGATGATCTATGTTGGGCTGAATGGAATGTTCTTATCCAGATTTTTTTTCTAAAATAATATAGAGACAATCCTGGCTTTTAAGGCTTTCTGAAATGTCCAGTTCAGAGAAAGTGTCCCAGGCACAACGCTATAGGTTGTGTGGAAATAAACAGAGAAAATACAAAAATATGAGTTAGGGGTATTCCCCGTATAATGTCGGTGGACTGAGTAGTCTTGAACGACTGATTCAGTGGTCAGAATTGCATAAACAGACATTTGATAACAAGCATTCTCTTTGGGGTTCTTTTATGGAAAGATTGCATGAAATGAGATACAGAAAGAAAGTGGAAATGATCTGGTAGGAAGTGATGTTTTGTCGGAAATGATGTGTTCATCAGGAGCCGGAAGTGAGGTTATCAGGGTGAGCTGAAAGTGATGTCATCAGTACGGGACCAGAAGTGATGTCATCAGTATGAGACCAGAAGTGAAGTCATCACAGGGAATTGGAAGTGGTGTTATTGCATGGGACAGAGGTGAGAATATTTTGTTAATCTTCTGTTGTTCTGCTAGGAGAAGGGAAAAGGCATTAGCAATCTATTCCAATTCCGTATCTCATGCTCTTTCACGCTCATTTGGACCCTTTGGCTGCCCCCAGTTTTTGTACATTTTTCTGTACATTGACCAGGATGAGTGTCAAAGAGTTTGCCAAGTGTTATGGCTCCTTCCATTAGATGGACAGAGTAATTTAATAAGAAATCCAATTGACTACAAATTGTTTTTATTCTCAGCAAACTGGTAAATACAGTTGTTGTTCTGGCTATCTAAACAGCTAATTGGTGCAGCCCATGTGTGTTGACAAGCACAAATGAGCTCTCAATCATCTCAGCCCAAGGCACAGCCTTATCAATTCCCTTCAGGTGTGGATGAGTTTATCAGTTCTATTTGGATCAGGATGGTCTATTCAAAAGAAGTGCAAACTGTTTTATCTACAAATTTTTACCTGCACATTTCAGGAATGGAATATTACCAGTGAACTTACATATCAAGGACATGGTTTTCTGCTAAGCAAAGGTCTTCTACACTATAATGACACCTGTTATGCTAAAGACCTTTTACTGCAGTCTTCTACATCATGTAGAAACGGCAATGCCATATGACACTGCAATTCTCTCATCCCCAAATAATATTCAACCATCCATCCATCCATCCATTGTCCACCGCTTATCCAAAGTCAGGTCATGGGGGCAGCAGCCTAAGCAGGGAAGCCCAGACCTCCCTCTCTCCGGCCACCTCCTCCAGCTCCTCTGGGGGGACGACTCAGAGATGTTTCCAGGCCATCCTGGAGATATAATCCCTCCAGCGTGTCCTGGGTCTGCCCCGTGGCCTTCTTCCAGTGGGGCATGCCCGGAACACCCCCCTAGGGAGGCGTCCAGGAGGCATCCTGACCAGATGCCTGAACCAACTCAACTGGCTCCTCTCAATGTGGAGGAGCAGCGACTCTACTCCGAGTCTCTCCCGGATAACTAAACTCCTCACCCTATCTTTAAGGGAATGTCCAGCCACCCTGCGGAGAAAACTCATTTAGGCCGCTTGTATCCGCGATCTTGCTCGTGGCCATAGGTGAGGGTAGGAACATAGATCGACTGGTAAATCGACAGCCTCGCCTTTTGGCTCAGCTCTCTCTTCACCACGATGGACCGTTACAGAGCCCGCATTACTGCGGATGCCGCACCGATCCATCTGTTGACTCCCGCTCCATTCTTCCCTCACTCGTGAACAAGACCCCGAGATACTTGAACTCCTGCACTTGAGGCAGTAATGTGTTCCCAACCCTGAGAGAGCATTCCACCCTTTTCTGGCAGAAAACCATGGCCTCAGATTTAGAGGTGCTGACTCTCAACCCTGCAGCTTCACACTCGGCTATGAACCGTTCCAGTGAGAGCTGGAGGTCACTGTTCGATGAAGCCAACAGAACCACGTCATCCGCAAATAGCAGAGATAAGATTCTGAGGTCACCGAACAAGACCCCCTCCGCTCCTTGACTGCGCCTAGAAATTCTGTCCATAAAACTTATGAACAGAATCGGTGACAAAGGGCAGCCCTGGTGGAGTCCAACCTCAACAGGAAACGAGTCTGACTTATTACCAGCAATGCGGACCAAGCTCCTGTTCTCCTGTACAGGGACTGAATGGCTCGTAACAACGAGCCTTGTATCCCGTACTCTTGGAGCACACCCCACAGGATATTTCAAGGGACACGGTTGAATGCCTTCTCCAAATCCACAAAACACATGTGGACTGGTTGGGCAAACTTCCATGCCCCCTCCAGGATCCTGACCAGGGTGTAGAGCTGGTCCAGTGTTCCACAGCCGGGACAAAATCCGCATTGTTCCTCTTGAATCCGAGATTGGACTATCGACCGAACTCTCTTCTCCAGCACCACTGAATAGACCTTACCAGGGAGGCTGAGAAGTGTGATCCACCTATAGTTGGAGCACATCCTCCGGTCACCCTTCTTAAAAAGGGGGACCACCACCCCAGTTTGCCAATCCAGAGGCACTGCCCCCGATGTCCATGCAATGCTGCAGAGACGTGTCAACCAGGACAGCCACACAACATCCAGAGCCTTGAGGAATCCAGGGTTGACCTTGTCCACCCCAGGGGCCCACCACCTCGGAGCTTTTTAACTACCTCGGTGTCCTTGGCCCCTGATATGGACGGGCCCTCACCGGAGTCCTCCAGCCTTGCTTCCTCTAAGGAAGACATGCTGGTGGGATTGGGCGTTAGGATTTCATAATCCCTTGGACCAATAGCGTGAGTTTTCCGCATTCGACTTATACGACTGACATTATAAAATACCGAAAATTATATGGTAAAATCAAACTTAAATGTGAGTTATACAGTAGGTGTGCCATATTAAAGAAGGTGAATATATATGTGATCAATTATTTTGTGTTTTATATTTGTACCGTAAAATCTCACATGTAATGCACACTCGTGTACTGCACATGCTGATTAAGCTCCAAATTTTCAGGTAAAAAAAGAAATTCGTATATAATGTGCACTATTAACTTTTCAGAATTTTAGGGCCGATGTCAACTTTTGTTGATAGGAGGAGTCAGGGTAATAATTAGCTGTAAATGTTGAAAAAACTCGCTGTTACGGTAAAGGTAGACTCTCTTTGCTTGCAGGAATGTTAGACTCATTGACTTGTAGCGGCTAATGGCAAAAATGGCATTGACATCTGGCGAGAGAGTGAAGCAAAAATACTTAATGGACAACATTTTGTGTATGTTTTATTATTTTGAATTAGACTGACTTGTCGGACTCTAGTTTTGGTGCAAGTCATGTGGAGATAGATAGATAGATAGATAGATAGATAGATAGATAGATAGATAGATAGATAGATAGATAGATAGATAGATAGATAGATAGATAGATAGATAGATAGATACTTTATTAATCCCAATGGGAAATTCACGATCCAAAACGAAAGTGAGGTACTGGCATCAGCTGATGGGTCCCTAGCGATTGTGGTGCTGAACATGTTCTTGCAGCTCATGCACCTATGGCAGCATTCACCTGGAAGGACCGTCACTTACAATGACAAGATGTGCAAATTAGACTGCATCGCACAGCCGCTATAGCCAGAGATGGGGAACGCACAGCGGGAGTGGCCACTGAAGCAGGAACAGACGTTTTATGTTGATCTCTGTGTGAAACCATTGCTTTCTGTTCTTTTCAGAAAACAGTCCGGTAGCTGCTCATCGGACGCACTGCCTCTGATGGTGCCGCTGCCGCCAGAGATGGCTAACTTGTGATGACAGACCATTACATGGAGCAACAAACGTTTTATGTTGATTTATGTGAAAAAACTATTGCTTTAAAATTATGTGTCATGTATAATGCACCCCCCGATTTTTGGCGAACTAAAATTTGTGAAAATTACATGCATTATACACAAGATTTTACGGTAATTAATTTAGACATATTGAAGAGATCTGTTTTCCATTTTACATTAAAGAGTCTTTTTCTGTTGCTTAAAGTCATAAAAGCCAAATCTTCTTGCGTGATTATTAGGGCAACAGTTGTCATCCGCACAGTCTCTCCAATTTTACCCATTGTAGCTTGTAAATCCTTCAGTGCTCTCAGAGATCTCTTGGTGGCCCCCCTCACTTGTCTTCTTCAGTTTTTGTGGACGGCCTGCTCTAGCAGATTTACAGCTCCGACATACTCCTTCCATTTTTTTATGACTGATTTAACTATAGTCAGTGACTTGGATATTTTCTTGTCTCCATCCCTTGACTTCTGTTTTGAATCATCCTTTTATGAAGATGCTTGGCATGTTCATTTCTCTTCATTTAGTAATTCAGTCCATCATACTGACTCACCACAAGCTGGACCTTCTACATTTTTATTAATATCAACTGAAACCCCAGACAGGTGATCACCATTCTTCTAATTCTGGGAATTCTAAAACCAGTTGGCTGCACCAGTGATGATTAGGGGCGCCATACTTATGGGTGAATGCTTATGACAAAAATTATTTCATGTTTTATATTTCTAATTAATTTAGACCACTTTGCAAAGATCTTATTTCACTTTCATACGCTTTGAGTCTTTTCTGTTGATCGGTGTCAAAAAAGCCAGATTAAATCCACTAAGATTCAATGTACTAATAACAATAAACTGTAAAAACATCTTAATGAATAAGTAATGTGATTTATTTTATTGTCATCAGAAAGGTACCTTATTTTGCATTCCTTCCAAAATAAGACACTCAATGGGCTTGTTTGAGTGTTGATTTCAAGTTGTTATCTAATAAAAAATATTATTTCTACAATTCAATTAAATAAGTCTAATTCTAACATATTCTTTTGCATATATATTTTTTATAATCAGCCAAAAAACACTTAAAACAGATAAAAATTCAGTGCTCGGCACAACTGTCTCCCTCTCTTCTATAAAATGCAGTTAAAAAGATCTTGTTCATCAAGGCGGAAATGAATTATGCAAATGAAGGCCTTATAATGGACTGGAATCAGACTAGGAAGCAGATGGTTTGCTGTTGAAATATGAAATAACTCAACATCAACAATTAAGTGAGTATTAAGAGTTCGATTAAAGGAAAACGTATTTAAACAGTTTTAGGCTTAGCCCTAAGCATTACATCTGCCTGAACAACACGGCAAACCTAAATAGCTTTACTTGGAATTTGATAGCAAGATAGTAAACGTAGCAGGTTTAAGGATTTGAATGTTGTGGCATTTTATCAATAACTTATTTACTGTTATAATATGTAAGCCAGTGGTTCTCAACCTGTGGGGCGGGCCCCCCTAGGGGGGGGGGCGTGAAGTAACAAAAAGGGGGGCGCAGAGATGTGAAAAAAAGAAAACAAGAATCGAAAATATGAAAAATACGTCTATTGAAACCAAAACAAATTAACTTAAACTACATTCTGATACTAGAAAAATAAATATAGAGTTAGATAAATGTCGATAAAAGTTAAGTAGGTATAATAAAATATGCATCTATGATATATCATTAATTAAAAAAGAACAAATTGGTATTAGTGGGCTCCTTTCAAAAAAACGTTAGGGGGGTGTGATTAAAACCGTTATGAAAACTCGGGTCGCAAATACTTAAAGGTTGAGAAACGCTGATGTAAGCCATGTTTTAAATATACACTAAATCCACATTTCATTCCTCTTTTTCTATTAAATCTTACTACCTCCTGTCACACTTGCGTGTCAAATGTTCACCCTCAGAGTTCCTCCCAGGTATGTGATACCAACCAGGACCAAGGGGGGCACTAACTCCAACTGTCTTGTCTTCTTCTTCCTCCACATGACAGAGAAACCGCCCAATAACAGCAATTGACTCCGCCCCTTCCAGTCTCTTGGCCATAAAAGCACAACCATCTCGAAGGAGACGTCACTTCTTACCCAAACAATTAGAGCAATGACAGTTAATGACAGACGGATCTATTGAAATTGAGTTAGCCACATTATTTTGGTGGTAGCATTTTTTGTTTCCTTTATTACGCCATCGTACGTTATTTTTATTTAAAAACCTTTAGTAAACAAGGATGGCAGATTTAGTGCCCCAAACTTACCTGTGTATCGGCCCATCATTCCCTCAGATGACCACACTCCACTAATATCTTTTTTCTTTAAAATGAATGCTCGTGTGTTTACTGCAACATTACTTCTATGTTTTTCCATATAGCTGAGAAAGTCAGAATCATTCCACTATCACAAAGGAGAATGGATTCATCTGCTGGTCGTAGTTAACAATGCATGAGCGGACCTGAAGTATGTCTTTCTATCTACAATGCCTATAAAAAGTATTCACCTCCATGGAAATTTTATCAAAGCAAGTGCTTTGTGCTTTTATTGTCAAATAACAAAAACCCAAAGGTGCAGAAGTGCAGTGCAAGTTCTCCTATTAATAAATAAATAAATACACCATTATAAAAACAGGTGCAAGTTAAAATGTTCCAATAAATATATAAATGAAAAAATTAGGTTATAGTAATGAGTGGATTTCTTCCATTAAAAACCACAAGCTTTGGTGCTACTCTCTAAAAACTGCGGCACCTGAAACAGGTCTTCTCAACAGGCAGAGATGCCCACTGACAAGCACAGTCAACAATCACGTGGGCTTGAACCCCAACCACCACAGCGTCTGCAGGAGCTCTCCTTTTAGCCTCCATCTTTCTCTTGGTCTCATACTTCATCCAGTCCCCTAAAATCTCCCCACTCTCCCCAATTCTTGCCTGGACTCCGTTTATATATGGATAGGGATGCTGGTTTGCTGATGACAGACCCCGTGGAGCGCTAATGGGTCAAATGACAAAAATTTATATAGAGTGTACTATAGACTGGTGAAGGAGAGATAATGGTCTGAGGCTGTTGTTCAGGGTTTGAAGCTAGGCCTGTTACTTCCAGCGAAGGATACTGTTAATGGTACAACATAGAAAGATACTGTAAACTTCTAATTCTGTGGCAACAGTTTGGGGAAGGCCGTTATTTGTTCCAGCATGACCATGTTGCCTTGCATAAAACCAGGACTATGAAGACATTGAGGATCTTGTGCTGCCTGCAAAGAGCCCTAACCCTACCTTATTGAACACCTTTGGGATGAAATGCATTGCCAGCTGTAGATAGATAGATAGATAGATAGATAGATAGATAGATAGATAGATAGATAGATAGATAGATAGATAGATAGATAGATAGATAGATAGATAGATAGATAGATAGATAGATAGATAGATAGATAGATAGATAGATAGATAGATAGATAGATAGATACCTTATTAATCCCAAGGGGAAATTCACACACCTGTAAGCCAGGTCTTCTCAGCCAACATCAGTATATGACCTCAAAAAGGTTCTTTTGGCTGAATGGGCACAGAAGAGTGGAGTCTGCTATAGCCACAACTCCATAAAAATGGCCATAGTTTTGAAAAGAAATATCCAATAAGCTCATATACTTTAGATGTGATACCAACAGCCTTTTTTTAAAGAAGTCTCTGATGTCCTTATTAATATTGTACTTGACATAGTGAACTCATCATTTAGATACGGGGATCTTTTCTGACTGTCTAAAGACTGCAGTTGTTAAACCCCTGCTCAAGAAAAATAATCATGACTCCTCTGTTTTTGAAAACTTTAGACCAATTTCTAACCTAACTTTCTTAAGTAAAATTCTAGAAAAGGCAGTGATTAAGCAGCTTAATGATTACTTGATTCAACATTCTGTTCCTAACAAGTTTCAGTCAGGTTTTAGAATAAACCATAGTGCAGAAACTGCACGGGTTAAAGAAGTAAATGAGTTGCAGGTTAATGGGAACAGGGCCTTACATCTATTCTTGTCATCTTAGACTTCAGTGCAGCATTTGACACCACAGACCACAGTATTCTTGTAAATCACCTTAGACAGTGGGTGGACCTCTCTGACAGCATATTCACTTGGTTTCAGATTAACAGGTAGAAAATATTTTGTTAGCTGTAGTGATGATGATATTGTATATGATGTACCACAAGGATCTATTCTGAGTCTGCTGCTCTTTTCAATCTCCATGCTTCCATTAGTTCAGATTATCTCAAAGCACAAGGTGAGCTACCACAGCTACGCAGATGACAGCAGCTGATAGCAGCTGATGACCATGACGCTCTTGGCTCTCTGATCCAAAGTCTTAGCAGTATTTCCAATTGGATAAGTAATAACTTTCTCAAACTAAATAAAGGGAAAACAGAAATCTTGGTGAATGGCAAACATGTATATAGTAAGGATATTAGAAATAAACTTGATCCATTAGGCTTTAATGTCAAGACAGTGGTCAGGAATTTAGGGGTGATTATTGACCCTGAACTTTAAATCGCATATCAACCAGATTACTAAATCTGCGTTTTTTTCACTTAAGGAATATAGCAAATGTTAGACCTCTTATAACTTAACAAGACATTAATAAATTAATTCAAACTTTTGTTTTTGTCAACTAGGTTACTGTAATGCACTCCCAATAGGACTACCTAAGAAAGACATCAGTCGACTGAAATAGTACAGAATGCTGCAGCCAGAATCTTAACTAGGAAAAGAAAATCTGAGCATGAACCATCATTACATTTGTTACCCGTGTCATTAATATTGGCTTTAAAATACTGTATATACTCGCAGATAAGTTCTCCCGTGGATAAGTCTGAACTTGAGTTTACAGTATAATTTCCGGTATTTTATAATGTTGGTTTTATAGGTCAAATACGGAAGACTCACTCTGTTGGTCCAATAGATTATGATATGCTAACGCACACCTGAGAGAGTAACCACGGAGCACACTGCCTTTTTTTCTATGTGGGCATTTCAATGTGCTGTATCAGCGTGTGTCCCTAACCCCTCTCTCTCTCTCTCTTTATTGTACCCATGTGACCACATGGTAATACCCAAACTATTCCGAAGCAACGTTTGCACTGTTTTGTGTTTTTTGTATCTCACACCCTCATACACCTTTATCGTAAGAGCATCCATGATCTATGATGGAGTATTTGATCAGAAGAAAATATGAAGGTCATTTTAAATTAAACATCATTGAAGTAGCGAAAGAAATTGGTAACTGCACTGTTACAACAAAATTCGATGCGTCTGAGAAACTGATGTGAGATTGGAGGAGGCAACAAGATGTGTGTTAAAAAAAAAATTAAGTGTCACATTTTTGAACGGGCGTACAAGTTGGGGTCTGATTTTATGATTGATTTTTCAGGTTTCAAGACCCGACTTACATGTGAGTATATACGGTACTACTTATTTACAAAGTTTAAAGGTTTACAAAGCCTTTTAATTTTGGAATACCTATCCCCCTACACTCCAAGTCATAACCTTAGATCTTCTAATGGTGGTCTGCTTATAATTTCAAGAACTAAACTTAAAAAGACATGGTGAGGCGGCCTTCTGGTGTTATGCACCCAAAATCTGGAATACTCGCCAGGGTAGCACTGTGAAATAAAATGTGAATCATTTTAAAAAACTGCTAAAAATCCATTATTTTAATATGGCCTTTTCTGAGCTACATTTCAGTTGTATTTCCTGATAGAATATATGAGCATAGAATTGTCATATTCTTCAGGGAGCCACAATCCATATTAATCTGTACTACTCTCTGCTGTCTTTTCCAGTTCTGCTATGGTAGCGATCTGTGCCACCTGATCAAGGCACCATGCAGCCCCCTGTGATGATGGAATGAAGGTGGGTGTCCCAGCTGTCCACAAAACCAACATCATCAAACATTATCATGTAAAACCTGAAAACAATGAGGACTGATTTAAGCACATACATGATAGGTAGAAGGCCCACTGGGGACTTGGCCATCTTTTTGGCCATGGAAACCCTGCAGATTTTATCTTTTTTTTCTGTTTGTTTTTTTCTGTCCTCCCAGCCACCTGACCTTAAGTTTTGTCTTTGTTACTTTTTTTATAATATACTTGTCTAATCCCATGTGTTTTTCTTTTCATATAAGTTTCTTTTTGCTGTCTTGTAAAGCACTTTGAGCTACATTGCCAGTATGAAAATGCGCTATATACATAGTAAACGTTGCTGCTATTGTTGTTGATGGTGAGGTGTCCGCCAGCTTTTGGTCATATGGTGTATTTTGGTTTATTCCCATTGTTCACATATCCATCCATCCATTATCCAACCCGCTGAATCTGAACACAGGGTCACGGGGGTCTGCTGGAGCCAATCCCAGCCAACACAGGGCACAAGGCAGGAACCAATTCCGGGCAGGGTGCCAACCCACCACAGATTGTTCACATATTTGTCTACATATACAGAAACTTTACTCCTATTTACAAAGTCCTTGTTCCTGGTTGATTGCAGTACCGGTTGTTTATTAAACTTTATTTTTTTTGTAACTATTGGCTTTTGATTCTCCTTGCTTGAAACACTGAGCGGCATGCAATCTGGACTCACAGTGTCTGGCCAGAGGTCACGTTTGGCCTTGCTGCAAAGACAAACAAATGAATTAACCAGGATGGTGGACCATATGTATGTGCTGCTTGTGAGAATGTACAGTACATGTTCTTATAAATTTAGTTTGAGTTTTTTTTTTTTTTTGTTTATTTCTTCACCTCACATCTCATGAGGCTGTTTTAATAACCGTTGCTAGTTCTAGGGAGACTAATATCACTCCCTTGAGAAGGTCAGGCTGCAGCTTGCGGGGTCTTTATTAGACACAATAATTTTTACAGCATTCCTTGTTTCCATTTGTAACAGTAAAGATTGCTTTCATTATTTCTACCATAAAGCAGAAATCTGTTTACTGAATTTTCTTCATGTGGACAGAAGACAACTTATTTTCTTAGTTTAGAAGGAAACCAGTAATTTACCAAAGGTGACTATATCTAATAAGGTCATTATTGTCACAAGTACAGAGTACAGTGAAATTTGGACTAACATGTACTAATCAACAGGTACGTGTATTTTAAGCAATACTGACTATTTTCAGTATTTTAGACAAAGGCATTGGATAGAACTTGAAAACTTCCAACAACTATTGTCATGGGTGCTTGGCCAAGGTCCTGATTCCAATAGCTGAAATGAATTGGCTGCTAAGTTACAGAGTCACGTTTCTCAAATTCAAATAAATACTGAACTATCAGAACAGTACCAGTTGTATGGAGTTATAACAGTTGAAGCCATGACAGGCCACAACAAGGAGTTGTTTAATAAAATTATTCACATCCCAGTTACCACTGTTATATGTTAACCATCTTCTTCTATAATACACTACCGTGGCTGTTCGTTTGTCTGTCCAGGATGTTAAATCACCTGTAGCTCACAAACCGTTTCACCTATTGACTTGAAATTTGGTACACATATACTACGTGACGTCTACTATCCGCTTTCGGGGGGGATGATTTTATTACTCTTTTTATTTTTATTTTATTTTATTGTAGAATCACCTCTCGGCAGCGCGCAGCAGGGCGGCCGTGCGGCGCATGCGTACGGGTGCCGTTCTCATTCCCTACCACCTTCACTAATCATTCTTGAGGCAGATTGAAGACTTAAGTGCCAGATCAAGTGAAAAATGAAAGAAAACGTACTAAGTAATTGCAACACAAAAACTAACTTAATCAGTTTTAACGCGAAAAGATGGCCGACGAAAGAAGAGAAACAGCGGGCCGCTAGGGTGGAGTAATGAAGAGCTGCCCAGGAAGCAGCAAGCACATCAACCTCTGAGCAAATGAATGCTAAACGTACAGAGAAAGAGGATGAATACTATGAATGTTCAAGTCAAGTGTATTCACTGCATGTTATCGTGCAGTGCGCTGTTACTGGTCTTTATATATAATACACTACCATGGCTGTTCGTTTGTCTGTCTGGGATTTTAAATCACCTGTAGCTCACAAACCGTTTGAACTATTCACCTGAAATTTGGTACACATATACTACGAGACATCTACTATCCGCTTTCATAGTGATGATTGACCTCCAAGGTTATTCCTCTTTTGATTTTGATTTTATTGTAGAATCAACTCTCAGCAACGGGCAGCAGGATGGCCATGTGGCACATGCATATGGGCATCGTTCTCATCCCTACCACCTTCGCTGCCACTTTCCCTACCTCTTCATATCTTAAATCATTCTTGAGGCAGAGTGAAGACTTCTGAAAAATGAAGGATTTAACAGACTTAATCAGTTTTAACGTGAAAAGATGCCGATGAAAGAAGAGAAGAAATGGGCCGCTAGGGTGGAGAAAAGAAGAGCTGCTCAAGAAGCAGCAAGCACATGAACCTCTGAGCAAACGAATGCTAAACGTACAGAGAAAGAAAATTAAAACTATGAATGCTCAAGTCAAGTGTATTCACTGTACATTATCGTGCAGTGTGCTGTTACTGGTACTTACAGTATATAAAGCAGCAGTGCATAGAGGAATTTCACCTTATCAGTGTGGAGATGCGCTTCAGTGTTCGGTTCCCTCTGGTGCACACATGGCTTGGAGGCCCAAGAGCTTCAGCGTGCCACAAGGTTAAAAGGTCTGATGTCTCGGCGGTCGTCTGCTGCTACAGAAGAAGACAGCAGTGCATTTTAGTTGCCCACATACAGTATATGAACATTTGAGTTTAGGAACTTGGAAAGAAAGTTCAAGGTAGTAAAAGTACTTCATGGGAAATGAGAGAGAGCTTTCTTACTCACATACTGTATGATTGTGGAAATTAGCCTTGATAAAGCTGCTTCTTTGCAGCTCCTCATGTGTACACGTGGACAGCTGTTTTAAGCAAAGGGACTTACTAGCTCAGCCCAAGCAGACCAAAAAGTTAAGCTACAGCTGTGCCAATCACCAAAGCAGGTGCCCGCTCACTGTGTTGCTTCTTATTGGAGGCATCCCCCCTCAGCTGCTAACCCCTGTGGGACTATGGTAATCACCTACACCAGGTACTCTTGCCACTATGCCTCGAGTAGCTTATCATGGAAATTTCTACTGTTGTTATTTTGTTTTAAACCAAATTATAAACTATACTGTTGATAGCTGCGTTTACCCAAAATTACCAAAGTTTTGCAGCTTTAGGGGATTCTGGCAATAGCTTGGCACGTTTAAATAATTCCACAAACAAAGCATCTTCGTTTTTAAGAGCTTTAGTAAAAATGCAAAGTAAAACAGTTCACACAAAAATAGAGAAAAATTGATATAGCAAAGAAGAGAAAAGTTCTGTTTAAAGCTTAAATATCTTGTGTCATTCTTTAAGTTAGCTCATACAGTTGAACCATTCCTAAAGAGTCAGAAAGAAAAACTGCAAATGGGTCGTCTATTCCATGCTAACAATGAGCAAAACACACTGACTTAATGATGATATTACAGACATAGCTAAGAAAGTTCTATTTCATGTTAACTGACAGAGGGTAAAAGGCTATACCCTAATCTTTAGCTATGAAAGAAAATTATATTCTATTTTACTTAAGCAAACACTAATATAAGCTTAACTTAAAGCTTTAATTTTCTAAGATTGTCTCTTACACTGTTTATAAAAGAGCTAGGTACAGTACAGGATGAGTCAAAATTATGTTAACATTTGAATGGCAGAAACAATTTATTCACAAAACATGCTTCATATGTGCAAGATGATTTACAGGTATGTCTCAACCTGTTCGCCATTATGTTCAACACATGTACCATATGAAGCACATAAATTGTCCACAAAAATTGCATACAAGTATATACATAGCAGTACCATTAGTGTTAACATAATTTTGACTTACTTTATTTACTTTATAGTGCCCCACGTGTACAGCCTTACCTGCACATGGACAGCTGCCTCAAGCAAAGAGACTTAGTAGCTCTGCACAAACAAACCAAATGGTTGTCTTCAGACCTGAGCTACACCTGTACAAATCACCAAAAGCAGGTTACCCACTCACTGCACTGCTTCTTATCGGAGACGTCCCCTTCTCAGCTGCTAAACACTGTGGGAATATGGAAATCACCCTCACCAGGTGCTCTGTTCATGATGCCTTAAGTATATTATCATGGATAGTGTTAGTTAATGTTAACTATCTTATTTACTGTGTATGAGTGTTAGGTATTTACTTTATAACACCCCACGTGTCAGCCTTATCTGCATGTGGACAGCTGCCCCAAGCAAAGAGACTTATGAGCTCTGCAGAAGCAGACCAAACAGTTGTCTTCAGACCTGAGTTACATCTGTGCCAATCGCCAAAGCAGTTGCCCTCACTATTATGATTTCATTTGAAGATGTCTCTTCTTAGCTTCTAGTCCCTGTGGGAATATGGCAGTCATCCACACCAGCCGCTCTTAACAATATCCCATGACCCAAGCAAATAGTGTAAGATCAATATTATCACAAAGCAAAATTAATAACAACACAGTAGAATCAATGGTAGCACAAGTAGGAAATATTTTTGAAAAGAGTCTTAGAAAGTTATGAATTGTATTTGAAAAAGACTCTTATTAAAAATATTTATGTTGGAAATAGAGAGAATATTAAATACTGTACATCTTTTAAAGTCTGGGTGTAGAGTTGCTTCAGATTGTTGCTCAGTCCACAGGGGTCCTTGTCAATTTCTTTGAGTTCTTCTTTCTTTTGTTGTTCCCTGCTCTGCTCTTCTTGCTTTTCTTTCTTCTGCTGCGCTCTTTCATTTCTGCTCAGCATGCAACCAAAACTTAAAGGCCTAACTTCACATCGAATTAACAATGATTATAAGAATAATCAATAAGTGCTTACCTTTCTCAGGCTTTTGGCCCATTCAGATCCTAATTACCAGACCTAATAAATTACAACAAGTATTTGTAACAATCTATTTATGATTCTAAAATTATGATTGAAAAGATACAAGGTTCAAGACAGTAAATAAACAGAATTTAAAGTCAATGTGTAGCAGTCATTTAAACATATACAGAATACTGTGTTTACAATGGGATTTCGAGTCCAAAGTTTAAAAGTTTAAGGAGACTCCAGGTGCACGTTTTCAAATTGCTTGCTGCTTATTAAGGGTGTCCTTAGTGATGGCAGCTTATTCAGTGTTAGGCTAATGATATCCAACCTAAGCTACAGATTCAGTTTTGAATTGTAAACCTCTTAGTTCATTCTTTGAACATTAAAGTTTAGTTTGTACATTAAAAATTTTCATATGGCTTATTTTTATGCTATACACAAATGCACATACACACAAGTATGGAGGCGATGATATAGGGAGCAATCACCTGCTCAGGGAACGATGTGAGGCAAGTGTATCGACATCCTTGGAATTTGGCTGATACAGGCAGACATAAGCTGGAACTGGCGAGGTAAAATCTACTCTGGATATAAAATGTGAGTGCAGCCACAAAAGGATGTCTTTTGAGTGTTGTCATCTCTGAACAAGAGAAATGGTGGACACAGTGCAATATTTGGGGTGCCACGCCAGCCAAAACCGTGTTTAGTAAATAGCACAGTCAACAAAAGACAGTCCCATGGAATGCAAAAAAAGCAAAAATAAACAAATCAATCGAGAAATAAATAATATTTTGCTCTCTACACTTTGTGATAATTGTTGGTTTCAGAGAGCTCTGTCTCCTTTAGCTGTTCAGGTCTAAAAACAGCTGTAACAGATCCTTGCTTAATAAGTGGGTCTCCTGTAAAAATACTATTTTGGCGTTTAGACCTGTTCGATGGGAGAATTCTTTCTTTATCTTTAATTCGTGATTGAGACCTTTAACATTCCAGCTCACAAAGTTAACTGTTTGGTCATGGAGACATTGCTTCTGAACTTTATTTGTCATTTTGTAGTCTTAAGATAAGACAGCTTTGACCTTAATTTCCAGGAGTTATTGTCATGAAGTCCATTGTTATGTTGGCATTTGGTCTAAAAACAACAACCTCCATGTCTCAGCTCCCAGGTTATGTAGGCCTGCTTCTAAAAAGGGTGGAGCTTATAATGTCCAACAGTGGCAGGGATAGATATCATCTAATTGTGCTTTGGAAGAAACAAAAGACATGATTAGCAATAGTGCCCACTCCTGCCTGGTGGAGGTATTATTCTACTCAGCTTACCCGAGTCATAGAGGAGGTCCACAAGCACGCATATGTGACACTGTCTTCAAATAGCATACTGCTTATTCTGATCTGCCGAGTAATTAATGGAGCAGTGAAGAATATTGTAGTTTTTCCATATAAAAAGATCTCTAAATAATTTGAGCTTGTAGATATGTCTGGATTTGCGGTGGTGTGCCTTATTTTGGTCATTACAGCAGTGTTGTGTTGGATCTGTGTGAAGCAAGATTATATATCAAAGATATCTATGTGTGCATGTGGTGAGCGGAAACAGGCAAGTACAGATGTATAGCCAGCTATCAAGGGCTTACCTATAAGCAACAAACTAGTGTGACTGTAAACAGTAGAGAAACCAAATCAGTATGTCACCAAACTATAAAATAAAAGTAAAATCCAACAGAAAATCAAAAATACTGATTTTCACGATTACTTTAGGAAAGTGCATAAAAAATTAAAAAAGAATTCAATCATAACACGTTACTTACTATAATACTTTGAACAAACTCAATCATCTACTGAAAAGCCAACTCCCCAGCCTTCAGATATAAAGACTGAGGGCGGCTCCTAAGCCATGATGTCAAGGTGGCCCCGCCTCTCGGATTTCCACCCACAAAACAAACGGATCCAAAGTAGACTTAAAGACACAACACTTAAATATTAAACAAACTTAATAGAAATAACACAAAAACATAAAAAATAATTATTCAAAAAGTAATAAAAATAAAAATGAATATACCCATTAATTATGGCTGTAACATAACAACACCCATTCAGTCAGTTGTACAATGTCAAACACTTTTTTTAGATTATGTTACTAAACCCCAAGTGTTCTTTAGTTCAGTTTCCAATTATGGCTAATCTCAAAGAGTTATTTGATTGTCCATATGTGTCTGGATCATGGCTCACATGATGCTGAAGTTCAAGCAGCAGTGTGTGCTTCTGCCCATTGAAACTGTACCCAGTGACGGGGTCATATGAAGGAGGTACCATGAGGCTGGCTTATCTTGTTTAACCATCAGTGATTTTTTGTATTATGGTTTGTTTATATTTCACACATCTGCATCTCTGCAAGGGTCCACTAGGGCACGTGTGACGTAAATTTCATCATCAGTCCTGGTGCACATTCTTTCATGTTGGCGATCGTTTGCCCCCAGAATTTCATAAACTTCGTAGCCCTGTGTGTGTGCCTGTGGACATCGACTGTGCATGCACTCGACAAGAAAACTTGCACTTACAGGAGGAATAGTTGAGTTACAACATTAAAAGCACACAGTAATAGTCAAAATGTACACAAACTCATGGCTAGAAATCAACAAAACCCAGATGAAAGTTTAAAGAAGCAGAGATGGAAATATCTACAAGA
Source organism: Erpetoichthys calabaricus (assembly GCF_900747795.2). Taxonomy (NCBI): domain Eukaryota; kingdom Metazoa; phylum Chordata; class Cladistia; order Polypteriformes; family Polypteridae; genus Erpetoichthys; species Erpetoichthys calabaricus. The sequence goes on from NC_041403.2 coordinate 23,062,938, forward strand.
TTTACAAGAAAAGGCAAAGAAAAAACTTTGGGGTAAAAACCAGGGAGTCACAGGCTAAATGCTTGAGCTTTAAACAGACCAAAGTGCACATTAATTGTGCACAAGTGTGTCTGCGGCTGTCTGCCCCTGAAGTATAAACAGGCCTTTACTTATTTTGCTTTGCGCTCTGCCCGAGTTGATCAAGGCTTTCTTTTTCCTAGTTGGTGAAACCCTGACTTTCAATCCATCATACATTTTTAGTCACTAGTGACTTTTGTCTCTCAACGACAGGAACAGTTCTTGCATCAATGTACTCCCTGGGGCCCAACAGATGGTTTAAGCTTAGGCATAAGATGACAAGTTGAACATCTGCCATGGAAGATTTCAGTTATCCAAGTAGAATGTGAAGTGGCTGTTGCTTTTTCCTAATATTTCTGTGTTTGTCATCATCATCTTATTTGAAAATACTTGACAAAAGAAGAACATAACACATAGTAAGTGAGTTTTCTAATATTCTTCAATGATCTATTAATTAATCCACTTTGGGACTTCTTGTCTGATGTGTCATACTCATGTCACTAGTCTGTGTTATAGCAGTTACATGTTTTACACTTGTAAATTTTGTATTAGATTAAACTTATTTTTGGTGATTTCTAACCATTTTGGTTTGTTATCAAAATGTTTAATTTTTTTTTTTTTCATTCTGTTCTTCTGTTTGTGCCAACATGAAGTGAATGTAATGTGACTTCAAATGCATATTTGTGATATAAGCAGTATTTATGCAATAAACATGATGGTGGTTAAGTGCCTTGCTCTTCCCCAATTGGATAAACTTCAGTAATTGTTAGCATTAGTATGCAATTTAAAGTAGGCCACAAATTGTGATCTCCTTCTGACTGATTTTTGGCTTGCCCTTGTGCTGTGTTTACTTGTGTTTCTTTTTGGTCTCCAAGTTTTGATTTGGCATGAATGTAAAAATTCTTATCTCACATTATTATCTCATGGTCTTTTCTTGTATGTTACAATAATTGCTATAGATGCCAACATACCGAAAGATCATGAGTAACCTTGAGATAATAAACTTTGTGAAAGCAAATAAAAATGATTAGAAACCTCCACACATAAGTTTTACCAGATTAAAAAATAAACTAACAAAGACAAAAAACCCACATAAAAAACACGTAATTACTATATGTACTTAAAATAGCTAAAAAGTGTGAGGCCTGAAAAAAGACCCATAAACCAGTCCAGGGCCTTTCCTTACCTGCCTAGAATAGTACTCTCCCCAGGCAGTCTGAAGGCATTGGCCTACACTGGCCCACAAAGTGTTGCTCAGGAGTGAAAGAACAGAAACTGGTCAAAACTAGGGGATCAAAAAGGCATGATCAATAAGTCAAAATGAGACATGAATTAATAGTGAAAAATTCTGGACAAAACCAGGGCCCTCCAAGGCCCTGTTCAGGATACAGCAGGCTTAGAAGATGGGATAATCAAAGAAAAACATAGGTTATTAAGATAGAGCTCCTTAGAAGAATGTGAATTTCCCATTGGGATTAATAAAGTATCTATCTATCTATCTATCTATCTTAGAAAGTTTCCAGCAGCTAAGCAAATAGCAAACTCCATTTAAATCTCCGTTTTGGAAACTGAGGTAAGTTCTATACCAAAGTGCCAGTAAAATAGCTGAACTAAATGTTTCACTATGCAACAAGCATAGTGCGGAGTGGTGGCTCTGAGGCTAGGGATCTGCACTGGCAATCGGAAGGTTGCCGGTTCAAATCCCGTAAATGCCAATAGGGACTCTGCTCTGTTGGGCCCTTGTGCAAGGCCCTTAACCTGCAATTGCTGAGCGCTTTGAGTAGTGAGAAAAGCGCTATATAAATGAAAAGATTTGTTTTATTTTATTTTAAGCACTAACTTAACTAAAACTGAGAGAACGCTTTAAAAATAATTAAATGTTATTTATTTGTTTATTTTGTTGATTTTATTTTTTAAAATTCCATATGATCAAGTCTAATTTTTATAACAAAGAAAATAACCTTACATACAATCAAGTCAAATTTAACAAAACAGTATTCAGCCCCCAAGAGAGGAGAGCCAGCAACAAGTGCAAATCTTTAAAAACAACAAAGAAGGGAGAATATCCTTTTCCCTGATATAAATGCGTAAAATAAAATTTTTAATTAGATCTTTCCACATTCTAAAAATGATAATTTGATGTGGGATATATGTTTATGGTCAATAATTTTATCTCCATCTGTGTTGGGAATTTCTGTTATTGTGTTGCGAACTTCCTGCTTGTGGATTTGTTGAGCTAAGATCTTATTCACTTTCTCTCCATTTTCATAGTAATGATGTCACAATTTAAAAATGAGCTGCTCCGTTTCTTTTGTTGTCAATAGGTTAAGTTTTCTTCTTCTTTCGGCTGCTCCCATTAGGGGTTGCCAAAGCGGATCATCTTCTTCCATATCTTTCTGTCCTCTGCATCTTGTTCTGTTACACCCATCACCTGCATGTCTTCTCTCACCACATCCATAAACCTTCTCTTAGGCCTTCCTGTTCTCCTCTTGCCTGGCAGCTCTATCCTTAGCATCCTTCTCCCAATATACCCAGCATCTCTCCTCTGCACATGTCCAAACCAACGCAATCTTGCCTCTACGACTTTGTCTTCTAACCGTCCAACCTGAGCTGATCCTCTAATGTCCTCATTTCTAATCCTGTCCATCCTCATCACACCCAATGCAAATCTTAGCATCTTTAACTCTGCCACCTCCAGCTCTGTCTCCTGCTTTCTGGTCAGTGCCTCTGTCTCCTGCTTTCTGGTCAGTGCCACTGTCTCCAACCCATATAACATAGCTAATAATAATAATAATAATAATAATACATTTTATTTATATAGCACCTTTCCCATGCTCAAGCCACTTACAGAATATAATAAAGAACGGCAGGGTATACAGTATATAGCATTGTACAAACCAGATAAATAAGTAAAGAAGATTACAGCAGTGAATTCAGAAAAAAAAACAGACAACATCATTGATGGTCTCGCACACACATACAGGTTACATTAGCATCTTGACAGAGAAGTAAACTGAGAGAAGGGTAATAAAGTCAAGTAGAGCTAAAAGCCTTCCTGAACAGATGAGTTTTCAGTTGTTTTTTAAAAGAATTCATGGAGTCAGCTGACCTGATTAATTTCGGTAGGTCATTCCAGAGTCTGGGTGCTATACAGCTGAAGGCCCTGTCACCCATGGAGTGTAGATTAGTGTGGGGTACAACAAGATTGCCAGAATCAGAGGACCTTAGTGGGCGGCCAGGCACATAGTGATGGAGAAGGTCACTGATGTAGTTTGGCGCGAAGTTATTTAAGGCTTTGTAGGTTATTAGTAGGATTTTATATTCGATTCTGTAAGACACAGGGAGCCAGTGAAGACGGAACAGGATGGGTGTGATGTGCTTGCTGCTGCTGGTTCGAGTAAGCACTCTTGCAGCTGAGTTTTGAATAAGCTGGAGCTGTGATAGAAGATTAGAAGGGGCACCTGCCAGTAGGGAATTACAATAATTGATGCTGGACGTGATAAAAGCATAGACAAGTTTTTCAGCATTAGAGAAGGAGAGGAAGGAGCGAACACGTGATATGTTATGGAGGTGAAAGTAAGAAAGTTTCTTAATGTGATTTATGTGGGCGGAATAAGAGGGGGAGGAATCAAAAATGGCCCCAAGATTCTTTGCAGTAGGGGCAGGTCTGATGAGATCACCGCCAAGATAGACTGGGAAGGAGCTCATTTTATTAAGTTGCATTTTAGTCCCAATTTGCAGGAGTTCAGTTTTATTGCAATTTAATTTTAAAGAGTTCTGCTCCATCCAGGTTTTAAATTCACTAAGGCAGGTTGTGAGCTGAGAAAGCTCTGATGAAGTTCCACTTTTAACATTGAAGTAGAGATGAGTATCATCTGCATAAAAATGATAACCCAGTCCATAGCTACGGATAATATGGCCAAGGGGAAGCATATAAATACAGAAGAGAAGAGGGGCCAAGGACAGAGCCTTGAGGGACTCCTTGTGTGACTGGCACTGAGCTGGACCTGCTGTTGCCAAGATTAACAAACTCTTGCCTATCAGTCAGATAGGACTTGAACCACTGGAGGGCAGTGCCAGAGATACCCAGCATATTCTCTATTCTGGACAGTAGAATGTCATGTCTGACCTGAGTGTCAAATGCTGCACTGAGGTCTAATAGAATTAATATGCTGGTTTGTCCAGCATCTGCTGCCATAAGCAAATCATTGGTTACCCATAACAGAGCAGTTTCACAGCTGTGCTGTGCTCTGAAACCAGACTGAAAGGGTTTCATCAAGTTATTAGAGGTTAAGTAATTGGTGAGTTGGGAGGCTACAACATGCTCGAGAACTTTTGACAGGAAAGGTAAGTGGGAAATAGTCCGAAAATTGTTAAGATTGTCAGCATCAAGACCAGACTTTTGTAACATTGGGGTTACAGAAGTGATTTTAAAAGTGAGCGGCACAAAGCCAGTGTCAAGGGATGAGTTTATTATTGTTGTAACAGTCGGGATTATGGCATGAAGGCAGGATTTAAGTAGTGTGCTGGGGATGGGGTCCAGTACACAAGTAGTCGGCCTCATCTTACAAAGCAGGTCATTAACAAACGCAGATGTGACTGGTGAGAACTTAGAGAAGGAGCTGGATGGAGTGGGAAAACAGGGAGAGATATAAACAGATGATGCATTTATGTTAGTTGAATTATTTAGATCTTTAATTTTGTTATGGAAAAAGTGGAGGAATTCCTCACAGACTTCAGTAGAAGAGGTAGTTGGGCGAGATGCGGGTTTGAGTAGTTTATTAACTACAGAGAACAAAACCCTTGGGTTATCGTGGCCATTTTCTATTATTCTGCCGTAATGGCTGTTTTTGGCAGAAGTTAATGCTTCTCTCTAAGCTCTTTGGTGTTCAGAGAAAGCCTGGATGTGCACGGTGAGGCCAGTCTTACGTGACATTCTCTCAAGGCATCGGCCAGCTGCTTTCATAAATCGCAATTCTGAGTTATACCAAGGAGCTGAGCGTTTAAAGGAAACCTCCTTATGTTTTAAAGGAGCTGTTTTATCAAATGCTGAATGAAGGACTGAGTTATAGTGGTTAACAAGACTATCTAGTGTTGATGGAATAGGTGCAGATAGTAAAAGATCAGAAATGGATCCAGAAAGGATAGAGGGACAGATATTTTTAAGGTTTCTGTAAGAAATTTGTCGTTTACAGGTAAGAGGAGGGAAAGGCAGTGAAACAGTGAAAAATACTGCTTTATGGTCAGAGAGTCCCAAATCAGTGCTGTACGTGTTGGCAACAGATAGTCCAGAAGTGCAAATCAGATCCAATATATGACCACCAGAGTGTGTTGGAAAATCAACATATTGTGTCAAGTCAAAACAGTCCAGTAAGGATTGGAATTCATTTCTCAGTTTAGATGTGGGGGTGTCAATATGGATGTTGAAATCACCAAGAAGGATAATTCTCTGAGAGTAAGAGCTTAGGTGGGTCAAAAGTTCAATCAGATCGGATAAGAAGGATGCATTGTATTTTGGGGGACGATAAAGAACAATGAGTGAGACAGGACCTGATTTCATTATTAGTTTAAGAGCCAGGCACTCAAAAGACAATGGACAGTCAATTGGGATGCGTTTAATGTTTAAGTCTGCTCTGACAATGACTGCAAGCCCACCGCCTTGTCTAGAGCTACGAGGCTCTGTGTGGAAAGTGAAACCAATTGGAGTCGCCTCTGTGAGAGACGCAAATTCGTTTGGCTTTTTCCAAGTCTCCATTAGACACAGAATATCAAGTTTGGTGTCAGTGATGAGTTCTGACAGCACCAATGCTTTGCCATTAACACTAGAATTGCCAGAGCCTACGAAAAAACTCGTATATCCTGCCCACCTTAAATCGCTTCTTAAATCCGTTCACACCTCTCCGCCAGCATCCTTTGTCCTCTAAATGTGCTGATAAAAGACAAGCTGCCAGCAGCCGGCTATTCCATCCCCCCACCGACTTAGAACGTGAGCGAAGTTTTCCCAGCTCACGTCTTGATTGATTATGTGGGAGTGAAGTGGAGTTTTACAGTGGAAATGAGAGATCATTATTCTAAAGTAATCTGTGTAAACACATTGTTAAAACAGAAACTTTTTCATATTTTAGTAATAAATGTTACAAAATGTAGTAGGCATAAACTATAGAATATATAAAGCCCGAGTTCCAAAGATCAAATAAACACTTTCACAAAAGCTTCAAGAATGATTCAACAGCTTCCGTGGCGTAGTGCGCTAAGATATGCCTCCTAGTGCAGATCAGCTTTTTCCTTGCCTCACAGACATCAGTTCGATTCCCCGCTGGGGATGAAGTGTTGCTTTTTTTTTCTTTTCTTTTTAACCTCAAACGGACATAAAATTTATACATTGGTATGCACTGTCAGTTACTGAGATCGTTATATTTTCATGTGGGATGCTCCTTTTAAAATATTTTTTTAACAATTGAGACTGCAATTAACAGGAACAATTGTCCTTATAACTTATTTTTAAGATCCATAACACACAGACAGACAGAGCACTGCGTAATAGAGAGACAGACAGGCAGAGAAGTCACTAGATATATAAATAAACAGGGAGGCCACGTGTACTGAAAGAAAAAAAGAACATGTGCGTTGTCCCTGACTCTCTAAGTAAGATCGGGGGAGGGGTGATGTTAGAGCGCCTGCGCTTATTCAGTGCAGCTGGGACAACGCACATGTTCTTTTTTTCTTTCAGTACACGTGGCCTCCCTGTTTATTTATATATCTAGTGACTTCTCTGCCTGTCTGTCTCTCTATTACGCAGTGCTCTGTCTGTCTGTGTGTTATGGATCTTAAAAATAAGTTATAAGGACAATTGTTCCTGTTAATTGCAGTCTCAATTGTTAAAAAAATATTTTAAAAGGAGCATCCCACATGAAAATATAACGATCTCAGTAACTGACAGTGCATACCAATGTATAAATTTTATGTCCGTTTGAGGTTAAAAAGAAAAGAAAAAAAAAGCAACACTTCATCCCCAGCGGGGAATCGAACTGAGGTCTGTGAGGCAAGGAAAAGCTGCTCTACACTAAGAGGCAAATCTTAGCGCGCTACGCCACGGAAACTGTTGAATCATTCTTAAAGCTTTTGTGAAAGTGTTTATTTGATCTTTGGAACTCGGGCTTTATATATTCTATAGTTTATGCCTACTACGTTTTGTAACATTTATTACTAAAATATGAAAAAGTTTCTGTTTTAACAATGTGTTTACACAGATTACTTTAGAATAAAGTAAAACTCCACTTCACTCCCACATAATCAATCAAGACGTGAGCTGGGAAAACTTCGCTCACGTTCTAAGTCGGTGGGGGGATGGAATAGCCGGCTGCTGGCAGCTTGTCTTTTATCAGCACATTTAGAGGACAAAGGATGCTGGCGGAGAGGTGTGAACGGATTTAAGAAGCGATTTAAGGTGGGCAGGATATACGAGTTTTTTCGTAGGCTCTGGCAATTCTAGTGTTAAGAGATCTTGAATTAAATAATGCAATATTAGTTAATGAGTCTTCTTTTTGCACAGAGCTGCGATCAAGGTTTATTTCCATATAATGCAAATTTGGCACACGAACACTTCTATTTCCAGGGTCATGAGAAGGATGGCGTATTACTGAACAAATGCTGCTGGTGGTCTTTTCATTCACAGCCCGGCAGTGGCGGCGACCTGACCCGCAATGTATATATTTTGGGTGCTGCAAAATACCGGCGTCCTTTAGGATGTTCCAGTCAGACCATTTGCTCTGGACAAACTGTTTAATAAGGAGTTTGTCATGAGAGTATTTTAGCACGATACTGGGCAATACTGGGTGGCAGGATTTGGAGGTTCCAATACACAGCCACAACCAGTAACGCTTGGTAATTTCAGGCATGATCGCCCCGTAGCCATAAGCCAGATTAGTATGAACATCAGATCAGTTCCCAGTTGCAGAGTACTGTAAGATGAAACAAGAGCAGATCAGCATAGTGAATATAAAATAATCACGGAGACAGATCATCCCGAGGTCCTAGATCGCCAGGTACAAAGAAATGTTTGTAGGTTCTCGTCCCGTGATCCACAGACTCAGCTGTTCCCAGTAAAAGTAGAGTCCATAAAATCTGTAAATATTAAGCCAAATCCATACAATTCAAGTCAGCTGTATCCATGAACTATACGTACAATAAAAGAAATAAAACAAGCGTAAGAAAGTGTAGAATTAAGGCGAATTTTGCGAAAAGTGTTGTTAACAGGGAGGAGCGGCAACAACATGCGCGCGCCAGCGTCCCCTCACCTGGGGCCTCATGTATAAACGGTGCATACGCACAGAAATGTTGCGTACTCCCGTTTCCACGCTCAAATCGCGATGTATAAAACCTAAACTTGGCGTAAAGCCACACACATTTCCACGGTAACGCATACCTTGGCGTACGCAATTTCTCCGCTCGGTTTTGCAGATTGGCGGCACCCAGCGTCAAAGCAGTGCTACTGTTCCTGTGTGATCACCTTTCTTTCTTAGATCCACATTCCTGACGCTGCTTTATAAATACACTGAAACTAACTGCATATTGTTTATTAGTGTAATGCATCTGATTGTAATCATGAAAATGATTATACATCTCAGTATTTTAATTATTCAGAAAGCTGTAATATGACGAATGTAATGGATTCTGTGTCCTGTCGGAGAAAGAGAAAGAACGGAAACACGTAGTGATTCACACACATAGAGCACATAGAAGATCAAACACAGAACAAAGCATTTAACGTGCTACTTGAGAAACTAGTAAAATAAACAATTTTAAGATGAAGTTTATGATGTTCTACTTTAATGGCAAAATAAACTACGTGATTAAAGTGGAAATTTCGAGATTAAAGTTGACATTTCATGCTTTTTTCCCTCACTGTGTGCCTATTTGTTTTGTCTGTACTCTAATAAGCTTTCATATGACACTCAGACGGTGGGCTACGACTCGCCTTTTCACGGCGACTTTGATATGTGATTTCTTTTTTATTTCGGGCACTGTGCGACTTTGTGAACTTGATCTTTCGAGTTTCTCCGACACTCTGTCACTCAATCAACTTTCTTTTGTTGATTATACCACTGTTTAACCCTTTAACCGCCAACTCACTAAATATTCCCCATGCCAGGAGAAATCTGAACAATTTTCGTTTTTTTACTTTACATTTATTCAAGCAGTATTTACCTGCTGAAATACCTGCTGAAATGTTTCAAATAAATGGTCAATCAAAGGACGTAGCTTGAACAAGCGGTCACGGTTTGGATCTTTCTTATCTGGCTCAGATAACGGGCAGCAGTCCAGTTGAGATGCTGGGGATACACCCACTCATCGCCATCATCCGATGCATCGTCATTCACAGTATCATGCAGCGCACGTTGCTGATCATCATTGTCGCTAAAATCTTCTTCAGAACTGCTACAATCATGATCAGAATTATTGTCCAAAATCGCCTGCAAAACCTCACTTGAAGTCAGTTTGCGTTTCGCCATATTCACAGCTTTCACTTTCGAATCACATCACGTGAGCGGCCAATACAACCGCAGAGTTGTCGAAATACAACGTAGTAATAATACCCACACCAAACTGTCAGTTATACTACGCGCCAGGCATTCACATAACCATAGGCAAATGTGCTGGATAATTCCGGCAGTAAGGCGTCAGCAATAATGCTACGATGCCGGATATATCCGGCAGAGGGCGGTTAAGGGGTTAAACCAACAAACAGTACATTTTTCCTTTGCCTCCACTTGGTATTCGCTGAAATTCTTATATTTTCCCCTGTGCTTTTCCCATTGTCTTTTCACAGAAGGCTATTTATATTGATTTGAATATTCAACGAGGCGTAATTCTGGGAGGAGTTGGGGCGGGACAGAAGGCGCGTGCACGTGCGTTACTTTTCATGCTGATCGGGATTTATGTAGTGGGAGAACGTGAAAGTTTGTGTGCGCACAGATTCCTGCATCTGGATTTTTCTGTGCATACGCACAATCCCGCTTTTGTGCTTACGCCATGTTATAGTGTGAGTTCTACGCATGGCGTTATACATGAGGCCCCTGCTCACTAGCTGGTCTCACTAGCATCCTGTAGACCTTCCATTTCACTCTTGATAATATCCGTCTGTCACAAATCACTCCCGACACTCTTCTCCATCCATTCCACCCTGCCTACGCTCTCTTTTTCACCTCTCTTCCACAATCCCCATTACTCTATACTGTTGATCCCAAGTATTTAAACTCATCCACCTTCGCCAACTCTAGTCCCTGGCATCCTCACCATTCTACTGACCTCCCTCTCATTCACACACATGTATTCGGTCTTGTTCCTACTGACCTTCATTCCTCTGCCCTCTAGAGCATATCTCCACCTCTCCAGGGTCTCTTCAACCTGCTCCCTACTATCACTACAGATCACAATGTCATCAGCAAACATCATAGTCCACGGGGACTCCTGTCTAATCTCGTCTGTCAACCTGTCCATCACCATTGCAAATAAGAAAGGGCTCAGAGCCGATCCCTGATGTAATCCCACCTCCACCTTGAATGCATCCGTCACTCCTACCGCAGACCTCACCACGGTCTTTGCCAGTAAAGTACCTCATTTGGAGGCCTGGCATATTCTAGAGCTATTTTGGTAATTTCACTGATTTACTCTGATGCCTTCTTCATTTCCAATTGATTTTTGTGAGAAATATATGAAATAATCTGTCCTCTTAAAAAAGCCTTCAGATTGTCTCAGAGTATTCCTGGCCAGACCTCAGAGGATTCGTCTCTAAAAATAGCCAATTTGCTTGAAGATGAATCCTGTGCAGTTCTCTTCTGCTCATGACATGAAGTTAAGACGCCAGCTACAATGTGAATGTGCAGGGAATAATGATTTAAACTCCATGATCAGAGGGGCATGATCGGAGATGACAATAGCAATGTACTTATAAGATTTGATAGTGGGCAGTAAATTATTATTTATAAAGGAATAATCAATTTTTGATTAACTATGATGTATTGGTGAATAGAAGTATTATGATCTTGAGTTTGGATCTAAAAATCTCCATGGATGTAGTAAGTTTGATCCATTACAAACTCTGTGATTATTTTTGTAGTATTAGATGTTATCACCATTGTAGTGGAAGACATATCGAGGTCCAGATTTAAAACACAATTAAAGTCTCCAGCCATTATAAATTTATGAGTGTTCCTATTAGGAATAAATGCAACTACATTTTGGATGAAATCTCTATCATCCTCATTAGGTGTGCAGATATTTATCAAAATTACTTTAGATTGAAATAAATTGCACAGCACCATGACATATTGTCCTTCAGAATCAGATACTACATCTGTTACAACAAATAAGACTGTTTTATGTATTAAGATTCCCACACCTCTAGCTTTCTTTGTATAACTGGAGTGAAAGATTTGCCTAATCCAATCTCTTTGCAAATGAAACTGGTCCTTACTTGTTAAGTGAGTTTGCTGTAAAAAATACCATCTTGACATTTAGACCTGTTAGGTGAGAAAATATACTTTTTCTCTTTATATTGTGACTGAGATTCCAGCTCACAATTTTCACTGTTTGGTCAGAGAGACACTGCTTCTGAACTTTTGAGGACATTTTGTAATCTTAAGTAAAGTTAGTACATTGTTTCATAAAAATCTTTAACCTAGGTATTATAGTATTGCCAGGTATTATGGCTAAGGAGCTGTTATTGTGTTGGCACATAGTTGTTGGGGTAAAAAATAAATAATAAGTAACTTTCTCTCTTTCTCTCCACCCATCAGGCCTCCCCCAGTGAGGCTAGACCACATTTCACGAAGTCCCAGCCCTCTGACATGCCTAGAGACAGAATACGTCCAAAACAAAACACACACCAACTGCACACACCTCATTTTCTTTCCACTAGCAGAGCAGGTAGTTTCTCAAAACATGCAGAAAATGATTGTAAAGTCATTATCACCGAATCAAGGACAAAACCCAAGGATATCAAAAGCTGCACTTCTAACAAATGTGAAATCTAGAACTTAGAAAACTCAAAGAAACAAGTGGTAATTCAAGAAAAATGATAGATAAAGACCAAAAAATAATGAATTAAGTACATAAACCCTAACAGAATTATTGCACAATATCATTATATACAGGCTTAGGGTTGTCCTTCACCTATGATGTCAATTTCTATTTTGCATTTCAGCTTCCTAAATCTACAATGCACTCACTATTCAGCAGGAGAAGACTTTCAGGCTTTGTCCCCTTACCTGAAATCTGTCAGCTGAAAACATTAAAGCATCTCCCATACACCATTTTTAAATATTGTCACAGTACAGGGAGATATTGTTTATCTGCTGATGGTGGGATGCCCACTCCTTGTACCTGCTCCCTGTGTCTTTTATGCTGGCTGGACCAGGAGGGAAGGATTTTGAAGTGGGGTCACTGGTGATCTTCTTCTGGTTTAGGACATTCCTGAGGGCAAATTGAAGATGGATAAGTTAGTGTGTCACCCTCCACCCCTAATCAATCCTCTGATGTACCTTTCAAATCCTTCCCCAAAAGATGCAAACATAACCAACATGTTTTGCAGCAGTTACTTTATTTTCACAAAGCAATCACTTGTAAGTGGATTTGAGTAAGAGTGAATAAAAACTATGATGCCCCCCATTTACCTCTGTATAAGTGGATTTTAAATTATTATTTTTTTAAATAATTGCATAGCTGACAATAAAGTTAGGACTTCTAATGACAAATTTAGGAGCATCTTGTTCTGAGGTCCTGGTGCTGGTACTGATTAATATGCTGTATGATATAAGATGTCTATATATGGGAAAAGAGAAAGCAGGGAAAAGTCATCTACATTTTGGAATATTGGTCGGAGTGGTGGCTCTGAGGCTAAGGATCTGCGCTGGTATCCCGAAGGTTGCCTGTTCTAATCCCTGTCACTGCCGAAATTAGATCCTTTCTGCTGGGCCCTGGAGCAAGGCCATTAACCTTCAATTGCTCCAGGGGTGCTGTACAATGGCTGATCCTGCACTCTGACCCCAAGGGGTATGCGAAACTAACAAATTCCTAATACAAGAAATTGTATAAGGCAAAATAAAGAACAAAAAAAAAAAAAAAAAGGAGGACACACACAGGTTTGTATTTTTTCTGGAAAGCTGTTATTTCTTGTGAAATTTCTATTCCGTTTCATTTATTAGAGGCTGAATACAGTCAATACAAAGTTATGGATCTTGCTTTTTACTTTCTTTTTAAAACAGAGACACCTGCCTGTTTATGTGACTATTAGACATCATTTTGTACTTTTCTCTTGCTGTCATATATCTCTGTTGGCACACTGGGCCTACCTGACAGCACTGTATTAAGTATAAATTAAATTGATTCTGTGCAATAACAAATTTTACTCAATAGACTTGTATAGTGCTGAAAATCCTATATAAATAAGTAATCAGTGCTTAACAAATAGGAATGAGTTTTACATTTAACTTATTGTACATAATGGTTAACCTGCTACTGTCTTATTAAGAACAGAAAAGAAGCAAATCTGAGGTAACACCAGAAGTTTACAGAGCCACTTTAAAAGTACATTAAGTAAGTAATTGTTTGTCTTAATATGAGAATAAAAAGTAGTTTTATAAGTTTGTAAAGGTCTTGGCTGCTGGAATTTTATCATAAAATGAAAGTTTAATTTAATAGTAAGGTTCTGTTCTGTAATTACCTAGTGGGAGGCTGACTACAGAAATACATGTATACTATATATATATATAATATATACACACACACACACATACAGTATATACACACACACTTACAGTATATACATGGATCAAGAATAACATTAAAAACATCAATGTTAAAAATAGCATTAAAAAAACCTGCCTAATATTGTGTAGGTTCCTCTTGTGCCACCAAAACAACTGTGACCCGTTGAGGCATGGACTCCAGAAGACTTTTTGAAGGTGTCCTGTGGTATCTGGCACCAAGACATTAGCAGCAAATTCTTTAAGTCCTGTAAGTTGTGATGTGAAGCCCCCATGGATCAGACTCGTTTTTCCAGCATATTCCACAGATGCTCAATCGGATTGAAAATTCTGAGGAATTTGAAGGCCAAGTCAACACCTCAACACTTCAGCCATTCCTGAACATTTTTTGCCGTGTGCCAGGGTGCATTATCCTTCTGAAAAAGGCCACTGCATTAAATACTGTTGCCATGAAGGGGTGTTTTTAGAGACGTAGGAGTCAAATGGAGTGCCTGGGAGAACAGGCAGACTCAGCCCAGGCCATGCCCTGGTCAGAGCACAAACCCAAACACATGGAGCTGTAAGCTGGCAGCAATAGCCACTATTCAAAACAAGTAAATTTAAAAAAAAATTACATTTGCAATAGAACTGTAATTAAGGTGTGAAGCTTTAAAAGTCCTAGCGTATAATTACATTTCTTTTTATTTTTTTTCATCACTGTGCACTGTGTATTTTCTGCATGAAAATACTAATCATTTTGAAGGGCTGTCTTTTCTTTATCGGTCTTTGTATATTTTGACTGTGTCTGCATATCACACAAGGTAAATGATGACTTCTTTCCATCTACTTTTTCTCGTCAAAGTAATCCTCCACTGACACACAGGCACTCATGCAGTTTTTCAACAACATATGACATCAGCTGTGGCATTATAGCCTTTTTTCTCGACAAAAGCAGCTTTTTGGATTAGCATCAGTGCTGTCAATGTTGAAAGTGAGCGAACAAACCTCCTGCCGCCCAATAATTAGAGCCCTGCCTACTTGAGGAAATATTGACCTGCACAATCACGCCAGTGTTTCATGGTATTGGGGGTTGGCGGGGGGGTGGTGGTAGTTGTCTTGGCTGAAAAAAGATTAAAAAGACTCATTAAGTCACTAACATCTGCTGTAAATATTTCAAACAAAGCCAAGCCCGGGGAAATCTTGGTGCCTTAAAACCTGCAAAAGCTAGACATTCGCAATTTTCTGATAAGGGGAATGTGACTCAAGAGATTCTTTATAGATCTGGAGCAGATACAAAGGCACTAACTCCCAGCAAGTGTCGAAACCTTCATCCAAGTTGCTGAAATAAAAGCCCAGTCTGCACTTCTTGATAAAAGACACCAAGGTGACAGATTCACGGTGGCTCTGGATTACTTTTATTTGTCATTAAATCTGAGGCTGAATGAAGGGTAATGGCATGGCTTTCTTGATAATTACTCTAGTGGTGAAAATGTGACAGAAATACAGATGCATTCCCCATATAGCACTGCACTTGAAAAGACAGAAGTTACACAGTAGCATTAAATGTTATTGTATAAGGACATAGTGGGTTATTCTCTGTTCAGTGTTTGCAAAATATTAGTTTTACAGGCAATTCAGAAAGTATTTAGGCTCCTTAGCCTTTTTTTTTGCACGCTTCAGTGTGTTGTAGATTTAATTTTACCCATCAGTCTACACTCGACAACATAATGACATAGTAACAACATGTTTTCAGAAAGATTTGCTAATTTATTAAAATCACAAACTGAAATTTCTCATTCATATAAGTACTGAGTCCCTTTATTCAGTAATTTGTTGAATACCCTTTGGTAGCAATTCCAGCTTTGAGTCTTCTTGGATAAGTCTCTGCATGCTTCGCACACCTAGATTTGGGCAGTTTATCCAATTCTTCCTGGCAGATCCTCTCCAGCTCTGTTAGATTGGGTGAGAAGTGTCTGTAAACCGCCATCGTCAGGTCTCTCTACCAAAGTTCTTTTGGGGGTTAAGTCTGGGTTTTGGCTGGGACACTCAAGGTAAATCTGAAACTTGTTATGAAGCCACTTCAACATTGTCTGGGCTGTATGCTTCTGGTCATTGCCATTCTGAAAGGTGAACCGTTGCCCCAGTATGAGGTTGTGCACTCTGGAATTCTTGGTATTTGGCTGCATTCATCCTTTCTTCTATTCTGACTGGTCTCTAAGTCCCTGGTTCTGACAGACACCACATACCATGCTGCTGCCATAATCATGTTTGTATTTTGTTCATTAGAACAATCTAGACAAGAACAGGCCATTTAGCCCAACAAAGCTTGCTAGTCCTACCCATTTAATTCTTCTAAAAAACATCAAATCTAGTTTTAAATGTCCCTAAAGTCCTACTGTCTACCATGCTACTTGGTAGTTTATTCCAAGTGTCTATATTTCTCTGTGTAAATGCTCCTATGTAGATGTAGATGCTCCTATGGCAGCAATTACAGCTTCAAAGCCTGAATTTGGGCAATTTATCCCATTCTTCATGGTAGATCCTCTGAAAATCCATTCTATTGGATCTGAAGCGTCTTTACAGCAACATCTCCACACATGTTCTTTGGGGTTTAAGTGGCCGGGCTACTCAAGGACAGTCAGAGACTTGTTCCGGAGCCACTGCTGCATTACTTTGGCTATATGCTTTGGGTCATTCTCATGCTGAAAACAGAATCATCACCCCAGTATGGTGTAGGCTTCTCCAAGGACTTCTTTGTATTTGGCTGGATTCATCCTTCCCTCAGTTCTGACCAGTCTCCCTGTCACTGCCACTGACAGGCACCCCCATAACATGGTGCAGCTTCCACTATACTTGGATGGATGGTATTAAGCAAGTAATTACCAATGCCTGGTCTTTGCCAGAGATAGTTCCTGTGGTTCTGCTCAAAGAGCTCCATTTTTGTCTCATCCGATCAAATAGTCTCGTTTCTTATGCTCTCAGAGTCTTTTAAATGCTGTTTGGCAAGAACGGCTTCTGTCTAGTCAATCTACCATAAACGCCTGATTGAAGGAGTGCTCCGGAAATAAGAGAATCTGTCTGAAGCAAAGAATCTTTTTTACTTATGATCTCAGAGTCAGCTTTTTGGCAAGAATGGCTTCTGTCTAGCTACTTTAGCAAAAACGCCTTATTGATGGAGTGATGTTGAAATAGGAGAACCTGTCTGAAGGACAATTATCACAGTATGGTAGATGTTACAAGTACTGCAGAGTGAAACAAGAGTATAAGAACATTTACAAAGTAAGCTTCAGAAAATAAATATATTTAGTGTAGAATAAATCAGTTATTTATCTTATTTTGCATATTTTTAACTCCCATTATACAAGGAATTACTGAGGGTGATGCTCCAACACTCTTAGTCATTCTCTCCAAAACAACAGAAGTGAGACGCAATCCGAGAATGCTAGAATCAAATCCACCAGATCAATCAGTAGATATTGTTTGTGACATGGCACCCACTCTCAGCCTGGCTGTAGACAAGAAGAAATCATTCAGCCCAATACTATAATTTTGAAATTTTTGCAAAATATCATTCAGTTAATTTTTGAAAACCCCAAAGGACCAATGTCCACCAACTATTGAACAGTTTGTTTGGCATATCTATAAATGTGTGAAGAAACACTTTCTAACAGGTCAGGTGAGGTTGGGGAGCATGCACTGATACATGGCGCACCCACCACACAATGAAACAGCTCAGGATTCTGGTTGGCAACCCCTCAGGCAGACACGTGGTCCATTCCCACCCTCCAGAAATGACCCTCTATCTGCTGCAGCCAGGTTTTACCTGGGAGTCTATTTGGCCTGGTCCAGCCATTCAGGTCCTCAGCAATGAGCATTGTGCAAGCCAGCTCACCTTAGTGGAATTACGCTACATGGCCATCGTACCATAACTGATGCACCCTCACAATGCAGATAACGTGCCACATTCGGGACTGTGTGAGGCTTCTCATTCAACACAAAGTCAAACTAACGGTACCCAAGGATTTTCCAGAGAGACATAGTACCGAAGGAGTCCAGTCTTTGTCTCAGGTCACTGGATAGCGTCCATGTCCCATATAGCAAAACAGGAAGCACCAGGATTCTAAAGATTTGGGCCTTCGTCCATTTGCAAAGATATCAGGAGCGCCACACAACCCTTTCCAGCGACCTCATGAACCTCCATGCTCTCCCAATCCATCTACTGACTTCATAGGAAGAGTCACCATGAATGTCACTGCCGAGGTAAGTAAACCTCTCAACAAGGTCAACACTCTCTCCGCAGACAGACACACTGCTGATGGCTGTGCCCAAGAGGTCATTAAAGGCCCGGATCTTTGGTTTTTATCCAGGACACTTGCAATCCCAGACACTCAGACCCCTCACTCAGCCTCTCGAGAGCCCTGATCAGAGCCTTCATTGACTCCATGAAGATCACAGCATCATCGGCAAAGCAAAGATCAGAGAATCTTTCTTCACCAACAGATGCCCACAGCCACTGGATCCCATGACCCTGCCCAACATCCAGTCCATGCAAGCACTGAACAGAGTCGGAGAAAAAACACACTCATGACGAACCCCAGAATCAACAGAGAAAAAAGCAGAGGTTCTGCCTCCACTCTGTACAGCACTCACAGTGGGAATCCACCATACTAATTCCTCTAATAATTTCCAACACTTCTCAGGTGTCTCTGTCATTCTCAAAGAGAAATAAAAAGTAACTTTTTTTGGACAGTTTGAATTAAATAGTGATGGAGATCAATAAATGTCTTTTTCTGGGCATTTTCACTAGAATGATCAAGGAAATCATCAAAGGTCAGTGCACAAGATGTTAGCTCATTTATTGGTGCTGAAAGTCAAGACCAAAACTAAATCAAATTCTAACCTTTCTCTGAGTCTTTCCCTTAATATCTTAAAGTTTAAGTTGCTAAAGTGCACATCATTTGAAATTCCAAAACAACAATGTCCATGAAAACAAAGATGCAAAATGGTAACGAAAACATATCAATAATGATAAAGAATCATTAATCAAAACTAATAATGCATTATAAACATAGGCAAATGATAGAAATAAAGTAATAATATGCTCCTGACAGTCTAATCTGTAGTCGTGGATGAACCTTATAGTTGTTGTAATGACTGCTGCAGCACACAAATAGCATAAAGGTGAGGCTTTCAAAAAGACCCTCAAAATAGCCCGGAGTTCTAAATGGACTGGCTTAAAAATACGTCACACCCCAGGGAAGCCTGGCACTAGGAAAATGAGAGGTTTCAGGCCTGCCTAGGCCTCAAAATGGACAATAGGCTCTACAAGAAAGTCTTAAATATCTCAAAATATTTTTCACCAAAGTGGGTACTTTGAAACTCCGGCTTAAACAGAGACATCTCCAACCAGAATCTTTCTAAAAGAGGTTTTTATTAACAGAAATTGCAAAAAATAACAAAACACTCAAAACAAATCAAAAATGAGGCAAATGGGTATTTCCTAAAGGGCAATCCTCAGCAAATAAATCCTCACACAACAATGAGAAAGCTGAATCCTTAAGCTAGTAGCACAGGACACAAAACCAGTAAATACAAAAAAGTAATGAAAATGAGAACTCACCAAACCAACAAACACATTTTCAATTTCAACAGCAAGGGCTACATTTCTCAGAAGGCTTTATACAGCTTGGAGAAGTTTCTCAATTATGATAGACAGGTGGCCCGACTTCTTGGGGAACCACCCACAAAATATAAGGAACATCTGCGAACATATTCTCATATATAGAAAATGCATAAAACCTAAATAAAATAAAA
The DNA here is from genome assembly GCF_900747795.2 of Erpetoichthys calabaricus. Classification (NCBI taxonomy): domain Eukaryota; kingdom Metazoa; phylum Chordata; class Cladistia; order Polypteriformes; family Polypteridae; genus Erpetoichthys; species Erpetoichthys calabaricus. Next base: position 23,082,554 of record NC_041403.2, read on the forward strand.
TGAATAGACGTAATTACATAATTAGGCATATAAAAAATGAATAGAACATTATTATAAAAAAATAATGGAAAACAATGAAAAATGATTAAAAGAACACAAAGAAGACAAAAAAGCATTTTAAACAGGAGTCATAGGAGGAGCCTTGCCTATAACAGCACTTCTTCTGGCTTTTTCTAGTGTGGTTATATTTGGTTGTCTCTTTCATTTTTAGGTAAAGGTAGCCGAGTAATCATACACCTGATAAACTGCCAGCGAGATAAGTTACAATATGCAATGGTGTGCAAAGAGTGAACAGACCTCCAAATAACATGGCCAGACCAGGACGTCACTGAATTTGACTCCAAAATAGGCCTCACCCTAGACAGCCTGGCTCCAGAATCAAATGGTGGTCTTCAAGGTCCTAGGGCTCAAGCCTTTAAAAGATGAAAACTAATTTATAAGCTCAAAATACACATGCTGGCTTTTCAAAAGAGAGGATAACTGTAAACCTCTAGCTTGAGAAGATAAAGATGGATTCATTTTTTTATAAATGAAGAATTTATTTATATAAACAAAAAGAACCACAAAATGGCGAAACAGGGAAAAAGGCAAAAGGGGGTTACCTAGAAATGCAACCCAAAGCCAATCCATAATTCAGTACCAAAATCCAAAAACAAAGCCACAAAATTCAATATAACATGAAAATAAAGAATAGTACTCATAAAAACTACAATCCACAATACTCCTACAGTGACACACTGCGAGACCTAATCTCCTCAGCCTGACTGCAAAGGCTGAGAATGGTCCCTCAGCAGTGACACAGAACACAAGAAATGCAGCTTTCAGACACATCCTCTTTAATAAAATCCCTGTGTGCGTCCAGGTGTCCGTGTGTGGGTGTCTTCTGGTGAAGTGCACATGCGCGGGGCATGGTGCGATGCGCGATATTACTGTCAGAGAAAGTTACAGGTGTATTATGGAAATACAAACCAGTATTACTGCGAGAGGAAATTAAAGGTACACAATACAGTGATGCATATTACAGCCACATACAAGCCAGTATTACTGTCAGAGAAAATTAAAGGCATATTACCGACGTGCACGCCTGTATTAACGCCAGAGAAAATTAAAGGTATATTATGGACGTACAAGCCAGCGGACGTACAAGACTGTATTACTGTCACAGAAAATTAAATACACACAATACACGACGGCAGCCCACGAAGAATGGTGAGCTCAGCAAGTAAACATCAACAAAAGAAAGGCTGAAAGAAAGAAAAATACGACCAACAAAAAGAATGAGGTCAAAGTCCCTTGCCATTTAATATAGACTGTTCCTACTAATGTTTATGTTCTACTGTTCTAGCGCCCGTTATTGTAACGGGCTAAATGACTAGTATTTACATAAAAATAATACTTCAAACCTGAAAAGGTACACTTTTGCAGACCTAAGTCTAGTTGGACAGATGTGAGTGCCTGCATGAAACAAGCTAGCTCCCACAGAGCTGATAAAACACAAAGGTTAAAAAAGACCAACATAACAAGAACACAGAATTAGCACAACAAAGCAAAAGATACAATCAAAAAGGCAAGAAAAACTACCTGAAAACATGCAAACATTATGTGTATATGTGGTGTCTGGCTTTCTAAAACAATCAGAAAAAAACCACACTGCATCTTCACATAAATGTGACTGACACAGGGATACATTTAGAAGTGTCACTAGCAAGCAAATTGCCAGGGTTATTTCCTTTTAAAAATAAAAATTCTGGTGAGTCTTTCTTTGCATAATTTGCAAAATGGCAAGAAAAACTGCACTAAAATGCAGAATAACGCTAAGGCTACAATCCACAACACTCCTACAATGACATTCTGTGACACCTAATTTCCTCAGCCTGATTATAAAGACTGAGAGGGGTCCCTCAGCATGCCACAAAACACAAGAAATACAGCTTTCAGGCAGATATTTACATAAAACAATGTTAACACAAATAACATAAAACAAAAAAAAAAATGAAAAACAATGCTTCAAAATTAACAGAAACAACAAAAACAAAATAACACAAGTAAGCAAGTGCACAAACACTGGCTGTAACCTATCACTGTTGTTAAGGACGAAGCATATAGTAAATTGCAGACCTGACACTAGATGGACAGATGTGAGTGCCTGCCTGAAACAAGCTAGCTCCTATAGAGCAAATAAAACACCACAAATCTGAAAAAGAACAACATAACAGCAATGCAGAATTAGCACGACAAAGCAAAAGATACAATCAAAAAGGCAGGGAAAACTGACTAAAAAACAAACAAATATCACATATACATCTGGCAGTCTAAAACATTTAGAAAAAGCCCACTCTGCATCTGCACATTAACATGGCCGATAAAGTGATACATTTAGAAATGTGTATTTAACATAGACCATATACATGCGTGCATATCTATCCTTGACAAAGTGCACAATATCTGCCATGATGGCATCACTGGTGAGCAAATTGCCAGGGCTGTTTCCTTTTAAAAATAAAAAATTGGGTGAGTCTTTTTTACATATTATAAGAAAAGTCTTACTTTTCCTCTGGTTCCACCACACTGGGTTATCAGACCCCTTTTATCTGAATTATTTTTGTCTTCTATTTAACTTATAAGAAAAAAATCAAAAAGATTATAAATAGAGCATAAAATGCTGATGCAGCTTGATCATCTTGAATACTTTAACAATATGTTTTAAAGAGCCCTTAATTACAGTCAACAACATCTGCATATTCTCTGCTCATTAACCACCAGACATGCAAATTTTCATCTACAAGAGAAATCATGTGTGCAGATTTTGGCTTTTAAGAAAGTAGCATGTTCATAGATTCAAGCACCATGCTGCACGACACGTACTTTGGAAAGTTTCCCTAGATTTTCATGGCCAACCTGAACTTACACAAGTGAATATTTTATGGGAGGAAAGGATGAAGTGATTATCCGGTGAATAATAGATATGGTAAACAAGTGAAATGTCACACATATAGGAGAATTTAAATAATTACCAAGTGGCTCACAATGCATTCATGGAGCTGCTGCTTTTTCAGAGTAACAGTCTGCTCAAGATTGCTTATTATATTTGATAAGGTTATTATATGGAAGACAGAGACATACATATCCAGCATCCTAGGTTCAAATCCCACACTTTTTGGACTTTTCTCGTGTCTTCATGGGTTTTCCTCTGGTTTACCAGTTTTGTTCCCACATCCCCAGCAATATGCATGTTGATTTAAGTGGTGACTCTAAACTGGTGGTGTAGGTATGTGTTAGTGTGTGTGAGAGTGGTCCTTGTGATGGATCTGCATTGCTACCCCAGACCTCAAGAGTCCAGAGTCTACAGGTGCTGGTCATAAAATTAGAATATCATGACAAAGTTGATTTATTTCAGTAATTCCATTCAAAAATATATATTAGATTCATTCATTACACACAGACTGTCCATCCATCCATCCATCCATTGTCTCCCGCTTATCCGAGGTCGGGTCGCGGGGGCAGCAGCTTGAGCAGAGATGCCCAGACTTCCCTCTCCCCGGCCACTTCTTCTAGCTCTTCCGGGAGAATCCCAAGGCGTTCCCAGGCCAGTCGAGAGACATAGTCCCTCCAGCGTGTCCTGGGTCTTCCCCGGGGCCTCCTCCCGGTTGGACGTGCCCGGAACACCTCACCAGGGAGGCGTCCAGGAGGCATCCTGATCAGATGCCCGAGCCACCTCATCTGACTCCTCTCGATGCGGAGGAGCAGCGGCTCTACTCTGAGCCCCTCCCGGATGACTGAGCTTCTCACCCTATCTTTAAGGGAAAGCCCAGACACCCTGCGGAGGAAACTCATTTCAGAGCCGCTTGTTCAAATGTTTATTCTTTTAATGTTGATGATTATAACTGACAACTAATGAAAGTCCCAAATTCAGTATCTCGGAAAATTAGAATATTGTGAAAAGGTTCAATATTGAAGACACCTGGTGCCACACTCTAATCAGCTAATTAACTCAAAACACCTGCAAAAGCCTTTAAATGGTCTCTCAGTCTAGTTCTGTAGGCTACACAATCATGGGGAAGACTGCTGACTTGACAGTGGTCCAAAAGACGACCATTGACACCTTACACAAGGAGGGCAAGACACAAAAGGTCATTGCTAAAGAGGCTGGCTGTTCACAGAGCTCTGTGTCCAAGCACATTAATAGAGAGGCGAAGGGAAAGGACAAGATGTGGTAGAAAAAAGTGTACAAGCAATAGGGATAACCGCACCCTGGAGAAGATTATGAAACAAAGCCCATTCAAAAATGTGGGGGAGATTCACAAAGAGTGGACTGCAGCTGGAGTCAGTGCTTCAAGAACCACCACGCACAGACGTATGCAAGACATGGGTTTCAGGTGTCGCATTCCTTGTGTCAAGCCACTCTTGAACAAGAGACAGCGTCAGAAGCGTCTCACCTTTGGACTGCTGCTGAGTGGTCCAAAGTTACGTTCTCTGATGAAAGTAAATTTTGCATTTCCTTTGGGAAATCAAGGTCCCAGAGTCTGGAGGAAGAGAGGAGAGGCACATAATCCACGTTGCGTGAGGTCCAGTGTAAAGTTACCACAGTCAGTGATAGTTTGGGGTGCCATGTCATCTGCTGGTGTTGGTCCATTGTGTTTTCTGAGGTCCAAAGTCAACGCAGCCGTCTACCAGGAAGTTTTAGAGCACTTCATGCTTCCTGCTGCTGACGAACTTTATGGAGATGCAGATTTCATTTTCCAACAGGACCTGGCACCGGCACACAGTGCCAAAGCTACCAGTACCTGGTTTAAGGACCATGGTATCCCTGTTCTTGATTGGCCAGCAAACTTGCCTGACCTTAACCCCATAGAAAATCTATGGGGTATTGTGATGAGGAAGATGCAATATGCCAGACCCAACAATTCAGAAGAGCTGAAGGCCACTATCAGAGCAACATGGGCTCTCATAACACCTGAGCAGTGCCACAGACTGATCGACTCCATGCCACGCCGCATTGCCTGCAGTAATCCAGGCCAAAGGAGCCCCAACTAAATATTGAGTGCTGTACATGCTCATACTTTTCATGTTCATACCTTTCAGTTGGCCAACATTTCTAAAAATCCTTTTTTGCATTGGTCTTAATTGATATTCTAATTTTCCCGAGATAGTGAATTTGGGACTTTCATTAGTTGTCAGTTATAATCATCAACATTAAAAGAAATAAACATCTGAAATACATCAGTCTGTGTGTAATGAATGAATCTAATATACAAGTTTCACTTTTTGAATGGAATTACTGAAATAAATCAACTTTGTCATGATATTCTAATTTTATGACCAGCACCTGTAAATATTGACTGTGCCAATGCCTGTCTGCAGTTTCAATTTACTCACTGTGCTTAGTTATTTCTGTACAAGTTTTTCCAGGTACTTTGGTTTCCACCCTTATTTTAAAGAAAGGATAGATGGGTACATTACAAAAGCTGGTGATCTTTTATGAGTCATTGTGTGTGTGTGCATGATTGTGCCCCTTCCAGGAGCATGTGATGTCACTGGAATGACCATTTCTGGACCATCTGAGTTTGCAGATGTTTGCATGCAAATCCTGCCTGGCCTTAGAACTTTGCTCTTGTTATTAGGTACCACAAATTTTGTTTAGCAATTTGAAATTGTCAACTGATTGGCTTTACGTTTAGTTTTTGTCATAAACTAGGATTTCCAGAAATTTCCAAAGCATGTAGTCCCAAACATTTCCAATAACAGCCAGTAGAGGGGGATATCATCATCAAATTCTGCCTAGCAATAAGGGTAAGCACCAAATCTTTATAAGTAAAAAGCTTTATTCTTTGCCAGATGTATTCCAATCACGAAGAAGCTCCATGGAGCACAAAGGCAAACTGGAATTGCCTGTAACAAGGGAAGAGGGCAGTTCCTAGTGGTGACAGGCAGGTGGCTCCACCTCTTGAGGGACCACCCACAAAACAAATGGAACACAACAGAGGCAAATTACATACATAGATAAAATCAACTATAAAGAACGAGGCATATAATCAACATAACTTAAAAAATCGAAAGTGAACAAAAGAGAAAATAAAACATGAATTTGAGGCACAACCCTGGCTGCGATATAACACTTTTGATTTTGGTTCATTTTCTGACTATGTCTTATCTCCTGGGGCCTGAGGGTATACAATCTTACAAAAACAGTATATGCAAAAAAAAAAACAAACTTTAATTTATTAAAAATGTACATATGCCATGTGCCACACCAAGCTCCTTTTTAAGCCTCAAAACAACTTCAAACTATGCACTTTTAGCCACTGCCTGTCAGTAAGCATGCATGGCTTAAAAAAAGCCTTTTGGATATTCATGATCTAATCACCATATAAATTTTGCCATGTTTCTGAGTGATGTCTTTACTACAAAACATGGCAGAAGAGAGGAAATGAATATTACAATCCAAAATTCTAAATCTTTAACACAGGAGCCTGAAATGAATAAAAAGCAGTAAATTCAAAGATATTAGCAATACCCACAGATCTCTACTTTAAAACAAATGATCTCTGACTATTGAGTCTTCTCAGCAGACTTATATAGCCAGTGGGAGGGTGCAGTGTGGCCCCGCCTCCTGGTGCTCCACCCACAAAGGACGAGGAACATAAGAAACAAAGGTACAGGACACAGTTACAGAATTATAATTGAAACCAACAGAAATAACACAAAGATATGAAACAATAGCTTAAAATTAAAAAAAATAAATAAATAAAATAAACCTAAACTTACACTGATGCATAACATAAGGACAGTTGTGACCTTCGCAACCATGTGTAGCCATGCATTGTTCTGCAGTAGGGTCAGGTTATATAGGAGATGAGAGCAGAAGACCTCTGCCAAGTTGTGTTGTTCTAACAGTGGCAGCATGAAGTTTGTTCATCACATCCTATTAATGTAACGTATGTGCTGGTAGTTTCAGCATCAGTTTGGATGGCCCATCTAAAACGATGCCTCAGATGGACCAGTCTGAAATGTTGGTTCTATTTTAATTTGGCCACCAGATCCTGGATAGTTATCTGATTTGCTGGTCCGGAACTTTACCTGCAGTTTGAATACAATGGAGCAACTTAATCTGTACTGTCTGGCAATGCTGTCACATGACGTGCCTACCTTCAGCTTGCCAACGGCTCTCTCCCTTGCTTTTGGTGACATTTGTCATCATTATAGATTACGCAAAAAACTGACCTTGTGTGCTCATTGTCTTCTGTGCCTTTTTAAAGATGACTTGATTAGCTTTTGTTGGATAAAAGTGTACCCGCCTAAAGACATAGACAGTCCCAGTGTCCGGTCCACAAAAGACAGTTAATCAAGCATAAGGGTCTTATTGAAAAATCAGTCTGGGGATGCACAAAGACAGAGGAGATTATTTTAGCACACGTATCGCTGATGATCTCCTTTGCAATTATGTTTACATTCTAAATGTTAGAAATAGCCCTTTTCATTTAATTTGCTACTATCATAAATCAAATTTTCCAGTAAAGAGGTTAGAAAATAACCTGCTCAGTGGAAATGCACAGTTTGACTTTTTTAAACATGTGGGAACAAAATTTTGTGGAGAAAAATGAATTCACAGATATCTGGGATAATCGAGGGGAATAGGGAGGGAAGCTTGCTCAGATGGGCAAAAGCACGCTCTTCTATTTTTAAAACTCATGCCATTAGTAAGTGAGGAGCTAATCCTTATTAGGATATTCTGAACATATCTTCATCATAGGGGACTGTGCTGACTGATGGGTGCATGTCATGCTGTCTTCTAGAAAAATTATGCCGCTTTTCTAATGCATAACAAGACTGTGACATTTAGAGCCAAGTAGCTGCCTCTGTGCATGGTCCTAGGCACAGAAAGAGCTTGCTGACAGTACCAGTGAAGGAAATAATGAAGAAGAATAATTTGATGCTGATGCTATTGTAGGAGCTAATAGTAATGTTGTTACTATACACAATTATAACCATCTCTCCGTCCATTTACAAGCATGCTTAACCTAATTCAGGGTTCCTACCTTGTGCTCCATTATCTCGAAATAGACATTGACTCCACTTAAGCTTTATTAAAAAAGAGATTATGTTATGTTACTCTAATAGTAATAACAAAAATATGTCCATATTTTGTCCATAATGTTACTGCCTTGCGCCCAATGCAACCAGGATAGGCTCACCCACAACCCAATAGATGAATGGATAATAATAATAATAATAATCAATATATATAAAATCCTATGGTCTGTCCATCTGTTCCATGATTAATCACAAACTACCGGGGCTAGGACATTGACGTTGGACTTGATTGAAAGCTTATAACCTGGATACGTTCTGATAATTCAAGAAATTTGAGGTAGACGCAACCTTGACAAATTGACCTGTGCTCGTGGGTTTTCTTACGTGATCAGCAACTGAAGTGACATGGTGGAAAGTAAAAGAAAAGCAGAGCCCTCTACTGAGCGTCAAGTGCGGGATACAGAACGCAAGAATGACAAAGATGGAGAAATGCATGCAACTTGAAGTCTGCATGTGACTACAGAGAGTAGAATCTTGACCTTAGTCTTGATGGAAAGCTTATGACCTGACATGTTCTGGAAATTCAAAAGAATTTAAGGTAGCAAAAACTGACCTGCACTCAAGGGTTTTGTATTGCTGAGTGATCAGCTGACAAAGTGATGCGGTGGAAAGAATGCAAGAACAACAAAGATGAAGAAATGCATTCGAATGGAGGTCTGCATGTGACTACTGAGGTAAGAACCTTAATCTTAGTCTTGTTTGAAAGCATATGACCTGATACACTCTGGAAATTCAAAAAATGTAAGGTTGCGATAGCATCAGCTAACTGAACTGCACTCAGGGGTCTCTTACAGCAGAGTGGCCAGCAGACAAAGTGATGTAGTGGAAAGAAAAAGAAATAGCAGTGACATGTGCTGAGCATCAAGTGTGTGATACAGAATGCATGAACAACAAAGATGAAGAAATGTATGCGTCGGAGGTCTGGGTATGACTATTTAGGGCGAGAACCTTGATCTTACTCTTGATTGAAAGCTTATGAGCTAACACATTCTGGAAATTCAAAAAATTTAGGGCAGCAACAGCCTCAGCAAACTTACCTGCACTCAAGGGTTTTGTACGAGTGATCAGTCGACAAAGTGACATGGTGTAAAGAATGTAAGAACAACAAAGATGAATGCATGTGATCAGAGGTCTAGGTATGACTACTGGGGTTAGAAACTTGATCTTGGTTTTTATTGACATCTTATCACCTGATATGTTCTGAAAATTGCGAAACAGGATAGCAGCAGCCTCAGCCAACTGACCTGAGCTTGTGGGTTTATTACAGCAAAGTGATCAGTGACCAAAAAAATGAAGTAGCAGCAACCGCGACAAACTGACCCATGCTCATAGGTTTACTATGGAACAGTGCTTGGCAAACTAAATGACACGAGAAAAAGAAAATGAAGACCAGTGACATCTGCTGAGAGTCAAGGTTAATGACAACATAATGGGAAGAACAAGAAGAAGAGTAGCGCTTGTATGGTGTATGTATGTGATATAGAATGCTGGAGGGTCCTCAAGTTTCATTAGTAATAATAAAACACTGGAAGACCATTTTTGTTTGCTGGTAAAGTTTTGGTGATCATGATAAGCTGTTTCAAGCTGAAAAGAAGTAGAATTTTAGATTGACTGTGTCATGTAAGAATTTGAATAAATAATGAAATTAACTTTTACTGAATTTAGTGTGTTTAACCGCTTAATGATGCTGATGCATTGTATTAGTTCAACTGATCTAAAACAGTTTTGCTGCTGATTTTCATTTGTACTCCACATCTGATGCTTCTTGTTTCAGTGTCCAACAATAGGTGGCCAGCACTAATGGATTCCATCACTGACTACACCAAGGTTAGCAAGGAAGAAGTCCACGTGTGCATGCAGAAAATGAATCTTTAACAACATGTTGCACTGCATGGTTTTGTACATTTGAAGTATATTGTTGACCAGCTGGACGTCGTCTGGTGCTCTATAGTTGTAGTTGCCAGTAAAATTCTCAACATTATCCTTGAATGCCTTCCATATGATTTCCTCCAACCGCACTAGATCTATGGACCAACATAAATGCCATCCTTAATCTTGACATCAGTTATTCTTGAAAATATCTGTCTTCAATATGCAGGAAAACCTTTGTAGAGCTTGCTCCATGGGAATAAACAGCAGTTGATAACAACAAATTACCGTTTATACTCACGTATAAGTCAGTGTAACGATGCGGGTTCTGGTCCATGCTCCCATCTGCTGTTCGGGAGCCCTTGAAACCCAACACCGTCGGTAATGTTACTGATGTGCTAGACCAGTGCTCCGCAACCGGTGTGTCACGGCACACTGGTGTGCCTTGAGCTGATACAGGTGTGACGCGGTCAAATAAGACAATTTTCTAACTAAATAATATTTCAACGGTCCTCCTTAGAAACACAATAACGAGAATACTTGCAATGAAATATTCACGTAAATAGCCTTTTAAAGGTTTCATAATTTTATGTGTCATTTCTCTGAAATAATAAATCCCATCGCCTGGCGCCTGTCGCCTACGACGTAGGCCCTACGTAGTCGCCAGACAACTCCGTAGTATGCTTTGATAGGCAGAGCACTCCGTGCCCTCACCTAGATTCAGTTCAAGCCGACGTATTAGTCGTGCTACGTCGCATTCACTTGTCTTGCGACAGTAGTTATCATTCATTACTATTAGTTGTGTTGCTGAATTGTGTATGGTTAACGTTCTTCGTGTGATTCATATTTAGTTTTATACCCCTTTAAATATGGATAAATTTTTACGTGGAAAAGATTCGTCTTCACGTACAGATGATGAAAAACCCAGCACAAGTGTTGCAAAAAAAACAAAGAAGATTGTGAAAAGGAAGTACAACGAAGACTACATTCGATATGGATTCTCGTGGTGTGGTGACGAAACGGCTCCAAAGCCACAATGCATCATTTGCGGTGATCAGCTATCAAACGAGGCAATGACACCCAGTAAACTAAATCGCCATCTAAATTCAAACCATCCCAGTTACGCCAAAAAAGACAAACAAATCTTGTGTTAATTAAAAATGATAAGCGGTCATGCTTAAAAGATCTTGACCAAGAACTTCGGGTTGCGCTGTCAAATATTGAGCCGAATATAAAACTTTTGTGTTCATTGAAACAAGCGCAGGTATCACATTAATCAGTCATTATGTTATAATAATTATTAAGATTGCATAAAAGTAAATATAGTATAGTTTTTATGTATGTATACTTATAATAAATGTATACTTATAATAAAAATTGAAAATTTATTGTAAAATTTGTGTATTAAATTAATATCTATATATCAGTGGCATAGATGGAGATCATGTTGCCCGGGGCGGTGAAAAATTTGACGCCCCAAAGCTGAAAGAAATTTTTTTTTGCACCTCCTCAAGGAACAAAAAAAAAAAGGAAACTACCGTAGTTTGGAGGCCCCTAAATAGCTGGCGCTCAGAGCGGAACGACCCACCCCACCCAACCCCCGCTCTAGCTACGCCACTGCTATATATTTTGGCTTTTGATGTGCTGCGGAATTCTAGGAAGAATTTTGGTATGTCATAGGTGAGAAAAGGTTGCGGAGCACTGTGCTAGACAGTGAGGCAATAACAATGGAGCAAGGGGATGGTATATAAAAGTGCAAAGTGCTTTTATTTAAAAATAATCAAAACAATGTTCAAATAAATAAGTGCAGAGCTTCCAAAAACAGAGTCCTTAAATAAATAATCCATTAAAACAAAACGTGAAACTGTGGAGGTTGAAAACCAATAAACAGAAAAAAAAACACAATCCTTTAAAAACCGAGGTTAAAACACTATGCAGGTAACTGTCCTTTTAAAAATCCGGTGCATCCTTCTTTCTCTGGCGGCTCCCCTACTTCCCCAGTCTGGGCTTCTCAACAGGGGAGTCGCCTTACTTGCAGCTGTCCTTCAATCTCCCTACTACAGCCGTTCAGACTGCCTCACCGACCACTGGCTCCGGTTGGCACCACCGAACAGTGACTTGGGATTCCCCAACGACCATGGCTCTCACGCTGGGGACACCACGTCCCAAGTCCTGACTCCCGCGCCTTCCACGGCCTTACGCGGAGAGTCATCCGCCATTCATTACTGGTCACTCCCGCTACATGATCACTCAGCGGGAGTGACCACTACTACTACTCCCGGGTGTCGGCCCAACACCCAGGCTTCCTGCACAGCTGCAACGCGAGCCTGTACTCACTCGCTCTCCCGCACCGACTTTCTCCTCCTGCTGCAGCGTCCTGCCTTCTCCTGCAACCTCCGTTCATTCTCTTTCCTTTCATTTCTTTTATTTTTTTTTCCTTTCCCTTAACCGTCTTGGGCTTCTCTTTATAATGGACGTGGCAGCTGTGGCAAGCAACAGCTCACGGGAACAATTACGGAGCGGACAGTCCCTCACCTGAGCACTTAGGTGAGAAATGTCCGCAGCACGAATCCACCCAGGAACCGCTTCAGCCACACTATCACGCCCCCTCGCTATGCCGCGAGCACGGTGATTATTTATTTTAAAAACTGGCCTTTTCTGAGAGAGCTGTGGACCCACAACACCACAGTCGGGTCTTGAAACATGAAAAATCAAACATAAAATCAGACCCCGACTTATATACCCATTCAAAAATGTAACACTTAAATTTTTTTTTTTTACATCTTCTTGCCTCCTCCAATCTCACATCAGTTTCTCAGATGCATCGAATTTTGTTGCAGCAACACAGTTACCAATTTCTTTCACTACTTCAATGACGTTTAATTTAAAACCAGCTTCATATTTTCTTCTGATCGAACGCTCCATCGTAGATAAGGTATGCACTTACGATAAAGATGTATGAGGGTGTGAAGTGCAAACGTTGCTTCAGAATAGTTCGGGTATTACCGTGTAGTCACGTAAGCACAATACATAGAAAACAAAAGGCAGTGTTCTCTGTGGTTACTGTCTCAGGTGGGCATTAGCATATCATAATCTCTTGGACCAATAGCGTGAGTTTTCCACATTCGAATTATACGACCAACATTATAAAATACCAGAAATTATACGGTAAAATCAAGTCCCAACTTATCCGCGAGTATATACAGTACGTGTGTAAATGACAGGGGGCGCCATTGAGGCCCAAAATCCCAGACACACTACACTAAACAGTCCCAAGTGCAAAATAAAGGTTTTATTTTCACAAAATACCTTCTTTTTACAGATGAATCCACAGCCTTTCAATACACAATCCTCCTTTTCCTCCTCCAGGTGCTCTTTACCTTCTGCCTCCCAACTCTGACTCACTGGAGTAGGCTGGACGGCACGCTTTTTTATCAGACCCAAGAGTACTGGGACATAGCCCGAGGGAAGCACTTCTGGGTCAGAAGCAAGGAGTCCCTCTCCCTGTAGCAACCCCTGGTGGCACTTAATGGCCCCAACAGGATTGTCCCTCAGAACAAGACTCCCATGCATCCCTGTGTGCATCCTTACTGGGTCCACACCAGCGGGGCACTGCTACCTAACATACTGGGGAAGGAACTGCCCTTGATACACTAACTCCCCCACATTATCTATTATATTTATCGCTTTGTATGGGACATTGCTTCAGTCCCATATCAGCTTGGTTTGTTGAGAATTTTGGTCAAGGATCAATAGATAGATAGATAGATAGATAGATAGATAGATAGATAGATAGATAGATAGATAGATAGATAGATAGATACTTTATTAATCCCAAGGGGAAATTCATATACTCCAGCAGCAGCATACTGATACAAAAACAATATTAAATTAAAGATTAATAAAAATGCAGGTAAAAACAGACAATAACTACGCTTCTTTGTTAGTTTTAGTGCTCTTAGCTATGAAAAGTCTAGGCCTGAAACAGTTTTAAAAGGACACCATTTATTTGGCAGAAAGGCCCTTGATTGTTTGCCTTTTGCTTGCTTTGTTTTGAACGTCTGTGAGTCAAGGTCCTTATGTTCTCTGAAGAAGCAAGCAGAGAGATTTTTTTTTTTTTTTTGTTCTTTATTTCGTCTTATACGATTTCTCGTATTAGAAATTTGTTAGTTTTCGCATACCCCTTGGGGTCAGAGCGCAGGGTCAGCCATTGTACAGCGCCCCTGGAGCAATTACAGGTTAAGGGTCTTGCTCAAGGGCCCAGCAGAGTAGGATCTCTTTTGGCAGTGACGGGGATTCGAACCGGCAACCTTCAGGATACCAGCGCAGATCCTTAGCCTCAGAGCCACCACTCCACCCTTTTTGTTTTGGGAACGGAAGTGCTGAGCTTCTCACTGACAGATGACTAAACAACCTACATGCAGGGCCTTTGCCTGTGTAAGTAAAGGGCAAGCTAGCGCATAAAACATACAAGCACTCAAATGGCTCTTAGAAGTACTAAGGCTCATCAATACCTTAGGCCAATGGTTCCCAAAGTGTTTATTTTAATTTTCAATTCAGTATGATAGGACGCGACATCTGGCAGACCTGGGGCAAATCAGTAACTCACTTAGTAATAACTGTTTGCGAAAGCCTCTACAAATGGTTACTAGATGGTGCTCTACAATAATTAAGTTTCTCGATTGTTTCAGTAGTTTGTCGAACTTTCTCTGTACTTTGTGTTTGTATATAAATAGCTGTCGGTTTCACGCGGTCTTAGTGTTGAATTAGTTTTCAGAGACTGTATCAACTGTATATTGTTGTGATTAAGTCAAGTGAAGTTTTTGAAGTATTTCTTCTCGCATGGATTTTTAAAAATGGATTGTTTTTTCCATCCATCCATCCATCCATCATCTTCCGCTTATGCGAGGTCGGGTCGCGGGGGCAGCAGCTTGAGCAGAGATGCCCAGACTTCCCTCTCCCCGGTCACTTCTTCTAGCTCTTCCGGGGGAATCCCAAGGCGTTTCCAGGCCAGCCGGGAGACATAGTCCCTCCAGCGTGTCCTGGGTCTTCCCCGGGGCCTCCTCTCGGTTGGACGTGCCCGGAACACCTCACCAGGGAGGCGTCCAGGAGGCATCCTGATCAGATGCCCGAGCCACCTCATCTGACTCCTCTCGATGTGGAGGAGCAGCGGCTCTACTCTGAACTTCTCACCCTATCTTTAAGGGAGAGCCCAGACACCCTGCGGAGAAAACTCATTTCAGCCGCTTATATTCGCGATCTCGTTCTTTTGGTCACTACCCATATCTCATGACCATAGGTGAGGGTAGGAACATAGATCGACTGGTAAATTGAGAGCTTCACCTTGCGGCTCAGCTCCTTTTTCACCACGACAGACCGATGCAGAGCCCACATCACTGCGGACGCCGCACCGATCCGCCTGTCGATCTCACGCTCCATTCTTCCCTCACTTGTGAACAAGACCCCGAGATACTTGAACTCCTCCACTTGGGGTAGGATCTCTCTCCCAACCCGGAAAGAGCACTCCACCCTTTTCCGGCTGAGGACCATGGTCTCGGATTTGGAGGTGCTGATTCCCATCCCAGCCACTTCACACTCAGCTGCGAACCGATCCAGAGAGAGCTGAAGATCGTTTTTTACTAAACAGTAATAAGCGTTGTGAGAGTGAAAATAAAGAGGACACAACGTCAACCAGTGGCAACGTCAACCAGAGGGTGAAGAAGCACAAGTATTGAAAATATAATGACATTTGGACTTTGGTTTTACGTTGACAGAAGTCAATGGTGAAGAGTGGCCACAGTGTGTACTGTGTATGAAAGTTTTGGCACCAGAGTTCATGCTACCAAGTAAGTTGAAACGCCATTTAGAAACCAATCATCCCAGCATGGTTAGTAAATCTCACGACTACTTTACCAGAAAATTAAAAGAGTTAAATCAACAAAAATGTAGTTTTTATAAGCAGGCATCAATACCAAGCAATGCATTGCTAGCATCTTACAAGGTGGCACATAGAATTGCGCTGACTTCTCTCATTCATATTGGCTGGCTGGCTGACTTGTCCTCTTTCTTTTGCTCCAATGCGCGCTCGCTCTCTCTCTCTTCAAGCCTTTTTCCTTTCCTTTTTATCTCATTTATTTCCCTCGGCCTCTGTGCCTGCCCAATCTTATATGGCTCAAGCATCTCAAGCCGATTAAGCAATTGAGAACGATCGCACCCTCACGTGCAGGTACGACTCGCCCCAATTACTCCATCAACTCCCCGCGGATTATTTAAAAGCCGCCAATCTTTTGTAGCCGTGGACCCGCTACATCACAATCCCACTAATTATAATTAGTTGAATTTGTTCAATTACATTTTTTTGTGATCTTAAATACATGTTTTATTTATTTTTACTTTACCCTTTAATTAAAATAAATTATTGGCTATTTTGCAAATTAAAATTTGACTTGGGGAGGGTGCGCCTTGTGAAAACCTGGATTCAGCAAGGGCGCCAAGAATCGAAAAAGTTTGGGAACCAAACTTGGGTTACAATAAAATACATTATAATATCAAGCTAGTCTGAGCTCTATAGGAACTTAGGAAGGTTAGGGATCCTTCCCTGCACGTAGATGTCCATGAAGTAAGCAGCAGCTTAGCTCTGACAGAGAAGAGTGCAGCAGCGCGCTACACCATAACAGCACTGCTGTCTGCGTTTGTGGGCTTCTGTATTAGCATGCACATATATATTTTACATTAGCATTTAAGTTTATATGCCAATGTTTCTTTGCATATCCTAATGATAATAAATAAAGTTACAGCAAAACATATTAGTTGGCTTAAAGAATCAAATGTTAAATGTTTGTCTTTTTCCCTTCTTCCAAGCAGCCATGAAGCACCAAGTCAAGGCTGTCCGCAGCTTGGCCCTTATCAGTGAAGCTGTGCGCTGACGCTTGCTGGCACAACTGCCTGTTATTCTAGCCATAAGGGATGCTAGTTCAACAATTAATCATTAATTGAATGATTACTTGAGCAGTCCAGTTTTCATACTGTATGTGGGTCTTCCTGATGCCAACTTAATTGTAAGAATCGATTAACCAAAAGGCCATCGTTCTTTAATGGCTCAGGCTTAGGACGTGAAGACAAAGGAAGGGGTAATCAGGTGATGCTCACCTCTGGGTGGCAAATCTGTCCTTCGAGCAAAAATGGTTGTTATAAGAAGATGGATTGGGAAGAAGAAGATTGTTATGGGGATGTCTACAGGGGCAAGGGTATTGTTATGAGAAAGTCTGGAAGACCAAGTGAATTCTTATGAGAAAAGGTGCTGAATGAGGTCATCATCATGAGAAACCTTGTACGGTAGATGATGGGAAACAGTGAAAAGGAGGGACATTTTTGTGGTAAGAATTGTAATAAATTTGGGGCCCACAGAATACTCAAGGGTCACTTCATGAACTGAGACAGGCTTTATGAGCTCTGCAATTGTATTTTATGCTGTGCAATAAAGTCTAAATTCTGACTGCCTTTCCCAAGACTCTGCTCATTTTTTCTGAAGATTTCTCCACAACACGTCATGCCTCCTTCCATATTGTCCTTCCATTATGGCATCCTGGCCAGGAAAGGGTCCGGCACAACACTCACACGTGGTAAATTTGTGTATCCAAACACCATAGCAACATGTCCACAAATAGATGTTGGAAAGTACTCTGTGTACAACTGATTTAATGAGACACAAATAGACAGAAGTGTTAAAAAACAGCATATTAATAAAACTTTCACTATAGCTTGCTGAGTACATCGCCATTATGGAATGACGTCATGATCTGAAGTCAGTCAAATTCGAACTTGACAGGCCAGGTGAGTTTCAGAGTAATGGAAATGACATTCCATTTGAAAATTCTAACTATGATATCAAAGGGAGCCAGTTGGGGTTAGGGTTAGCTTTGAACGCCACTGGTACCGGCCCACTTCAAGCACTTAGAGTCTCTGACCACAACAGCGGAGTGGTGCTACAAATACAGTATACGTGCTCTCTTCCCATTCACACTTTGTGTTTGACGCACTGATCAGGCAGCCTTCCCTCAGCTACAGCGCATCCTGCTAAACAATGGACTGTCACAAGCCTTGTGCTGCGAATAGGTGTGCTTGACAGCTTCCTTGTGTGGCATGCAAGTTTATAAAACAAAACAAAAAAAGTGACGTCTGCAGTTTGGTGCTTTGAGGAAATTTCTGCAAATGTTTGGCTCCAATCGATGATGTTTATTTATATTGATGATACATCCATCCAATCAACAATCGACGATACCATTGAACATCCGCTCAGCACTACACCTCAAGATAAAAATCTCCACAGTTGATCTTTATTACCATTCCTGGTGAGACATTTTTGCCTTTTATATGTCTTCTATAGTGCAGTGGCATTCACTGGTTTTCAATTAGTATTTATCCTATTTGTTATATAAAAATGTTTAATTCTATATTGTGCATTCTTTTCATTGTATTTTTTTCTACAGCATCGGATGCCTTGCTTTTTCTCTTCTTCCTGATTCACCTTGCAATGACTACATCAAAGCTCAATTGAAGGAAACATCATTTCACGAATGAACGTACAAATATAAGTGACACTGGTGAATTGATATGGTTATATGCTTTTTAAATACATACTAATTTTATATTTATTATCTTACTTGTATCCGAATGCGTGTTATTTGCTCCACTAAAATTTTTATTCGGCTAATATTGCTTACTATAATCTGTCAAATGTACAACATATAATGACTGTCTATAAGGTGAGGCCCTTCTGTTACGTGTGCTCTCATTAATGTTCATCCATCCATCTACTTTCAATCTGCTTACCTACTCTTGGTTCACATGGAGTCAGGATTCATTAATGTCTGCTTCCTAAAATGTATTATAACATTCCTGTTGTTTCCTTGGTTTTCTCTCATTTCTGTGGCTTCCTGTCTTACTTGCACACATCACACCCTCCCACACACACATCATTTGTGCACTTAAATACAACTGAGAATTTAAAGTAGGGCTACTATGGCTAATGTTGGTCTCACAGCTGCATAATCCAGGGTTTGAATATTATGCCCAGTTGTTGTCTGGGCAAATCCTGCACACTCTCACCATGCCTGTGTTGGTTGTCCTCCATTAGACATGTCAGGGTTGTCTTAACAGCATTATACGCCCCCAGGCAAATCAGTAAACTGGAACCACTACCTACACAACCTAAGAGAAGGTTTATGGATGTGGTGAGAGAGGACATGCAGGTGATGGGTGTGAGAGAGAAAGATGACGAGGACAGGAAGATATGGAAGAAGATGATTCTCTGGAGCAACCCCTAATGGGAGCAGCCGAAAGAAGAAGAAGATTATTATTGTTATTGTTATTGTTATTAAATATTATCTGCACATGTTAGTTTTGCATTTCTAATACATTTAATATTTTATAACAAATTATTTTGACAGTGTAAGAGTTGAATTTGAATCCTGGTCCAATGTGCACCTGGCATGTGTCTGAGTCTCATATCCTTCTGAGCTTATGCTTAAAAGCTGATGCTGTAATTTTATTATTCACTATGATAAATGTATTTCTTGTTATTTTATATTAGAACATTAGAACACTCTAGACGAGAACAGGCCATTCAGCCCAACAAAGCTTGCCAGTCCTATCCACTTATTTCTTCCAAAAAAAATCAAAGTCGAGTTTTGAAAGTCCCCAACATCTTACTGTCTACCACACTACTTGGTAGCTTATTCCAAGTGTCTATCGTTCTTTGTGTAAAGAAAAACTTCCTAATGTTCGTGCAAAATTTACCCTTAACAAGTTTCCAACTGTGTCCATGTGTTCTTGATGAACTCATTTTAAAATAACAGTCTCGAGCCACTGGACTAATTCCCTTCATAATTTTAAACACTTCAGTCATGTCTGCTCTTAATCTTCTTTTGCTTAAACAGTAAAGGCTCAGCTCTTTTAATCTTAACTAAACTCCTGTAGCCCTGGAATCAGCCTAGTCGCTCTTCTCTGGACCTTTTCTAGTGCCACTATGTCCTTTTTGTAGCCTGGAGACCAAAACTACACACAGTACTCAAGATGAGGCCTCACCAGTAGGGAATCCATTCCCGGACGGGTTTATCCATTCCCAGGAATTCGGGAATCACGCATTTCATTCCCGGGAATCCCGGGGATGACACAGTGTACGGGCATCTCACAAGTGAATGGTTTTAGAACAACAGACACTTATTTTTAATAAAACTACTGCAATATGTTGACACAAATAAAAGACTAACCTTATCTACAAGCAGTTCATGCTGTCATATAAGTACATGTATCTTTAGTTGTGGTAATAAGAGTGTAGAAAGTACAACGTCCTCACAGGTGGCGCAGTGATAGTGCTGCTGCTTTGCAGTAAGGAGACTCTGGAAGATTGTGGGTTCGCTTCCCGGTTCCTCCCTGTGTGGATAGTGCTTTGAGAACTGAGAAAAGCGCTATATAAATGTAGTGAATTATTATTATTATTAACATGTCCAGCGTGCGGTCGTTCAGGCAAGAGCGCACCTTCATGCAGAAGTACGCCAGCCACTGAGAAAGCACGCTCTGCCTCCACTGAAGTAGGCGGCACAATCATCAGATACTGATACACTTGTTCTAAATAACGGCCGCGCTTGCCGTTGCTCTGAAACACCGCCATTTCAGCTTATACTGATGCATCCAGTTTCTTGTCATCATTCTGTGATGGCAAGTTTCTTGGCACAGATAATGCAGATGCAACAGACTGACGCATTGCAATTTCAAGTTGCTGTTCAAAGCTGTTGTCTGATGAAGTGCAAGCTGCAGCAATGGTGCCACCTTAATTATTTTCAACTATAACTCAGTTATTTCTTGATCGATTTTTACACTTTTACACGCTATATATGCGAGCTTGGCCGTTCCCGTTTTCCTGGGAATTACAGCTCCTGGTAATCGGGAGCCCGGGAATGGATTCCCTACTCACCAGTGTGTTATAAAGATTGAGCATAACCTCCTTGGACTTGTACTCCACACATCAAGGCGCTATATAACCTGACATTCTGTTAGCCTTCTTAATGGCTTCTGAACACTGTTGGGAAGTCGATAGCTTAAAGTCCACGACAACTCCTAAATCCTTCTCATAAGATGTACTCTCGATTTTCCAACTGCCCATTGTGTATTCAAACCTAACATTTTTACTTCCAATGTGTAATACTTTACATTTACTGACATTAAATTTCATCTGCCACAAATCTGCCCAAGCTTGTATGCTATCCAAGTCCTTCTGTAATGATATAACGGATTCCAAATTATCTGCTAATCCACCTATCTTGGTAGTATCTGCAAACTTAACCAGCTTGTTACTTATATTCCTATCTAAATCATTTATATATATTAAAAATAGCAGCAGCCCTGGCACTGACCCCTGCTGGTCACCATTCTTAACATCAGCCAGTTCTGATGAGGTTCCTCGCACCATCACCCTCTGCTTCCTGTGTCTGAGCCAATTCTGCACCCATCTAGAAACATCACCCTGAACTCCCACTTCTTTTAATTTGATGCCCAACCTCTCATAAGGCACCTTATCAAATGCTTTCTGAAAGTCCACATCAGTAATCTCATCTGCTCCACTTTGATCGTATCCTTTTGTTGCCTCCTCATAGAATTCCAGCATGTTAGTAAAACACGACCTCCCTCTTCTGAACCCATGCTGACTGTTCCTAATAACTCCTGTCCTTGCCAGGTGTTGCTCAATCTTATCCTTAATAATTCCTTCCATTAATTTTCCTGTGATGCATGTTAAGCTTACTGGCCTATAGTTGCTTGGATCTGCCCTGTCACCCTTTTTATATAATGGGATGATATTTGCCATTTTCCAGTCCTTCGGAATCTCTCCAGTGCACAGTGACTTCCTAAAAATATTTGTCAAGGGTTTATATATGTACTCGCTAGCCATCTGGTCCTGGTGATTTGTTTGATTTCAGCTTATTTAATCTGACTAGCACTTCTCCTTCTACAATTTCCAAATCCCTTAGTACCTCCTTAGTAGTCCCTGTTACCTTTGTGAGGTTATCTACTTGCTCACTTGTAAACACCTCAGAAAAGTGTAAGTTTAGGGCATCCGTTATTTCACTGTCTGTATCTTTTAATTCCCCTTTACTATTTCTGATGTACTTGACCTCCTCCTTGACTGTTCTTTTATTACTAAAATACTGAAAGAATCTCTTAGGGTCGTCTTTCGCCTTATCTGCTATATTCCTCTCCAACTGTCTTATAGCATTCCTGATATCCTTCTTAATGGTTGCCCTCACATTCTCATACGCTCTATGATTCACTTTGCAGTCATTAGTCTTATATGCCTTATAAAGCAGTTTTTTCCTTTGCAACTTCTTTTTTAAATCTTTATTAATCCACCGTGGAGTTTTTTTAAATTTCCTATTAATTCCAATTTTAGGTATGTATATGTCCTGCATTACATGTAAAACATTTTTAAACCTGTTCCACTGCTCCTCGACTGTCTCCACACTTAACAGCTTATCCCAGTGTATCCTACTTAAACTTTGTCACATCTGCTCAAAATTAGCCCTACCAAAGTTCAACTTAACAGTTTTAGTCTTTGCATCTGCAATCTTACAAAATACTGAGAATTGGATTACATTATGGTCACTTGACCCTAGTGGTTCAATCACCTCTACACCCACAATTCTATCCTGATTATTACAAAATACTAAAGCCAGACAGGCTTCACCCCTTGTTGGTGCTTTAACATGCTGTGTTAAAAAACAGTCACTGATTACTTCTAAAAACTCCTGCTCTTGTGCTCCTCCATCTGCAAGGTTATCCCAGTTAATATTTGGATAATTAAAGTCCCCCATGACTATAATATCTCCCTGTAAACTTGCCTTTTTGATATTACTAAAAAGATGTGTGTTGAAATTACTGTCTGAATTGGGTGGTCTATAACACACTCCTCGTTCCCTAATATTTTCCAGGGCGAAGCCACATGTCCTCACTAAGATGGGGTTCATCATCCAACTGAAGAGGACTTACATTTAAATCCTGTTTGGCATAAACAGCAACACCACCTCCTTTTCTGTTCTGTCTATCCTTCCTAAAAAATGTGCATCCCTCTATGTTACACTCACCCCCATCTTTGTTATATAACCCCTTAAGGGAAAATGTTATATTTATGGCATAATCATTCTTCTTCTAGTACTAAGTTTCTTGTTTTTTGAACCCATCTGGATCATAAAAAATTTTTAGACCCTTGTTACTTTTAAACCATGAGAAACAGGATGAACATGGAGAAACTCACACGTCTCCTAAAGTAAGAATAAAAATAATAATAATAATTCTTTGCATTTATATAGCACATTTAAAATGTCACGTACATCCTAAGCAAACAGGACTATCAATCAAATTGTGGTCATTTAAGGTATCAACATCTGCCATGTCCCGTTAGCAACTAAGTGTAACCAATCATGTTAAAAGTTTTCTAATTATATAATGAATTCTTTTTTTTTTAGTAGTGACCTAATCAATGAATTGTATAAATATATCACGGAGGACACTTTTTTCTTTGCAAAAACACTAACATGACAAGTTTTTGCCTCTTGTGAGATTCAGATAAAGAATAATGATTGATGCTTTCTCCTGCCTCTGTTTTATTGCTTAAATCGGGGAATTCTCATGGTGGGGGGTGTCTGTATTCATAATTTTCTTCCACAACAGCAGTACATGTAGATTGGCTGAGCTGTTCCTTCTATCTGAAAGATACTAACTCTGTATTGTAGTTCACAGTGGGGGCCGGTGAGAGTCTTATGTTTAAATCCGCCTGGGGGTTTCCAAAAATGGAGTGCTTCACTCACTCCCCAACATGAGTTGCAGCAAGGAAAATATGACTGAACTCAGTATAATCCTCTTAAGAAGTGATGTTATGATTTTCCCCCACCCCTTGAAGATGCAAAAAGCTCATAACCGTGTACTATTTGTGATTTACAGTAGATGCTGGAGTAATAAATAGCTGTGGCTCTGTGCTCCACTGGGCGTTGACAAACAGTATGCGCCCTTCTGAACTGATCGCTTAACACAAGATATAAATAACGTGTATCACAGAAGTACATGGTAGATCAACAGAAGAAAAATATTAAGTCATGACAATGATATATTGAGTTGTGCAGAAAAATAATTTCTTTCTGTCTGTATCAGGGGTGGGCACAAGCCATTGCATCACAAAATACATTATACTTATCAACCTCAATAAAAGGGTAGGTGTCTTGTGTTTGTGTAGCTGTGTGTCTGCCTGCTTGCTTTGTCTCTGTTATTCAGTAGATGGTGCATCACAAACATACAAATCCTGTACAAAACGGCATGTAATGGAGATATAGCAACCGGACAAACACACTGCACTACAAACATTAACACTGAATACATCCAACAGAGAGTTAGTGCTGGACAGACAGAAATCCGCTTATCCACCTTAGTAAAAGGACAAGTGTCTGTGTATTTGTCTGTTTGCTCAGTTCCTATGCCTCCGTCATTCCAACAGATTCCAACTAATGAAATGCATTAATTTGTAGTAACACATTTTATTACTGCAAATGTTTGTGATGCTGTTGTAATGTAAGATTTTGCATATAACTTGATAAATATTTTGTATATCTTTATTTGTATCTTTGGCAAAGCACTGTAATTTAGTGTTACATTAGTGAGAACCATTCATGTTGTCCCCCCCCCTTTCCGACTGAGTGTCTTTGTAATTTTACGACAGAGATGGGGGGAAGTGCCTGAAACAAGTTTGGCTATTGTTTCTCTGAAGTCTCCCCCTTCAACCCCCCCACAAGAAAGCCAGGCTGCCTAACTGCCGAGCTTTACCTTAACATATGGTTTGGGGGCAAGTGTTAAGATGTTCTATTTCCCCATTGGCCTGAAGTATGGCTGTTTGGAATTGGCTTGTGTCAGAAGCCTTTAAGTACCACGACGCCCTATTGGATGTAAGGGATGGAGAGAACATGTATAAAATTTGCTTGATTAATCTCACTCTCTCTCTTACTGACATCTGATGAAGAAGAAACTCTTACCAAGCTGATGAACTGAAAGGACAACACAATGGAGAGCACAGCTCTGCTTCCATATTGAACAGACATGTGGCTGAAAGCTGACCACAAATGAACTAGAGACATTTTTAAGTAACTAACAAGTCTGTGTGCCGTCTGAACTACATATCACCATTTAATCAGGTTGTATGGTTGCCAATATTCAAATGTACTTTGCATATTGTTATTATTTATGAATATTACCAATAATACATTGTTTAAATTGTAATTTAACTCCTGCTTGTCTTTTACTACACCTAATTGCCCGAGGTTATAGATATAGAAGGGAAAGTGGGGAGAAGTTATATACTATAATACCTTATAAATAGTAGTAAGTCTGCGGGATTTGAGGCGTTCTGACAGAGGCTACATCTTAATAATACAAAGGGGAAAGTAGAGCAATATATTACTCTACAAAGACAAAACAGATGCGCCATCTGTTGGAATGATAAATGTAATGCATTTTATTACTATATGCTGTCACGCTTGCATGTCCGAGGGACAACTTCAAGGTTCATCCAAGGTATGCAATAACACGCTGGTGTCAAGAGGGGGCGCTCTCTTCCTCAGCAGTAAAAAGATGCCCCCTGAGGGCAAGTATTCCCACCCCTTCCGGCTGGACCACTATATAAACCCAATGTGTCTCATTTGGACCAGGATGACCAAGATCCCTTCATGCTCATATTCTTGATGAGAAAAGGTGATTTATATTCTGTTTCATGCCCTCAAGCGCCTGTCTGTTTACTGTTTCTCTTCTCGGTTTTTCTTTTCAGTACTCAAATGTGGCACTTGGTGCCACTGCCCTACTGCCAAGTTGTCTGCCTACCTAAGGAAAAATCATCTCTGACGAAGGAGCACTGGAATCGTCAGGTAGAGGGGTCCTTTCCATCGGATTGGCTGGCCCAGCGCTGACTCAGCTGTGGAATGGCCAGTAAGGGGAGGCAACTTGATGGCCGAGGTCTCCAGGACTCTGAACAAATCTGAACCCTAGTATGTGATATCAGCTGTTCTTGCATTTTGCTCTGGATAGTAATTTTACTATTGTACTATCATATTGCGGCATGGTGGTGCAGTGGTAGTGCTGCTGCCTCGCAGTTAGGAGACCTGGGTTCACTTCCCAGGTCCTCCCTGTGTGGAGTTTGCATGTTCTCCCTGTTTCTGTGAGGTTTTCCTCCAGGTGCTCCGGTTTCCTCCCACAGTCCAAAGACATGCAGGTTAGGTGCATTGGCGATCCTAAATTGTGCTTGGTGTGTGGGTGTGTGTGTGTCCTGCAGTGTGGGCCGGCGCCCTGCCCGGGGTTTGTTTCCTGTCTTGCGCCCTATGTTGGCTGGGTTTGCCTCCAGCAGACCCCCGTGACCCTGTGTTAGGATATAGCGGATTGGATAGTGAATGGTTGGATGGACTATCGTATTGTATTGAGGATTACTTGTGTTCTGTTCTGTGTATTGTATTGTATTTACCACTTTTTTTGACACCCACTGCACGCCCAACCTACCAGGAAAGGGGTCTCTCCTCAAATTGCCTTTCCTGAGATTTCTTACATTTTTTTCCCCTACAAGGGTTTTTTTTGGGGAGCATTTTCTTGTCTTCTTAGACAGTCAAGGCTGGGAGGCTGTCAAAAGACAGGGTCTGTTAAATCCCATTGCGGCACTCCTTGTGTGATTTTGGACTATACAAAAATGAATTGTATTGTATTGTTTTGTTTAAAAGTGCTGGCACCACAACACTTCATAAAGGCACCCTCTGCTCCTTCAACCCATCCACAATGCATTATGAAATACATTCCAATAGATGGTGCACTGCAGACACTAACAATGAGGTTTATGTTGATTATTTGGAGAGGTAGCACATCTGGCACTTGCTTTATCTTGACAGTTTGAACCATGGGTGAAAATAAATTTGGCTGAAAAGGAACTACATCTTTATTTATTGAGTTTTAGTAAATGCTTTCTAATAAAAATATTATTAGGTTCTGGGAATAATTAACAATAATTTGACATTTTTATTGCTCAGTTTCATTCAGTACTAGCACTGGCATTATTTGTAATGTTCTTTTATGTTGCTCTGGGAGTATCACTGAATTCTGGCCAATGGCTGCTGGTGATGAAGGCCACATGTGTAGACTGAGACATTATGGGTGGTCATCTACGGTAGAGGAGACCAAAACAATAAGACGTCATCTGATCTTATTTTACTATATTTGATGAGGAGGAGGTTAGGAGTATTCACTGATACAGCGCATTGCCACACCTACCACATGACAAACCAAATCAGGATCCCAGATTAGGACCCGAGTGCAGCCATGCAACAGGTGACACCTCAGCACCACACTCGTTCAGATGGAATGGAACCAATGTGAGGTTTTTTTATGGTGGCTGCAGTGCCAATTCTGCCACCAACCCCCAGATTTTCCCTGCAGGTTGGAGGGCCTCCATGCAGGGCTGGATGCAGATTAACATCATACCCAGAACGGAGCAATTTCTGGTTAAGGGCCTGGCTCAAGGGCCCAATGAAGTAGAGTCACCTTCCGATTGCCAGTGCAAATCCATAGCCACAGAGCCACCATTCTGCCCAATATATGAGAAGGATAATAAACTTAAAACTGTGGTTATCAAGTTCTGTCGTGGTAGCTGTTAAGGAAAAATTTTGTCTGTGAATTTATAAAGTGTGCCTGACTGTGCCGACTTCTGCAGCTAATACCAGGGATACACTGCAGGATTTTTAGTAATAGTTATCAAGTGACTACTAACACTGCACGATAGAGTTGCCAGTCATATATGTGTTCAGATTATTTGAGCATGTTCAGTGACCTGGCGCCCAGACTGTATGTCTACATGGCTCCTGCAGACAGTCTTACCCATTGATGTTTTGCAATAAAGCTTTAGCCGTTCAAGAAAACAATATGGCCAGAGTTGTTTCAAAATGTTCCTGGCTCTAGCTGTACTGTGCTCCAAAAATACAAAGAAAAGAAAAAGGCGTAACTGGACAAGGAAGTGGGATGGAAGATGTGTGAACAATATGGCCTGTTTTAAAGAGAGAAGTGGAGGTACGTAAACTAGTCATTTATCATTTTGGGTGTTCATTTCAGGTTCTTCCAGTAAACATTTTCTAGGATGTCTTTGTCTTAGGCCATTTAATTGTATGTGTGCTTACAGTATAGTAGTTTTTTGAAAGGTGAGAATGATCATGACAATAACAATACCCAATGTTCAATAGACTGTAGTCGCTGCACAATTAATTTCCTCAAATTTAATGACAGAAAAATGTCTTGTGAGGCTGCTCGCACTACAAGACAGCATGACAGAAATCCTTCCAATTATACAAAAGCCCAATCGGAAAGTGCAATTGGGAATCGCAACCCCTCTCATACAGCACGTGAAACGAAGCTTGAGGATGACTCAAAAACTTAGTCAGTGAGACGATGGAGGTGAGACGATATGACATTTTAACTTTCTAACTGCAGTATTATATATAAGAAGTCCAATTTAATGATCAGATGTTTGCTAAAGACTTTTAATCTACTTAACTATTTTGGAACCTTTAGATATACAAACATTCACATGTGTTAAAAATTATACCATTTATTTGTATGCTGATTGGTGCAGACTGATGCCTTTCTTAACTTTCTTAAACTGACTTGTTTAAGACTGATGCTTTGTTATATTCATCAATCTTGTCATGGTGAACCGACCTGTAGTACAATAGTACACTTGACAGGTTTCCTCAAACTTGTTATTATAAAACACTTGATTATTATATAAAATAAAATTTCCCTAACAGTAGCCCACTGTTGCTGCTTTTTTTTTCTTTTTTCACCAACCAGGTCCATATTTTATCTTTAGTTGTTTTTTTTTTCTTGTGTTTTATTCACTCAGAATAGTGTGTGTAGTATTTACATTTACATTTTGAAATATTTACAGTAGATTTTCCACAGCGTTTAGTGCCTAATTCTCTTTTATTATTTTCCTCTTAATTAACACTTTTCAGTACAAGTTGTGTTGTTATTGTATCCTAAAAATATCAACTAACAACAAGTGTAGTAGACACCGGGCCCAATGATGCTGAATGATGAAAGGCTGCTGCTACTTCAGTGTCACACTCACTTGTGTGCTAATCAGTAAGTCAGGGTGTAGCAGAATTTTTCATTGTTACATAGAATGTTACATAGAAACCTTAAGAAATGTAACTTAGATACCTAATCTTCAAGCAGAATGGCAGAAGTTTCCCTTTTTTGAGTGTATTATCAGTTTTTTCTTTATTTTTTTGTGTGAACTGTTTGCTTTGAACTTCATTGAAATCTTTAAAATGAAGACAATTGGACTTTTTGTATGGCGAGTTATTCTAGTGCTGGTATGCTTATCTGGTAGCTGTGTTTGAACTGCTTTGAACAATTTAGGAACCCTCATCAAACGCAGCTGTAGATGTGTCATTATTTATTCAATTTGCTAATAATGATATTCTTTATTAATTTAATACAGTATTGATGATATTGTTTATTCATCAAGTTTAAGTAACATCCCTTACTGTACCACAATGCAGCGTTAGGTCTCAATACATCCTAACAGTCTGCATTTCATCTCGTACTCGTCTCTACTGCTGCATGGTGTAATCATTCACAGCAGCTCACCACTTTTGCTGTTTGAAATCAAACTTCAAACTGTACTGTACAAAAAAAGAAGCCTTATTTTAACCATGTCAACTTCTCTGGACTCAGAGGCATCTGGGATGGACCGTCACACAGTGGTAACGTGTGTTGTGGTCAGACAAAACAACATTCTAGATCTTTTTTGGAAGAAATGGGTGTTGTGTGCTCAGGACCATCTAGACCAGGGGTGTCGAACTCCAGGCCTGGAGGGCCGCAGTGGCCGCAGGTTTTTATTCTAACCCTTTTCCTAATCAGTGACCAGTTTTCATTGCTAATTAACTCATTTTCCCTTCATTTTAATAGCCCTGTTTTTAAGGATTCAGTCCTCTGAATTTACTCCTTTCTTCATTAAATGAGAGCCAAACAGAAATGAGACGTGTATCAAGCCGACAGATGACCAGCTAAATTGGGATTTCAAACTCCAACCAATTTTCAATCCAACCAGTCTCTTAATGAGAAGCCGATTCTTGCTGTTAATTAAACTCGTTATTTAATTCCACAGCTTGTTG
This sequence comes from Erpetoichthys calabaricus, assembly GCF_900747795.2. NCBI lineage: Eukaryota > Metazoa > Chordata > Cladistia > Polypteriformes > Polypteridae > Erpetoichthys > Erpetoichthys calabaricus. The sequence continues at coordinate 23,112,754 of NC_041403.2, forward strand.
CTGCTCTCATTCTGCCACGGCAGACATTTCCATAACTGTTGATTTTCTGTTTTTTCTAAAAACATCCTCAAAATGTTTTGGTGACCTGAGAGGTCAACCTTACTGAGACCTTCACCTTTCTTTATTTTCAGATATTGTGTGATGGGCAAAGGTGAGCTGGTCATGTGGCGGCTTGTTTTATATCTCATTATTGTTTGGCTGCTAATTAAGGAAAAAGAGACAACTATGGGGTCTGAGTCAAGTTAATTAAAACGAAGGCAAAAGAAGTTAATTAGCAGCAAAAACTGGTCACAAATGAAGAAGAAGGATAGAATGAAAACCTACAGCCACTGCGGCCCTCCTGGTCCAGAGTTCGACACCTGTGATCTAGACTGTTACAAGGGGGCTCTGCCCCCTGCTTGCTTCGCTCGCCTACCCCTGGCGTTGGGTATCCTGAAATACATTAGTCGAGCTCATTCGTTTTGGAGCCGTGCCCGCTTTGCCCGTGGCATTTCAGACGCGCATTGTAGGCGCCTGCATTCATTGGTTTTATCCAGGTGGGCTCGTGTTTGTATATCCGTCAGTCGAGCTCGTTCGTTTTGAATTCTGTGTCTGCTTTGCTTCCTCAGACGGGCGTTGTAGGTGCCTGAATTCATTGATCTTATCCAGGGGGGCTCGTGTTTGTATCGTTGAGCTGTATTGTGTTTGAATTTGGTGTAAAGCGTTCAGCGGTTTGTACAATCCCAAGCAGCACATTATTCCTAACTTCACTCCGCAGTAGTGCCACTCACAATATGGCGGTGATGCCTGCGCCTTCCGTACTATCTTTGTGGACCTGTGGGGCCTCCGTAGCCTCTTACGTGTGACTCTGGGGGTGGTGCAGCGCAAAATCCTCTTTTTTGTGTGGTTGTTAGTGGTAGCTATGGGTGCGTTGTTGCTTCATTTCTCATTCACGTTAGTTGAGCTCTTTCGTTCTTGGTCTGCGCAGTACTTCTCATGGTCCCATCACCATGTCCCTGCGTCCATATCCGGTCTATTCTCGGTTATCAGCAACATATCAAAAAGCCGAAGTCTCTCATGAGTATGGGGTTGTGTCAGTGTCCTTGGCAAAAAAATGTATACTTCTGGGATGGCAGCATTAATGCAATAAAATACACTGAGATCTTAGAGCGACATATGCTGCCTTCAGGGACATCTATGCATTTTTCAAGAAGACAATGAAAACCACATTCTGCACACTTTACAAAGGCATGGCTGCAGAAGAATAGGGCCCGGGTACTGGACTGGCCTGCCTACAGTCCTCACCTGTCCCCAATAGACAATGTGTGGAGTAATTTTGTAATGAAAAATGCAACACCAACAAACCCATATTGTTGCACACTATAAGATGTGTTTTTCGAGAAGAAAAGGACAAAATAACACCTGAAATGCTTCATCACTTGGTATCCTCAGTGCCAGAACATCGTTTAAGTGTTGTGGGAAGAAATGGCGACATTACGAAGTGATGAATGCATTTTCGTCCCAACTTTTTTTTGGAATGTTTTGCAGGACTGAAATGCAATGCAGGAATGGATGTGTACAGGGGGTCCTTGGGTTATGACACAGTTCTGTTCCTACAACAGTGATGTAACCCGAATTTTGGTGTAAGTCGAAACACCCCCTAACCTAAGTCACTTACCTATCCTAACACATTTGCAAAATCATAATCTAGAACATAAAAACACAACTAAGCCAAAAAAAAAGGACATAAATATACTGTACTGTACACTGTACTGTAGTAACAGAAAGAATTACAAAAAATGAGTGTAAAAAAAAATTCCTTACCTTTATTCCTTCTGATCTTTTTACAATATATAATTTCACTTCCATCGTGATGGCTTTCCTCTCTTCTTCGAAGCACTACCATCTGAAGGTTCTGACTTTCGTTTAGGAGCCATGATAAGGGCCAAAAAGTCGCCAAACAAAGCAACACAAACAGAACACTTGTGCCGCGAGGGCAACCAAACTAGTTCACCAACTCCCTCACTCATATGCTGCGCTACTGCATATTCTTCTGCTGCATGCAACCAAACTAGTTCGCCCACGTAGTCTGTAAGTACGACGCTAACGGCATAAGCCGAAACACACACGTCTCAATTTTTTTAAGTTTTTATGGGAGTGAGCGTTGTAAACTCAAAACGTTGTATGTAACCCGAGGACCCCCTGTATTGACAAATGAAATGAAGTTGACCAGATTTGAAACATCTTGGGTTCAATGAAATGAAAATCAAAGTAAACTTAAGAATCACTGTTTCTTTTTTTGTTTTGCATTTTCCACGGTCCCGACTTTTCCTGATCTGGAGTTGTAAGTTTAAGGCTAGTTTGAGTCTTATTGTCGTGTTTAAATATTGTGTTGAGTCATTTAAACGATTAAGTTTATCAGTATCCAAAGCTGCATGTAATCACTTCTAAATGTGTTTGTCTCTCCCAGAGTCTCTTCAAACAAGAATACAGCCGAGCCAAGCAGCCACCCACAAATGGCTAATCCATTTTCATCCCTCTTTATCTTTCTCTCTCCATTTTCTTTGTTTTCAAAATGTGTTTGCGAACTGTTCTATACACCCAACTTCTCTGGCCTGCAATTTTTCCTAATTACACTTACCCAAAGAGTGATGAGCAATCTTCTTCTAAATCTCGCCTCAGCATCTTTAAATCCATTTCCCTCGTCGGCCTCCTTTACTCAATTGCACTCAATTTGCCTATCAGAGTAAATCATTCTAATTAAGAGCAATGATAAACTACATTTCAGCCATCTTCTTTGTCCTGTCTCCACCAGACACCATTTAACAGCCATACTCGAGTTAAATTGAAGACATAAAAGTGCTTTTATTTGAGCATTGGGGAAAGAAAAAGACAAGCCAAAGGAGATAGGGATTATTTTTTTTGTGTGTGGAGAACACTTAGGCTTTTTTGTATCCAATTTTCTGCTTAAAAAGAGAGATACATTCTGTTTCACTGATGCAGTCTTCAAGAAGACGGCAGGGCTCCTTTTTTTTTTTAACTGACCTAGATTTGTATTTTTAGGTTTCACAAAGTGTTTCTCAAAAATCCAATATGTCCCTTTTTAATGAATCTTTCAGTCGGGAGGTTTTTGCTGGCTGTCAGGACCGCTAATTAAAACCGATACAGACGACGACATCATGTGAAAAATCCAAGCTTCTCTTCCCAAGACAGCATTTTTCTAATTCTTTAACAAGTTTTTTTTTTTTATTATTCTTGTGTCTATTTACGGAAGTTTTAGATTCAATATAACTGTCGAGCCCCATTCATTTGCTGTGGAACTGGGAATGTTGCCAGTACTGCGGCACCCATGTGGCTGGGCTTTATGTTTCGAAAGCTTGTATGAGGACTAAAATGAAGAACATCAGTAATATCTGAGTGGCTATAATGTATCATTTAAAACTGTAAAGGTGCTCTAAATTACTAGATGGCTGTACAAAGTGGTTTTAAACCAATCCATCAAGGAAATGGCTTTAAATAGAATAAAATGTACACCGTGAAAATGTTAATAAAAAAATTAGGTTTACAGGACATCAGCATGTCCTACCTGGGGAAAAAATCAATCCAGAATGGTTAAGAATGGACTTTAATATTTGCCATCTGCCATTCCTGCATTTTGTGAATTGTATGAAAGGCAATTCTGAAGTGTCTATTGAACATTACTCTCTAACAGGATCTTAACAAACGTTAAAGAGGAGTTACCATATTTTCCGAACCAAAAAGAAGGATATAAAAAGACTGCAAGAGGAAGAGCCCATTTGGAGTTTTTCTGTATGTCAGTGCAGAGGAGAAGAGTGATGTCATCCTCCCTTGGAGCTTCTGATCGTGTAAGTTGGGATTTGTCATGTGTGCAGCCCACCGTTGCAGTTTCATGCGATGTTTGCTACAAATAATATGCAAGGTAGCATCTAAAAAAAAAAAAAGTAAAGCTGGTTGGAAATGATGGGCCGAAGTGTGAAAAACCTAAAAAAGTTTTGTAAAGTCCACTTGGATGCCCAGATAGCTGCCTGAAAAGAGGACATTTCTGGGGAAACCCGGGAGTATGGTAACCCTAGTTTGTCAGACAGATCAAAAAATAGTTTAAAATATGGTTCAAAATAGAATCCTTTTTAAATTTTTTGTACACTTTTCTAAATTTATAAATGTCTGTCATACCCCTGGTAAGGATACTGTTGCACAATTCCCGAATTTGGGTGTCAGTAGCACAGATCTACATTTAACCCCCGAAGACCTGGTCAAAAGACAACCTCTGGCATTCAGACCATGGTTTTATACTGCGAGCCCCTTTTTGTCCATCCAAGCCTTATTTATGTTACCAGTGGATTTCCAATAAACTATCACGCCGGGACGTACACCATTCGTCAATACCTGCCCATGTGCAGTCCACCCTATTTAAACATTCCCGCGCACTGGGCGCATGTACCCGTCTGTTTGGTGATGTGAAGGCTCCTCGTTCAGCCCCTAGTGAGTACTGTTTTACTTTCTCCCATTTTCTTTTCTATTCCCTGTTTTTGGCTTTGAAACTGTGCTCTCTATCCTTCTGACCTGTTCCTTTGGATTTAGATATAGCACTGTTGCCTTCTCTCCTGCTGCGGTTACAGGAGCGCCCTTAGCACTCAGTTGTCAGAAATCGTGAGAGAGCTCGAAAGACAGCTTCAGACGCATGCCTTGGCATCAGCTACTGTAGTTTAAGCTCCATGGCTTGCTCTTGGAACTCCTGTAAGCCTCCAGGAAGCCCTTTGAGCAACCTAAAATAGATAAATAAAAACTTTATTTCTCCAACCTTTTTTCCACAGTGTATGCGATAAGCTAAGTGGCTGTCACTATATTTACTTTATTTCAACAGCCATTGAACTTGGCTTATCACAAGGTCTTCTCTGTGTCTTTTTTGGTATTTGCAGACCCAAATAATCTATTTCTGCAGCTTTTTTTTTATTTAAAGATCTTATTAAAAAGTTAATTATTTTTTTACAAAATCTTTTGGTACTATTTTGTTTAGGTGATGGGCACTGCTGCTTTCTGGATTTTGTGTTGTTCATCACATTTCCCACAACTCACCAGATGGTGCAACGGTTACATCTTCTGTTGAAGGATCACACTTTATCTGAGACTGGAAAAAATTTGTGAACCCTTTGTCAATCATTTATTTGTATTTTCTGGCTTACAAAACCAAAGCTTGAGCAGAACCTCCTTGGACTTGTTCTCAAAGCTGAAGGGAGCTATATAAACTGTGTCACACACGAGCGATTAGGGACCAGCTTACAGACCCAACAAGCAATGGGAAACTGCAAAGCAAGGAACTACGACCATGTAATAACCGATCTCTCTTTATTTTGGCAGGAAAGACGAGAAAACAGCCCCTTGAATTCTTCACCCGATGTCCAGGTCACTTCCGGGTTCCTCCACTTCCTCCGGTCCCACAGTGATGACGTCACCATCCCATTACCCTCAGTGCACTGTTTCCCCATTTCCGTTCCCACTGTATAAATTATCTGTCTTGCCACCAATGTTTTGTCTGCTTGTATATTTTGCAGACCTGACCATACTACTGAAACTAAAGAATCTACAGTATACAGGGATGGAATCCCCAACCCTTAATCTTGGGTTTTTGTGTTAATTTCTAACACCTGACATTCTTTTCTCCTTCTTTAATGGCTTCTGATCACTGTCTGGATGTAGATTCTGACTAGTCCGTTATGACTTCTAGATCCTTTTAAGTTTCATATGTCCATTTTGTATTCAAATCTAACTTTTCTACTTTCTACATATAATACTTTACATTAAATTCCATCTGCCACAGATTTGCCCAGGCCTGTATCCTGACCAGGTCCCTGTCTAATGATTCAACTGATTCTAGATTATCTGCTAATCTGCCTATCTTGGTATCATGTATAAAAACCACCTGATTATTTACATTCCAATCCAAATCGTTTATATGTATTAAAAATAGCAGCGGGTCTAGCACTGACCCCTGTGGACGCAACTCTTAACTTCATCCATTTCTGATGGGGTTCCTCACACCATCATCCTCTGCTTCCTGTGTCTGAGTCAAGTGTGCACCCATCTACAAAAGCATCCTAAACTCCACCTTCTATTAGTTTGATGCCCTACCACTCGTGTGGCACCTTCTCAAATTCTTTATGAAAGTCAATATAAATAATATCATAAGCTCCACTTTGATCATACCCTTTCTTTTCTTCCTCATGGAATTCCAAAACACGACCTACTCTGTCTAAACCAATACTGGCAGTTCAAGAACACTCCTGTACGTGCCATGTGATACTCAGTTTTTTCCTTAATAACTCCTTCCACTAATTTACCCATGTAATGTAGATATAGAAAAAATTGCAGTTGATTAAGCTACATAATGTACAAAATGAAAAAAACAGCAACTGATAGGCCGCAGGATATAAAGCAGCAGCTTGTAGCAGAAATTAAAAAAAAAACAAGTATGACAAAGAATCACACAGACGGTAAGAAATTATAATGTGCTTTTGAATTTTCATTTATATTTTCTGCCATGCGCCCATATTCACAATTATGTCAGACTGAGGAAGAAATTATACCATGCAGAAACCAAAATAATAAAAAAAGATAAAAAAAAAAAAAAACCTTTATTTTATGCAGCATCTTTCTATAGCAAACACAAGTACAGGAACGTAGCGCACTGACTCAGGGTCACATAAGGAGTCAGAGAGAGAGTGGGAATCAAAGCAGCGATTTTGTGGTTAAAGTTTCAGCTCCTTAACCATCCTGCCACCCTGTATGTCTAGCAATTACAATAATACTTAAAAGAAGTTTAACTTCCTACCAAAGTGGACCTGTGGTAAAAAAATGTATCTTACTTCTGTTAAACATCAATTGGTAACAGGATGAAATATTAATTTTAGCTAGAAAATCACTGATCTGTTAGAATTAACTTCTTAAAAAATGTAATCATGTATGTATTTTTCATAAATATTTTACACACACACACACACATATATATATATATATATATATATATATATATATATATATATATATATATATATATATATATATATATATATATATATAAACGTCTACATGTGGAAATGTGTCTGTCTGTCTGTCCGGCCTGGAAGTGCGAGGCTACAGCATGAAGCTCAAAGAACCAGCAAGGTGGCCCCACGTTAACAAGTCGGAAGAAGAAAGCAGTATGAAGCTACAGCATGAAGCTAAAAGAAAGCGACTCCATCGCCACAGTGAAACTGCCGACGAAAGACACATTTGTTTACCGCTAATACACAAGAGAGGCAAGCACATCCAAAAAATGAAACCTCCGAGGAGAGAGAAACTTGCCTAGCCGCTCATAGATGAGGGGGGTGAGCACGTCGGCAAAACAAAATCACCAACTCTGCATTTGAATTTTTTTTCTGACGATTTCAATAGTCTCTAGGAGCCTGGACTTTTTATAGTGATGGACAGCATGCATGGGCTAATGTCCTAGCAGGGATGGAGCAAAGACTAATATAATGGAGGGACCAGAGGAGACAACCTGTTGTGAGTACATTCTTTTTTTTTTTATTAATTTTATTGTAATCATTCCATACATATAGATCAATTTTTACAAAAAATAGGATTGAAAGCAAATCAAAAAATAGGATTGAAAGCAAATCAAACCCCACCCCTGAGAAGGAGAGCATGGCCTAAAGAGTAAAACTTAAGGCTTGAAAACATACCTAAATTATTGAGTTTAATAGGGCAAAAAAAGATAAATGGAGAAGGAAAAGAAAATTCTTCTTATTCTAAAATATTACTGATTAAATCCTGCCAGGTTTTGAAAAAGTTCTGTACAGATCCCCTAACTGAGAATTTGATTTTTTCCAATTTCAAATAATATAAAACATCGGTTTCCCACTGACTTATTAGAGGAGAGTTAGGATTCTTCCAATTTAACAAAATCAGTCTGTGTGCCAAAAGTGTAATGAACGCAATCACCGTTTGCTTGTCCTTCTCCATTTCAAATCCATCTAGAAGAACACCAAACACAGCTGTTTGTGGGTTAGGAGGGATTGTGACACCAAGGCTGTCTGAAAGGCACTTAAAAATTTTGGTCCAAAATGAAGTTAATTTGGTGCATGCCCAAAACATGTGACCCAGTGAGGCAGGAGCTTGGTTGCAGTATTCGCTGGTTGGATCCTGCCCCGGAAACATTTTGGACAGTTTTAAGCGAGACAGATGAGCTCGATATATAATTTTGAGTTGAATAATTCTATGCTTTGCACATATGGAGCTCAAATGAATTCTCTGCATTGCTACCTTCCACTCCTTTTCTGATATATTAATTAAGAGATCTTTTTCCCATTGTCCTCTTGGATCTTTAAAAGGAAGGGACTCTAATAAAATTTTATAAATTGCCGAAATGGTGTCTAAGTCCTCAAGGTTGAGCAGTATTTTTTCTAGCATGGTGGAGGGTACTAGATGAGGAAAATCTGGCAGTTTCTGTTTGACAAAGTTTCTAATTTGAAGATATTGAAAGAAATGTGTAGCTGGAAGGTTAAATTTGGAATGTAATTGTTCAAAGGATGCAAAGATATTGCCTATATAAAGATCTCTGAGCAATTTAATCCCAAATCTTTTCCAGATATTAAAAACTGGATACTGTATGTTTGCGAGGGTTGAAAGAGGTGGTTCTCTTGCAGGGGTGCCACAGATAGAAGATATTCCATCTTAAATTGCTTTCTAATTTGGTTCCATGTTCTGAGTGAGTGAAGCACATTTGGGTTATTAGTATATTTGCGATAACTTGCATTTATTGGAGGGCAAAGCAGGGAATATAAAGAAGTGCTGCAGGATTTTACTTCTATTGAGGACCAAGCCTGTGTATGTTCATTTATTTGTGTCCAGGTTTTTATGGCTTGTATGTTTGCTGCCCAGTAATAAAACTGAAAATTAGGTAGAGCCATGCCACCTTCTGCCTGAGGTCTTTGTAGGGTCGCTCTTCGGATACGTTAATGTTTTGGGTTCCAAATAAATGAGGTTATGGTTGAATCTAATTGCTTAAAAAATGATTTATTGATATATATTGGGATGTTTTGAAATAAAAAAAGAAGCTTAGGAAGAATATTCATCTTAACAATGTTAATTCTTCCAGCTAGAGTGAGATGAAGGGTTGACCATCTATGCAAGTCTTGCTTAATTTTTTCCATACAGACAACGAAATTTTGTTGATAAAGAGCTTTATGTTTACTTGTGATATTTACCCCTAGATATTTAAACTGATCTGCTACGGTAAAAGGTAGGGTGTCCAATCTGATATTATATGCTTGTGAATTCACTGGAAAGAGTATACTTTTATTCAAATTAATTCTGAGACCAGAAATCTTTTGAAAATCTGAAAGTGCTGTTAAAACTGCAGGCACAATGATTTCTGGGTCTGATATATATAAGACCATATCATCTGCATATAGAGAAATTTTCTGTTCCAGTCCTTCTCGGATAATCCCCTTTATCCGATTGTAAACAGTAGTGGTGACAAAGGGCATCCTTGTCTGGTGCCACGTTCTAGTTTAAAGTAGTCTGAGCAAATGTTATTAATACAAACTGAGGCTTCTGGACTGGTATACAGTAGTTTGATCCATGCACAAATATTCGGGCCAAACCCAAATTTCTCCAATGTAGCAAAAAGGTAGTTCCATTCAATCATATCAAATGCTTTTTCTGCGTCCAATGATAATAATATCTCTGGGGTGTTTGACATTGCTGGTGAATATATTACACTAGCAAAATACCCGCGCTTCACAGCGGAGAAGTAGTGTACACATATCTACATATACATATATATACATATATACATATATATATATTATATATATATATATATATACACACATATCAACATATATATACACATACATATACACACATACATACACACACACATATACATATATACAGTGGCAGTACTTCGCAGCGGCGAAGTACTGCTTTTAAATTTTTATTAAGAAGAAAAGAAAACCTTTTTAAATTGAGGGAAAATATACCAATAACAATTTGTTAAGGATCTGTTTTTTTGTGAAGCTGCCTTTACACAGCCTCTCCGCTGTTTTATAAACGAATGCCATATAAGGCCGTCCTTTCTCCTTGCTTAGCGGTTCTGTATTGTTTTATTGTTCGTTTATTACGATTGTTATAGTTATTGTGTAGCTATTTGAGACTCACTTTTCTGTTCAGGTACCCATTTCCTTTATGTAATCTGCGGATTCTCCGCTATTTTTTGTTTGTTTATTACGATTATAGTTATTTATTGATTCCCTTCTTTAGCTGACTGCCTGCTCATATAAGGCGCTCTGCTGTTTTTTTGTGAAGCAGCCTTTACGCAGCCTCTCCGCTGTTTTATAAACGAACGCCATATAAGCCCATCCTTTTTCCTTGCTTCGCCAAGGAAGCAGCCTTTTTATTTAATCCACGGGTTCTCTGCTGTTTTATTGTTCGTTTATTACGATTGTTATAGTTCTCTTTGTATACCACGTTGTCAGTTCAGCACTCCAGTTGTAATATGACCAAGCCGTGCAAGCTTACTGTTAAGAATGCAATGTATAATTGTACAGGAGAAAAGCAGTCTTGCCTCAAATCAATGGCAACCTTTTGTAGGTCTATGAACTTAATTTAAACTTTAGGTTTACACGGTGCTTTGTTTCCGAAGTACCTGCACTCATGAATATGTCTGTAAGCGTCAGTCGCTTCATATTGTTTTCCTATATTATCAATTGTGTAATGTGTTTTTTGAACAGGTTTGATTCATCAAAGTGATCACTCATGCTGCATTCAGTCAGTTCACGTGAGCCGCTCTCTTGTGTGATGTTGCGATGTCCACGGCTTTATTTAATGTTAGCTAAGACCCGGCACTTAAAAGTTTCTCACTACAGCAATTTTAACTCTTTTACAAAGTGATCCAAAGTCTCGTTTATACCTCGTGTCTTCTCATTAAACTTGTATGTCGCAAATATGGTATTGCAAACGGCAGCGGGAGCGTTTCTATAAACTTAATTTAAACTTACGGTTTACACTGTGCTTTGATTTCCGCAGTAGCTGCACTTATGAATATGCTTGTATGCGTCACTCGCTCGCTTTTTATTGTTTCGCTGCCTTCTCAATTGTGTAATGAGTGATCACACATGCTGCGTTCAGTCAGTTCACGTGAGCCGCTCTCTTGTGTGATGTTGCGATGTCCATGGCTTTATTTAATGTTAGCTAAGACCCGGCACTTAAAAGTTTCTCACTACAGCAATTTTAACTCTGTTACAAAGTGATCCAAAGTCTTGTTTATACCTTGTGTCTTCTCATTAAACATGTATGTTGCGAATATGGTATTGCAAACGGCAGCGGGAGCGTTTCTATGAACTTAATTTAAACTTACGGTTTACACCGTGCTTTGTCTCCTCAGTAGCTGCACTTATGAATATGCTTGTATGCGTCACTCGCTCACTTCTTATTGTTTCGCTGCCTTCTCAATTGTGTAATGAATGTTTTCTTCAGCGCTCTTTGGGGCTCTTCCTTGTTTTCTACGTACTGCGTTCACAGTCAGTTCACGTGATTACGTGGGAGGCATGATGATGTGATACGCAACTCCGCCTCCCACGGCCATCGAACTGCAGTCTATTACAGTATATGGACAAAAAAGAGGTTCCAGTTATGACCATTACGCGTAGAATTTCGAAATGAAACCTGCCTAACTTTTGTAAGTAAGCTGTAAGGAATGAGCCTGCCAAATTCAGCCTTCCACCTACACGGGAAGTTGGAGAATTAGTGATGAGTGAGTCAGTTAGTCAGTGAGTGAGTGAGTGAGTGAGTCAGTGAGGGCTTTGCCTTTTATTAGTATAGATTAAACAGGCGTTGAAGATTGGAAAATAAGTTTCGGCCTTTAATAAATCCAGTTTGATTCTGTGATATTACTGAAGGCAGCACTTTCTCCATCCTTCTAGCTATGATTTTTGAGAGTATCTTAACATCATTATTCAGAAGTGAAATTGGTCTGTATGATGCACATTGCAACAAGTCCTTACTGTGTTTTGGAAAGACGGTGATTAATGCTTGATGAAAAGTTTGATGTAGAATTTGATACTCTCTAGCTTCTGTAAATGTTGCCAATAAGAGGGGAGTTAGCTGAGTGGAGAATTTCTTATAAAATTCTATAGGGTAGCCATCAGGGCCTGCTGATTTCCTGCCTTGAAGTGACTTTATAGCATCTAGTAATTCTGAGGTTTAGAGGTTTATCCAGTCAGAGGTTGGATGTATGTGTGTATGTCAGAGGTTTAGAGGTCAGAGGTTTATCCAGTTCCTCAGCACTAAGAGTATCTATTTGTGGTATCTGTAATGTATCCAGAAATGCATTAGATTGTGTGTTGTCTTCTTTAAACTCAGTAGAATATAAGGTTTTATAGTAGTCTCTAAATGTCTGCATTATATTTTTATGGTCAATGATTTAATCTCCATTAGTGTCTGTGATTACTGGGATTGCATTGCAAACTTCTTGCTTGTGGATTTGTTGAGCTAAAAGCTTATTAGCTTTCTCTCCATATTCGTAGTAATAATGTCTTGATTTATAAATAAGTTGTTCAGTTTCTTTAGTTGTTAAGATGTTGAGTTCTGTATGCAGAGCCTACCTTTTCCTATGAAGAGCCTCACTTGAATGCCTGGCTTGTTCTTCATCTATTCTAGTAATTTCGCTTCTTAGCTCTGACACTTTCTTGGTTTCTAATTTATTTCTGTGGGAAAGATATGAAATAATCTGTCCTCTTAAGAAGGCCTTTAAAGTTTCCCAGAGTGTTCCTGTAGAGACCTCTGAGGGTGTGTTTGTCTCTAGGAAGAAGCTGATTTGTTTGGATATAAATTCTTTACAGTTCTCGTCTGTTAATAGAAGTGGGTTAAGGCGCCATCCGCGAGGTGAGTGTGGGGGGCATAATGATTTTAGCTCCAAAACTAGATTTGCATGATCGGAGATAACAATTGTGTTGTATTTACAAGATTTAATTGTAGGCAAAAAATTATTATTTATAAAGAAATAATCAATTCTTGAGTAGCTATGATGCACTGGTGAGTAGAATGAATATGTTCTTGAGTTTGGGTTTAGAAACCTCCAGGGCTCTGATAAGTTGTGGTTGGTTACAAACTGTGTAATTGTCTTTGCAGTGTGAGATGTCCCCAGCCATTATAATTGTATGAGTGTTCACATTGGGAATGGATGCAAATAGATTTTGCATGAATTCCTTATCATCGACATTGGGTGCATAAACATTTATCAAAATCATTTTACAATTAAATAAGTTGCCCATGACCATCACATATCTCCCTTCAGGATCCGATACTACATCTGATGCTACAAATGGGACTGTTCTATGTATGAGAATTCCCACACTTCTAGTTTTCTTTGTAAAGCTAGAATGGAACATTTGGCCAGTTCAGTTTTTTTGTAGCCGGAATTGATCCTTGCTTAGTAAGTGGGTCTCCTGTAAAAATACTATTTTAGCGTTTAAGCCTGTTAGGTGAGAGCATACTTTCTTTCTCTTTACTTCGTGATTCAGGCCTTTAACATTCCAGCTCACAAAATTAACTGTCCCATCATGGAGACATTGATTCTGAATTTTTAATGTCATTTTATAGTCTTAACTGGTAGTGAGGCAGTTTTAATCTTAATTTCCAATTTCCCCACAATTTATTGCCATACAGCCTATTGTTGCGTTGATAGTTATAATTATAACAATTAAAAGGATAGATTAGATATAGCCTACTCTCCTTCTCTCCCCCCTTATCCCTCCAATCCCCCCCATTTTGCCTCCCCGCATGAGGCTTGATCCCACCTCGCAGTGTCCTAGTCCTGTAACATACCGAGAGATGGAGCATGTCCAAAACAAAACAAGCCCCAAGCAGCGGCGTTTGAGAATTAAAAAGTAGAGATATCTATTGCAGCTAAAATTTAAATTCTATCTGCCAAAGATATAATAATTAACAGTCTATAAGCTTAAAATATAATCTTCAGCAATTTTAAAATAATAAGATAATAAAATACTGAACCCTGGGAATGGTGTTGAAAAGTGGTCTAAGATAATCAAAGCAAATCCTAATGCAATAATAGAAATAATAATAAACCAAGGGTATGATGTTAAACAGTCTCCTTTAGGGAAGTAAAAAAAAAAAACCCTACTTTAATTACATCCAAACACTCACGTCTATAACTTCCACACACTCACGTCTATAACTGTAATTAAAACATAAACTTATAGCATCCAGGTAAAGAAAAGGATGTATGATTATAATACCCATATCTTTACAAGTGGATCAGACAGCAGGTGATAGCTCCTTGCCATGCCATGACAGGATACGGCTCATTATTGTCTTTCAAAAGAGTGTCGGGAACAGCTTCTTTAATTCCTTTTCAGCTTCCTCCTTGCTTGAAAATACATAAAATTGGCCATGAACTTCCACTTTCAGTTTGATAGGATACAAGAAGCTGTATTTGATATCGGCTTTCTGTAACAGCTGTTTAATGTTGAAGAAGGCTGCCCATTTTGCAGCAGTTAAAGGTGAGAAGTCAGGGAAAATACGGATGAGATTATTTTCAAATATAATCTCTTGGTTATGTCTGAGAAGATGCCATCGCATCAAGTTTACATTGTAGTCGCTCAAAGCGCACAATAAAAGACCTAGGTTTAAAGGTATTTGAACTGCATATAAGAAAAGCTGCTGCTATCTCGGTATCTGGTTTAAAGTCATCTCCAGTTATTTTAGAAAGTAATTCTACTGCAAATTTCACTGGGTTTGTACTTTCTCGTTTCTCAGGTAGACCTTCAATTCTAATATTATTCCTTCTGCACCCAACCTCCAGGGCTGCAAGTCTGTCTCCGAGTTTTTTGCATTTGGAATTTGCAGCTGTAGCTTTTTCATCGGCGTTAGATATGAATTGTTCTGCTGTTTCAATTCGATCCGTAAATGCATGCTTAACGTCATCCAGCTGATTGGTAACGTCATCCAGCTGACTGGCAAGTTTTTTCAGTTTGGATCTATTTTCTTCAATGTGTTCCTCTATTTTCCCCACTATACCTTTAAAGGTTGAATCAAAACGATTAAATAGACGCATTTCCCGGTCTGTGTTATCCTTCTTAAGCCCATTAAGCTCCTTCTTAAGCTCATTTATGGCTGTGGAGGTGGCAGTCGCTAGTGTTGCGATCATCTTTTTCAGTTCAGACAGGTCACTTCGGCTTTCATGCTCCATGGGTGGAATTGACGCTCCTATTACAGCTGATGCTTCGGGCTTGCGAGGAGTACATGAGAGCACGTACTGCAGGGCCTTTTCTAGTTTCGATTGATCTTCTTCTGAAATCAGTGATCCATCGTGACCTGTATCACTTGCATCTTCGCTCCCATTTTCGCTCTCGACTGGAGATGTTGCGGTGGAGCGAGATCCTAGGAAGTCTGCGCATTCGTCTGCCAGTTCCAGGTCAGTCTCCGAGAGACCGTACCTCGCACTTAGGCTTGGGCTTGATGTCTGTCTAGTGTGCTTAACCTTGACTTGTGTTTTGATGTTACCTACTTATTGTAATGAATACATGCCCGCCAGACCAATAAGTTCTTCACTTGTTTGGCACGACACTGACCTGACTAGACATTCTGCTCTGTACACTGAAGTAGATACGTTTAATGCTACAGATAGAAGTAATGAGGAATGAGATGTGGGACTAAAATACTTGTTTGTGTTTTCTTCTTTTCATTTTCTGCATAAACCTTAATCACTGTTCTAAAGCTTCAGCTTCACATGTTTGGTGGTGTGTGCCAGCAGAGCAGCCGATGAGAATGCAAACAGCACAGCATGCTGAAATCAGTACTCTAGTTATTGTAGGAGGCAGCTAAAAATTTATGGCTAACAGTGAAAAGGCGTTCAGAGTAACATTTTAATACCATTAATATAGCTGAAGAAAAATTAGTCATATGACGCTTATTTTCCATTGTCATTAATAAGAGAGGAAACAATCACTATCAACTTGCCTCAATACTAGTTTTAACATGTTAGTGTGTAATGTGCCGAATCAGACACCTCGTTCTTGCACTACATGACCTAAAATATAACAAAAATAAATAAATATGGATTTCATTGATCAGATATTTAATTCTCTGAATCTCTGCATTTATACTACAGTTGAGTGACACTTATACTGTATATACAGTTCCATACAATACAATTTATTTTTGTTTAGCTCAAAAATCACACAAGAAGTGCCGCAATGGCCCCAGCCTTGACTCTCTAAGAACACAAGGAAACAAATGGAAGAAACTTTGGGAAAGACAGTTCAAAGAGAGACCCCTTTCCAGGTAGGTTGGATGTGCAGTGGGTGTCAAAAGAAGGGGGTCAATACAATACAATACACAGAACAAAACACAAGTTATCCTCAATACAATATAATAAATAAACATATTACAAATACAGAGCAGGATTTAACAGTAAATGTATCAGTAGATATATCTTCTGCGGTATTTTATGGAGATGTGATTTTGATGGTACTAATGAGATTGAATTTGGATGTGGGTTCAAGTGAGTAGGGTGAAACCTTTACAGCGCTGATACTGTATAATTGTGATTAAAAAAATAAAATCACTCAGACACAGCTCTCTATATCAGGGGTGTCAAACTCAGTTGTATTAAGGGATGAAAATGGCACTTCTTCATATAGCCAACACAGTAGGAATATATTAAACATTTTTACAGACAAGACTTACCTCTTTGCCCATCACAATCTTATATTTTGCCTTATTTATCCCTTAAAACTATCTTTCCTCTTCATTAGCTATTCTTTTATTAAACTTTGCAGTGGGTTAGGAAAGCTACCAGGGGCCACAGGACTGAAATCGGTATTGAATAAAAAACAACATTGGCAATTGTGACAAGAACAGGCCATTCAGCCAACAAGCCCAACAATCCTGTCCACCTAATTTCTCCAGAATTACAACAAGTTGAGATTTGACGGTCCCTCAAATACTAATGTCCACCACACTACTTGGTAATTTATTCAATCTGTCTATGGTTCTTTGTGTGAAGAAAAACTTTTTAACATTTGTGTGCATTCTGCCCTTAAAATGCTCCCAATCATATCCCTGTGTTTCTGTTGGACTCATTTTAAAGTAACAACTGGGATCTGCTGTACTAATTCCCTTCATAATTTTACATACTTTAGTCATGTCCCCTCTTAATCTCCATTTGATTAAACTGAAAAGGTTCAATTTCTTCAATCTCTCCTCATGCCTCTTAATCCTGGAATCAGCCCAGTTGCTCTCCTCTAGACTTTCTCTAGTGCTGCTATGTCTATTTTTGTAATATGAAGACCAAAAACTGAACACAGTACTGTCAAAGTCAGACTCACAAGTCAATTCAGCATGGGAATAATACGTGTATGGACACACATGGAGTGATTTAGTCCATGGAAGGAGATGAATGACTTAGAGATGCTGGTTACACTTTTTGAAAGTGCTCGTCAATTACAGAAGTACATGATTAGTTTCATTTCTCATGTTCTTGCTAGTTAGTACTAAACATAACCCTTGGAGTTCTGCTACTCTATATTATATTATTGTTCTGTTATCAATACTTGTCCTTGTGCTAAAGTAGCAGCAGGACTGAGTTACAGATAAAGAGACTTTAATTAAATTGCTTCCTAAGAGTGCCAAATGCAAAAGCTGAAAAATTAACAAAGACAGAAGTTATTCAGTATAATCAATACTGTATGTAGTCAAATAGTGAAAATTATATTTATCAGTAAAAGTCAACTCTAACTGTACTATGGGTGAGGCCTCACTAATGCGTTGTATAGCTTAAGTATGACATCCCTTGACTTCTACTCCACATATTGTAATAGTCAATCTAACATTCTATTTGTATCACTGGACACTGTCTGGCTGTAGATAGTGATGAGTCCTCTGTGACTCCTAAATTTTTCTCATAAGGTGTAGTTTCGATTTTCAGACCTCCCATTGTGTATTCAAATCTGACATTTTGACTTCCTATGTGTAATACTTTATGTAAGTAAGTAAGTAAGTGAACTTTATTGTTATTCATACCATACAACAGTACAACAACGGATGCATAGCTGAACGAAATTGCGTTTCTCCAGGCTCAATGTGCAGACATAAAAGATAGGTGCATAAAAGACAAGTGCACGCAAGACAACACACAGACATTACAAACATTTCACTTCTTACACAGAAAGTAGGTAAGACAGCGTAAGACAGCACAAGGCAGCACAGTACAAACAATAAAAATAAAAGATATATATAAATTTAAGCCAGTCAGTGGGTGAAATATAATATGAAAGATAATATTGCACATCGTTTCACAGTGATTGTCATATTGCACTGTATGGATACAGTATTTATACATAATATATACAATAATATTGTACGATATTACAATACAATATAATGTAAACTTAAGACCTATTTGTGGTAATAAATTGCACAGTAAGTAAGAGAGCAAAAGGACAAAGGTTATTTAACAGAGTTTAGTATTCTGATGGCCTGGAGGAAGAAGCTCCTGTTAAATCTGGTCGTTCTGCAGTGCATACTGCGGTAACGTTTTCCAGAGGGCAGAAGTTCAAACAGCCCATGTGCCGGGTGTGTGGGATCTTTTATGATCTTAATGGATCTGCTCTGGCAACGTGAGTAGTGTAATTCTTGAACAGATGGGAGTGAGGACCCGATGATTTTCTCCGCTGTCCTCACCACTCTTCGAAGTATCTTCTGTTCAGCGACAGTGTAGCTACCATACCAAACTGAGATGCTGCTGGTCAATGTACTTTCTATAGTGCCTCTGTAGAAAGTTGTGAGGACAGGAGAGGGAAGGTTTGCTCTTTTCAGCCTTCGGAGAAAATGAAGCTGCTGTTGTGCCCTCTTGACAAGAGAAGTGGTATTTGTGGTCCATGTCAGTCGCATTAAATTTCATCTGCCATAAATATGCTCAAGGCTGCATGCTGCCCAAATCCCTCTGTAACAATTTAGCATATTCTAGATTATCTTCCCTTCCACCTCGTTTGGTATCATCTTCATATGTAACCTGCTTATTGATTTTATTTCTGTTGAGATTGTTCGTGCATATTTAAAAGAACAGCAGCTCCAGCACTGATCCCTGAGTGAACGTCACCTAATTCTGAGAAGAGTCCCTCACTATAACCCTTTGTCTCCTGTTTTTGAGCCAATTTTGTACCCACCCTGAGGCCATGTCCTGAATTTCCACTTTTTTAATCTGATCACTAAACCTTCATGTGGGACCTTTCATGGACCTCCCTGATTGTATCCTTTTGTTGCTTTCATATACAATTCCAGCTTATTAGTGAATCATGGCGTTCCTTGTCTGAACTCACGTTAAACATTTGCCAATATTCCTGTTCTAGAGATGTTTTCTTTTTCTTAATAATTCCTTCAATTAATGTTTCTGTGATGCTTGTTAAGTTTACTGGCCTTTTGTTACTTGGATTAGCCTGATTAATCTTTAATAATACAGTGGGGTAAAATCTGCTAGCCTCCAGTGTTTAGGGAAATCCCCCATGTGCAGTCATTTTTGAAAAATTTGTGTCAACAACTTATACACTGTATGTACTTGCTAACTTCTTTAAGTACTCAAGGATAAATGTTATCTGGTCCTGGAGATTTGGTACATTACAGCCTTTCTAATCAAAGCAGTACTTCTCCCACTACAATTTCCAAATCACGAAGTACCTCTTTAGTAGTTTCTGTTACTTCTGGGAGATTATTTACTTCTTTATATGTATAAACTTAAATAAAGTACACATTCTATATGTTCTAGCTCACTTTTACCTTTCCTAATACTCTTTTACCACCTACTTGACTATTCTTTTATCCATCCATCCATTTTCTGCAATCAGGTCCAGGTCATGGGGGCAGCAGTCTAATTAAAGATGTCTAGACGTCCTTTTTCTCTGCCACCTTCTCTAACTCCTCCAGGGGATACCGAGGCATCCCCTGGCCTGCCAAGAGATATAATCTCTCCAAAGTGTCCTGGATCTTCCCCAAGGTCTCCTGGCACAAAACACCTCTGCAGGGAGTCATCCTAATCAGATGCCCTAACCACCTTAACTGGATTCCTTTTAATGCCTGGAGCAACACATGTCTGCACTCCTCACCTCATTTCTAATGTTAAGCCTAGTCACCCTGAGAAATAAATTAATTTCTGTATCAGCAACCTTGTTTTGTGGTCACTACCCACAGCTTGTGTCCATAGGTAAGGGAAGGAAAGGAGACTGACTAGTAAACTGAGAGCTTTGCCTTTTAGCTCAGCTGTCTCTTCACCACAACTGACCGGTACAATGGTTGCATTACTGAGATTTCTTTGTGTCTCTAGATTTGTTGTAACTGATTTCAAAAATATTCCCAGAATCCCATTAACATTTATTTTATTTCATTTGAATCATTAACTTTGCTGCATTTTAATATCACATAATCTGCTCTGGGTGGCATGTAGCAGTATAACTTGAACTGCTTACCCTCATAGATCCAGTGCCCTGAGTTCAGATCCTAGAGTGAGGTGCTGTCCGTGTGGAGTTCACATATTCTTTTGGTTTATCTTGCATGGTGTCTCCCACACCCCAGAGGTTTGTCCTTGCATAAGTCCTGTGACCCCTGGGGGGGGCATCCTTTTCTAACTAGCCTCCATACTATACATAATTTCATAAACATCTATTCATCTATCCATCCATTATCCAACCCGCTATATCCTAACTACAGGGTCGCGGGGGTCTGCTGGAGCCAATCCCAGCCAACACAGGGTGCAAGGCAGGAAACAAACCCCGGGCAGGGCGCCAGCCCACCGCAGATTTCATAAACATTCCAGATTAATAAAGTGAAAATCACAATGGTGGAGAGGTAAAATCCTTTACATTTTGGTTCTAGCTCTCTTTCATTCTCTTCCAGGACTCACTGAGAGACTTCACCATCACAGCCTGCTGTATCCCCAATCTATCTCACAAATCCAAACTGCACCATTCACGGCTCTGCAATGGGTCCTAGCATGCCTTGCTCTTCTCAGGATGCCACTGTGCCAGGCTCCTTCTCCGAATCCACCACATAGATGCTCACCATTGATGGTTGCCACAGCTCCTGGGGTATCTTGCCCCTTGAAAGATTCCACTGCACCTGAGCACCAGATGAGCATATGACCACACCACAGGACCTTAACTCACTGCTCAGTCTGGCTCTCTAGTGGGTTGACAGCTCGACCGGCACTGCCCTTTCCATTCTCTCTCTCCATCTCAAACCATCAATCACTTTAAAAGACAATTCCACAAATAAAAAAAAAAAACAAACAAAAACTATCTGCACGTCCATGTATCTGATGATTACCTCCCTACAGCTGATCCAGAAACTGGTGCACGCCTTGATGGGTGTGTGCTGCACAACAGCACGAGTTAAAAACATCACACTACACTAAAATCTAATCTTTTTACAATAACCACCAATTATTCACCTCTCATTTCACCTCAATCAATGATGATTAATAGAATGGGATGCACCTGAGCCTAATGTCAAGGACTATAGAAAAGGATTTGAATGCTTGTGTCAATTTTAGTTTTACTATTAATAAATTTGGAAATTTGGAGACCCTCTACTTCTGACTGTTTCTTTTTATTTCCTTTCTCTGGATAATTTCTTCTGGGACATGGGACATCTACCCCTTGGCAATCAAGCAGCTCCTTTTAATATGTAGATAAGTACAATGTAAAGGCAATATATTATACAGATTGAATGAATCCTATATTGCATGCCAAATCTGTCACAGATAGATAGATAGATAGATAGATAGATAGATAGATAGATAGATAGATAGATAGATAGATAGATAGATAGATAGATAGATAGATAGATAGATAGATAGATAGATAGATAGATATGAAAGGCACCATCTAATCAATAGATAGATAGATAGATATGAAAGGCACCATATAATCAACAGATAGATAGATAGATGTGAAAGGCATTACATGATAGATAGATAGATAGATAGATAGATAGATAGATAGATAGATAGATAGATAGATAGATAGATAGATAGATAGATAGCTAGATAGATATGAAAGTCACCATATAATCAATAGATAGATAGATAGATGTGAAAGGCATTACATAATAGATAGATAGATAGATAGATAGATAGATAGATAGATAGATAGATAGATAGATAGATAGATATGAAAGGCACCATCTAATCAATAGATAGATAGATAGATATGAAAGGCACCATATAATCAACAGATAGATAGATAGATGTGAAAGGCATTACATGATAGATAGATAGATAGATAGATAGATAGATAGATAGATAGATAGATAGATAGATAGATAGATAGATATGAAAGGCACCATCTAATCAATAGATAGATAGATAGATATGAAAGGCACCATATAATCAACAGATAGATAGATAGATGTGAAAGGCATTACATGATAGATAGATAGATAGATAGATAGATAGATAGATAGATAGATAGATAGATAGATAGATAGATAGATAGATAGATAGATAGATAGATAGATAGATAGATATGAAAGTCACCATATAATCAATAGATAGATAGATAGATGTGAAAGGCATTACATAATAGATAGATAGATAGATAGATAGATAGATAGATAGATAGATAGATAGATAGATAGATAGATAGATAGATATGAAAGGCACCATGTAATCAATAGATAGATAGATAGATAGATAGATAGATAGATAGATAGATAGATAGATAGATAGATAGATAATGCACAGCATTTAAATACTGTACTTTATGTAACTCTTTTATTCATAGTGTAAAGCAAATTGGCAAAAGTACAGTTGTTAAAGCCGGTATCCACAGTACAGCATAATAATAAAATGACCGACATCAGTCTTTCCTACAGAGGCCATACTTTTCAGAAATAATGAAATAAATTACTCATTGTGCTAGCTTAAGTGTTTCTAGCAGTGAAGTGAAATCTGTGATATTTTATAAGGCTTATTATGAAACGAGATAGCAAAATAAGTAATCCAAAAAGTAGTTCTTCTTCACATAGTACTGGAATTCTCTCAAGTACTTTGTTGCTATAAATATTCTTACAGACATTGATGATGACATTAACTTTGATTTTAAGGAACTGGTGATTTAACTTTGGCCTTGTTAATCTAATTTAGTCGACTCAATATTTCATTCAACATTATTAGTTCTGCTTGAGACTGAAGTGAGTAGGTCAATCTCATAAATCAGACCCTACAATTTATGAAGTTTAAGGTTTACAGCTTATAAATGTTAAGTATAGAAATATAGAATGCACATACACACACCCACACACCCACACTCATAGATTTTTTAATAAAAACCTAGTATTTGTAATGGACCATACTTTACAATATTCTTATTGTCATAAATATAATATTTTGATCAATGTTTTTCTAAAAAAATTGAGTGTAACAAACCATTAATGTAGCCATTTTTTTAATCACCAAAGATTGACTCGTGTTTACCCAAGGGATGTTCAAAAAGTTTACGCACTTTTTTTAACACTTATTTATTAAGAATTTCAAAAACAAATTACATCACTTTCCTACATAGTCACCTTCATTTTTCCAATTACTACTCCACCCACCTTCACTGTTTCCAACGAAAATATAAAACTGCGGAAACTTGTTGAACATCCCTCGTATATAATAGTATTTGTGGCTTAAAAAAATGTTTCCTATTTGAAAAGGAAGTCAACATGAGTATTGACAAGTGTAAAATCAAGTAAAATTTTAGAATAAGCATTTAAATTTTCGTTTATTCTATTTAGTTTTATTAATTTATTTATCTACATATTTTTACTATTATTAAAAGTTTTACTCTGCTGGCCTAGCCCTCTTTCTCATGATGGGGGTCAATTTGTTTCAAACCTAGTTTTGTTAATCTTGACTTGCTTGTATGGAATGTCATTTGATTTTAATAAAATTAATAAAATGTTTTTAAAAAAAATGAATTTCAAAAACTAAATTACATCACTTTTCTTCATAGTCACCTTCGCATAAGTGGCTTAAAATATGTTTCCTGTTTGAAAAGGAAGTCAACATGAGTATCGATGAGTGTAACAGCAAGTCTCATACTGTCAAACTCTAAAGAACGATAATCCCTTGGAGAGGCATTCTTGCCTGGTTTAGCACATACCTGGACCAGTCTTCACCATATGCTACGCTCAGAGGATGAGCTGCAGAATTCTTCCTTGACTTTAGGGCTGCTGAAAATGACCGAAGTTGTGGTTATGTTTATCATGCTTGTAAGCCTCGGGCGAGCCCTGTGAACGTGACACAGTTGATAACACCTTTTGCCTGTGTTTCCCTAGAATGGACCATGGACACATGAGGTAATTTCCATCCAATTACCGAAATCCCAGCCTCTTTCAGTCCTTCCCTTATTTAATAATAATAATAATACTGATACTAATAATAACACTACTACTACTACTACTACTAATAATAATAATAATAATAATTTTTATTTATATAGCTAAGAGCCAGGGTAACTAGATGCCTGGGTTCATTTTAGAACATGCTCCCAGTGATGCACTAGATAATTAATTAATGAATTCCACTCATATAGCCCTTTTCTATCCTAGACAGAGCGGAACCGCTTCACCAATGTGTACCCTCTGTCTGGATGATGCGATGGCAGCCATTCTTGTGCCAGTATGCTCAACACAGATTAACTATGAGGTGTTGAAGGTGTGAGAGAGATAGTTAGCCAATTAGGGACAGAGGATGATTAGGGGATCAAAATGGACAAGGCTGTGGTGGGCAGTTTAGGCAGGACTTCGAGAAACACCCTACTCGTTTCAAACGATGCCAGAGATGTTTTTTGACCACAGAGATCTTGGTTTTGTGTCTCATCCGAAGGACAACAGCAATTTTTACAGCACATTGTGTCCGTCACTGCACTGGGGATGGGGGGAGATATTGGAATCCATACACCCTGAGCCATATAGGCTCTATATAAATAAAATGTATTAGTATTATTATTACAGACAACAGGATAAGTGCCCCCTGTTGTTCTCACCAACACCTCTTGCAATACCCCCTACTGTAACTTTCTTAGTTATGTTTACCTCCGGAAAACATTTTTTCAATAACAAAAAATGTAATTATGTGCAACAGAAAATTGTCAGTTCCAAAACATCAAATAAATGCAGTACTAAATCTGCTGTACTGATGCAGATTTAGTACCCGTCCTTCTTGTGATACGTTTTGAACTTCACCAACACTGAATGTCACAATATGGACAGTACAAGCATGTTTCCTTACGCACATTTCTTATAATAATTTTGCTGTTGCTTGTCAGTACTTGATACGCACGATCGATGTGCTCCTTGTGTTATTGTAGGTTACCACTACACAAGGTTTAATGACTTCCACATTTCCCCTGACACAAACGTTGACATTTGCTGCATTGTGAACAGTGCTGAGGAGGCCGATGTCCTTCCACTTGATCACAATCATTTTGCCTTTTTTGCCACAAAGCCACTTGCACCATGGTGAAGCTTCACAGGACCAAATCCACGGGCAGTTTGGTTGTACAGTATTATATGCATCAGTTTCACCCACTGTGTCAACATCTATTGAGCAATTCGCACTGTCATCAGTATTGTTTGATTCAATTAATGGTTCAGTTTCAGTGTGTTCTAAAACTGCCTTTATATCTCCTGCTTCACACACCATTGTGCTTTGGTTGAAGGCTCTACTCCACTCATGAATATTGATGGGTCACCTTAAAGTGACAAATCACATAGAAACATTCATTATTTTTCATAGCATAATGTTATTTCATCCACTAGATGTCAGCAGAATACTGTCCCAAAATCGTATCGCTAAACGTCCTCCTGAGTCTGACTCAGGGTTATCCATAATGGCATAGAATTCTGAAGCCAACAATGCAGTGGTCAGCACATACATAGAAATGCATCAGACTAATGTTCTTTAGATATTGTCTAGTGTTGCTATCAACTCAGAATTAACAGGAACAATTGAAACTTAAGTTTACCCCTTTACATTTTAAGATGTCATGTCAGAAGGCTCCCAAAAGGCCATTATTCAAAGTGGAAGCAAACCTCAATGACACACAAAAACACAAGGACTGGGGTGCAGAGCAAAGGCATCAAGTGCTCCAGATGGATGAGTCAAAGTTGGAATTTTTTAGATCAAAAAGAAAGTAGTTTGTTCATCAAAGAGTTGGAGAGCACTACATGGATGAGTGTCTACAACCAACCCAACTGAAGCACAGTAGAGGAGTCCTTGCAAGGTGGGGGGGCTGCATTTATGCAACTGGAGTTGGTGAGCCGGAATGAATGAAGTGTTTAAGGCTGAGAAGTACATGTTGATTCCCATCAGGAAGGTGTCTCATTGGGTCCCAACTTCATTCTGCAGGATGACAATGACATGGCCAAGGTCATAAAAAAATGTCTTTAGTAAAAAAAAGGAACACGATGTTCTACAACAGATGGTATGGCCTCCACAGGGCTCTAATCTGAACATTGTCAGGGCCATCTGGGATTATCAGGAGAGTCATAAGTAAGTGAGGCAGGCAAAGTCTGCAAGGGAGTGGGACACATTCTCCTAAATGTTTGGTACAAACAACTGGCCAATTTTCTTATGAAACTGCACGACAGTGGGCCCAAGAGAAATGATGCAGTTTTAAAGACAAATGGGGTTCCCATAATGTATTTTAATATACTTTACAGTGAATTAATTATTTATTTATATTTACACAATTTCCATTCATTATTATTAATAGTGTTATTCTGCTTTACAGAATTTTTTACATATGCTTAAGGCTTTTGAACACTATGTTGATTTTTATGCCTATCCACGTACAGAGGATTCAGAAAGTATTCAGAACCCTTCACCTTCTGGATACTTTATTGTGTTGTAGATTTTCTTTAAAAGGAAATCATGTCATTTTTGCCCATCAGTTTACACTCAATAACCTATTATGACAGGTTTTCAGGAAGGTTTTAAAATGTATTAAAAATCATAGAAGTGTTCAGACCATCTGCTGTGGCACTCCAAATTGCTTTAATGCCCCTTGAGATGAGTCTAGAACTTGATTGGAGTCCATCTATGGCAAACTGAATTGACTGGACATCATTTAGAAAGGTACAGACCTGTGTACAGAAGGTCCCATGTCAGGACAAAAGCCAATCCACGAAGTTCAAGGATTTCACTGTAAACCTCTTCAATCAAATTGTGGGGAGCATAGATCACAGCAAGGGGATAAAACCATCTCTAAAGTGTTGAGTGTTCTTAGGAGCACAGTGCCCTTATAATTGTGAATTAGAAGAAGTTTGGAAACACCAGAATTTTTTCAAGAGTTGGCTGTCTGGACAAACTGACTAAGAACCCAATGGTCATTCTAATAGAGCTTCAGACGTTCTCTGCTGAGATTGGAGAACCTCTCGGAAGGATGAACTTCTACGTTAATGGTAGAGTGGCTGGATGGAAGTCATGCTTGAGTAGAAGACATATGACAATTTGAAGGATTGTAAGAGGAGGCAGAAAAAGATTCTATGATCTGATGAGAAAAAAACTGAACTCTTTAGGAAGAACTCCAAGCGCTATGTCTGGTGAAGACCAGGCACTGCTCATCACTTGCCTAATACCATCCCTGCGGTGAAGTGTGACAGTGCGATTCCTACTCCATGCTCCCTCTTCCAGATTTTGAGACTCTCTCGAACTTGACTCTGTTGCTAACGTAACCGAATGAACTGACAGATGGGGACAAATCACACTAAGCAACGGAATGGTGCAAAGTGCAAAACTGCTTTTATTAAGAATTAAAAAAAAAATCAAACCAGTTTGTGTCCAAAAGAAACTGCAGTGCTCCATAAACAATGAAAAATTCAAATGTTTAACACCAAGCTAAAACGAGAATAAAACCACCAGACATTAGGTCATACGAGCTGAGCAGAACTCCCTCCAACTCTTCCAGCTCGCACATTGCTCGTTCAGCTGGAGAGTCTTCGGTTGTCCTCTCGTCATCCTTCATGCCCACGCAGTCGTCCCTCGGATCCCTGGCAAGGATGCCCCCTCGATTGCACCCACTCCTCAGCACAATCGGTGGGTACAATACGTCTAGAGCGCTGATCCTTCGCGGGACCCCTGACCGCGATACCTTCTCCCTTTCTCTAGCCAGCTGGCTCGTCCTTTTTCTCTACCCTAATACCACACACTTGTTCTGCAAGCTCTGTGACTTACTTACTCACTCACTCACTCACTCGTTTTTCCTCTTTCGTCTCTTTCCATCTCCTGTGGTACTTGCACAGCTCCATGGGCGCAGTGTCTCAATCACGCACCGCAGGAAGCCGATGAAGCAATTGAGAACGATACCACATTGACTTGCAGGTGCGTCTCACTCCAAATACCTCATCAACTCCCCACAGTTGCATAAGCACACCCATGGAGACTGACACGGCCAAACAGATTATTTATTAAAAACCCATTCATTTGGATCCACGAGCCCACATGAAGCACAGTGGTGGTAACACATTATGGATGTGCGGCTCAACAGATGGACACAAGCAAATACAGAGAAGTCCTTGACGAAAACTTGCTTAAATGTGACCTGTATTTAAGAAGAAATTGAAAATGCATTTGGCTCAGGGGCGGCACGGTGGCGCAGTGGGTAGCGCTGCTGCCTCGCAGTTGGGACACCTGGGGACCTGGGTTCAATTCCTGGGTCCTCCCTGCGTGGAGTTTGCATGTTCTCCCCGTGTCTGCGTGGGTTTCCTCCGGGCGCTCCGGTTTCCTCCCACAATCCAAAGACATGCAGGTTAGGTGGATTGGCGATTCTAAATTGGCCCTAGTGTGTGCTTGGTGTGTGGGTGTGTTTGTGTGTGTCCTGCGGTGGGTTGGCACCCTGCCCGGGATTGGTTCCTGCCTTGTGCCCTGTGTTGGCTGGGATTGGCTTCAGCAGACCCCCGTGACCCTGTGTTCGGATTCAGCGGGTTGGATAATGGATGGATTTGTCTCAGTAACTTTGCTCTATAATTTGTTGTTACATTAAGTTTAATTGATTTATTGACTGTTTATCCATGATTGTAAATTTATTTGTTATTACATCTTTTCACTTGTGGCAATCAATTTTTTGTTACCTATCCTACTACTACACTTGCTAAACAAACTGGCCTTAGCCTAATGTTACTTGATTAAGTTTATGTTTTGTAAGTCGCTTTGGATAAAAGCATCTGCCAAGCAAATAAATTTAAATGTAAATGTAGTGACAGCTCTCTTTTTAGTATGACAATGACACAAAGCGTACGGCCAAGATAAAGCTGGAGTGGCTTTGGGACAAGTCTCACAGTGTCCTTGGGAAGCCCAGCCAACGCCCAGATTTAAACACCATAGAACATGGGAGAAGAGACATGAACATGGCAGTTTACAGAAGCTTCCCATCAAATTTAATG
This sequence comes from Erpetoichthys calabaricus, assembly GCF_900747795.2. NCBI lineage: Eukaryota > Metazoa > Chordata > Cladistia > Polypteriformes > Polypteridae > Erpetoichthys > Erpetoichthys calabaricus. The sequence continues at coordinate 23,142,241 of NC_041403.2, forward strand.
GAGCCTGCGAGGATCCCAAAGGAAGAATGGGATAAACTGCCCAAATTCAAGTGTGCAGAGCATGTAAAGACTGACCTATGGGGACTTGAAGCTGGCAATCCTGCCTAAGGGATGTCTACAAAGTACTGAACTGAGTGTCTGAAAACCTACAGGAATGAGAGATTGCAGTTTTTGATTTTTATTGAATTTGCCAATCTTTCTGAAAATATGTGTTCACTTTGTCATCATAGGTTATTGAGTGCAGATTGATGGGCAAAAAAGGCAAATTTATCCATCGTAAATTAAATCTATAATGCAATAAAGTGTGCAGAAAGTGAAAGGGTCTGAGGACTTTCTAAATCCACTGTACCTTTGAAGTATTTATCTGATTTGCTTTGTTTAGAGCAGTCAGTCTAGGAAAAGCAGTAAGGAAAGCACTTCTCACTCCTCCTTCCTGATGTGGCATTGTCACCATTCACACCACATGACTTTCAAAGGCTGCTGGTATGTCCTCCCTGTTCTCCAGACTCAATTTAAATACTACCGATCTGAGGCAAGGGATGCCAATGATGAAGGCACCACGTCAACTATTGAAGAGTGTTTGTACAAGAGAAAACATCTAATGTGAGTGGCATAGAAGAACTTCATTAGCATTCACGAGGATTATGATGAAAAAGAAAACTGGCTTGCTTTAGTTGGTGTTTGACTTTATAGGTCAGCCTCAAAGCATTATGCTCACTCCTCATTTCTTTGTACTTTTTTGCACACTGCATGATGTTTCTCTGCTAATGTTTAAACATGTTTTGTATTAATGTCACTCTTCTTTGTTTCATACTATGTTTGTAATTATTGCATTACATGCTGGGCTCTTGTGAGGCTGCCTCTAGGATTCTCCTTGTAGTTTTGATGTCCATATTACATGGAGAGCATAGACTAACAGCGTTGAAAGGCAATTCATGAAAGAGTCAGTAGACTGTGAGGAAGGAGGAATAAGAAAAGATTAAAGGAGTCGAATGTCTTCATCATATCAGCATGAACAAATAGTAACTGAGAGGAATCATAACAGCTCTTTTAGATTATATAGAGTAGTAAAGAGCGGGTGCCAGCTGCTGCTATAAAATCTCTTCATCAATAGGCTCATGGGAGCACCAATGAAAGCTACTGAAGGGGAAATTTGACATAAATTTTAGGAAATACTTATTCACACAGAGAACTTCAGAAACACAGGAAAACGTTATCACCATGTGGATCTTCACATCTTGAAGTGACAATGTTATGGAAATGCTAGAAAAAGAGGCGATGATGAACCATGTGGGGCTGTTACAGTTAACTTTTTTTTTTTTAAAAAGGTGCTGTCATCCTCATAATCGTTATCCAGCATCCTGGGCTCAAATCCCATGCCTGGTTTGTTGTCCATGTGGAGGCTGCATGTTTTCCCCAAAGATCTCAGGCTAATGGGAGACTGCACATTGGCCCTATATGTATGAGTGGGTTCTACAGTAGACTGGCACCCTTTACATGACTGTCTCCTACATTGTAACCAGTGGTGCTGATATATGTAGCACTGAAAAGGATTAAGTAGCTTTGAAAATATATCTTATGGTGATTAAAAAAGCTGTGAGATGTCAGAATTTGTCCTTGTCTAGTTATTCCAGCTCTATAACAGGCCGCAGTCCCACATGAAGCAGCACAAACAGCAATCCACAGACATGGACTTGTTGGATCCTACTACTGTTGGGTAGCCCTGCAGCCTGACAAGCCTCAGATTAATGGAAATTGAACATCTCACAAATGCATGTCTGTTGATAATGTTTATTAAGCATTCAGGTAACGCTACCTTCATGCTGGCACTCTTCCAAATCTCTATATAATGAATTTATGACAGAGGAAATAAAAATCAAAAGTAATTATATGAGAGAGTCTTGTAAATTATAGCTGTTGTTGCATTAGCTGTAACATTGGCAGAACAAAAACAAATTGATTGGGCACAACAATGACCTTTTTATCCTGGGCCAGTAGAAACTCTCTGTTTACTGACAGATAAATATATACTTATGTAGGTGGCATGATGATTGGCAGTGTTACCTCCGTGGGTGCAGATCCCTGCACTTTCACTCCCAGTGTGGAGTTTTTCTATAGAAGATATACAGTTTAGGTGTGCTACTCCATCCATTTTCTAACCTGCTTTAGCCAGTTGATGAGATTTGGGGTACTCAGAAATTCAGGTCTGGTGAGGATCTTGCATGGAGAGGTTTTGTGTTTGCACAATTACCTGACATTTCGTAATTTCTGTCTGTAGTTCAGAAGAACTGGAAACAGATCACCACCCTTACCTCCACTACTGGCTTTGCCCCATCCATTAATGCAATTCCATAGGTCTCTAGAAATCAGAACATTAGAAAAATTGTGATGAGAGCAGGCCATTCAGCACAACATGTTCATCCATCCTATTTCCTGAAATTGTCCAAAATAACATCATGTTGAGATCTGAAGGCCCGTAACACTCTACTCTTCACTACAATACTTGGTAATTTATTTCATGTCTTTTCATGTTGTCACACACATGCGCTTGGGAGGCAGTCAAAGGGCTTAACTCAGGGCAATGATATGCCGGACCTGGGAGTTGACGATGAGCACTAATGCCTGCTTTTCTCTTGCTACAGACCTCCAGAATGAAAGCCCACATGAACACATCACTTCCACCTCCAACCCTGATCTTACTTCCAGCTCCTGATGATGACCTCATTTCCACTTCCTGCTCTAAAACATGCCCTTCCTGCCTTCCTGCTATGAAACCAACCTACCTGCTATTTCACTTCAGCTCAGTGCATGTGTAAATGTGTGGACTCAGTCCTTTGTGATTAGTCATTCTCCAAAATCATTCACGGTATACGGGGTGGCTCCCCAAACCTTTTTCTTGTGTTCGTGTCATGCTTACAATGTGTTAAGATACATTACAAACAATGTGTTACTTTTGTGATACTATGAAAATGTACCTGTTTCACATTCAAGCTGGGCAAGACAAGGTTAGTGGGTTTATTGAGCATGCACAGCCAGTGCACTCACAGACTCCATGCTTGTTTGATTGTTTCTGTTCAATGTTTGATTCTAAACCCACTAATTGTGTGTTGTACATTGAATTTACCAGATTAAGTTTATAACCAACACATTAACTTCTAATAACATTTAGTTACTGTATTGTATATGCAAATATGACATGATAACCACTTTAGTTATTATTATGATTCACTGGGAATATATGCTGTACTTTATTTGGTTTGGTTTAAAGACACTAATGTTTTGTGTGTACAGAATTGTATTAAAACATAAAACATGTCCCTTTTTGTACAGGAATGCCATTATGGGTCTCATGCAGTGCCTGTATTTGTAAATGTGGGTATTAGTGCCATCTATTGGTTGGCTTAACAAATAGCATTTCAAGAGTAAAGAACTGAAAATTTGGTGATTGTAATTACTTTGCCTGGTGTCACACACATGCGATTAGAAGGCATCTAAAAGGCTTGAGTAATTGTAATACTACATCAGGCCAGGGGGTGGTGGAGTGTGCTGACTGTCTCTCTCAGTTCCTTGCAGACCATTCCTGGGAAATCCCGCCAGGTTCCGGTACCTCTGATGATGTTACATCCGGTTTCGGCACCTCCGATGATGACACTTCTGGTCTCGAGGACATCATTTCTGGTCCCGAAGATGTCACTTCCAGCATAGATGTCATCATTTCCTCCACCAGCCCTTAAAATCGCCATCTTACCTCCACATATTCAGTTCTGTTTTGGATTCAATCATTTCAACCTTTTGCAGCCAGGACCATAATATACGGGTGGCTATCCCAAACCTTTTTGACTGTCTGGAGTCTTTTTGTGACACTGGATAATCTATAATGTATCAGTTTTAACATTTTAATTGTTTACATTTCGATACACAGTACACCTCTTGGTATTTGCGCACTTAGGTACTTACTGTATTTCTTTCTTTATTTTTGATTTAGATACCATGCACAAACACACATGTACAGTATACATTAAAGTGTTTGCTGCAGAGCCTGAAAGGATGTTCAAATTGTTCTCTGTCGTGTCTGCTGTTCTTTCTAACTGAAGAATTCGGCCAGCCTGTGTACGATCAGTGCAGTAACGTTCACCTGTGCAGCACACAGTTATGTTTGCATTATTTTTTCTTCTTTTGTAAGAAAAACTGCACATTTCACAGGTAAGCATTTTTATTAAATCCTAAACCTTTTGATTAACCTTAATCAAAAAGAAACATAGTCAAATTTAATCATTATTTGATTTTTTATATATTTATTTGGTCGTTTGAGTCTTGTGAAGTAAATTACATCCAACCCCATCCCAAGAACCTGACATCTAAAATCCCATTTTTGTTTCATCATTCTGGGCTAGTAAGTGTTGCTTGATTTGGGGAAAACATTAATTGAGATGTGATGTAACAAAATGTGAATAAAGTAAAGGGTCTGAATACTTTCTGAATCCACTGTATGTATTTTTATATGGAGGAGAATCTCGATTCACTCAGGTAATATGGACCGATGCTATCTCAAATAAACTGACACTTCAAATAAATTGGATGGTCCCAGTCATTTCAGATTAAAAATTACTGATATAAATGATGTTGCTAATTCATATGATCTCTTTTAAGCCTCTTTCCATGACTTAGTGAATTAATTGTTATATAAAAACACAGAAAAGTACACATTCTCACTTATTTTTGTGGTCCATGGATTATTATTATTATAGTGCTAATACATACAATAGCTGTAAGAACAAAAATGTATTTCTTTGTAGTTGCATTTTAATATTAATGGTTTGTCCTACACTAACGTTAAAATAAAATGATAAAAGATGACATAAACAAATAATGTTTTCATGTATATTTGTAGAATATTTGTATCTGAGTTTGTTGCAATGACCCGCAGTCAATATAGAATCAAAATTGTCCATTCTCTCAGTACAGGACAAATGTACAGTATAGTATTTACATGTTCAGTGCATTATTCATAGCAAAGCTTTTAGGAATTATAAGAAAAGTAGTGCATTACTTACAGATTCACCTCAGAAAATGTGGAACCTTGATTAATCAGGTGATAAAGAGGATAATCATTTTTTTACTATACAGTATGTGGCATCATAACTCTTGGTTTATATTACAACATTATGATTTATACATGTCACATTCTATTTTCATACTATATTGTGTGAACCACAAGGGGTGCTAGAGAGTCCCAAACACAACCACACAGACACAAATCCTCAGTAAAAACATAAGGTTTATTATTAACAAATGTGTTACTAAAGGCCCATTTAACAACATCTCACCAGCAAATGATGATTCTTTCTCTTCTGTCTTTCTTCTTCCTCCTTCACTCCTCCCAGGCTAGTGTTGCCTATCTCCTCTCCCGATTCTGACTTGCCTGGATGTGGTAGAGTGAATCCTTTTATCTTGTACCCGGGAGAACTTCTAGTGCTAGGGTATAAACTGATGGAAGTACTTCTGAGTCAATCGAATGTCTTATATAAAGTGGGGATTACTAATCCCAATAGCTTCCTCCACCGGCCCCCACAGAACTGAACCAGGCTGCCCCATGGGACTACAATTCCCATTATGCCTTGCAGGTATCTGTGTGGTAATCCTGGTCTTGGTGTGCCGTCATTTAGCGTATCAGGGAAGCCACTGCCCTAAATACAGTGTCTCCCCCTATTCCTTAATTACATTGACCTCCTTTCCAGATAATGAAATATGCCCTATCCTGGTTGGGACACCAGCCCATGCCTGTCATCCCTTACAATTGCTTTTGCTGTATAGTGGGCTGATAAGTGGAAGTGTGTTTCATAAGTCTAATTCATTACATCTTACAAGGATTACATCTTGCCTGAAGAAGGGGTCTGAGTTGCCTCGAGTTGCCTAATCTTTTTAGTTAGCCAATAAAAGGTGTCATTTTGCTTGGCTTTTCTCTACATTCATAAGTCTAATTCGAACTTGAAACTGAAACATTAATGTGGTTGTGTCTTCTTTACCGTTTTGACTTTGGAAAGTCTGGGAAAAAAATACAAAGTTTCAAAAATGTTGTGGTTCATGAATCGCTATTTTTAACTCCAACTTTTTTTTTCTTTTTTTTAATTCCAACTTTAATCACACAATGCAAGAAGCAAAAAAAAAAAAAAACTTGAAAATCTAACTGAGCCATACAGCAATCCACTAATATCCATTCACCATCATTCCATTTGCTGTTAATCTGATTTGCAGTTTTCAGCTAGAGAACTAAACAAGGGAGGGGAGATCAACCACCAGTTGTCAAGGAATTCACTGAAAATGGCACTGCGCTGCAATCTTTTTGTCTGCAACAAAGAAATTCTATAGAATAAAACCTCCCTGAGCAGTTACAGGAAATTATACAATAAATACCTGAGTGCAGTAATAATCATGAACACATCTCCTTATTTTTATTCTAGACATGTCTACTAATTTGAGAACCTGACACCAATTTTCTACAGGCCATGCGCTGCCGTGAGTAGTGTAAACCAGCTTCTTTTTGTTATTGACTCTGAAATGCAATGGAATTGCAGCTTAACAAGGCATGCACTCCAAATAAAATTTTAATGAGCATTTTTTTTTTTTCCCTTCGAAAAAGGTTACTTTCGGAAGCTGGAATCATGTAGCTTGGCAGAACCCGTTAAAAGTCTCAAACCCTCTCTTTGCCCTTTTCTGATGTTCCTAATGTATGCCTGAATTCTTTCATTGAATTTTCATGTTTTTTAAAAGTATCTGGGATATCAAAAAATAAATAAATACATACATACATACATACAATGCCCTTTATAATGTTTGAGACAAAGACACATATTTCAAAAATTTACCTCTTTGCTCCACAGTTTAAAATTACAAATTAAACCATTCAGATGTGATTAAAGTGCACATTGAAGACTTAAATTTAAGGGGATTTGCATACATTTCGGTCATAAATTGCATACACTTTGTCTTCATGGTCTCCCCATTTCAGGGCACCATAATGTTTGGAACAATTGGTGTCACTGGTGTTTGTGATTCCTAAGGTGGGTTTCATTGCTTCATAAGATACCTTGGCTTGCTTCAACCCTTAGGGGTCTGTAGTTGCCATTGTTCAACATGAGGACAAGATCTGTGAGATCTGTGGAGCTGGAACACAAGAATAAAACAAATTGAGACATCAGTAAAACTTTAGGAAGACCAAAATCAACTGTCTGGAATATCAGTAAGAAGAAAGAACACAACGGTGGGCTCAGTAATAGCAAAGGGACTGGTAGGCCAAGGAAGACCTCCACTGCTGATAACAGAAAAATGCTCACTATGGTAAAGAAAAGCCCCCAAACGCCTGTCTGACAGACCAGAAACGGTCTCAGGCAGCAGATGTGCACATATCAGAGACGACTACCAGCAGAAGACATCATGAGGCCACACTGGAAAATGCAAACCACAAAAACAGGACAAGCAGATTACAGTTTGTGATAAAAGGATTTAAAAGAGCCTGCAGAATTCTGGATAAAAGGGCTTGTGAGCAGATGAGACAAAGATGAACCTGATCAGAGTGATGGAAAAGGTGAAGTGTGGAGACCAAAAGGGACTGTCCAAGATCTAAAGCAGACCACCTCATCTGGTAGACATGGTGTGGATGTTCTGCCTCAGGCATGTATGGCTGCAAACTTCTCTTCATTGTTGATGGAACTGCTGACGGCAGGTGCACAATGAATTCTGAGGTGTGTAGGAACATCTCATCTGCTCAAGTTCCAGTACTGGCCTCCAAACTCAGTGGTCATTTTGACATGAAGTGTATAATGTGTGAAGTCCAAATATCAAATAAACACTTTCACAAAGGTTCAAGTATAACAAAACAGTTCAGTCTTGACACATTATACACTTCATGTTAATATTTTGTCATTATTACTATAACATGAAAAAAGTCTCCGTTTTAGCCGTTTGTTCAACATTTCTTGCCTCACATTTCCTGTCATCCTCCATTTACCCAGATTGTTGTAGACAAGGAACACACATGAAATGTATGTGTTCCAAATAACAATATATTATTTACCCTATACAACTCCAGGTACCTCACACCCAGAGAAACAGACTTGAACTGGAAGAACGTTTTGACTGACTTGAGCTGTGGTGGTGGGGATGATGGGATAGCAGGCTGCTTGCTGCTTGAGCTGATCGATACATTTGCAAAACAAAAGACGCTAATGTAGAGGTGCAAATGAATTTAAGGGTGCCTGTGATTATGATTTTATTCGTAGGCTTTGGAGATTCTAGTGTTAAAAAAGTAGGAAGGAATGAAGGAGTTAAGAACAGACTTCTGCACCACACAACAATGCATTTACATTAAGTAGGCTTCAAAGTGTATTTTAGAAAGAAGATGTTTGGTTAAAACAATAACAAGAAAAACAGAAAAAGAATAAAAATGTACACCGTGATTAGGCTGAACATTCTAGCCACTGTTGTTACTCTGCATATCACTTGGCAGAATAAAGCACATATTAGTAGCTGGAAAAGGTAATCTTATGATGCACAAAAGCAAATTCTTGTTATTACGTTACTGATGGCCCAGCAATTTAAGGAACTCATTTGAAATGGCCATGGAAGCAGAAAGACTCGCTAACAAGCTTACTACCCCCGCAAAACCGACATCACCCTTCCATTTGCCTTGACATTACATGCTCTACACGTCTCTCGTTTGCTTTCTTAAGTGGTGTAACTGACCGACTGGGCTTCAGATAATCTCTCAAAATGCCTTCTGCAGAGACTTAACAAATCTTCCCAGATTTCCATTAAAGGCATCATCTTGTGGGACCGCTGGTGCTTGGGAGCTGAATTCAGTGAATTTGTATCAGCTGATAAGGGACATTTCTGTTAACAAGATGAACTGTTTACTCTGCAAACTACAAAATTTCTTTTTCTTTTTGTTAATATTTTTAGAAAGTAGCTCAGTGGAGTGTGGGATTCAATGTTGTCAGGACGCATGTATTTCACAGACTAATTGCACTTTGCTTTTGAAGCAGATTCTCTGAGACGTGTTTGACCAGCTACAGTTTCCATGGAGGCAAAAAGTCTGTTAGATCAAACTGAACCTCATAAGCATTTGCACATACTGTATGTTATATAAATGTATGCATTGTAATGGACGGCTGGGTCCTATGCCTGGCCGGGACACCTCTGCTGTATATGGTCTGGGGGAGCAACCATGGGCTCCTCACTACCTCCCCCGGGACGCCACTTGGTGGCAGCCTCCCTGGGCTGAAGATGGTGCCTCAGTTTCCCGCAGGGTTTCATGGGAGATGGAGTTCTCCACAACCCTGTGGGGATCTGGGATGGCCGCCAGGGGGTGCTGCATGGATCCCTGAGCCCACCTGGACATCTCTACAGCCCCGCTCGGAAGTGCAATTAGCCACAGGTGATCAAGCGCCTGGAACACTTCTGGGTGGGCTATAAAATGGGCCAGTATCCACCACTCAGGAGCCAGAATCGGCAGGAAGAGGACGAGGTTGCCTGGGAGGAGTGGTGGTGCCAGAGGAAGGATTGTTTGTGCTGTTTAAAGTGCTTTGGGACTGTGTTGGGCCTGTAGGACACGGGGAAGACGTGTCCCATGGCTGAAGAGAAAATAAAAAGTCTGTTTGATTTTAGAACGTGCCTCTGCGAGGTGACACACCTCTGGTCATGGGTGAGCTCAACTGGCACTGACAGGGCTGGCTATGAGGATTGTGTCACTCACCATGGCGACTGTGGCGAAAGTGGCTCCATGTTCCATAACTTTGCAAAAGGTCATTGACTGCGGATCCCTGGATCATGGTTCCAGCATCCTGAGCCACATCGTTGGACTTGGTACTACAATACTGGTGGTACGGTGAAGAAGATCAATCACATCCTCTTTGGCAGAAGCCGCAGGGTCTACAGAAGTGCCCAGTTTGTGAATTCTGACCACAGACTTGTTATTGCTACTCTGAAGATCCAGCTTAGGTCCAGCAGGCTACCACCTACTAGGAGAATGAGGCTGGACCTGGACTGACTCCAAGATCAGCTGTTTCTAATGAGTTTGCATGCAGTTTATGTGAGGAACTTGCACTCTTGGGTGCAACTGATGATCCTAATGTGATGTGGGAGAGCTTATGTGACAAGGTCCTGGAGATTGCTGAGGGTTGTGTTTGTGTTGCTAGTGTTCCCAGAAGGAGGTGTTTCATCTCACAGGGCATCCTGGATATTATTGAGAGGAGTCGCAGCGCATAGCTTGATGACAACTCTGGTCTCTACCGGGAACTGAGAAGGACACCTGCAAGGGCTCTGAGGGCAGATATGTAGGCATTTGCTAGTGAAATCTGTGAGCAAGTGACACACCAGCTATGGTCTAGTGATCCATGTTCTGCTTACAGAAGAATCAAAGCATTATGCTCAATCGAATCTGCTCCTCATAGAGTCACCATCAGGGTGGCTGATGGAACAGTCCTTATGGATGACACTGCAGTTGTGACCTCCTGAGCTGGCTACTTTGAGCAGCCATTTAAAGCTGATTCTCTGACTAGGATGTTGAACATCTCTGGGTCCATGGTTCTTGAGGCTGATCCATCAATTAGCTGTGAACCACCTAATCTCACTGAGATTGCACAGGTGGTGCACCAGCTGAGGGGAGGGAAGGGTGCAGGGATCTGTGGTATCCGGGGTGAACTTCTCCAGGCTGGTGGTAAGGCTGTTCTCCTGGCATTGCAAGCAATCTTTGCTTCAATTTGGAACACAGGTGTCATTCCAATTGACAGAAAAATGGGACTTCTTGTCCCTATCTGGAAAGGGAAGGGTGATCACCTGGATTGTGATAACTACAGAGGGATAACACTAGGGAATCCATCCTGCATCCACGGGAATGAAACTGCTGTAATTCCCGGGAAAACAGGAACGGCCAAGCTCGCATATATAGTGTGTAAAAGTGTAAAAATCGATCAAGAAATAACAGAGTTATAGTTGAAAATAATTAAGGTGGCGCCATTGCTGCAGCTTGCACTTCATCAGACAACAGCTTTGAACAGCAACTTGAAATTGCAATGCGTCAGTCTGTTGCATCCGCATTATCTGTGCCAAGAAACTTGCCATCACAGTAAAAAGCTGAAATGGCGGTGTTTCAGAGCAACTGCAAGCGCGGGCGTTATTTAGAACAAGTGTATCAGTATCTGATGATTGTGCCGCCTACTTCAGTGGAGGCAGAGCATGCTTTCTCAGCGGCTGGCGTACTTCTGTACAAAGATGCGCTCTTTCCTGAATGACCGCACTCTGGACACGTTAATAATAATAATAATTCATTACATTTATTTAGCGATTTTCTCAGTTCTCAAAGCGCTATCCACACAGGGAGGAACCGGAAAGCGAACCCACAATCTTCCACAGTCTCCTTACTGCAAAGCAGCAGCACTACCACTGCACCACGTGTGAGAACGTTGTACTTTCTACACTCTTATTACCACAACTAAAGATACATGTACTTATATGACAGCATGAACTGCTTGTAGATAAGGTTAGTCTTTTATTTGTGTCAATATATTGCAGTAGTTTTATTAAAAATAAGTGTCGGTCATTCTAAAACCGTTCACATGTGCACATGTGCCCATGCACTGTGTCATCCCTGGGAGCTCGGGATTCCCGGGAATGAAATGTGGGATTCCCGAATTCCTGGGAATGGATAAATCCGGAATGGATTCCCTAGATAACACTGCTTTCATTGCCAGGTAAGGTCCTTGCTAGGGTCATCCTCAATAGGATCTGTGACCACTTGTTCACCTACCAGCAATCAGAGCAGTCTGGTTTTATGTCTAAGAAGAGGGTTCTATTGGAGCGCACATATGAATATCTACAGAGTTTCTTGAAGCATTTGTTTATTTTTGCCCTGTGGGACATCCTGAGACTTCGCAGGATCCCCCCAAAGTTGCTGGATGCATGGCTGGCCTGTCCACTGGTACTGTAAGTGCTGTGCAGAGTGGAGGCAGAACCTCTGCATTTTTCCCAGTTGATTCTGGGGTTCATCAGGGATGTGTTTTTGCTCCTACTCTGTTCAATGCTTGCATGAACTGGATGTTGGGCAGGGTTGTGGGGTCCAATAGCTGTGGGGCATCTGTTGGTGAAGAAAGAGTCACTGATCTTGACTTTGCTGATGATGCTGTGATCTTCGTGGAGTCAATGGAGGCTCTGATCAGGGCTCTCGAGAGACTGAGCGAGGAGTCTGAGGGTCTGGGCTTGCGAATGTCCAGGATAAAAACAAAAGATCCAGGCCTTTAATGACCTCTTGGGCACAGCCATCAGCAGTGTGTCTGTCTGCAGAGAGTATGTCGACCTCAGCAGTGACATTCATGTTTCTGGTGACTCTTCTTATGAAGTCAGTAGATGGATTGGAAGAGCATGGGCACTCACAATATCTCTGCAAAAGGACGAAGGTCCAGGTCTTCTTGTTTTCTATATGTTTGCGAGATATGGACACTATCCAGTGACCTGAGACTGAGTTTGGACTCATTTTTACTGTTTCTCTTTGGAGTATCCTTGCGTACCACTGGTTTGACTTTGTGTCTAATGAGCAGTTGCTCACAGAGACCTGAATGAGGCACATTATCTGCATTGTGAGGAAGCGTCAGTTGCGGCACTATGGCCATGTGGCGCAATTACCTGAGGGTAATCCGGCTCACAGGATCCTCATTGTTGAGGACCTAAGCAGCTGGACCAGGCCAAGGGACCACCCACGTATCACCTGGCTGGAAAAGATAGATGGTCTTTTCCGGTGGGGGGTGGGGGGTGGGGGGGGATGGAATGGATCACATCTCTGCCTGGCGGGGGTTGCCAACCGCGATCCCAAGCTGTTTCGTCCTGTACCAGTGCATGCTCCCCAACCTGACATGACCTGTTCTGAGAGTACACTAAGCCCACAGCACCATTTAAGAATAAAATTAAGCCAAGGGAGTGGGCTGGGAAATAAAGCCAGATTCAGTTAGCCAACAGTGCTAACTGCTGTACATCAGCATGTGCAATATATTGATGGATATGGCAGCTGTGTAAAATACAATGAAAAAGCCAAAAATAAATAAACAAGATTAAAAACAGAATAGTGATGGGCACCAAATTAAAAGTGAGTTCCTACTGTTTAACAGAGCTGTTATCACCCTGCGCGCCCTGGAGGCATGGGCAAGTCAGACTTCAGTAAACCTTGGCATACCTCAGATCAATTAAGACCGATATTAGATGAATTGTTCGATTATGACAAGATCTTTAAAGGCCACTAATCACCATTCTTTGGATACAAAAGAAACGAGAAAACGGTTTGGTGTGGTGGGGGGGACTTACAAAGAATGCAATTATAGCTGTTGCAGTGAATTTATTGAAAGAAAGATGACATCTTCCTAAATAATTCCTACTCATCTAAAGGCAGAAAGTGAAACAATACCCAACAGATTACTATTTGTATTTTTGCTGGAGAAAAACAAAATAAGAAAAATAAAGAGACATTGTTCTTAATTACCCTACCTTTGTTTTTTTTTTAATATTGCTTAAAATTCCAAGAAAAAGGAAAAAAAAAATGTTTTGTTTTTTTTTTCTTTTAAGGGGCCATACATTCCACTGTGATACATCATGGCACTAAACGGGATCATTTAAATAAATATTTAAAAAATGTGAAGGATGAAATTTAAGTTTCATTCATTTATACCTCATTCATTATTCTGATGGGTTGACAGAAATAAATGCCAGTGCAATAAAAGAGCCAGTCCATTTACAAAAGTGACTCACCACTGGATATGCATTTTCAAAAAATGTGAACGCTTCCCTGAGCTTTTCTAATGATGTTTAACTGGTAAAGGTGTTTTTTTTTTCTTTACTTTGATTAGGAAGACCAGAAAGCTCTTGACCACCTGCAACCTCGACTGAAAGAGTTGTGTCAATGTAAGAATGTTCCTTAAATGAATATGGGAGAGGGGGCATGTTAAAAATGATGAATAGAAATGAGCCCATAATTGCTGGTTCCACAAATTGGCTGACATGGGCACCCATCTGCTACAAAAAGTGTGCTGTGTAAAGTGCTCACTAATTAAAATGTTTGAAAGTCAATTTGGGAAATTGCAATTATTAAATGTTAATTTATGTAATTGAGCACCAAAAAAAAAAAGCAATATGTAAATGAGTTCACCAATATCGTGAGTGGAAAAATAAAAAGAGGAAACAAGATATTTCTGTTGCTGTCAAAGTGATGATACGCTACATTTATTGATGGAGACGTGTTTAATTTAGCAGATATTCCTTTAATGAGCCATTAGCTCTGCTACTTTACTTCTATTCGTTTATTTCTCCTGGTAATACAAGTAAATGTTAGCTTTTCGTTTCAGACATACGCATATGCTAACAGCATTTCAAACTGTATGGATGAGATAGTGGAAAGATGTAGTGTGAGGGACATCATAGATGGACTGATATCCCGACCGGCTTGGAGGCACTTAAGGATGAACAGCAAGGATGGGATGATTTCTAGTCCTTTCCTGAGCTGGCAGGTTGACATAATGGATGGACAGGAGGATAACTGTCTTTGTTTTTGACTTTCTCTTTTGCAATTTTAATCTCCTCCATTGTCAACTGACCATAGCGCATCAACCAATTAATGGACAGATATTGTTATTGTGCATTTATAATAATAATAATAATAATTTATATATCACTTTTCCCACTACTTAAAGGAGCTTTAGTAGTAGGGAGCCACTCCAACCACCACTAATGTGTAGCATCCACTTGGATGATGCTATGGCTGTCATTTTTTGCACCAGTATGCTCACCACACATTAGTTGTTAGGTGGTGAAGTGGTGAGAGAGAGAGAGACAGTCAGAAAAAAGGGATGATTTGGGGGCCAGAATGACTAGGCCATGGTGGCCAATTTAGCCAGGACATCGAGGTACACCTTACTCTTTACGCAAGATGCCCAGGGATCCTTCATGACCACAAAGAGTCAGAACCTCAGTTTTACATCTCATCTGAAGGACGGTGTTATTTTTACAACTCAGAGTCCCCATTACTGCACTGGGACATTCAGACCAGAGGGTAAGAGCCTCACCAACACCTCCTCCAGCAGTAACCCAAGCTTTTCCAGGTTGGTCTCCCATCCAAGTATTGTCTGGGTCCAAATATGCTTATAATACCAGAATCGGCAGGTCCACCACTGGCACTCTGTGCTTTTCACAGATGAGAGCAGGTTCACCCTCAGCACATGTGGCAAACGTGAAAGGTCTGGAGAAGCCATGGAAAATGTTATGCTGCCTGTAACATCGTTCAGCATGACCAGTTTGGTGATGGGTCAGTAATGTTCTGGGGAGGCACGCACAGACCTCTACAAAGTAGACAGCGACATCTTGACTGCTATTAAATATCAGGATGAAATCCTTGGACCCATTGTCAGATCCTATGTTGGTGCAGTGACTCCTAGGTTCCTCCTGAGTGCACAATGCCCGGCTTCATGTGGCGAGAGTATGCAGGCAGTTCCTGGAAGATGAAGGAATTGATACCATTGCCAGGCTCCCACGCTCACTCGCCTGACCTCAATCCAATAGAACACATCTGGGTGGGACATTATGTTTCGGTCCATCCAATGCCTCCAGGTTGCACATCAGACAGTCCAGGAGCTCAGTGATGCCCTGGTCCAGATCAAGGAGGAGATCCCCCAGGATACCATCTGTCATCTCATTAGGATGTTGTCAGGCATGCATACAAGGACATGGTAGCCATACAAACTACTGAGTACAATTTGGAGTAGCTGCAATGAAATTTCGGCAAAATGGATGAGCCTGCCTGCCACATCATTTTTTCACTTTGATTTTTGGGGTGTCTTTGAATTCAGCCCTCTGTAGGCTGATATTTTTCGTTTCCATCAAACGATGTGGCATCCTTTCGTTCCTAACACATTACTATATAAGTCCATATCAGGAGAGATAGCCAGCAGGATTTTTTTTCCCATTCAGATCTGATGTGTTTTCAAAGTGTTCCTTTAATTTTTTTGAGCAGTTTATTTTGCTTCTTATGCTCAGGCTTAATTGAAGATTCTTTGAAACAGGCAGGGACTGAATTGAATCCAAGACTGAGTGAAAATGCCTGTGAATGCAGGTGCTAACTGATCAGAACAATGTCTTAGTGTGAATGGGAGAAATGTTGTCTGCACCAGGATCACCACACATTTCTGTCTCAAGAATAGCAAATGAATTTCATGCTCACAAATTCACAAAGGGAGGTGCAATTGGGCTGTGAGACAGATAAGTCAGGTAATTTGATGTCCTGAATGGTGGTGGGGAGGGGTGGGGGTTCTTCGCCATCCTGAAATAAAAACTGTTCAACTGGTCAGGTAGAGAGGGATTAGTTGGGTGGCTTGCATTGCAACTAGTTACAACCCCCAGCTGTTTCTTCATGTCCTTCTTGTTCAGGGAATGTACCACCTACCATGGTGGATGGATCATCAGCACCAGTGCAACTGCTCATCCTATTTCAATTACGAAAGACAGAGATGGAAAGTGATAGAGACAAAGAGTGAAAGAGAGAGGAATAGCTCTTTCAGAATATAATGCAGACAATCTGTTAATCCTGCAGGCTTATTTTTCTTACTGTATGTATTGTTATGTCTGAACCATCTGGTGTTATTTTCTTGTCTCACGCCTTCTTAAATCACTTTTTTTAGTTCATGACAGGCTTTGTAGTTCATTTAAGTGTAGAATGCTAAGTTAATTTATTCAAAGCACACTCAAAATAAGAAAGATTCAGAAAAAAAATGCAGAAGAATGAACAATTATTGAAAAGTTTAGCATTTTTGAAAAGAAAATTACTGTATACCTTTAAATACATATTGTAATAAGAAATAGACCGGAGGCACAAAAAGGTTTGTGGAGAGCCACCCCGTTTACTGAAATAGAGAAAAAACGTCTTTATAAGCGAAGTTCAAAACCAAACTGAGCTAACAATGCAGGTCTGCTCTCTACATACTGCAGGAACAGGAAGAGGTGGAATCAGAGAGGCCCGATAAGGAAGTGATGTTTGTAGAAGGTGGGTTCTGGCTACCAGATAGGACGTCAGCAGCAGGTGCATTAAGTGACCTTGTCAGGGGATTGGAGGTACGGTCCTCCACTTGGTCCACAGAGGAACAAAAGAAGACAGGATTAGATGACAGCGCCAACCCCTGGTCCAGCTGAGAAATGACACTATTTGTGCCTGTAAGACGTCTCCCATGCACAAGTGTGTGACACATTACTGTATATGTATATTGTACAGTCCAGCAGTGTTGTTGTGCTATGTTGTTAAAGTGATCATACCATTTTTGTGCACTTCAACACTATTTTTGTGCACTGCACTTACCATCATGGATTCGATGATGATCATTCCCTGAAGGCACAAACTTGAAGGTTGGCACACACTTCACTTCTGTAGCTGAGATTAGGATACCAACAGTGTTGGCGTACAGTTCTCTTTATGTTTAATTTTTTTCTGGTATACATCCTTGACTTTGTTTACACAACTTTTTTTTTGACTTACAGTTTGATTTTAACATCTAATAGGTTGACAACTTTGGTTTCTTAACTACGTCTCATCCCCCAAACACTTTCACTAAAACCTTAATGTCTCTTTTCAAGTTGGAACATCTCCATGGATTTCACTTTGGGTACGCTAGTTTTATTGCCCACCAAAGTCACATGTGTTAAATTAACTGGCCCTGAGTGAGCGTGTATTTCTTAACAGACCCTGAAATGGTCCGGCATTCTGTTCAGGGCTGTTTTCTGTTCTGTGCCTAATCCTGCCATGCTAGTCTCCATCCCCTCCACTATCCTGTGTTGGACTGAAGAGGATTGACAATGCTATGATATGCTATGGGTCAATGTTTGCTGCTCCCCATTGTAATGTCTGATTTGGGAGCACAGGGTAATTCCTGGTGAACAGACAATGTTATCTGAACATCATGAAGCATGTACTTCACTTTTTCAGGAGAACAAGAGTAAATGGCCTGTTACATGATCACCCAGTGAGGATACCCAAAGGTCTAGAACATTAAGACCGCCCAGTGAGGTCGAGATTGTGTACTGTACAAGAACCCCACCCATTCTGGTCATGTGTCATCAAGGACGAAGATAAAAGGAGATGCTCTAAGTAATGCAGGCAGTTTTACTTACTGCATTGCTAAGAGAAGGAAGTCCTCCTAGCTCTTGGGTTTTTTTAAAGGAAAAGGGGCACTAATCCTGAAAATGATGAAGTCTGGCAAGGATTGCTTTGTCATGATGTGACTTGTATTTATAATTTTATCACAGTTGTTCCATGGTCTTTAACTCATAGTAGGAGATCCATAGAGGTATACACCACCTACGAGCTATCTAGTAAATCATCTTTAGGACTGTAGCACATGTAAATGGAGGAAAGTAGGCATCTGAAATAAGAATGAAAAATCAGTGTGGTGTCACAGAACAGAATATTTCACTTTCAGTTAGTGTTTTCTTATTAGCCATTGTGATAGGTGGCCCGGCCAATACCCCCAGGCCGCCAGGTGGAGCTCTCCTTGCAGTATGGAGGCACCCTGAATGCCAGCAGGGAATTATGGACATTGGAGTTTTCCTTTACAACCCTGCTGGATACCACGGGGGCCGCTAGAAGGCGCTGCAGGGAGGAGCAGTAATTATTTTCCCTACGCCCCGGAAGTATGTCAAAGTCACATGAACAAGAGGAATGACGTGCTTCCGGGGTGAAGAAAAGGATTTTTTTTCTGACCCGGAAGTGTTCCTAGTCATGTGGACAGAGAGGGCGAAACACTTCCGGGTCAAGGACTATAAAAGGACTATGGGAAATCCCAGACGTCGAGCTGAGCTGGGTGGAAGGGTGGCAACGCGTCTGGGAGTAGAGGATTGTGATTATTGTTTATTGATTATTGGATTTATGACTATTGTGGAGTGGAGGGTGCTTTGTGCACATTATTATTATAAAATAAAGTCATATTGGACTTTTATCAGGTGTCTGGTGTCTCGAACAAGGGTTCAAGGGAGAGATAGCGCCCTCTATCTGTTACACCATATTTTGAATAACATTTATTTTGGATTAAAATAATTTATATATAAAGAATCAGAACATTTTGAATATCTCTAAATAGCATCTCACCACTACGAAGTTCAACAGGAAACTATAACATTCAATTGCAATGAATTCTACGAGATTTAACTTCTTAGATTCAGTCGAGTTATCGAACAGATGGAGCGGACAAAGAATTTTATGTTCCATGCACCAACTTGGAAGTAACTACATATATTTTTAGATACATTTTTTTTATTGTGAGTTGTGCTTGACACCAAAGTGCATGTAGTCAGTATATTAACAAATGAACTACTTATTACCAGGATGCTGCAGTGTCGGTGTATGCATATATCAAAATATTATCATCAGTAACTCTATCAAAAATGTAAAGAAACTATTAATTACTTTATTTGACTGGCACCATGGCTAAAAGTCTCCATTGGAATGCAAGTGCTAGAAGCATGGCACCTCACAGAGTACTGGCTTAAAAGAATATGTGCCATAAACACAAAGCGTTTCTTTGTGCTGCCTACCCTAGCTGCACACAACACATTTGGAAACTGGTGAGTTTACGCTCAGTGGGTGGCAGAATGTCCATGTAGTGCTGTCCAGATAGCCGGGACAAGTTGGACGCCTTGTGATGATGAAACGCCCTTGGGGCAGCGATCCACATCTTTACCAGAACCTACAGGTTTTACGTCATCCAATTGATTGTCAGTATCTCGATTACTATCACTGTCATCAAAATAATCATCTTGCAGCAAATATCGTTTTTTAAAACATCAACAACTTTATACTTTTTCACGGCGACATAACTATGAACTGTCTATTTATAGCAATATTTTCCGCAAGCTGTTGTGTCTAAAAAAAAGAAAATGGCTAACCCTAATGGGCAGCGTTATAGTAGATAGCTGAGACGTAGCATCAAAGCTTGGCAGCAAGCTGGCTGCATCTATAATGGCTGTAAACTGATATACGAGTTACGTTGTACGTCGCACCTTGACGGGCTCAATGACATAAGACATAAATCGCTCTTCACACTCAAAGTGTTAAAATATCATTATGGTTTTACATTGGCGTTACAAACAAATTTACCTCCCTAATTTTCACTGTGGGAATCAATGTAATTAAAATAACCAGGCAATCATTTTGGGGTTTGGGAAGCCAAAGAACACTATGATTATATTTATTTTTTATTTCCTTAAAAATATTTTTCTTAATTTTGTTTTAAATATGGGTGCTACCTTTCTGTGGGTGTTGTTTGGCTTGGCTCCTGAGCATTTTCTAGGTAAAACCAAACAGAAGTGTGTGGTGTATGACATCACAGGGTCAACGATATAAAGGTCAATGTTGTACACTTCTTGGGTTGTCCAAGCTTGTGGATACTCACTAAAAACACTTACAGCTGGATTGTTACTGTTTTTTGTTTATCTTATCACGCCCGTTTTTGTTTTTGACTATAATTTACTGTATGTGTTTTGTTGTGCCTTTGGTTACGTGAAACTCTTCTGGCTACTGACCTTCTTGCTCTCTTGTCTTCCCTTTAATTTTGGTTTGACATCCCTGGTTTTGCTGGTAAGATTTCTGGTTACAACCTTAGCTAATTTCTTTGTTGTCTCTTGGTTCTAATTAACATTTTATTCTATTCTGAAGTCACCCAGTGAAATCACTATATGGTTATTTGAGAGGAAAAACCTGTAGAGATGGATACACATTCAATTTAAAGTGGATTCAGAAAGCACTCTTGTGTGATTTTTACAGTTAATTCAGAAAGTGTGCAGATCCCTTCACAGATTTCACATTTTCTTATGTTGCAACCTTGTGCTAAAATCAATTAAATTATTTTCTTCCCGTCTTCAACAAACACTCAGTATACCCAGAAACACAAAGTGAAAACCAGATTGTAGAAATTTTCGAAAATTGATTTATTCATGGAAGCTCCTTTGGCAGCAGTTAGAGTCTGGCACCTTTATGGGCACGACGGGACAAACATCACACAGCTGGATCTGGGGATTTTCTGGTATTCCTCTCTATGTATCCCCTTAAGTTCTGTCAGGTTGGATGGACAGCTGTGTTCATGACTCTCCAGAGATGTTCAATTGGATTGAATTGACACTGGCAGGGAAACCCCTGTGTTATCTCTGCTATGTGCTTAGGGTCATTGTCATGTTGGAAGGTGAACCTTCCACCCAGTCTGAGGTCCAGAGTGCTTTGCTACAGGTTTTCATTAAGGATATCTCTGTACTTTGTTTCATTCAGCTTAATTCCACAGCATGATCCTACCACCACCACGCTTCACTGCTGGAATGGTATTGCACAGGTAATGAGCAGTGTCCAATTTCCTCTAGACATACCGCTAATGTTGGTTTCGTCAGACCAGAGAATCTTGTTTCTCACATTTCTGCGAGCCATTTAGGTGCCTCTTTGCAAACTCCACGAGGGTTTCCATACGTTTTTTACTGAAGAGATACTTCTGTTTGGACACTTTGTCAGAAAGCCCAGATTGGTGGATTGTTTAAGTGAGGGTTGTCTTTCTAGAAGTCTCTCACATCTTCTCATAAGCCTCACCAGAGTTACCATTGGGTTTTTGGTCTCATCTGTTACCAAGGCACTTCTCTCATGATTGGTCAGTTTGGCTTCGCAGCCATCTCTAGGAAGTGTCATGGTTGTTCTAAACATCTTTTAATTTACTGAGGCAACTGTGCTCTTGGGAACTTTCAGTGCTTTAAGAAGTTTTCCTGGACACAATCCTGGCTCTAAGCTCTGCAGGCAACTCCTTCAAACTTATGTCTTGGTTCTTGTCAACTGTGGGACGTTCTAAAAACAAAATAAATAAAAAAAATTCCCTTGGTATTAATAAAGTTTATTTTATATAATTTAATCCAATCCAATCTAAATTCCTAATCATGTCCCACCAATTCAACTGAGCACAAGGTAGGCTTGAAACAAGGTGTTGAAAACTTTTCAACTGTATAAAATTCTGAGTACGCTGTCTGTTGCGTCATCAAGCTTACAGGTTATGCGTGAGCATGCGCACGTGTTATTTCTGTATCTGATATGCAGAAAATGCTGTACTTCCAGGAGGCTGCATGTAGCCGCATTTGTTCAATTGTTTGTTGACTTTGTGTGTGTCAGTTTGATGTAAGTTATACGCTTTCCTGTAAATTTTATTAGAAATATAATCATTTTTCTGCAAGTAATGATAAAGCTCTTAACGTTGTTTTACTAATGTGTTCAGAGAATTCTTTACATCAAAGTGTGTTCAGTTTAACATTTAAAACTTTATAAGTACATTCAGAAATGTTCTTTCTTTACTAATATATAAAAGCTTCTAGATAACAGACTTGGTAATGGTTGTTTAAGTAGCGATTTGTTTGAGTCTGTACAGTGCTAACGTATTTGGTAAGTTTTATTTAGTGCCTTTGCCAATGATGGCACGCCATAGTGCTCTGTTAATTTCTGCTGCCATCTAATGACCTTCTTGGGCATTACCTGTTTTAGCGTTCTGTGAGCCTTTATTTTTGTGAGTTATTTTATGTTATTGTATTTGTTCTGTTTCAGAAACCACACATTCTTATTTATCTGCAAATAAATATTTAGCTCTACAAAGCCATTGCAATGATTCCTTCCTTTACAACGTTCAGCAGTTAATTGAGATCGTTCTACATTAATTCTGGTCTGCCTCATCCTTCTTATCGGGAATTAGGATTTGGTGCCACATACACACCAATTTGACACACGCACTGTTTAACATCAATAATTGTCGATAGAATGGAATGCACCTGAGCCAAATTACAAGTGTCAGAGCAAAAGGTCTGAATAATTGTACCAATGTGATATTTTAGTTTATATGTAATAAATCTGCAAACTTTTCTAAACACTCATTTTGATTTATTGTTGTGGGGGTACTGAGTGTTGCTTGATGTGGAGAAAATGAATTTAAATGATTTTAACTTAAGAGCAAAATGTAAAGAAAGTGTAGGGTCTGAACACTTTCTGTATTTAATGTATGAAGGAGTCTGGGATTCTGAAATTCCTGGAGATATACTGTTTTGACAATTTGTACGAATAACTGTATGAATAATCCATTTCTACATTTCAGGAGGGAAGTCTGATGCATGAGTATTCACTGTGGTTGGCTGTTATGTTCTGGTACTTGCAGCATATAAAGAGCTTATCGGCTCATCCGTGACAAAGGGGACACAATAGCTTTCTTAATGCAGATAACTGTGCCATCCTATTAGAACCTTCACCATGCCCGCTCATTAACTGATAATAAATGATGTTCACATAAAGGGAGAAGAATAGACATTTTCCTTTGCAACATGGCACCTTCTTATAAAATATAATAATAATGATATGTTGTAATATTCACAGCACTGCTGATCATAACAAAGACAATCTGCCTTTAAACATAAACTTTGAGTCATCTCCATTCAGCATTTATTATTATTATGATTATTAAAACCATTCATGACTGACTGCTTTCACGTCTGTTTATGAATTTTTTCATCATCTTAAATTTTCAATCTGCATCAGCCATTCAAAGTGTCAGGAAAACAATTGCTGTCATTTTATACTACAAGCTCTTTTTTTGTTTTCACAAATTACTGTTTTTCAGGGTTTATGGGATTGTCATGCCATTTTTCCTACTGTACTGTGTGGCTGCTGCTGGTGCAGCTAGGAGCCAAAACAATCAAAGAGACTATAAAATATAATTTTTTACAATTAGTCTGTTAGAAATGCATGTTGCCCTGTAAGGCATATTTACAAGTAGCAGTTTGGGACTCTGTAATGCATTAGCATTCGAGAAGTTGTGTAATTATTATCCACTAACAAAAACATAATGGAGTTTCTCCAAAGCTGTGAGAAGAAACAATAGATGAGAATGATCAATCAGGCCTTTTTTAAGTAATATGCATTCTATATAAAGCTGCTGAGGAAATGTTTATCTCTGTGCTTTCTTTTTAACCATTTATCTCACAGAGGATTATGGTGGTCTTGTGCTTCTACAATTGTGCAGAGCATAGATTTATTTATTTTTTTGGTGGCAATCTAAAAGAATAATCAGACAGGCTGGTTTAACACTAGAATTACCAGAGCCTACGAAAAAACTCGTAGATCTGGCCCACCTTAAATTTGTTCGCACCTCTCCCTCAGGGTCTTTTGTCCTGTAAATGTGATGATTAAGACAAGCAGCAAGCAGCCTACTATTCCATCCCCCCACCAACTTAGAATGAGCACAAAGTTCTCCCAGCTCATACCTTGATTGATTATCTGGGAGTGAAGTGCTGGAGTTTTAGAGTGGAAATAATAGACCGTTATTTGGAACACATACATTTCATGTGTGTTCCATTTCTACAATAATCTGTATAAACACATTGTTAAAACAGAAACGTTTTTCATATTTTAGTAGTAAATGACAAAATGTTGGCATAAACTATATAATGTGTGAAGCCTGAAGTCCAAAGATCAAATAAACACTTTCACAAAAGGTATGCATTTGCTACGACCGCTTCGGTGGCGCAACGGTATCAGCTGTTGACTGATAATCAAAACTTCATGGGTTTGAGACCGGACGAGTCCATTTTGAGAAGTGAGCTACTCATATTCTTACTATCTTAGAATAAAAACATACATTTGATTTCAGTCTATAACTGCCGGTGTAAATTTATGAGACTTGTAAAGCTTAGCTTTGTTTCTTTTTTATTCAGTTTAATTCTAGCAGTCGCATTCACGATTCCACCCCCCCAAGCCCTATGAAGCAAACCCCCCCCCCCCCCCCCCCCCCCCCCCCCCCCCCAACCCGCATAATCTGGCTCTTATATACAAAGTACAGCGACGGCAGCTTCCACCTGCAGCTATAGACTCTTCAGTACGCGAGTGACTCTCCACGCTAGTATTTAGATGTAGATGGTGTATGTGCCCCAAAAAATAGTCTAACTGCATTCTCATACCATTGCTTGCATGCACTTTTCATGGCATTACATGTGTACTGTTTGAGCATGCCCGTGTTGATCAAATGTAGGAAGCTCTGCAGTCTACTTGTGATTTTACGCTGTAGGAAGTAAGTAACTAAATCCAAATAAATAACATTCGATCTGGCTTTTATGAAGCAAGAAACGTCCAGTCCAACATAAGAACAGCACAGCTGCACCAGGCATAAAGGCAAAAGATGGCACCGTTTGAATGCAGCAAGAATTGGGCGTCATCCTGCCAGTCAATCTGCCACACACATGTCCTTCAGCGAAGCAGCCGGACCTACAGAGCTCGCCAAGGTATCGTGCAAAGTCCTGTTTTCAATAATGTTTTTTGATGGTCTTTATATGAAAAACATTTTTATGTTACTTATTTAAAAGCTGCATCGAATGTTGTTTACCTATTTAGCTTTATTTATTTACTTATCTTTACTTATCCTCTGAATTGATGGCATTTATCTTCATTCTTTTGTCAAGAGCATAGATGACTACAGTTGGTGCTGTGGCTGATGCCTGGTCAGAACTATTTGTTGTACCGGCAATAAAAGATACGATGCCCCGTCACCGCTATAAGACTATCATGTGGCATTTGCACTTTGACAACAAAGACACCCGTGCAGAACGTGTGAAAAACAACAGATTTGCTACAATTCAGACATCTGGCAACGTCTTGTTGAGAACTATGTTGTGAATTACAACCCAGGGCAACATATTGCAGTTGATGAGCAACTGTTTCCAACCAAGGTCCGTTGTCCTTTCTTAAAATACATCGCGACCAAGCCTGACAAATTTGGAATAAAGCTTTGGATTGCGGCAGATTTGGAGACAAAGTACATTTGCAATGCCACTCCTTATTTAGGCAAAGATCCCAGTCGTCCCACGGGATAAAGTCTTTCTGAATCTGTGGTCATAAAGCTTATGGAGCCATTTCTGGACAAAGGCAGAACCGTAACAACAGACAACTTCTTCACGTCACTTTCGCTGGCTAATAGACTGCTGCACCGCAACACAAATCTGCTTGGCACCATGAATAAAGTGCGACGGGAACTTCCACCTGCAGCTAAAGTCAGTTCAGTACATGAACAATTCACCACGCTGGTGTTTAGATCTCCCAGTGCCATGCTGACAGTGTATGTGCCCAAAAAGAAGAAATCTGTCTGTATTCTCAGCACAATGCACCATGATGTGGAGATTGGGCAAGATCGAAAAAAAAACCCAAACACGGTCATAGACTACAACTACATGAAGGAATGCTAATGAAAATAATATTAGTGTGACAATGTTTTCTGGTACTATTCTGGTCATAAAATAATTTCTTCAAAATGTCACATATATTTGTCTTTCTTTTTTCCCCAGTGTGGCGCTGACATCATGGACCAGAAGGTGCGTGCTTATTCAGTGCGAACAGGAACACGCAGGTGGCCAGTTGCTGTGTTCTGCAACATCCTTGACCTAGCAGCGATGAACGCACACGTATTCAGCAGTTCTTAGCATTGCACCATGCAAGCTGTCGTATCAACCGCCTACTGTAACTTGCTTTCTTTTTTCTTCGTTATAGTCTTGAATAAAAGTGCATTTGTACTATTCTGTCCTCTGCATCTCCTGCTTGTGCCCAAAACATTAACATTTATATGTTACTTACATAAAAGCCAGATCGAATGTTATTTATTTGGATTTAGTTACTTACTTCCTGCAGCGTAAAGTCACAAGTAGACTGCAGCGCTTCCTGTGTTTGATCAACACGGGCATGCTCAAAAAGTACATGTGTAATGCTACAAAAAGTGTACACTGACACTTCAGTATGCAAGCAATGGTGCGAGAATGCAGTCAGACTTCTTTTTAGGGCACATACACTGTCCAGATCTAAACACTAGAGTGGAGAGTCGCTTGCGTACTGAAGAGTGTATAGCTGCAGGTGGAGGCTGCCGTCACTGTACTTTGTATATAAGAGCCAGATCGGGGGTGGGGGGTGGTAATCATGAACACGACTGAGAGAATAAAACTGAATAAAAAAAAACAAAGCTAAGCTTTAAAATTTACACCAGCTGTTACAGACTGAAATCAAATGTATGTTTTTATTCTAAGATAGTAAGAATAAGAGCAGCTCACTTCTCAAAACGGACTCGTCCTGTCTCGAACCCGTGAAGTTTTGATTACCAGTCAACAGTTGATACCGTTGCGCCTCTGAAGCAAATGCGTACCTTTTGTGAAAGTGTTTATTTGATCTTTGAACTTCAGGCTTCACACATCATATAGTTTATGCCAACATTTTGTCATTTACTACTAAAATATGAAAAACGTTTCTGTTTTAACAATGTGTTTACACAGATTATTGTAGAAACGGAACACACATGAAATGCATGTGTTCCAAATAACGATCTATTATCTCCACTCTAAAACTTTAGCACTTCACTCCCAGATAATCAATCAAGGCATGAGCTGGGAGAACTTTGTGGTCGTTCTAAGTCGGTGGGGGGATGGAATAGCAGGCTGCTTGCTGCTTGTCTTAATCAGCACATTTAAAGGACAAAAGACGCTGAGGGAGAGGTGCGAACGGATTTAAGGTGGGCCGGATCTACAAGTTTTTTCGTAGGCTCTGGTAATTCTAGTGTTAATAAACATTATTTTTCTCAAAAAAATTAAATGGGGTCAGCAGAAGTCTCAAAAATCTGTTGTAATTAGTGCAGAATGCAGTAGCAATAATCAAAACTCGAAAAAGTAAATCTGAGCTCATCTGACCAGTTTTACTGTTCTGTACATTTTATGTTTTACACCCTTAAATTATTCTGCTCCTTCCTATATTTTGAAATGCCTGTCCCCCCAACACTCCAAGTCATAACCTTAGATCTTCTAAAGGTGGTCTGCTTGCTTATTATTCTAAGAGCCAAAGGAAGTGATGAGGCAACCTTTTGCTGTTATGCACCTAAAATCTGGAATATTTTACCAATAGAGATGTGCCAGGCTAACACTGTGGAACATTTTGAGCTACCGCTACAAAAAAAAAAAAAAACAATTTTTTAAATTTGCCTTTTTCGTGGCTACATTTTAGTTGTTCTCATAATAGACTACATACAGGGTAGGTACAGAATAATCTATTTCACTGCTATTATTACTATTTTACTTCTTTTCTTTGGTTTCTTTCCCTGTTCTTCTGCGGTGCCATTTCACACCACCACCACCACCTGATCAAGGTCCTGTGCAGCCACCTGTGATGCTGGAATGAAGGTGCGTATCCCAGCTGTCCATGAGACCAACTGCATCGAATCCCCTGAGACGAAGCCTGGAAACAATGAGAAATGATTTAACTTCCTTAGCGTTGCATTTCATTCCAAAAAAACATGTAAAAAGCATTGCATTTTTTTTGGCAAAAAAATTTAATTTTTATTAATAATGACACAAGTAATAATAATAATGATGAACATGAAATGAACAATAATAATAAAAATAATAATAACAGTCATAATAATACTACTAATGATGCCAAAACAGTATATAATCACAAAAGGAGTCCTTTGTGTGGTAAATCTTAAAGCACCATGAAAGACACAATCCAACGTCACAATTTGGACGATAACAGCGTGTTTCTTTCCAGATATACATAGATGTCTGTTCTTTCACCTCCTTTGTACACCTTCTACACTAATGGTTATCACAATAAATATGAAAGCAGGTTCATTTTAAAATTTTCTGATGACTTAGTGATTGCAAGCCTACTGAAAGAGAATGAAATCAGCCATGGCTCACTGGTAGATGATTTTAACTGGTGTGATGCGTTTTTTTCTATACCTAAATGTTATAAAAGCTAAGAAAATGATAATTGATTTTAGAATAAACAATCATCAAAGACCGGGCAGTGGAGATTGTTGAAAGTTATTAATATCCTGGGACAATCATTGAGTCAAAACTGACTTTGAATGACAATACTGAAGATATCTGAATAAAGGAACAGCGGAGCCTCTACTGTGTTAAGAAGCTGAGCCTATTTAGTGTGAGTCCTTCTATTATTTTGCTCTGTCATATGTCTGTCTTTATTAATGTTCTGCTGGCCTAGTTTGCAAATCATATTGCCAGCAACCAAAGCAGAATAAATTCCACAGAAGAGCTACCATAGCACACATCTTGTTGCTAGACATGAGGGAAAGGCATCAGAACACACCGTGCACTGCAGCTTGCTGCAGACCAATCACAATATCCATGCTGACCACTGTCCACCACTGAAAGAGACTTCAATGGACACATCAGAACTGGAACATGGAGCAATGGAAGAAGGTGACCTGGACTGATGAATCATGCTTTAATTAAAATCACGTGGACAGCCGGGTGTGTGTGCGTCATTTAACTGGGGAAGAGATGGCAGCAGTACAGACTATAGCAAGAAGGCAAGCCAGTGGAGGCAGTGTGAAACCATGAGCATTGGATTTCATATGGGTGTTATTTTGACATGCACCCCATGCCTAAATATTGTTGCAGACCATGTGCCTCCTTCATGGCAACACTATTCCTTGATGAGATAATGTGCCCCACGACACAGCAAAAAAATGTTCAGGAACAGTTTGCGGAATATGACAGAGAGTTCAAGGTGTTGACTTGGCCTTCAAATTCCACAGATCTTAATCCGATTGAGCATCTGTGGGATGTGCTGGAAAAAATGTTGTGGCTGATAGGTGTAGGTCCAACATCTGCAGGATAATTAGGTCTGGTAAGATGTGAAAGTGGGCGGCACGGTGGCGCAGTGGGTAGCGCTGCTGCCTCGCAGTTGGGACACCTGGGGACCTGGGTTCGATTCCCGGGTCCTCCCTGCGTGGAGTTTGCATGTTCTCCCCGTGTCTGCGTGGGTTTCCTCCGGGCGCTCCGGTTTCCTCCCACAGTCCAAAGACATGCAGGTTAGGTGGATTGGTGATTCTAAATTGGCCCTAGTGTGTGCTTGGTGTGTGGGTGTGTTTGTGTGTGTGTCCTGCGGTGGGTTGGCACCCTGCCCAGGATTGGTTCCTGCCTTGTGCCCTGTGTTGGCTGGGATTGGCTCCAGCAGACCCCCATGACCCTGTGTTCGGATTCAGTGGGTTGGAAAATGGATGGATGGAAGATGTGAAAGTGAATATAAGTGCTGCACATATGCTACGTCCCCTGGACTTTCTTACAGTAGGTATACAGTAAAAGGCACATACAAAAGGAACCTTATTGAGTGACTGCTGCAGTTAGTGTACTCTTGGAGACCAAGCATGCCCCAGTGAAGACAATGACAGTCATATGCCCAGCTCTCAGTGTTTGAGTTTGGGAATGCAGGAAGGCAGATTATCTTTCCAAGACATTGATTGCTGTGTTGGACAGAATGTGAGCAACAGTGGCACAGGTATGGTATCAGTGGGTTGAAGAGTGTTATGTCAGGCCCACTAAAGTAAGGAGTCTGAAATGCGCACTGATGGACAAATAAGTGGGAGGACAGACATCTCATGGGCAAGGCAGAAATGGACCAAGCAGCTTCATCACAGATTCTTGCCCAAGGTTTTGCTTCACTTCAAAAGATTTGCAGCAGATTCTTATTCACTGCCGTTTGCTTCAGATACCCTTAACCCTCAACCACAGGTGTCTGTAACTGCAAATGTGCCAAGAATGCTGCCAATGTCAGGATGACTGGCATCACACCGTGTTTTCAGATGAGTCCTTGTTGAATTTCCTGCGCCACAATGGATGATCCATGTATGGAGGCACCATGGGGAAAGACAACTGAAAGCAAGCATTTTGCAGCACCATAAGGGCTTAGCATCAGGTGTTATAGTGTGCGGTACCATCATGTTCCACTACCATTCCACTTCATATGTTTTTTGCAGCTGTGAGCTGGGGCAGGGCAGTGAAGACAGCTGATCACAACAGGCTGAACAAGCTGAATAAAAAGGCTGGTTCTGTCCTAGGCATCAAATTAGAGGATCTGACGGAGGTGTCCGAGAGGAGAATGCTGAAAAAGCTCCTCAGTATCATGGACAACCCCTCTCGCCCCATGCACGCCTCCTTGAGGAACCATCAGATCACACACAGCAAAAGACTCATTGCCCCCAAATACAGAACCGAACGCCACAGGAGATCTTTTCTATCTGTGGCAATAAGGCTTTATAACTCCTCTTCATTCTGTAAGTGATCTTTTTCAGCCTTTATGGCGGTATGTTAGTCCCATCCTGTCATCACAAGCGGCTAGCTCATTTTACTTAGGCACAAGTACTAAGTCACTTTTCATAACCTAGACTAATAATCTGTATTTAATAATAATCTGTTATATTTTTGTATATTTGCACAATTGTCATATGTTTGTCATATGCCGTCATATTTTTGTACATTTGCACAACTGTCATATTTTTGTATATATGTGAACAATTACTATTTTTTTTTTCTTTTTAAATCTTCATTGTGTTATCTTTATTTCTCTTGTTGCACTGAACAGGACTATCTTACAAACAGACCTCAGTATGTGCATCTCGGGAACTGCAGGTCTGATACTGTGGTCAGCAACACAGGAGCGCCGCAGGGGACTGTACTTTCTCCGGTCCTGTTCAGCCTATATACATCAGACTTCCAATACAACTCGGAGTCCTGTCATGTGCAAAAGTTCGCTGACAACACTGCTATTGTGGGCTGCATCAGGAGTGGGCAGGAGGAGGAGTATAGGAACCTCATCAAGGACTTTGTTAAATGGTGCGACTCAAACCACCTACAACTGAACACCAGCAAAACCAAGGAGCTGGTGGTGGATTTTAGGAGGCCCAGGCCCCTCATAGACCCCGTGATCATCAGAGGTGACTGTGTGCAGAGGGTACAGACCTATAAATACCTGGGAGTGCAGCTGGATGATAAATTGGACAGGACTGCCAATACTGATTCTCTGTGCAAGAGAGGACAGAGCCAACTATACTTCCTTAGAAGACTGGTGTCCTTCAACATCTGCAATAAGATGCTGCAGATGTTCTATTAGACGGTTGTGGCGAATGCCCTCTTCTACACAGTGGTGTGCTGGGGAGGCAGCATAAAGAAGAAGGACGCCTCACGCCTGGATAAACTGGTGAGGAAGGCAGGCTCTATTGTAGGCATGGAGCTGGACAGCTTGACATCTGTGGCGGAGCGACGGGCACTGAGCAGGCTCCTGTCAATCATGGAGAATCCACCACATCCACTGAACAGTATCATCTCCAGACAAAGGAGCAGCTTCAGTGACAGACTGCTGTCACCGTCCTGCTCCACTGACAGACTGAGGAGATCATTCCTCCCCCAAGCTATGCGACTCTTCAGTTCCACACGGGTTTGGGTTATGTAAACGTTAACGTTATCCAAAGTTATTGTCTGTTTTTACCTGCATTTTTATTACTCTTTAATTTAATATTGTTTTTTTTTTGTATCAATATGCTGCTGCTGGAGTATGTGAATTTCCCCTTTGGATTAATAAAGTATCTATCTATCTATCTATCTATCTATCTATCTATCTATCTATCTATCTATCTATCTATCTATCTATCTATCTATCTATCTATCTAACATGCCAATGACATAAGAATTTCCCTCGGGATGAATAAAGTTCTTATCTTGTCTTGTCTTGTCTTGTCTTGTCTTGTCTTGTCTTGTCTTGTCTTATTCCCTGCAGGTACCTTGAACACCCTTGATAGGTGGGGCTCTTTCTATAGAGGTTCCTTGGTGCCATATTCCAACAGGACAATGCTTGACCGCATGTGGCATGAAAGATCCTACAATTCCTGAATGACCTCCATGTGCCACTTCTACTCTTTCCCTGGCCCACACTTTTTCACCAGATTTCTACCCCTTTGAGCGTGTCTGGGATATAGTCAGATGATAATTCGAGTACCAGAGACCACTGGCGGTTATCATGGATGAACTTTGGGCATATATAGAGGCCGCATGGCATGCCATTCTACAAAGCACACAGTCCATGACAGAGTTTATACAAGCAGTTATTTCTGCCTGTGAAAGAAAAAAAAATATTAACAGCTTGCAAGTTACTAAGGGATAAAAAAAACAAAAAACTTACAAAGCTGTTTTGCTATAACGGCAAGTTATTCATACAGGCGTCTGTCATAAGACAGGGTGCAGTAAGCTGACCTAGGACAATTTCAGGAAGTCGTCCATTAGACACAGGAAAGATAAGTTTTCCTTTTTTAGGGCCCCTTTCGCAATGTGCACAAAATAGAAATGGTTAGTCGATGCACGCAATGTAAGATGAAACGCTTAGATAAACATATTGTGCTTTTTGATAAGTAAGGGTAAGGGGGAGGGAGGAAAATAATTAATAGTCAAGTGAAACAGGGGAACTTTGCTCTTCTGCCTTGCAACGTAGAATCCATGTACTCATCTGTGACTGAATAAAGACTGATTGATTGAACTATTCCTGTCTTCCTCTGAGATCTCCTTCCACAAGCCCATGGTGGATACACTAAATACTGATTACTGTCCGTTCTGTACGTGTGACTCTGCTGTACTTCTATTCACGTATCTGAAGTAATCTGCCATACAAACATCACTTTGATATCTTACGTCCTTCTTCACGTTGCAGTTTTAATAGCCAGCAATGTATTTGAACAAAAGAAAGAAATAATGTAATATAAAGATCAAAAAGAAGACAGCTCAAAGGATGGGCCTACTCTATCATTATTTCTACCCAGCCCCACAAAAAACAGCAACAGCAAACATGCTGCATATTTAGAATTCATTTTGACATCTTTTATTACACCCTCCCTCCCTGATGCCCACAGTTTTAAAATTGTTGTTCCATATTTGGTTTATTTGCGTATGATTAATATGCCTAATTCATTTTAAGTACAAGTTATGAATTCCGCAATTGGATTTGCTATTATGAAAGAACACTTTTGGCTGACATATAATGCAAAAAACTGCCAGGGAATTTACATGAAGACTCAGAACAGATTACCATAACTTAGAAGACGCAGCATCACTTTCATAACCTCTGCAGCACAGTGTGACTGCTTTAAAAATTTCTCAAGATATGATGTTCTGTATTCATGCATAAAATTCTGAGAGCATCATGTTTATAAAAACTGCCACAGCATTCATTTCTGAGCTTTTTTACATATCTGCAGGGTCTAAGGGTTTGAGGGATACAGTAAGGGCAAATAAAAAAGATGTTTGAATCCATATGGATGAAACCGAAAAGGAAATAAATGAAGAAATTAAACAACTGGAGTGCGGTGTTATAGCACATATTTGCTTCATTAAAGCTTCTTAACACATTACAACACTCTCAAAGCAGTGTTTGCCAGTGTATGGTGACAAGTCACAATACTAAACTATGAATTAAAAAAGAAATATAAAATGTGTGAGCTAACACTGATTAAACAGCCAGCACTCTGGACCAGGGACCTTACATAAAACCTTGCTTAGATTCTTCACTAAAAATCTGCTTATGCTTAAAAGGCACAAATGAAGTATGTAGAAATAAAATTGGATTTAAAGAAATGTATGTAGGCCACCTACCATGCCAAGTTCCTTTATAAATCTCAAATCAACTTAAAATTTTGCGCTCATGCACACATTTTTAGCTCCTCCCTTTCACCTCCCACCAGTAATCATGTATGGCTTAAAAAAACCCTCTTTTGAATATTCATGAACTTTTAAATATTCATGATCATGGTCATGTTACTGAGTGACATCTTTAGAAGAAGTAAAAACCACGGGAGAACACAGAAAATGAAACTTACATCAATATGAATTTAAGGTATTACTGACCAAAGTGGATAACCACAAAAACATTCTTTTCACTGTTTCTTCTGCAGGAGTCACAGATAAAAGAAAAAACAAGAGAAGGAACAGATGAGTGAAGAGAACAACTGCAATGTGCCATCCATCATACACTGTCTGGACCGCTGGTGGTGGCGTGAGACCCATACGACATGTGCTGACTGCTACATACACAAAATAAAGGAACGCCATTTGGAATTGATACAAGCTGTATGAGTAGGACTGCAAGACATTGAGAAGATTCTTGTTGTAATTGTAAAAATATCTAAAAAATCTAAAAAAAAAAAAAGTTGTCACACACGTGCATTTAGCGGACAGCCAAAGGGCCCAAAAGAGCGTGAAAGAACAAATGATAGGGGATTGGAACAGAGTACTAATGCTTTTTCTCTCCTGTTGACAGACCAACAGAGGAATAAAAAATCCCCCTCACCTCAATATCACGATAATAAACCACTTCCAACTCCCCATTATAACTCCACTCCCAGTTCTTCCTCCAGAAGACATCACTTCCAGTTCCATTCCGATGTCTTCACCTCTGTCCCCCTCTGATGACTTTACCTCTGGTTCCCACTGAAAACGTAATTTCCTGCCAACTCATTTCCCCTTCCTCCAAATTGCATTTCCTGTCATTTCTACATAAAAATCCTGCAAAGAAATCTCTGGTTGTCAATTGTCTGTTTTACAAATTTTGACCATAGTTTCAGTCCTTAGTGATTACTCTGCTAGCGACGACATTATACGGGTAATTTACCCAACTCTCTCTTTTGTTCTGTGTTTAATTCCATTACAAAGTAAATGTCAAGGTTACAATACATGCAAGTCTCTTTACATTCAACGTACAACATCTAAAAGTGTTTAAATTGCCATTCTGCTAATGCCCTGAGGTCATCCATGTTTCTGTATTTATACATGTAATATTCAAGTGCTTTGATAGACTGATTATGGCACATATTAAAAGTTCAATCCCGACACCCGGGATAAGTATCAGTTTGCTTATAGATCAGCTTGTCTGTTCACACTGCCTTAGAGAATCTGGAAGGGCTGAACATACAGTACAGTATAGGTCATGATGGTTTTTGTTGAAGTTAAAAGCATTGGATTAAGCCCTACAGTCTGCGGTTAGACACTGGATTTCCCAACCAACCACCCCCATAATGTCAGGTTAGAAAAGTATACATCATCCACTCTCACCCTGAACACTGGTGTCCCACAGGAATGCATACTGAGCCATTTACTCTATGACCCCATGACTGCCTGCCTACTCTACCCAACAAACATCATTGTGAAGATCACAGATGACACAACAGTCATTAGTTTGATTACCAATAATAATGAGACGGCATACAGTGATGAGGTGAGGAAGTTGATGACCTGGTCATCCTTAACACAAAGAAGACCGTAAAAATTGTGGTGGGCATCAGGAAGAGAAAGAATGATGTCCCTAGTCCAATACTCATAAAGGATGGACATGTGTAGAGGGTGAGTTTCAATTCTTGGAGGTGAACATCACAGACTACTTCTATTGGGCCACACACTGGAAATCCCAAAACATCATTGGCACACAGCAGCCGGCAGTTGAGGACATTTATCTGTCCAGGTGTCAATGCAAGGTCTCCATCTACACTGGAGACCCCACCCACCCAGCACATCATTTATTTGATCTGCTTCCCTCTGGAAAATGATACAGGACTATCCATGCATGCACAACACGATTGATAAACATCTTTTTTCCAGTGCTGTTAAACTACTGAATACGTAATAAGATAAGAATCTTAAGCGGGGGGTCCAGATGGAGTATCGCCACAACTGCTGAAGGTCTGTGCATCGGAGCTGGGGGGTCCTCTACAGCGCATCATCAACCTGAGCCTGGAACAGGGGAGAGTCCCGAGGCTTTGGAAAACATCTTGCATCACCCCAGTCCCAAAGGTATCAAGTCCTACTGAGCTGAATGACTTCCGGCCTGTCGCTCTGACGTCACTTGTGATGAAGACCATGGAGAGGCTGTTGCTTCACCACCTGAGGCCACAGGTTCAACACGCCCTCAACCCTCTGCAGTTTGCATATCAGGAGAAGGTGGGAGCGGAGGATGCCATCATCTATATGCTACATCGATCCCTCTCCCACTTGGACAGAGGCAGTGGTGCTGTAAGAATTATGTTTCTAGACTTCTCTAGCGCCTTCAACACAATCCAACCTCTGCTCCTTAGGGACAAGCTGACAGAGATGGTAGTAGATTCATACCTGGTGGCATGGATCGTGGACTATCTTAAAGACAGACCTCAGTATGTGCATCTTGGGAACTGCACTTCTGACATTGTGGTCAGCAACACAGGAGCCCCACAAGGGACTATACTTTCTCCGGTCCTGTTCAGCCTATATACATCGGACTCCCAATACAACTCGGACTCCTGCCAAGTGCAAAAGTTCGCTGAAGGCACTGCTATCGTGGGCTGCATCAGGAGTGGGCAAGAGGAGGAGTATAGGGACCTAATCAATGACTTTGTTAAATGGTGCGACTCAAACCACCTACACCTGAACACCAGCAAAACCAAGGAGCTGGTGGTGGATTTTAGGAGGCCCAGACCCCTCATGGACCCTGTGATCATCAGAGGTGACTGTGTGCAGATGGTGCAGATCTATAAATACCTGGGAGTGCAACTTGATGATAAATTAGACTGGACTGCCAATACTGATGCTCTGTGTAAGAAAGGACAGAGCCGGTTATACTTCCTTAGAAGGCTGGCGTCCTTCAACATCTGCAATAAGATGCTGCAGATGTTCTATCAGACGGTTGTGGCGAGCGCCCTCTTCTACGCCGTGGTGTGCTGGGGAGGCAGCATTAAGAAGAAAGACGCCTCACGCCTGGACAAACTGGTGAGGAACTCAGGCTCTATTGTAGGCACGGAGCTGGACAGTTTGACTTCCGTGGCAGAGCGACGGGCACTGAGCAGACTCCTGTCAATTATGGAGAATCCACTGCATCCACTAAACAGGATCATCTCCAGACAGAGGAGCAGCTTCAGCAACAGACGGCTGTCACTGTCCTGCTCCACTGACAGACTGAGAAGATCGTTCCTCCCCGAAACTATGCGACTCTTCAATTCCACCCGGGGGTGTAAACATTAACATTATATAAAGTTATTGTCTGTTTTTTTTTTTTTTTTTTGTATCAGTAAGGTGCTGCTGGAGTATGTGAATTTCCCCTTGGGATTAATAAAGTATCTATCTATCTATCTATCTATCTATCTATCTATCTATCTATCTATCTATCTATCTATCTATCTATCTATCTATCTATCTATCTATCTATCTATCTTTATCATGCTAATTAACCTTTCTTGTTTACCGTACTGTAATGTAATCTACTGTATGTACAATATATTTTTAAGCTGAATTGATTGACTTGGTTAAAATATACTTATTTAAGGAAAACTCAGGAAATGCCTTGGTAATCTAGTTGATTGCTGTCCTCAGTGATACAATGACAAGGAAGGCACCTTATCTTATTTTGTCTTATTTTATCCGACTCTATCTTATCTTACCCTGCTTTGCCTTTTCTTGTTTCACCTTATCTTATCTTATCTCATCTCTTCTTGCCTTTTTCTATCTTATCTTTCCCTGCCTTATCTTCTCTTGTCTTGGCGAAGCATGTCTTATCTTATCTGATGTTATCTTATCTTTTCTTAGCTAACCCTGCCTTATCTTGCCGAGTCTCATCTTGTCTCATCTCATCTTATCTTGCCCTACCTTAATTGTTTATCTTGGATTACCTTATCTTATCTTAGCCTGCCTTTGCATTGCCTTAACGTGCCTTGTCTTACATTTTCTTGTTGCGCCTCATCTTTATCTTATCTTATCGTATATTATCTTATCGTATCTTATATTATCTTACCTTTTCTTATCTTAGCTAGTTCTGCCTTATCTTATTGCACCTTATCTTATCTTGCCCACTCTTATTTTCTATCTTTTCTTATCCTATCATGTGTCAATAAGTGGACACTTGAGGGCGCTGTTGCCCTGTGAAACCCAACAGATAGATGCAGACACTGGTTTTAAAGCACCCAGAAGTATTTTTGTTTTCTTCTTTACAGTGCCCCAAAGCACCTCCACCACCATAAACACAATCAATAAATACAATAATTCTCCTCCTCTCCTCCAAGCAGCTCCGTCACACTCCCTCCCAACTCCAGCTCGCTTCCTGAGTCTCCCATAGTCCTTTATATAGTCCTTGACCCGGAAGTGCTTCTCCTCTTTTGTTCACGTGACTTGTCAGCACTTCCGGGTCAGATGGAGAATTACATTTTTCTTCAGCCCGGAAATACTTCTGTTCCTCCGTCCCCGTGACTTGGGAGTACTTCTTGGCTATATGGGA
The DNA here is from genome assembly GCF_900747795.2 of Erpetoichthys calabaricus. Lineage (NCBI taxonomy): Eukaryota > Metazoa > Chordata > Cladistia > Polypteriformes > Polypteridae > Erpetoichthys > Erpetoichthys calabaricus. The sequence continues at coordinate 23,181,413 of NC_041403.2, forward strand.
AACAAAAATCCCCTTGTCTCCCTGCAGCATCACACGGTGGCCCCCAGGGTACCCAGCAGGGTTGTGAAGCCAAACTCCATCTTCCATAATGCCCTGCGGGAATCCGGGGCACCTCTAGGCTGCAGGGAAGATGCAATCTAGCGTCCTGGATGTGTCAGCTGGGATGAGCTGCCTGCCGTCCATCACAGATTTCATGTCTTTTTTTATTCTATCTTATCTTAGTTTAGCTTAACTTAACATATTTTTTCTTCTCTTATCTTGCCTTATCTTATCCTGTCCTATCTTGCCTTGTCTTTCGCTGCCTCAACTTTCCTTGTCTTATCTTATCTTATCTTGGCTTGTCTTGCCTTGTGTTATCTTATCTTTCATTAGTTTTATCTTAGCTTTCCCTACCTCGGCTTGCCTTATCTTATCTTATCCTATCTTACCTTATCTTGCCTTAACATATCTTGTCTTTCCTTGGTTTATCTTTTCTTATCTTGTCTATAATATACAAATGGGGTACCCAAAACTTCCTGGAAATTAAAAAAAGAAAAAAAAAACTTTTTTATGCAACTTTCAGCAACACCATTTTAATCACCTGCAAAATACATCCCTTGTGATGAACTAGATTTGTTCTGGGGCTTCTTCTGTTCTTAGAAAAATTTCCTTTACTTATTTGCTGTTACCGTGTCTAGAGCCTCCTGTGATGTTTCTTAGATTTCTAATACAGTACCAAATTGTTTTCCTTTCAGTTTCAGTTTTAATTTCAGGAACAGAATGATGGCACAGGGAGCAAGATCTGGCAAATTTAGGGGGTGGGAAGCAACAACCTAACTGTTTTTGGTGAAAAACTCTTTGACTGAAAACAAGTGCAAAATGCAATCTTGCCTATGCCACTGCTCTGGTTGTCTTTTCCTGATGCTTTCTCACAGCACTTCAGTGTAATGTCACTGATTAACAGTGTATTCATGAGAAAATGTTTTATTGACAAGTCCGTTAATGCAGAAAAAACATGATGATCATCATCTTCATGTTTGATATGACGTGAAGTGCTTTTTTTGGCTTAGAGAAACAAAATTGCAGCAGTCACACACACACACCTGTAGAATAAATGTCAGAAATAGGCATCGCAATCATGTCAGAGCAATGCCACTTAGCAGATAGATTAACAAGACTGTAGGCATACGATAAATAGTGGCACAGTTGATAATTTTACCCTACTCCCGTGCTATTGACCAATTCACAGAATTTTAAAATTTTCTCTTGAATAATCTACTATATGTATATGGGTCCTATCACTGAACGTGTGTGGGAGTGCCTTTCATCATATCTCCTGTCTTGCAGTGTACTCACTATGAACTGAAAGAAAGAGTATACAAGGTGTCTGTAATGTAAAGAACTTAATAGCAATCCTTTTAATTAGGATTACAACCTATGCCACTAGGTACCATATGCCTACAGTGTTGTTAATCTATCTGCCATTATTAATTAGGATTACTTGCCAAGAAGCCAACCATCACACACAGCATGAGCCTAAAGTCTGCTTCCCACACTACCATTTGATATACAAAGAAACCATGGATTGAGCAGGGCTGCCTCACAACAGCATTAGTCAGACACATACGAGCATTACATATTAGTTTTATAATAGTTGAATGAAAGTGCTTTCTGTTTACAACATTCATTCTGGTATTGCGTCTTTACCACAACATGTGTGTAGTCAATTGCACCAAATACATTAGAAAAATCAGCAATTCTTTCAAATTGCCTTTTGATCTCGGCCTTCTTAACTTGACCATAAGGATTTTTCATATATTTGGGTAGCATCTTAATTATACCATCTCATAATGATGGCATGACACAGCTCAGGGATGACCACAAGATGCCTGACCTATTAGGCAGTTCACGTTGACAAGTGCCCGTCGCCACATACCCTACAATTGTTAAAACCTGTAACAGAACAGTGCCCGTGTGACTTCTGCGTGATGGTCTCTGTAATTTAGGCTCTAATTCAGCACACACCACCCAGAGGACAGGTCTAGAACATCAAAATCTAATTTGATGAGTTCTCCTGAGATTACTTTTTATTATTGATTTCTTGGCTTTCTTGACCATTTTGCTCTGTTTTTTTACCTCTCTCCTGGATTGTGTTTTTGGGACTTTGCTTAGTGATTGCCTATTTCAGGCAACTCCTGCTGTGCTTTTTGCATTCCCTGAAGGTATCATTAATAGAAGCAGCCTTTTTGGAACAAATATTTCTATTTTACAACAGATTTTTATCTGCCCTTTTATGTTCACAACCCAAAGGTTGACAGCTCCTTCTCCTTGTGGGGCTTTTGGTTACTGATTGTGAGACTTTGCGCTGAAATACTCACAAATGCATAACAATATTAAGGTGCAGATTCCACAATAAATCAGTCCAGTAGAGGATAACAGGATACCAGTATCGGATGCAAGGAAGGAATCAAATCTGAACGAGGGCAGTAGTTTATCACAGGGCCTACTAATACACACATATGCATGGGGCCAATTTAGGCCATCAGCCTAACACATGCTGTATATGGATGAAAAGTACATTGAAGGACGTGCAAACTCCATACAGACATTGGATGAAAGTCCAAGTTGCTGGATTTACTGGCCCCACCATATATAGTAAAATTACATAAATAGAAGTAAAACAAAAAGTAACTCTCATCACTTATCTCAGCTTATGATTTACCTGAGGGCCTCCTGTGGTTATTGTGGGTTTCCTCAGGTGATTTCAGTTTCATTCTCTGGTGCAGAGATGAACTATCAGAACTGTTAGTATTTCCACAATGTCTGTATATTGTCAAAGCTCCAAGTTCAAGTAAAGAATACAGTAAAGAGTCGCTTCAATTGTGGTTTAGATTAGGCTTCAAAAAACCTGTGTATTATGAATGGAACATAAGGCCAGGACTGCCAAAAAACCTTTCCAAAATCAGTTTGGAGTTTAATTTAATCATCCAATACAGATTAAACAAAACATACAAGATTCAAAAGAGCAGATAATAATAAATAAAAAAATGAATGACTTAGAGAATCAAGGCTGGGGGTCTGTCAAGAGACAGGGCCTGTTAAAGCCCATTGCGGCACTTCTTGTGTGATTTTGGGCTATACAAAAATAAATTGTATTGTATTGTATTGTATTAAAGAGAAAAAAACAGAAAAAACCCTTAAAGCAAAAACATTACATAAAAATTAATTAGAAAGACAAAAAGAATTCAAAGAACAAAGGGAAAAAAATCAGCAAGCAATAAGAATAAATTAAATACCGTATATACTTGCGGATAAGTTCTCCCGCGGATAAGTCGAGACTTGATTTTACCGTATAATTTCCAGTATTTTAGAATGTCGGTCATATAAGTCGAATGCAGAAAACTCATGCTATTGGTCCAAGAGATTATGATATGCTAACGCCCACCTGAGAAAGTAACCACGGAGCACACTTCTTTTTTTTCTAAGTGGGTGCTGCAATGCGCTGTATCAGCGTGTGCTCCTAACCTCTCTCTGTCTCTCTCTATTGTGCCTATGTGACCACACGGTAATACCCAAACTATTCTGAAGCGTTTGCACTGATTTGTGTTTTTTGTATCTCACACCCTCATACAACTTTATCGTAAGAGAATCCCTTATCTACGATGGAGCGTTTGATCAGAAGAAAATATAAAGCTGGTTTTAAATTAATCATCGTTGATGTAGTGAAAGAAATTGGTAAATGCGCTGCTGCAACAAAATTCGATGCATCTCAGAAACTGATGTGAGATTGGAGGAGGCAAGAAGATGCGCATGTATGTGGTGGCTCTGAGGCTAGGGATCTGCACTGGCAATTGGAAGGTTGCTGGTTCGAATCCCATAAATGCCAATAGGGATTCTGCTCTTTTGGGCCCTTGAGCAAGCCCCTTAACCTGCAATTGCTGAGCACTTTGAGTAGTGAGAAAAGCACTATATAAATGCAAAGAATTGTTGGTTATTAAGTCGGGTTCTGATTTTATGATCGACTTTTCAGGTTTCAAGACCCAATGTGAGTATATACGGTAAATAAAGAGTAAATATCAAAGCCAAAAATCCAGAATCCATAACCCAAAATTCTCAATGGCAAAACTATAATTTGGAAAGAAAACTCTAAAATGGCTGCTAATTGCTTTTTTAAAATGAGGAAAAGCATAAAAGAGAGTTGAAAAACACAACAACTAACTCCAAAACTGTCTTTAATATATAAAATAAGAATGATAAAAAATATCTCTGTTATTTATCCATGTGTTTCCATGTTTTTTCTGTTTTTGAACAGGGTTTCTGTGTACATGGATTTGTGCTGCAGGGGCAGCAGTCCAAACGATGATGCCCGGATGTCCCCTTTCCCTTCAACCTCCCCCATCTTCTCTCCGTGGAATACCAGTCAAAAGATATAATCTCTCCAGAATGTCCTGGGTCTGCCCCATGGTCTCCTGCCAGCTGGACATGCCAGAAACACCTTTCTCATCCAGGAGGTATCATTATAAGATGCCTGAACCATCTCCACTGGCTCCTTTCATTGCAAAGAAGCAGAGGCTCAGCTTTGAGCTCCTTCTGAATACTTGCACTTCTCACCTTATCTGTGAGCCCCAGGCACCCTGTTAAGAAAACTCATTCCTGAAGCTTGTGTATGTGATCTAGCAACAGGCTTGGGTAACACAGTTGGACAGATTCATTCAGGGTTTTCAAGAAACATAAACTTTATTCGTATACAGCATAATAAAGCAGAGGATGACTGGGGGAGAAGAGAGACACTGCAAAAAGACAAAAGGACAGCTGCTGTATGGGCTTTTAAATGTTCGAAGTGCTGTGTGAGATCATGCGACATGGCAGTAGCAGCAAGCCAGCAGCTAATGGAGCAAAGAGAAGGTAAAAAAAACTCTATGTGTTCCCATTGTTTCACTGTTTAAGAGGGGGTTTCGGTGGAGCGACCGCGTTTTCTAGGGGTGCATTCAGTGCCCTTCTTCACACCGTTAAGTGGCACAAAATGGACAGATGGATGGATGTATAAATACAACCTATAATTTATCCGTACCTATTGCGGTAGCCATGTCTGTCTCTCTGTCCATATGAAACGACGCAGCCAGCAGTGCATCAATTTTGTTGAAATCTGGCACACATTCTTCATGGAAATTTGTTGGGACAGTTCAGTTTTCATTGAGATATCTTGAACAGATTGCACTGTACAAAGTTTAAAAATTTCAAAATCTCCTATTGAAAAGCATTGGCAAATTTATGAACATATCTATCTTAAAACGGAGAAACATTCAGCATGACTTCAGCTACAGATTTGTTTACTGTTTCAATTTTTTCTTTACTTTAGATTGTCTGTTTTGTACATTTTCCTCTTTTACTCATCTGATAGCCGCTCGGATCCCTGGGGAAGAGATATGCAGCCCATTCATTGCAAAACACACACACACACACACAAAGCGTCACCTATCTGGAAATGAATGGAAGAGGAAAGAAATTCCACAAGGGCTACTCAATCAACATTGACTGAACTAGCGGTATGTACGTTACAATATAAATTACCTCACAACTGCATTATCTACACATTTTTATGGCAAAAATGGATGCTATCAACCTGCAGCTCAAAGGTGTTTTAACTAATTAATCACACATGAAGGTGCAGCTGCCCTAAGTAAAAGAATGGAGTTAGAAAGTTAACCCCTTTTCATGTAGAGCTTATAGATCAGTGCCATGGGGTATATAGCAGGGACCACACCATTTTTAATTGTGTCTATGCTGCACAAAGACAGAGAAGAACTGCTAAAACAGCCGCTTAGTGGTATAACGTTTGAGAAAGAATTGAGGTTATGACCTGAAGAGCTGTGTATTCTGAGCATGAAATTAAAATCTTTAAGATAAGTGTCACGTTTGGTACTCTTGTTACATAATAAATCAGTTTAGAACTTCTGAGTTATTTATATCCTCTTTAATAAAACCCCTGTGTGCGTCCAGTGTCCGTGTGTGTGTGTCTTCTGGTGAAGTGCGCATGCGCGGGTCATGGTGCGATGCTTCAAAGCAGATGCTTCAAAGGCTGCTTGACACGTCACACAAGACAGAGAGGGCGGGACCTATAAAATATCACGCGGCTGATCCAATCAGATTTCTGTAAATGAGTTAAGACTTAAAACAAAAGGCACGAATAATCCAATCGGGTACGGAGATGTGGAGACCAGCTTCCCCAAAGATGTAGGATTAGTGTTTGTTGTTGTGCAAGTGTTCACTCTGAGGATGTCAGATTTGCGATTAAGAAGCCTAGCTCGGTAAAGTGTAAAGTGACAGTCGTTGAAGAGTTTTTCCTAAATATACAAATGTTCATGATATTACAATAGGATGACTTTTAAAAGTAGATTTATTTTCGCGCACATAAAATCCATTGGTGGGGAGACGCCACACATACAATAATCAAATGCACGCCAGCATGGATTAAAATACTTGCTGGGGAACTGCACAGTACTTGCTGGAGAGACGCCACAAGCACGATTATCAACTGCACGCCACACATTACATCAGTTGCTGGGGAGAATCTGCTGATTGCCCACTGTTGTGACAGAAAATTAAACGCATATTACGGACATTAAAGCCTGTATTACTGTCGGAGAAAATTACAGGCATTTTATGGAAATACAAACCAGTATTAATGCGAGAGAAAATTGAAGGTACACAATACAGGGACGCATATTACAGCCACATACAAGCCAGTATTACTGTAACAGAAAATATTACGGACGTAAAAGCCTATATTACTGTGACTATCTACTAACAACATGACACCCAAAAAAGAAGAAAAAGAAAATGAGCGTCAGAAAAACACTAAAAGAGAAAGACTCAGACGGGCAAATAGATCTATAGAAGAAAAGGAAAATGAGCGTAAAAAAAATTATTAAAGAGAATGCACTACTGTTCTAGCGCCCGTTATTGTAACAGGCTTAATGTCTAGTAGTTTTAATAAATTACAGTGTTTTAACTACTTATAATATGTCACGGATGTGCACCTGTGGATCACCCTGCAGCCTAGTCTAAAACAGATAATACCACCCCAAGCCAAGAGGGGTTGCTCTCATTAACCTTCTCCTCTTCTTTTCCTTTCCCAGAGGTGAGAAGATGCTCAATGAGGGCAATTGACTCCACCCCTCCAGGTCTCCTGCCCTTAAAGCCCACTGCTTTTGGAGAGTAGTGGTCAGTTCTATCTCAACTGAGCCAATGGACGGGGCTTAGAAAACCTTGACGGATGTTTGTGAGAAAGGATTGGCTTATTTGTTTTGATTATTATTAATTGCAGAGGCATACATAGTGGTCTTTTTTGTTTCATTTGTTGAACTATATCAAATGGGGATGACTAGGTTGAAACCCCAATACTTCCTGTGGGACCTGCAGTGCCTTATATTGACCACAAATAGCTAGATTGGGATCTTATTTCAGGTGTTTTTTTCTTTTGTGGAGCAATATTGATCATGATGTTATTCTAGTATTGTTAATTTTCTTTCTTAAAGTTATTTTTCATTTGGTAATTTAACTTTATTGTCCATACAGTATGAATTTGCCTTTACTTTGTTTAACTGAGTGGTGTGGTATTATTACTGAGGTTCAGAAAGAGAAGATTGTATTTATTGCACTAAATACTTGGTGGTGGTTATTTGAGTTATTACCTTTTTGAGATTAATAAAATTGTGTTATTAATAATAATAAAAAAAACTACAGTTAGTCATGGACTATGCACAGCTATTAACAGCACATCAATCGATGCCATTTTCTCATCAATTGGAATGGAATCTTCTGTGTATGAAAGTTATTGAGCCACCACAAGTCTATCTGTGCTCTGTTTTTAACTTTGTTATATGCTTCATTCGATGTAGCCTTTCCGTCGATACCAAAATAATCAACAGGATGAAAGAGAGTAATCGTTGCTGAACTTTCTTTTTCAGATGGTCGTTGCTTGGTCAGTGTTCAGTTTTGTTGAGCAGTAAGGTGCACTGCTGTAGTGACACAGCAAGGGTTTTCTTTGCTTCTCTCTTCTAATGCACCATCGTTTTAGCATCAATACGAGAAATGATAGAAATCCTTCTGTCCTTCAAATTTCCAGCTATTATAGACTGCACTCCTTCCCTCTGTACTCTTGCTAAATTACAATAGAGCTCTATTGTCAATGATGCCAATTGGAAAAAATTTGAGTTTTGTGGTGAGCTGAATGGATTTTTACAACAATAACGGTAACAATTTATTTCTTGTGCAGCCCAAAACCCAGGAATGACTCAAAGGGTTTTAAAAGGCCCCCAGCTTTGACTCCTTAAGAAGACAAGAAAAAACCTCCCAAAAAACTTGTAGGAATTAAAAGGAATCTTGGGAATAGCAATTCAAATAGAGACACACTTCCAGATCTGTTGAGAGTGCAATAGGTGTCAAAAAATGGGGAACATTCAACACACAAAACAGAACACAAGTAATCCTCTTCACAGTGCTAGATGGCCAAACTATCATGGCAACCTCAGAAATGCAAAAGTACAAACTTCTTGGTGAGGTGCACTGTGCAAGAACAAAGTGTAGGCACAGAGCATCGCAACAATTCTTGAGGAAAATGCAAGAAGAGATGATACCATTCACTAAGTACAGAACTATCTCATTCAAGGATACAGATTTGTTAAAACATATAAAAACAACGTAGAAACATTAAGGGAAAACAAAGATATATGTCCATCAGCTAATTGTAGAACCACGGCCAAGCTAGACACGGTCTGAGTCCTGGAGACCTTAGCTAACAAACCGCACCCACAACTAGCCATTCTACAGGTGAGTCAGAGCTGGACTGGCCAGTCAGATGGAGGGAGTATGAATCCATAAGACAATTAATACATTTCATTTAAAAATATTAATTTAAAATATACAGTATGCCATAGTGGCACAAACCAAATTACCTTGGCTAACAAACTACACCTACAACTGGTCATTCTACAGCTGAGTCAGAGCTGGACTGGCCAGTCAGATAGAGGGACCTTTCTACCTGATGGTTCCAGTGCTTTTTTTTTTTATCTCAGATGACTTTTACCATAGTCAGGCAAACAACTTGGCAGTAGAGCAGTGGCACCAAGTGTAACATGAGGATAATTCTGGTAAAATCCAGCCCTGGGCCAGGCTTGGGTACTTCACAGAGACCAGTCACATGTACACAACAAACTTAGAATGTTAGAACAATTTAATGAGAACAGGCCATTCAGCCCAATAAAGCACCATTTAGCCCGACACCAATGTTTTGGAGGGGAAAATGCACACAGACAGCGACTGAGCATAAGTTTGACTCCAGGATTATGAATCCATAAGCCAATCAATACACACTTCCTGGGTCCTCCCTGCATGGAGTTTGCATGTTCTCCCCGTGTGTGATGATGCGGGTTCGGCTCCATGCTCCTCTTCTATTAGGGAGCCCTTGAACCCATCTCCGTCGGTAATGTCACCGATGAGCTAGTCAGTGAGGCAATAAACAATTGAGCAAGAGGACGGTTAACAAGTGCAAAGTGCTTTTATTAAAATAAAATCAAAGTGCAATCAAAGTGCTGTGCAGTTCCTTCAATAAATAAATAATCCATAAAATGAAACGTGGAGGTTAAAAATAGAAAAATCTTCTAAAACAACGAGGTTAAAACGTCTACAGGAAACAGTCTTTAAAACAAATGACAAACCCGGCGCTTCTTTTCTCTGGCAACTCCCCTGCTATACCCATATGGGCAATCTACAGGAGAATCGCCCTCCTTGCAGCTGACCTTCTCTCTGCCTTCCGTTCTACCTTCCGCTGTTTGAATTGCCTTACCGACCCCTGGCTCCGGCAGGCTCTTCCAGCCAGCGACTTGGGTTTCACAGCAACCAGGGCGCTCATGCTGTGGAATACTCACCCCAAGTCCAACTCCCGCTGCCTTCCGCGGCCTTATGTGGAGAGTCATCAATCTTCCTGTCACTCCTGCCCTTCAGAATGCTCTGCTGGAGCGAACACTGCTGCTACTCTTCGGGTGTCGGCCATACACCCAAGCTACCGTTACAGCTGCCCGTGAGCCTGCACTCACTCGTTCTCTCGCACCGACTTTCTCCTCCTCCTACTGCTTCCTGCCCTCTCCTGCAACCTCCGTTTCTTTCTTTCCTTCCTTCTACTTTTTGTCTTTTTCTTTCATCCTCTAACCGGCTCGTGCTTTGCTATATATGCGGGGAGGACATAGCAGCTGCAGCCCATTAGCCACAGGAACAATCATAGATGTGGGCAGTTTCCCACCTGTGCACTTAGGTGAAACCGCCCACACCGCAGATCGCCCTGCGGCTTGCTACAGCCACCACGCCCCCTCACTAAGCCGTGAGCGCGGCGATTATTTTTTTAATTAAAAATGGCCTTTGGTGGGAGAGCTGTGGACCCATAACACCACACCGTGTCTGTGTGGTTTTCCTCCAGGTACTCCGGTTTCCTCCCACAGTCCAAAGACATGCAGGTTAGGTGCATTGGCGATTCTAAAAATTGTCCCTAGTGTGTGCTTCGTGTATATGTGTGTGTTTGTGTGTATGTGCACCCTGCGGTGGGCTGGTGCTCTGCCCGGGGTTTGTTTCCTGCCTTGCACGGTGTGTTGGCTGGGATTGGCTCCAGCAGACCCCCGTGACCCTGTAGTTAGGATATAGTGGGTTGGATAATGGATGGATGGATTAACAACAGAGATGCAGTATGCACAGGTAATCAGCAGCTCTAGTCAGGGTATGCCAAACTGAAGTAGCAAGTCTTCAGCCGGGATTTAAAAGCTGAGACTGAATGGGCACCTCTTATGGTAGCAGCAATACCATTCCTCATGCATTTTAATTTTAAACGACAGGGGAACTGGACACATCTTTAAACCTTTTTTGTAATGATTTAAGAAATAGCACAAATATTTTAAGGGAGCAAGGAAAAGACTATTGATCCTATATGGATTCTGAACAGCAATATTTTATGTTATTTTAGATATTAATGCAGTTTAAAATAAAAAATAATTACAAAATGAGATGTTAGCACAAAAACATTCCATAGCAGAATGAGATTTACAGTAATCCCTCGCTATATCGCGCTTCGCCTTTCGCGGCTTCACTCCATCGCGGATTTTATATGTAAGCATATTTAAATATATATCGCGGATTTTTCTCTGCTTCGCGGGTTTCTGCGGACAATGGGTCTTTTAATTTCTGGTACACGCTTCCTCAGTTGGTTTGCCCAGTTGATTTCATACAAGGGACGCTATTGGCAGATGGCTGAGAAGCTACCCAGCTTACTTTTCTCTTTCTCTTGCGCTGACTTTCTCTGATCCTGACGTAGGGGGATTGAGCAGGGGGGCTGTTCGCACACCTAGACGATACGGACGCTCGTCTAAAAATGCTGAAAGATTATCTTCACGTTGCTATCTTTTGTGCAGCTGCTTCCTGAAATGACATGCTGCACGGTGCTTCGCATACTTAAAAGCTCGAAGGGCACGTATTTGATTTGTGCTTGAAAAACAAACTCTCTCTCTCTCTCTCTCTCTCTTTCTCTGCTCCTGACGGAGGGGGTGTGAGCTGCCGCCTTCAACAGCTTTGTACCAGCGGTGCTTCGCATACTTAAGCCAAACAGCCCTATTGATTTGTTTGCTTTTCTCTCTATCTCTGTGACAGTCACTGCTCCTGACACGCACTCCTTTGAAGAGGAAGATATGTTTGCATTCTTTTAATTGTGAGACGGAACTGTCATCTCTGTCTTGTCATGGAGCACAGTTTAAACGTTTGAAAAAGAGACAAATGTTTGTTTGCAGTGTTTGAATAACGTTCCTGTCTCTCTACAGCCTCCTGTGTTTCTGCGCAAATCTGTGACCCAAGCATGACAATATAAAAATAACCATATAAACATATGGTTTCTACTTCGCAGATTTTCTTATTTCGCGGGTGGCTCTGGAACGCAACCCCCGCGATGGAGGAGGGATTACTGTATTGAGTTTTTTGTAAAAAAAAAAAAAAAGTGCCCCTGTCTTTGTTGTTGGTACAACTTAAGATTTTCCCACCCTAGGTGGTTGTCTAGCTTGTCTATACCTCCTGCTCCCAAAGGAGTTGTGGTGTATCATGTGGAGTTTACAGGAAGAAATTTCAAGCCCTGCGGTGGGCTGGTGCCCTGCCCGGGGTTTGTTTCCTTCCTTGAGCCCCGTGTTGGCTGGGATTGGCTCCAGTAGACTCCTGTGACCCTGTAGTTAGGATATAGCGGGTTGGATGATGGATGGATGGATGGATGGATGGATGGATGGATGGATGGATGGATGGATGGATGGATGGATGGAATTTCAAGCCATTTAGAAGGAATTAGAATATCTGTCTCATCTGACCAGAGAATGTATGAGAATTCCTGGGACAGAATTTCTGAGGACAGGAAAGTCGTACCACTTATGCTGTGTTCACATACTATTCAGTGCCACCAGTTGTGACGTTTCACCATCCTAGTTCAGTGCATTTCCAGAAACGCTAGTGCACTGTTGATTTGATACTTGGTTTGATAAACTGTATTTGATGTGAATATAAAGAACAAACAAAACATATTTGATGTGTATCACCATAAATGGCTAACCAGGTTATATTTTTTATATTACCCAATTGATTACAGTGAAATGTCAGAGTTACGTTACAACTCTGAGAATTCAGGTAGTTTTGTTTTCTTGAATTGTCCAACTTGTCAATCGTAGGGCATTCACGTGAACACAGAAATAGTCATTTAATTTAAAAAATTTGAAATATCCTAATGAGACCATTGATAAATATAATTCCTAAACCTGTTTAAACCTGGTACTTCACAGAGACCAGTCACATGCACACAACAAACTTAGAACATTAGAACAATTTAATGAGAACAGGCCATTCAGCCCAACAAAGCACCATTTAGCCCGACACCAATGTTTTCGGGGATATGGAGGGGACAATCCACACAGACAGCAACTGAGCATAAGGTTTGACTCCAGGATTCTGAATCCGTAAGACATCAGTGTTGGCCACCTCAACAATTAATACATTTCATTTACAAATTTTAATTGAAAATATACAGTATGCCATAGTGGCACAAACCAAAGTTTTATGTCTTTTCTTTGTTTAAAGATCTGATTTGTCTGCTTTGTTGCTGTAGCAAAGAAAATTGAGCAACCATTTGTCAACATTTCAATGTTTTAAAACTGCACTTTGAATCCAAATGATACAATAGTAGGTGGAAAATGAAATGTCAAGTGCTTCTAAGAAGGGTTTCCATTTCAAAAATAAAAAAAAAGAAAGCAAGAAATCAGATGCCGGGTTTTATGATGACATGTGGAGCTTTCAAGGTAATAATACGTCCAATGAAACGGTGGGGTGCTCATTCAGGTCTGACAGGCTTGGGTAAGCTTACTTTTTTTATTAAGTAAGAGTGGAATTGCTAAGCTTTGTTGCATTCATCTCAAACTAACATCAAAACTTAAGCATACCATCTTGCACAATGCTTTCATAATGGCAATGAAATACAGAAACAAATTTATCATTATAATGGATCATTATACATCTGCCACAATGTAATGACAGTGAGATAAAAAATGCTGCATGATTTACCTTGCAGATATAGTTCATTGGCTTTCGGTTTCTGAATTAGCATATAGGACATACAGCCTGGACTGCTAAAAAGGAAAGGGAATTGCTTTACAGCTTACAGCACCTACTCATAAAACTTCCTTCCTAGGACATGCATCAACAATAATGTTTTATGAGTTTATGAGTGAAATGAAATCACAGATGTGCAGTACGTCCTCTCAGTCCATTGGGGCATCACAATTTGTACAGATATGGCACTGACAAGGTAAGGTTTCAGCCGCTAGAGGTCTTTGACAGATCTTTTGTGGCATGTAAACTGGCAGAGCCTCTCAGCCCGTACCAGCAATATCCGGTCCTGCCAGGTGACAGGAGAAAGTTAAGATGTGCAGCACAGTGACAGAGAATACCTCACAGAGCTTGGTACCTTTAGTTCATCATCTTAACTTTCTCCTGTCACCTGGCAGGACCGGGTATTTCTGGTACGGGCTGAGAAGCTCTGCCAGTTTACATGCCAGTAGGTTGTCCCCTTCAGTCTAAAAACAAGATGGACTGGTAACTCCATGTTTCTCAAGGGTGCTTGAATATTCCAGCTACTCATGAAAGGCACTTTTTTTTTCTCAGGAATAAGCATTTGATGATCCATATCCAGTCGGGAAAAAAAATTGAGCATTGACAAATGGATGTGTGCATGGACCCTGGTAGAGTAATTAGAAATGAGTAGGATCAACATAGACAATTAAAAAAAAAAATCATTAATTTATAACAGAAGAAAGTAAGTCCATAGGGTCTTCTAATTTTCATTTCAAACAATTTCTTAATCCAGGCCAATTCCTGATGATCATTAAATTTGCATTTAGTGGTTGTAGTACTGAGAAGAGTGAAATTTGTACATGCAGGTCAGCTTGTTTCCAGTCTATTGTAGATATTTCATACCCTCCTTATAGAGTGGATTGAGAAAGTGCCGCTTCACTTTCTGCACACTTTAATGTGTTATAGATTTTAATTTTAAATGGATACATTTGCTATTGTTGCTCATTAGACTACACTCAATAACCCATAATACCAAAGTGAAAACATGTTTTCAGAAAGGTTTGCAAATGAACATCAAAAAATGAAACCTCTCATTCCTATAAATATTCAGACCCTTAACTTGGCACTTTGCAGAAGCTTCTTTGGCAGCAATTCCAGCTTTGAATCTTCTTGGGTAAGTCTCTACAAGCTTCACACACCTGGATATGGGCAGTTTACTCCATTCTTCCTGGCAGAGCCTTTCAAGCACCATTAGATTGGAAGGGAAACATCTGTAAACGGCCATCTTCATATCTCTCCACAGATGTTCAACTGGGCCCCTGAAGGGCAGTCAGAGACTTACCCTGAAGCCACACCAGTGTTTTCTTGGCTCTGTGCTTCCAGGTCATTGTCATGTTGAAAAGCTGAGCTGTCACCCCAGTCTGATTTTGGATGTCTTCTGGAGCAAATGTTCTTCATGCACCTCTCTGTATTTGGCTCCATTCATTCTTCTCTCAGTTCTGACAAGTCTCCGATTCACCATAGGGATGGCATTAGGCTGGTGATGAACAGTGCCTGATCTTTGCCAGATATTGTGCGTGGGGGGGGGGGGAAATGTTAACATTATACAAAATTACTGTCTGTTTTACCTGCTTTTTTATTACTCTTTAATTTAATATTGTTTTTATCAGTATGCTGCTGCTGGAGTATGTGAATTTCCCCTTGGGATTAATAAAGTATCTATCTATCTATCTCTATCTATCTGGAGTTCTGTTTTTGTCATCATACTAGGGAATAGGGAATCCATTCCCGGGCGGGTTTAATCCATTCCCGGGAATTCGGGAATCCCACATTTCATTCCCAGGAATCCTGGGCTCCCGAGCATCTCACATGTGAATGGTTTTAGAACTACCGTCACTTATTTTTAATAAAACTACTGCAATACTGTAGGTTGACACAAATAAAAGACTAACCTTATCTACAAGCAATTCATGCTGTCATAGAAGTACATGTATCTTTAGTTGTGGTAATAAGAGCGTAGAAAGCACAACATCCTCACAGGTGGTGCAGTGATAGTGCTGCTTCTATGCAGTAAGGAGACTGTGGAAGATTGTGGGTTCGCTTCCCGGTTCCTCCCTGTGTGGATAGCGCTTTGAGAACTGAGAAAAGCGCTATATAAATGTAATGACTTATTATTATTATTGTTAATGTGTCCAGCGTGTGGTCGTCTATGCGAGAGCGCACCTTCATGCAGAAGTACGCCAGCCGCTGAGAAAGCACGCTCTGCCTGCACTGAAATAGGTGGCACAATCATCAGATACTGATACACTTGTTCTAAACAATGCCCACGCTTGACGTTGCGCTTAAACACATCCATTTCAGCTTTTACTGATGCATTCAGTTTCTTGTCATCATTCTGTGATGGCAAGTTTCTTGGCACAGATAATGCAGATGCAACAGACTAATGCATTGCAATTTCAAGATGCTGTTCAAAGCTGTTGTCTGATGGAGTGCAAGCAGCAGCAATGGTGCCACCTTAATTATTTCCAACTATAACTCTGTTATTTCTTGATCGATTTTTACACTTTTACACACTATATATGTGAGCTTGGCCGTTCCCGTTTTCCCAGGAATTACAGCAGTTTCATTCCTGGGAATGCGGGAATGAAAAATGTCCGGGAATCCCAGGCTCCCGGTAATTGGGTAATCCGGTAATCTAAACTCTAGAAAGATTCTCCTACTAGCATGGGAAAGGCGCTATATAAATAAAATGTATTATTATTATTATTATTACATGCTCTCAGAGTCCTTCAAATGCAATTTGGTAAACTCCAAGTAGGTGTTAGCCACTCTACCATAAACACCTGATTGATGGAGTGTGTGGTCACCAAATGGTGCTGTAGCTCCCCAAACGCCCAACACACACAGGCTTGGACAAAAGTTTGCCACAAACAAAGGGTTTATATTTTTGTGAAACTCTTATGGGGAAGAGTCTCCCACACCACAACTACTATTACAATTACAATACAGTACAATACTGTACAAAATTTATTTTTGTATAGCCCAAAATCACACAAGAAGTGCCGCAATGGGCTTTAATAGGCCCTGCCTGTTGACAGGCCCCAAGCCTTGACTCTCTAAGAAGATAAGGAAAAACTCCCCCAAAAAAAACCCTAGTTGGAAAAAAAATGGAAGAAACCTTGGAAAAGGCGGTTTAAAGAGAGACCCTTTGGGCTTGCAGTGGGTGTCAAAGAGAAGTGGGTCAATACAATACAATACACTACACAGTAAAAAAATACAAGTAATCCTCAATACAGTATAACAGTAAAATAAAAATATTACAGGTACAGAGCAGAATTCAACAGTAGATGATATCACATAATATGATTTGGATTTGTTTAATAATAATATTAATAATTCTTTGCATTTATATAGCGCAGAGTCCTGGAGAACTCGGCCATCAAGCTGCCTCCCCCTATTGACTATTCCACAGCTGAAACAGCACTGGGCCAGTCAATTCAATGAAAGGACCCCTCTACCCCATGATTCCTGTGATCCTCCATCAGGGATGACTTAACTTAGACAGGCAAAACAACTTGGCAGGTGGGCCGTGGCACCAAGTGCCACATTTGCATACTGAGAAGAGAAACAGAATAGGTGAGGGTTAGTAACAAATTATAACTATCATGTTACTTATGTTTTAGTGCTAATGACTAACAACAGTGATGCAGTCTGTACAGTTAATCAGCAGCTCTAGTCAGGGTATGCTAAACTGAAGTACAGTGATCCCTCGCTATATCGCGCTTCGCCTTTCGCGGCTTCACTCCATCGCGGATTTTATATGTAAGCATATTTAAATATATATCGCGGATTTTTCGCTGCTTCGCGGGTTTCTGCGGACAATGGGTTTTTTAATTTCTGGTACATGCTTCCTCAGTTGGTTTGCCCAGTTGATTTCATACAAGGGACGCTATTGGCAGATGGCTGAGAAGCTACCCAGCTTACTTTCTCTCTCTCTCACTCTCTCTCTCTCTCTCTCTTGCGCTGACGTAGGGGGGTGTGAGCAGGGGGGCTGTGTGCAGCTGCTTCCTGAAGGACATGCTGCACGGTGCTTCGCATACTTAAAAGCTCAAAGGGCACGTATTGATTTTTGACTTTGTTTTTCTGTGGTTATCTCTCTCTCTTCCTGCTCCTGACAGAGGGGGTGTGAGCTGCCGCCTTCAACAGCTTTGTACCGGCGGTGCTTCGCATACTTAAAAGCCAAACAGCCCTATTGATTTTTTTTTTGACTGCTTGCTTTGTTCTTTGTCTCCTGACGCGCACTCCTTTGAAAAGGAAGATATGTTTGCATACTTTTAATTGTGAGACAGAACTGTCATCTCTGTCTTGTCATGGAGCACAGTTTAAACTTTTGAAAAAGAGACAAATGTTTGTTTGCAGTGTTTGAATAACGTTCCTGACTCTCTACAACCTCCTGTGTTTCTGCGCAAATCTGTGACCCAAGCATTACAATATAAAAATAACCATATAAACATATGGTTTCTACTTCGCGGATTTTCCTATTTCGCGGGTGGCTCTGGAACGCAACCCCCGCGATGGAGGAGGGATTACTGTATTGAGTCTTCAGCCGGGATTTAAAAGCTGAGACCGAGAGGCATTCTCTCATAGAAGCAGGCAGACCATTCCACAGTTTAGGGGCCCTGTAACTAAAAGCTCGACTTCCCACTGTTATTTTATTAATCCGTGAAATCATCAGCAGAACGGCATCTTGAGATCTTAATGTGCGCTCTTGTTTGTAAGTCATGATAAGTTCAGATAACTTCACGATAAGTTCATATGTTCAATGCACCAAGCACTCTCTGTCATCTTTGTCTTCTCTATCTGCCTTTTCTTCCCACCCAGTAAGTTTTATCCTCCTGTTCTTCCCGACTCTGGCACCCGGAGTTGAGGCAGGCAGCTCCTTTTATGTAACACCAGGGGCCTCATGTATAAACGGTGCATACGCACAGAAATGTTGCGTATGAACGTTTCCACACTCAAATCGCGATGTATAAAACCTAAACTTGGCATAAAGCCACGCACATTTCCACAGTACCTCATACTCTGGCGTACGCAATTTCTCCACTCGGTTTTGCAGACTGCGGCACCCAGCATCAAAGCAGTGCTACTGTTCCTGTGTGGTCACGCTTTCTTTCTTAGACCCACATTCCTGAAGCGGCTTTATAAATAAACTGAAATTAACTGCATATTGTTTATTAGTGTAATGCATCAGATTGTAATTAACCTGCAGCAATATAATGGTCCAGGGAATAGCCATAGTATTACAAATACCATAACTGCTTCAGCATTGTTACGCTCACTGCATCTTCTTCTTCTTTCAGCTGCTCCCGTTAAGGGTTGCCACAGCGGATCATGTTTTTCCATATTACTCGCACTGCACCACTCTGAGTATTTATATCACTGTATCTGAGTGGGGAATCACAGCAGCAGCTGATCGGAAAGAGAATTATCGGTATACAGTTTCAAGCACACACTACTTCAACCACGGCAAAATGCGTCAAAGCAATTCCTGTACGGACCTCGCGTTTCAGAAATAGTTTCATCCCAAGAACTATAAACTCACTCAATCACCTCACTGTAAACTTGCACTACAGTTATAATATTGCACAACCTGCGCCACTTTATAAAGCACGTATGATGATGATATAATTTTTAAGATGAAATGCAGCAAAATATGTTGCTTATAGTATACAGATAAAACTTTAACTTTATTTAAATAATCTGTATTGTTAATAATTAAACATGTGAGGACATGGTGCCACAGCACTAGCTAGTTCATGGATAGGTCCTGCCTTGCGCTGTATTATTGCTGGTGCTGACGCGACACTGGAAGGATAGACGGATAGAATAATTAAACATGTACTACGAAGATATTTCAATGTTCCTTAAAAGTTTTGAAGAATCGGCGTTCTAAGCTTAGAGATGGCTTAATGTCTATTACAGAGCTGATTGTGTGGTGGTTGGGTATTTGGAGAAAGAAAAGTAAGGACAAGAATTGGAGGTTAGTACGTTTGAAAGAGACATTACTTCTGTAATAAATTATTTCATCGAAGGTCGCACATGGCGCAGCAAGCCTCTTGCGTGAGATATGAACAATCACTGCGCCACCCATGCGTGTTCCCATGTTTAATAACATGCTTTCATTCCTATCATCATGAAAAAGATATCATATATACATCTCAGTATTTTAATTATTCAGAGAGCTGTAATATCAAGAATGCAATGGATTCTGTGTCCTGTCGGAGAAAGAGAAAGAACGGAAGCACGTAGTGATTGACACACATAGAGCACATAGAAGATCAAACACAGAACAAAGCATTTAACGTGTTACTTGAGAAACTAGTAAAATAAACGATTTTAGGATGAAGTTTATGATGTTCTACTTTAAGGACAAAATAAACTACGTGATTAAAGTGGAAATTTCGAGATTAAAGTTGACATTTCGTGCTTTTTTCCCCACTGTGTGCCTATTTTTTTTGTCTGTACCCTAATAAGCTTTCATATGACACTCAGACGGTGGGCTACAACTCGCCTTTTTACGCCGACTTTGATATGTGACTTCTTTTTTATTTCGGGCACTGTGCGACTTTGTGAACTTGAGCTTTCAAGTTTCTCCGACACTCTATGTCACTCAATCAACTTCCTTTTGTTGATTATACCACTGTTTAAACCAACAAATAGTAAGTTTTTCCTTTGCCTCCACTTGGTATTTGCTGAAATTCTTATATATTCCCCCGTGCTTTTCCCATTGACTTTTCACAGAAGGCTATTTATATCGATTTGCATATTCAAAGAGGCATAATTCTGGGAGGAGTTGGGGCGGGACAGAAGGCGCGTGCATGTGCGTTACTTTTCACGCTGATTGGGATTTATGTAGTGGAAGAACGTGAAATTTTGCGTGCGCACAGATTCCTGCATCTGGATTTTTCTGTGCGTACACACATTCCCGCTTTTGTGCTTACGCCATGTTATAGTGTGAGTTCTACGCATGGCGTTATACATGAGGCCCCAGAAAAGTAATTCCAGTGTCCTGAAGCTGTGGCTCAGAAGTATTTCTGAGCAAGGCAAAAGCCAGACAAAGTAGGGTTTGCCGGTCTCCTAAGCACCACCTTGCGGCGCCCATGGAACCCAATAATGCTGAGTCGACAAACTCCATTTCCCAAGATTCCACGTGGGAATCCATGGCCATGCTGCAATCCAGAGTGGCTGCCATCTAGTGTCCTGGGGGAGACAAAGCCACGTGGAAGCTGTCTCCCCCTGTCCCCCAATGATGTGGGTGTCCCGGATAGGTAAGTTTCCCGGCCTTCCCTCACAAATGCTTCTGAGATGGTCAGCTTCCTAATAAGTTCTCCCAACTCAGAGAATTTCTAAAGATCTGTTGGAGAAATCACTGGGGTCTTGCTCACCTCCTTGACCAAAGTCTTTCTTGCCTGGTTACTTGGTTTGGCCAAATGGTAAACTCTAGAAAGAGTCCTGGTGGTTCCAATCTTCTTCCATTTCAGAATTATTGAGACCACTGTACTCCTGGGAACACTCCAAGCTTTAGAAATGGTTTTCTACCCTTAGCTTGATTTATACCTCACCACAACTTGATCTTGGTGGTCTATAGAGAGTTCCTTGGACTTTGTTTTTGTGCTGACACGCATTGTGAATTGTGGGCCCTTTTATACACAGGACTGTGCCTCTCTAAATGATGTGGACTCCAATCAAGTTCTAGACACATCTGAAGGAGAAATAAAAAGCAAACAGGATGCACCTGAGCACAATTTGGAGTGCCACAGTAAAGGATCTGGGTACTTTAATAAATGAGTGATTTCAGTTTTTGATTTTAAATAAATTTGTAAACCTTTCTGAAAACATGTTTACACTTTGTCATTATGGGTTACTGAGTGTAGACTGATGGACAAAAATGACAAATTTATCCATTAAAAATTAATCTATGACACAATAAAGTGTGCAGAAACTGAGGGTCTCTGAATATTATTGGAATCCACTGTATGCTCTATTATGATTTGATGAAGAAATCAACTGAATTCCTTGGTCTATTCACGTTTAAATGTTAGCCACAGTGAGGAATACAAGTACCGGATCTCCTAAGTCCTTTTGGTCTGATGGTGTGCTGCCAATTTACACTTATTTACCCTATGTCAACCCTACCTCCCACTCAACCCCCATCTTCTGGTTGACAGATTCCCAAGCTTTCAGGCTTCAGTTCTTCATTACCCAAAACTCCATTCACACTAGGCCAGGTTTCAAGTCTGTGGTAATGAGAGCACAGAAACAGTATAAAGAGCAGAGATGTGGATGTGACAACCTATAGCGTTAACTGAAGAACAGAATTAAGCCTAAGCAACCAAAACAAAATGCAACCAGCCAATACATGCATTGCAGGCTTTGAGCACCGTGAGTGATGCAAGCTGAATGCAAGACTACATCAAGACAATCAGATATTACATTGATCAAATGTTAAAGACTATATTAATGACACATTCAACGTCTAAAATAGCACCATCACAAGCAGAGCACACTTATGTATATGCAAAAGAAAACACTGTGGCAGATATGTACATGTGCATATCCAGCAAATCACCCAAAGAGACCAAGATAAAACTGCATGGAGCTAAATCAGTATTTGTTCAGTACAACCTGGTTAGGGTTGTCCATGCTAGCATCATCCACAATAATC
Source organism: Erpetoichthys calabaricus (assembly GCF_900747795.2). Classification (NCBI taxonomy): domain Eukaryota; kingdom Metazoa; phylum Chordata; class Cladistia; order Polypteriformes; family Polypteridae; genus Erpetoichthys; species Erpetoichthys calabaricus. The sequence goes on from NC_041403.2 coordinate 23,203,755, forward strand.
AAACATGAGATTTGATTCTGCTTTTTCGTGGCTAATGCCTGCACAACTTCCATTCCTACTGCTTCATAGCTAAATTATGTTGACAATTTTGTGATCATCCAGGATAATATCAGGTAGAGAGTCATGTAATTCAGTAGAAGGAGGTGATTTCAGGCATTTTCTAATCTCTATAATGTGACGTTTCTATAATGATGGACAATGCTTTGTAAATATCTACATATGTGATACAAATGCAAATTCTCCAGTCAAATTTAACGTTTAGTTACCATTTATCAATTTTAACTATGTAGTCTGGCTGGGTATGAAACAGAGTCAAACTAACTAGGAGGTCACCAATCCATAAAAAATCACCCATTCCATGCTTTGTGAATCTCCACGTGATAGTTAACATATTACCTTGACGATAGATAGTGCTGGATGGGAAATTAATAGCTAAATGTCACAAAGGTATGGGGAGCTCTGCATTCCATGAAACCCTGGAATATAATTTATACACCTGAGAAGGTTCGAGAAGGTTCAAGAAAGCAGGCGGAGACAGGGGATCACAGAGAGGTATATGGCACATGACTCTCGGGAACACTGGAAGAGTAAATGTGACTGCAGTAACAGTGCAGGAATAGCCATGACCGTTTTCATTAATTTTGCAAGGTGTTTCCTATGGCCATAATCACAGGAAGGTGATTTTTCTCAAAGTATAGCTGTGTATCATTTATTGTTAAACAAATGTGCCCTTTATCAGGCAAATTCTCATTCAATTTATATGTCTCAGCCTTTCCATCTTGGAGTTTGTTATAATATTTATATTAGGGCATTTTTTCCTCATTAAATAAATCATTCCTGGATGGCCCTAGAAATCTGATTAGATGGGCACAGCCCCCTCAATGCTGCCCACAATGTGGGGTCTGGGCTTATAACACTACATTATGGCCTGTTTGCATGTATCTATTAGTTATATACTGTCACGTAATATAACCTTAACAATTTGGTCTCAATTAGACTTGCATAGCACTAATGACGCTTAACAATTCGGATTACCTATAAGTCATCTATTTGTGACTTACTCTTATACAGTCAGAATACCGTTATAACGAAACCCATGAGAACATAAAAATATTTTGTTATAAAGGAAATTTTGTCATACCAAATATGGGGAAAATATGTATACTATTGTGACCAGGTAGTCATCTCTAATGGCAGCAGTGCAAGGACAGCTCCATAGCTGCTCTACTGCATTTGGTAAACAGTAAGCCTAGGGCAAATTAATTGGTTGTCCTCTGCAGGATCATGCTTACCATGTATCATGCTTGTCGCACGATGTTTAAAACATTTAATATCAGGCTTTGAAATGCTCTTCCTCACACTATCCTGATCTTTCTTCTCCAGACCGTGTCTGCCACAGCAGTGATTCCAAGCTGCTGGTGTTCTTCTAATCTGAAGAAGGGAGCTAAAGCAGGATGATTGCCCATGACACAGCTCCTAATAGCTCTTATTTTGGATGAGCTCCTGAGATTGTACCTTCTGTCTCTATACTAATAAAGTACCTGTATTTTCCATGAAAACCTGGACTCACCTTTCTGTCTCTCGTGCAACTTCATGATCCAAGCTTGACAATACCTGTATAAAACAAAACAGCGCTTCTTAAACTGCAAAACATATTTTATTTGAAAATGAGAAATTAGATGAAACTTCTTTTTTATAGAACTACCTATATGAAAATACAGAATTAAAACAAGACCTTAGATGTAACTTTTTTTTAACCCTTTAACTGCCAACTCCCTAAATATTCCCCACGCCAGGCGAAATCTGAACAATTTTCGTTTTTTTACTTTTTTACATTTTTTTTACATTTTTTACATTTATTCAAGCAGTATTGACCACTAAATGTTGTGCAAGTTCTAGAAATGGGCAAACACATAATAAAACACAAAATGTACCTTTTCTCAGGCTTCTGGATTTATTGTCTACTACAAAACGGAACAGTCAAAAGTAATTCAAAAGTCAAAAGTAGTTCAGTCAATCATAGTTTCATTCCCAGTATTTGAGTTTGCTGTGCCACAGGCCAAAGCAGGGAACTGCACAAAGTCCTGGATTGCTGGGACACTTTGAGCAGAAGGTCTTGACGTCTCTACGCTGACCCTTCTTTGAACAGACACGACAGCATTTTTCTGAAAGTCCAAAGTCCTTACATTCATCTGGCAACACTGCTGAAATACTACTCATAGGATCCTCTTTGCCAGTGTATACACGAAATCTATAAATGTAACCTGAATTCTCAGCTAAGCAAAACATCTTGATACCAAACCGTGCCCTTTTCAATGGTAGATACTGTCGAAACTGTAAGCGGTCCTTCCACAACAATAAACTTTCATCAACTGCAACTGACGGTCCTGGCATGTAGGGCAACTGAAATGCTTCAAATAAATGATCAATCAAAGGACGTAGCTTGAACAAGCGGTCGCGGTTTGGATCTTTCTTATCTGGCTCATTTCTGTTGTCATTCAAATGAAAGAATTTCAGCAGCAAAGAGAATCGGTTACGTGTCATGACAGCTGCAAAAATAGGTGTTGCATACATAGGATCTGTAGACCAGTACATCTCAATATCTGGTTTTCTGATTATTCCCATCAACATTAAAATCCCAATGAATTTTTTCATTTCGTTTTTATCAGTGTCAAACCAAGCACGAACACGGGAATGTGGAGATAAATTGGGATTTTTCTCAATAAACTGTGCTGCATACAGATTTGTCTGATGAACAAAATGTCTGATCAAATCAGGTGACACAAACAGCTCATAAAACTGCTCAGCAGTGTAATTGTTTACATCAACAATAAAGCCACACGTTGCCTCAAACGGATGCAGAAAAGGTAGTTCACCTCGGGCAGCAGTCCAGTTGAGATGCTGGGGATACACCCACTCATCGCCGTCATCCGATGCGTCTTCATTCACAGTATCATGCAGCGCACGTTGCTGCTCATCATTGTCGCTAAAATCTTCTTCAGAACTGCAATCATGATCAGAACTGTCCAAAATCGCCTGCAAAGCCTCACTTGAAGTCAGTTTACATTTTGCCATATTCACAGCTGTTACATGCGAATCACGTCACATGACCGGCCAAAACAACCACAGACTTGTAGAAATACAACGTAGTAATAATACCCACGCCAAACCGTCAGTTATACTACTTACCAGGCATTCATATAACCACAGGCAAATGTGCCGGATAATTCCGGCAATATGGCGTTAGCAATAAAACAACGGTGCTGGATATATCCGGCAGAGGGCGGTTAAGGGGTTAATAGAAATAGACATATAAATACAAAATGAAAACAAGATGATAGACATACCTTCTTTTTTTATACAAATACTAGGGGGCTTTGCCCCCTGCTCGCTTCGCTTGCCAACCCCCCGGCCTGTGCTATGCACCAGCCTCTTCGCGTCTCAGCCACTCGCGTATGTGGATTTCACTTTCACCAAACAACAAATCTTTTAATTCTTGCAGATACGCTGCTTCATTGGGAAGAAACACTACTTTTCCCTGATGGCAACATGAATTAGACAATCTACAAGTCTCCAACTTAAAGTTTAAATCCGAACAATATATTCAATCTCTTCTTGTTGTTCTGTTATTTCACTGAGTAATAATTTCCATTTGTTTGCGCTAATGTGATCTTTACTAACATTTTTTGAGACTTTCAAATTGTAGTACCTTCATTATCTCTAACCTGCTCTGCATGTGTATCTCGCCAACGTTTTTGAATTATTTTCGACGTTCAACTTTGTCATCTACTCTTTGTCTTTTATTTCCGGCCCCGGGCGTGGTTTAATCTCTTTGCACAAAGTCTTGTCTCCCTGGGCTTGAAAGTATCTCTCTGAAAAAGTCACGTCTCGTCCCAGGCTAAAAAGTCTCGTCTTGTCCTAGGATTTTTTCATTATGAGAGAGAGACAGGTATGAAAATACAGAACTAGCTTTTTCTAGGATTGTTAATTTTTCTTTCAGCACAAACTGGTGCCGTTTCTCACTTTTTTTGTTTATTTCAAAGAAACATTTGAGAAGCGCTATGAAACTCGAACAGAATTCATGACGAGGCTCTACCTGTATGATGTCGTGCCTTTCCTCTAACCAAGACTGGAAATTATGTAACAGACTCTCTTTATTTGAAATACCTGTAGTCTGTTGCAGGGTTCCCAAAAAAGTGTAGGCATGGCATCAAGTATTTTTGTGCATCGCCTTATTATATTTGGTGGCCAAAAAAAACACTTGTTATACTGAGATTTACTTTTCACTAAAACAAAATTCATCTAACACGATGCTGTTTGAACGTTTGTCCTGGCCCATAAAAAGTATTAGTTATTCTGAAAATTTCATTACTTTGTTATTCGCTAATACGGGATTTGACCTGTATACTGCAACAAGAGCGTAATAAAAGCTTTGTTTATATTACATACTGTAGCAATTGGTGGCTCAAGGATGACCAAGTCCTTACAGCTACTCTTCTAATGTGTTTCTACTGGTGGTTTTGTGCTTTGCAAAGAATGTTATCTGCTATATATTAAAACACTAAGGACTGTGTGTCCAGTCCCACTGAGCAATCTGATTGGTGAGTTTGACTATGGTGATGCAATCAAAAAAGGTAGTGTAAATGTGCGACACACGAGAGGGAGGTGTAAAGGCGTAGAACCTAGATGGGAACCATAAAAGTTGACAGAGGGCGAGGAAGACGCCTCCAAATAACAGAATCTGAGAAGCAAGCTTTATGGGAACTCCCTTGAACAAAGGGAATGCTCGTCAAGAGAGGTTCAGACCCACGAGGATACCACAGAAAGGTGCTGAAGGTACACAGAGGGCAAGGGATTGCAAATATTTGAAAATGTATTCTATATCCGGTCTTTGACAGTGTAAGACTAGAAGGCGCTATTCCAGCACTTAACCCAACACACAGACACTGACCACATGTGTTAAAATACGTCTCACCCGGGTGTCTCGGCGTTAGCGTCCATCCATGGCCGACGCCCGCACCATAACAGCCAAATAAAGCCATGAGCTCCGAAGGTCTTTTTAGGTTAGCCAGCACTCCTTTTCCATGCACCCAACCGTCCTTATTACAGAGTCTTACTTGCTTTACTACTTGCTTCTTCTTTCCATTCGCCTTCCCAGCTCCTTGTTTTAACAGTCTTCCTTCTCTCTTGCTCGCTTTTCTCTCCCCTCCTTTTTTAAAATACACGCCTCCTTGCCTTTTTAAAGTCAGTTCCCCTTATGTCACACCACAGCACGTTTTAGCAAGGACCCACAGACGTAGTTTGGCCCCCTGCTCCCCTTAAAGAGATATCCCACAGTCAGTTAATTCCTTGGACATAACCTCTAAGAAGCAAACGGCAGAAACAGTTAAAAGCACACAAAAATATGTGACAACCGTTACACTTGACCCAGAAGTGTTTCTGTCCTTCCGACCATATAACTGGCTGGCACTTACGGGTCCAATGAAGAACTGACATTTTCTTCAGCCCGGAAGAACTTCGGGGCTTCCGCCCTCGTGACTACTTTGTACTTCCAGGCTATAAGGAAATGATGAGTCCCCAGGTCCTTCGACAGCTCCCCCTGGCGACACCCACAGCACCCAACAGGGCTGACAAACCGAACTCCAAGTCCCAGGATGCCCTGTGGGAATCCAGGGCACCGCTATACTCCTGAGAAGCTGCTATTTAGCGTTCTGGGGGTGGCAGTGTTGGCAAGTATTTGCCTTCCCCCATCCTTCCATTCCAGGGGTGTCCTGGCCGGGTTGAGCTGCCGGCCATCCATTACAACAAGTAATATAACTAGTTTAAAATAAATTCTTCCATCCATCTCTTTTTCTACATACTGTATCTGGTACAGACTTATAAACAGCCATTGCTTTTCTCTGAGGTTATTAGAAAAAAGAGCAGAAGAAACCCTGCCAAGGACACCAGTTCATCACAGACACACTCAGATTCACAAAGAGCTAATTCAGAGAAACCATTAATCCCACACTGCATATGTTTTGGATGTCTGAAGTAAACCAGACAACGCTGAGAAAAACCCACACGAGCAGATGAACATGCAAACTCAACATGCATTGTGCCAGGATTGGAAGCAGCGGCACTAAGCACCATGTCATTCAAAGACAAATACTGATAATTTAAACATTTTAGCTTATTCAAGTCAATTCCGACTCTACAAGGCTTTTAAATTCTGTCCTGCTTGAAATCTTCAATCACCCTCAGCTGTCCAGTAGCCACTGATCATTTTTATTAGGGTCATGGCCCTAAGACACTGTTGGTGAAGAGTACACAGCGAGACACCACAAATCTGACAACAAACCTGATAATATAAACAGTATATTTGGCATAAGAGTTCAATAAATCCCCTGTGTGACTACAAATGTACAAGATAATTACAACAGATACAGCCCCAGAGGAGCTTAGTGCCCAAAAGGGGAAATGTCTCTGAAAAGATCAATGAGAGATCTGCACACTGTCTGCCCATCTGAAAAAAAAAAGTTAATATTGAGCTTATCTACTACGAAGAAAACACCACACAAGTAATTCTGCTTTTAATATTCATATTATTATTATTAGAAGCTGTATAACTGTGCAGTAGTTAGCACTGCCACCTCGCATATCCAGTGTCCTAGTTTTGACACCCACACCAAACTGAGGCACGTTCTTCCAATATTTGCACGGAATGTTTTCCAAATTATGTACCCACATCCCAAAGAAATGTTTGCTAGGATAATTGACAATTCTAAATTGGCCTCCGGTGGATGTATGTCCTTTGATGGACTGATATCCCCTCCAGGGAGCCGTTTTCTTTGCAACTCTGGACTGGATTAAGTAGCTCTGAGGATTGAATGTTATTACTTTAAGGCTGCAGCTCCTGACAAATCTGAAATTGATTAAGCAGTTTTGATAATGGATGGATATTATTATTATTGTTCTCTGACCCGCTTGGACAGTAAACCTAAACTAAATTGATGTTAGCAGCCATACCACAAGCACTTCAGAACAGGTCATCCACCTGAAGGTAATCATGCTTGGGCCCGGCCATTAATTAAATGAGAGACCATCTAGGAAATGCTTGGTTTCCTGCCAGAAAAGGTGTTGGCAAAGCCATCCGGGGATGCTTACCCTGTGGTCTGTGTGTGGATCCCAATGCCCCAGTGCAGTGACAAGGACACTGTGCTGTAAAAATGGTGCCATCCTCTAGATGAAACCTAAAACCGTGGTCTTGTCTAAGTTAGAGAATATTTTATCGGTGGCACCGCTACACGATAACCACCTTTTTCCACCCTCTTGAACTTACACAGTTTTTAATGTTTGGAAAACGTTTGGGATTAAATCATTTAGAGATTCGTATATAAATAATGTCTTTGCATCCTATGAACAATTGCACTCTAAATGTAATCTTCCATCAAGACAATTTTTCCACTATCTCTAAATTAGAAACTTTGCTAAACAAAATCTGCCCAATTTTCCTCACCTTCCACCTATTACTTCTCCGGGAAAGAGATATTGATCAATCTGGGGGACTCAGACAGCATTTCTATAATAGAAATTTCCTTTTAAAGATCCCAGAGCAAAGTGGGAAAAGATTCTCTTACTCAACATTTCAGAAATGGAGTGGAAGGCAGCCATGCGCAGAATTCACTCGAGCTCCTTATGTGCAAAACATTCAATTATTCAACTTAAAATCTTTTATCAAGCACATCTCTCTCGTTTGAAATTGTCCAAAATGTTTCCAAGGCAAGATTCAACCTGCAAACATTGCAATCGAGGTCCAGCCTCACTGGGCCACATGTTTTGGGCATGCATTAAATTAACATCATTCTGGACAAAAATTTTTAAATGCCTATCAGACAGCCTTGGTGTCCCAATCCCTCCTAATCCCCTAACAGCTGTGTTTGGTGGGCTCACATAGGGGCTTAAAGTGGAGAAGGACAAACAAACTGTAATGGCCTTTACTTGACTATTGGCACGTAGACTTATCTTGCTCAACTGGAAGAATCCTAACTCACCTCTTTTAAGTCAGTGGGTAACTGATGCTATATAATATGTGAAATTGGAAAAAATCAAATTCTCGCTTAGAGGATCTGTGCAAATCTTTTTTTAAAACCTGGGTTTTAAAACCTACCCCTCTCAGAAGTTTTACTCTGGCTGTTGGCCTTCCTCTCTTTCTCATGGGGGTTGATTTGATTTTAGTTTCATTAAGTTTGACTTGTATGGAATATTTATATGCTTTTAATAAATTCAATAAAAAAAATTAAATAAAACCATAGTTTTGACTCTCTGTTGTCTTTAGGAGATCCCTGGGCATCTTTTGGAAAAAGTAGGGTATACCTCAATGTCCTGGCTAAACTGCCCACCATAACTTGATCATTCTGGACCCTTAACCATCCCCAGTCTATAATATAGTATAGTATAATAATTATACTTTTCTCTCTCCCCCTAATGTGCAGTGAGCGTACCGGCACAATAATAGCTGCTGTTGCTCACCTAAGATGGGTGCTACACATTAGTGGTGGATGATGTGGTTACCCTCTGTCTATGTAAAGCACTTTGAGTAGTGAGAAAAGCGCTAATTAAATGTAATTAATCATTATTATTATTATTTATACAGCAATTAATGTGTGGGTGTTATTATTATGAGATTTTGGTCCTCCGCATCTTTAAGATGGGTTAAGCAGGTTCAGTGACGAATAAATAAATCCATAGTGTTATTATTAGTAATAGTATTAACAGTAGCTGTAGTATTAGTCTTAACATTTATACAGGAACTTATGGTTACATCACAAGTGCGACGATCGCAGTCATGTGACCCATGATTCGAATTGTGTGAATAGTATATGGGCTCCAAAAACAGTGAGTTTCAAACAATAAAAACTATGAAAAATAATGTGCATTGTGGCAAGTAGTAGTAGTAGTATTCTCTGGTCACCTTCAAAACTAAACTGGATTAAGAGATTTTGATACTAGGTAGATGGATACTATTATTAGTATTAGTACTATTATTATCATTGCTGGGTTCTGGTCCCACTATGAGCGAGATTAAAGGACTACTGCACACAAAAAGTATATTTTTTGTATACTACTTACCCCATGTGTTTTGTAGTGATGACTGAGAAAAATGGTTAATCTCAGGTTTTCATGAAGAATGGTGTTAAAAAGAAAAAGTTCAAGATAGTATACAAGCCAATGATGACCAATGCAGTATAATGGCAAATCTGACGTTAGTTGTGTTTCATATTCCCCATATCAGTTATCCAGTCATATCCTGACAACATATTAAACACATGCATTATTGCTAACAATGTTGCTAAACAGTTACTTCCGGAAATATAAAAGCACATTATAAACAGGAAGTGCAACTCACTTGGGATTGAGCTTTTGAACTGCTGATCTGCCTTTTCCCATCATCCACTGGTTTAGAGCCCTTTTTTGAAGAATAGCTTCTCCTCCTCATTCATTGGTCTAGAGACCTGTCATGTGAATTCAATTGATTTGACATTGAAAGCGTCGATTAGATAATGATATTCACTGATTTTTCTGGAAGTATTTATTGTGAGGGACGCCCTCAGGATGGAAGGACAGAGGGAGACAGCATGTACAGGACACTGTCTCCCCTAGAATATTAGATGGCAGCTCCCCTGGGTTGCAGCAGCTCCACGGATTTCCACAAGGGATTATGGGACTTGGAGTTTGTCAGCTCGGCCCTGTTGGGTTCCATGGGTGCTGCCAGGGGGTGCTGCAGGGGCTGAGAAGTCCTACTTTATGGGGCTGCCGCTTCACCTGGAAGTGCTCTTGGACCACATGTATGGAGCACCGGAAGTACTTAAGGGTGATAGATAAAAAGAGCTCCCTGCCTCAGTTCTGGGAGCCAGAGTTGGGTGGAAGGTGGCAGAAGCTTGCGAGGAGGAGTGGAGGAGGCTGTGACCAGTGGCAGGGAAAGAAAGAAAAGAGTTGAGCTTCTTCTGGTGTATTGCTTATAATTGTGGCTGTGGTGGGAAACACTTGCTTAAGAAGAGTTTCCCACAATAAAAGACTCTTTTGCTTTTTAACTTGTGCCCAAGCCTGTTTGTGTTGGGTGTTTGAGGAGCTGCAAAGCCCCCTGGTGTCCACACTATTTAATATTTTAGCAAAAAAATGTTGTGAGCAAGTGACTGGATAAGTGATATGTGAATTATACAACAAAAGAAATGTAACTTTTAAAAATTTTATTCATGAGTTGTGTGTGCACAAAGATAAACAATGGTTCAAGAAAAGTCCATAAAATTACCATTTTTCCATTTAAAGGTCTGACATTTCATATTGCTAGACTGCTGTTTTGAAGTGATAAGTTTAATAATTTCTTTTTTTTAACTTTGAATACCATTGGCCTGCTACACATTTCTATTTCTGTAGCTTTGCTATTTTTACAGAGATCAATAGTTTAAGAAGGAAAAGAACAATTTTAACAAATCATGAAATATTGTCTACAGTGCTTTTAACACTTTAAGGCAGTTGTTTCTCACCCTTTTTGGGGTCTCCCTTGGTGAGTTGAGTGCAATCATGAGAGTGAGAGAACTTTAGCCCATCTTATTGCATGGATGAGGGTGAACATTGGTATTTAAGCAGTGCCCAGCTGAGACTCATTGCATAACCCACTGCATGACCCACTGTGACCCACCGCCGTTATAAACAACAGGAGCTTGTGACCCACCAGCAATATCATGCAACCCAAAAGTGGTTCATGACTTAGTGTTAGAGAAACACTGCTTTAAAGCACATACTCTGCTGTGAAAAAGTATTTGCCCCCTTCCTGATTTCTTATTTTTTGTATGTTTGTCACGCTTAAATGTTTCAGATCATCAAACAAATTTAAATATTAGACAAAGATAATCCAAGTAAGGGTGGCACAGTGGTAGCGCTGCTGCCTTGCAGTAAGGAGACCTGGGTTTGCTTCCCAGGTCCTCCCTGCGTGAAGTTTGCATGTTCTCCCCGTGTCTGCGTGGGTTTCCTCCGGGTGCTCCGGTTTCTTCCCACAGTCCAAAGACATGCAGGTTAGGTGCATTGGAGATCCTAAATTGTCCCTAGTGTGTGCTTGGTATGTGTGTATGTGTGTGTTCGTGCCCTGCAGTGGGTTGGCGTCCTGCCCAGAGTTTGTTCCTGCCTTGTGCCCTGTGTTGACTGGGATTGGATCCAGCAGACCCCCCGTGACCCTGTATTAGGATATAACGGGTTAGAAAATGACTGACTGACTAATCCAAGTAAACACAAAATGCAGTTTTTAAGTGATGAATTTATTTATTAAGGAAAAAAAAACTATTCAAACCTACAGGGCCCTATGTGAAAAAGGAATTGCCCCCCTTGTTAAATCATGAAGTAACTGTGGTTAATCACATTTTTTAGAAAGCTGAGTTCAATTTTACTAGCCACACCCAGGCCTGATTACTGCCAGACCTTAAATAGAACCTTTCAGACAAAGTGAAGTAGGCCAAAGGATCTCAAAAAGGAAGATATCATGCCGCGATCTAAAGAAATTCAGGAAAAGATGAGAAATAAAGTAATTGACATTTATCAGTCTGGAAAAGGTTACAAAACCATTTCTAAAGCTTTGGGACTCCAGCGAACCACAGTGAGAGCCATTATCCACAAATGGAGAAAACATGGAATAGTAGTGAACCTTCCCAGGAGTGGCCAGCCTACAAAAATGACCCCAAGAGGGCAGCAATGATTCATCCAGGAGGTCACAAAAGAACCCAGAACAACATCTAAAGAGCTGCAGGCCTCACTTGCCTCAGTTAAGGTCAGTGTTCATGACTCAACCATAAGAAAGAGATTGGGCAAAAATGGCATGCATGGCAGAGTTCCAAGGCGAAAACCACTGCTGACCAAAAAGAACATAAAGGTTTGTCTCACTTTTGCCATAAAAACATCTTGATGATCCCCAAGACTTTTGGGAAAATATTCTGCGGACTGATGAAACAAAAGTTGAAATTTTTGGAAGGTGTGCATCCCGTTACATCTGGCATAAAAGTAACACAGCATTTCAGAAAAAGAACATCATACCAACAGTCAACCAACAACATGCCAATAGCACTGTAGATAGATAGATAGATAGATAGATAGATAGATAGATAGATAGATAGATAGATAGATAGATAGATAGATAGATAGATAGATAGATAGATAGATAGATAGATATACACACACAGTATGGTGTGAACACACACCACAATGATTCTAAAGGAAGTTCCAGTCAGGCACTATACATGCTTAATGCTGTTGGTATAAAGGAGCTAATTTCACATTTCCTGATTTGCTTCAGCTAAATAATTTGTTGGCTGAAAGTCCTCAGTGTTGCTGTGTCAGGGAGAAGATGTACAGCATTGTTCATAATGGCACTCACTTTTGTTTTAATCATTTGCTTTGCTACAACCTCCAGGGGGTCCAGAGTGTGTCCCATAACTGAGTCTGCCCTTATAATTAGCCTTTTGATTCAGTGGGTCTCTCTTGAAATGATGTTACCAGCCCAGCACACCACAGCGTAGAAAACACTGGCCATGACAGAGTTGGAATAGATGTGAAGGATGTCACTACCCGCATTATAGGAACACAGTCTGCTAAAGGAAATGATCCTGTTCTGCCCATTCTTATATAATTTCTCTGTGTTCCGAGACTGTTCCAACCCGTCATTGTTGAGGACCCCTGAGTAGGCCTACTTGTAGTAGTGGACCATCTCTACACCTACTCCTTAGATAGATAGATAGATAGATAGATAGATAGATAGATAGATAGATAGATAGATAGATAGATAGATAGATAGATAGATAGATAGATAGATAGATAGATAGATAGATAGATAGATAGATACTTTATTAATCCCAATGGGAAATTCACATTCTTCAGCAGCAGCATACTGATACAATAAATAATATTAAATTAAAGAATGATAATAGGAGTGATCAATAAATAAATAGTGACTGGAGACAGAGGCTGCTTGGAGCAGTGAAAGTCAACAAGCAGTTCCTTGGTTTGGCTGATGTTAAGTTGCCAACAATTTCCTTGGCACCAAGAAACAAAGTTCTCCACCTGACTCCTCTCCTCTGTCTCATCCCCCTTATCAATGCACCCCATAAGTGCCAAATTATCTGAGAGTTTCCTTTTCTTCACTCACCTTTATCTTCAGCACTCTCTGTGCATCCTCCAGAACATCGTTGTCACAGGAGACCTTTTTTTGTCCTTATTAGTCCACGGCTTGCTGTTTGAAAAGCAATACACCGTCTTTCAGGGTACAACATTACAACAGCATGGACACAAAAGTTAATATAGTTAATACATGAAATTTAATATAATAAAATCACAATTCCCCAGGTACCTAATTTTAAACTGCATTTCAGGTCTTTATGGGCCCTTCACCTGTCCCGTGCCATTTGGGCTGTTGCCCACTTATGAGCATGTGATGGTATCTACCTGTACATCAGAAGGCATTGGATTGTTGACTTTAGAACTCTAAAGTCACATACTATGACCATTCAAGCTGTTCTGTGGCATGTAATCCTATTAAGTATATTTATAAGGGTATTTCCATTTTTATGGCAATACGTGTATGCTTGCTAACAAGATAACATGTTGTTTAACAAGTAAAAAGAGTATAGCAGAATATTACAAGTTGATAATATCTTACCCAGATTGTATGGGTTGGCAGTGTTACCTTCTTAATTAGACTGTAATAAAAGGAATGACCTGCGATCATGCAGTATATGCCTCTTGAGACCAGAAACTGGGCTGACCCACTAATGAATACAGAAGATGACAAATGTGATGGTGAACAAAGGGCGCAAGAGAGACTGGAAATTAACAAAGGAGTCCATGGCCTCTGGCTAAGACCTGCAAGACAAGGATGTACAACAGAACAGAAAATTGAACATTTCTTTCTCTTTGTTTCTTCTTCACCTGGATAAAAACTGCACACAGAAAATGAACTTTTTTGTCATGAAAAAAATAATAATAATTTAAGTTTTTAGTTTATTCGATATTGACAAACACTTTACTTTACAGTTGGCACTAAACTGTCGAAAAACCCCAGGAGATGAGCTTGTGGGGACACCTGTTTATAGCCACCATCACTCTTGCCAGCATTCGAGACACTTCGGCTGGTGCCAGCTAACAGCAAGGAAGTGAAGCTTTAGCGTCACCAAGTAAACTCCACATAACTGTTACAGATGGGAAATTAATGAGAAAGTAAACAAAGGCTTCTATATGCAATTTCACATTTACAGGAGGCAATGCAGAAATACCTCAGTGTTTATTTCTGAAGTGTATCAATCAGCAAGATCCAAGCCTTTAATGACCTATTGGGCACAGCCATCAGCAGTGTGTCTGTCTGCAGAGAGAGTGTCGACCTTGTCGAGAGGTTTACTTACCTTGGCAGTGACATTCATGTCTCTGGTGACTCTTCCTATGAAGTCAATAGATGGATTGGGAGAGCATGAGGTTGCTAGAAAGGGGTGTTTGGTGCTCCCAAAATCTCTGCAAAAGGATGAATGTCCAAGTCTTTAGAGTCCTGGTGCTTCCTCTCTTGCTATGTGGTTGCGAGACACGGACGCTATCCAGTGACCTGAGATGAAGACTGGACTCCTTCAGTACTGTGTCTCTTCGGAGAATCCTTGGGTACCGCTGGTTTGACTTTGTGTCAAATGAGTGGTTGATCATGGAGTCCTAGATGATGCAGATTACCTGCATTGTGAAGGAGAGTCAATTATGGCACTACAGCCATGTGGCGCAATTCCCCAAGGAACAGGATCCTCATTGATGAGCACCCGAATGGCTGGACCAGGCTAAGGGGATGCCCACATAACACCTGGCTGCGACAGATAGATGGGCATTTCTGGTGGGTTGGACTGGACCGGCTGTCTTCCAGAGGGGTTGCAAACCAGGATCCTGAGCTGTTTTGTTGTGTGGTGTGTGCGGTAACATGCTGTACCAGTGCATGCTCCTCAACCTTACCTGACCTGACCTATATCAGTCAAATAATATACAAGTTGTTGCATATGCAGTGAATTCAGAAAGAATTCAGACTCCATCGTTTACTGTACACTTTATTTTGTGTGGATTTAATTTTTAATGGGTAAATTTGGCAATTTTGCATATCACTCTACACTCAGTACCCAGTAATGACAATATGAAAACATGTTTTCAGAAAGGTTTGCAAATTTATTAAAAATCAAAAATTGAAATCTCTCATTCATATAAGTATTCCGACCCTTAATTCAGTATTTTGTAGAAACCCTATTGGCAGCAATTACAGCCTCACGTCTTCTTGAGCAGGACTCCACAAGCTTTCCACCCTTGGATGAAGTCAGTTTATCCCATTCTTCCTAGCAGATCCTCTCAAGCTCAGCTAAATTCGATGGGAAGCATCTGTAAGCTGCCATCTTCAGGTCTCTCCATAAGTGTTCCATCAGGTTTAATTCTGGACTTTTTGAGCCACTCAATAACTCTCACAGAATTGTCCCAAAGCCACTTCAGCATTGTCTTGGCAGTATGCTTCAGGGCATTGTCCAGCTGAATGGTGAGCCATCGGCAGGTACTCTGGAGCAGATTTCTTTCAAAAACCTCTCTGTATTTTGCTGCATTCATCCTGCCCTCCATCCCTGACCAGTCTCCCCCTCTCCATGTCCCTGCCAAGGAGAAGCCCATCCTATAACATGATGCTCCCACCAACTTGCTTCACTGTAGGGAACTGTGTTAGGCAAATGATGAGCAGGGCTGAGGTAGTGCTTGGAGTTCTGCTCAAGGAGTTCACTTTTTGTCTCATCAGACTCAGGTTGAAGGCTCTCAATATGAGTCCTTCATATGCCTTTGACTCAAGAATGGTGTATACCATAAACATCTGATTGAAGGAGTGCTGCTGAGATGGCCATCCTTCTGACAGGTTCTCTCATCTTAGCAGAGGACCTCTGAATTTTTGTTACAGTGACCATGTGGTTCTTAGCTACCTTGCTGCCCAAGGTCCTTCTAGATAGATAGATAGATAGATAGATAGATAGATAGATAGATAGATAGATAGATAGATAGATAGATAGATAGATAGATAGATAGATAGATAGATAGATAGATAGATAGATAGATAGATAGATAGATACTTTATTAATCCCAATGGGAAATTCACATTCTTCAGCAGCAGCATACTGATACAATAAATAATATTAAATTAAAGAATGATAATAATGCAGGTGAAAAACAGACAATAACTATGTATAATGTTAAATGTTAACGTTTACCCCCCCGGATGGAATTAAAGAGTCGCATAGTTTGGGGGAGGAACGATCTCCTCAATCTGTCAGTGGAGCAGGACAGTGACAGCAGTCTGTCGCTGAAGCTGCTCTTCTGTCTGGAGATGATACTGTTTAGTGGATGCAGTGGATTCTCCATAATTGATAGGAGCCTGCTGATATGTACAAACCTTAAAATGGCTCAGAAGTGAAGAAGAGGCACTATAATAGACAGGATTTGTTACATTTTAATCCTGGACAGAAATTAGTGCCCACTTTTATTTCTGTGTTTTAAATTTCATGGAATATTTGGCTGTAGCTTCAGAGGTATATTCACAAAATAGCAAAAAATGCATATTATGTGAGATTATTAGATATGGCACCACACCACCTATACTCTATTGGACATATACTTTATTTTTTAATATATCTTTAAAACACAAAAGAGCAAACAAAAGATTTCGACTAGTTACATGAAATACCAAATGAACATGAACAGGTAGAGTTCATTGAACATCTTTTGAACAATCTAGACGAGAACAGGCCATTCAGCCCAACAAAGCTCGCCAGTCCTATCCACTTATTTCTCCCAAAATAACATCAAGTCAAGTTTTGAAGGTCCTTAAAGTCCTACTGTCTACCACGCTACTTGATCACTTATTCCATATGTCTGTGCGTCTCTGTATGAAGAAAAACTTCCTAATGTGCAAAATTCATCCTAAGCAAGTTTCCAACTGGGTCCCTTATGCTCTTGTTGAACTCATTTTAAAGTTACAGTCTCGATTCACTGGACTAATTCCCTTCACAATGTTAAACATTTCAATCATGCCAATCTCCTTTATCTCAAACTGTAAAGGCTCAGAACGTTTAATCTTTCCTCATAATTCATCCCCTGTAGCCCTGAATCAGCCTCGTCGCTCTTCTCTGGTCCTTTTTGTAGCCTGGAGACCAAAACTGCACCCAGTACTCCAGATGAGGCCTCACCAGTGTGCTATAAAGCTTCAGCAGAACCTCCTGTGACTTGTACTCCAAGCATCGTAGTATATCATAACAAATCAGTGTTGACAGATGTTGGGGGTTATAACACAATCTTTCTTTTGGAGCCCATGTTTTGATAGATTTTTCATAGAGATACTCTTTTGTTGACAGAGTTGGAAATACTAAATTCAAACTGAGTGGGTGTTATTTTTTAGGTAGAGTATACAGAATGACATGCTCTTAACTGTCAGTAGACCAGGGGTGTCATTTTTATGCACCTAAAGAGGTTTGAAATGTGTGTATGTAAGTTCCTGCTCAAACATTGGGATTTCTAAAAGAAAGAATACATATATTTACGGTTCGGTGGCAACTGGGCGAAAGACAACTTGGCAAAAAGAACAGTCGGCAAAAGACAACTCGGCGAAAGACAATTTGGCGATGAAACAACTTGGCGAAATACAACTCGGCGTCATCCTTTACCAGTTAGGTAATAGCTAGGTTCAAAGAGATTTATTAATTATATTTAAATGACAACGTGATTTGAAATGTTGAAAATAAATTTATATAATTGGCAAACGAACTTTATCCTGCAGATGGAACAAACTCTATCTTACATTATCTTCTGCAACCAAATTTGCTAATCCTTTACATAAATTGTATTGTTTGTAATCGTATGATAATGTTATTTAGAGTACAAAAGGTGACCTGCGAGTACGGCTTAAGGAATATCTTTACTCTCAACATATTGGGGAAATGCAGCCAAACCAGCTAAATGACGACTTGCACGCTTAACAATTCAAATCACTGGGCCGTTATTATAATATACATTGACAAACATATTACACCTCAAAAGTGATAATTATGGATGCAGACTGTATTTTAGTTCCCTTTCAAGAAGGCCAATGCTACATATTCGCACTAAAGAACTTTTTTGGTTATTCATCAGTTTATATCAGCAACCTGTTGTCACTTCTCAGAGGACTGGCTGACACATCAGGAATATTTCAGCCAAGCTTCATTCCGTCATGTCTGCTGTTCTGGAAGCTGTTAACTGACTGAGCAGGCGCTACATCCAGTTTTCATATGGTGTGGGTGTACATACATAAAACATAACAGGTTTTTGCCAACATAAAAGTGCAATTTGCAGCAGTGTCTGCTTCTCGTAATGTAATTGGAGCACTTTACTGCACTCATATTGAAATAAGGGATGGATGATGCGATTTTTATCAACTGGGAACAGTTATATTTCATTAATGCACAAGTCACCTGTGATGCCAAGATGTAGCTGAGAAGTGTTGTGTCTCTGTGGCCCGGGTTGACCCGTGAATCATTTCTTTTGAGTCAAAGTAGCTTTGGCAGACGTGATGGTACTGTACATGGTGAATGGGTTGTTGGTAAGGTAACCAGCTGAGCCTGTGGTCTTTTATATGGCCTGTACTATTCATTGTGACAGCAGTCATGTCATTGCATGTGCCAGGTAATAGCAGCTACTCTTCAAACGCTGGCATCTCACACCTTTCCTCGACCTCCAGAACTCAGAAGAGAGGCACTCTAATGCCACATCTTTTGCTCTCAGTTGTGGAGTGTAGCCAGATACTCTTTAATGCATTTGGTGGGGTCTCACTGCATCAGGACTTAGGCTGCTGTGCCATCCAATGAAGTGCTACAGGATTGTGACTGCATATGTATGAGGCTGATTAGCATGCTCCTGTAGGTGTCAAGGCGAATGGACTGGCATCCCGACTGAGACAGAGAATGATCCCTTACCAGGCCAGGAGACCACAATGAATGAGCACCATGGAAGGAGCTCCAACCTGGCCAGGATAGTTAGTGATCCTTATCCCAGTTGGGGTAAAAAACTAATGGATAGACTGGGCAAACATGAATTCCATAGGCAGTTCATTCCCCCACATGATAGGTTATAGTGTTTGTCTAGGCCGGTCCCAGTTAGGACTCCTGCAGCGTGGCATGGGAGTTGGAGTGTGGAATAGCAGCCCTGTCAGTGTCATTGGGCACTGCAAATGGGTGTTGTAGGGGGAAGACTTCCCTGGTTTCTGTATGACCCAGAAGTTCTCCGGGTGACCACTGCTGCAACACCAGCATTCCCGGGTCCATTTTGAAAGAAGCCCAGCAGTGGATGACACCCATCAGGACTGTGGAAGGAATAGAAGAGCATTGTGCTGTGTATTTATTGGCTATGTTCATTAAGATAGGTTGGTGACAAATTAAAAAGCCTTTATTTGAACTTGGAGTTATGTTGGGTGACATTGTGTCTGTGGTTGGGACTCAATGGCTACTGGTTACATTCCATATATGAATGTTCCTGGGCAGCATTCAACACACATTTCCATATGCATATTTATAAAGGGTAAACTGTATAGAAATGTGCATAGGCTAGGTTTTATAAATCTTTTTTGTCATATGCATTCTCCTGTTTTTTTGGTGTGCACATATTTTCAGGCTCATATCCATACAAAGTTTTATAAATGAGGCCCCTGGCCCGATAGAGCTTGAATGGTACTACTAACACCAGTGTGTCTCAGAGCAAGCAGACTCATATGCAGACACTTTCTCACAGACAACGCTTTCCTTACTAGAAACAGTTATTAAATAAATCTCTTAATACTTTTTGAAGTTGGGTAGCTGGAGATAACCATAGCAAGCCAACTAAAATAACTGCCATTATAAGTAAAGCGAACGTGTGCAGCTTTTGCATAGACATTACAGCTACCTTGACAACATAATTGAAATCAAACTGAAGTAGCTCATGAATATTTATTATGCTTTTTTGTAGAATGAATAGCTGTAATTTTCTAGCTAACTTCCATATGGGACAGTAAACAGTAGCCTTATCCTGGCTTTTTCTGTACTTTTTTCAATCAAAAAGAGGTGGGAGTGGTCAATCAACTCCTAATAGGAGCAAACGTCACTTGAGCCAATGATTAAAAAGGGGTGGAGCTTGAGACCCTGCAGCCACTCCATTGTGCATGTCTCGGGTTGCCCGGTTACTCTGCTTGGATGGACGCCCTGCTCTGTGAAGAGACCTGGTGGTTCAAAAACTTCTCTCACTTCACAATTATTGAGGCCACTGTGCTCCTGGGAACACTCAAAGCTTTAGAAATGGCTTTGTCCCCTTCTCCTGATCTGTGCCTCACTACAACTTGACTGTGGAGGTCTACAGAGACTTCCTTGGACTTCATGGTTTTGTATTTGTCCTGACATACACTATAACTTGCAGGACCTTCTGTACACAGGTACACGTCTAACTTTCTATACAATGTCCAATCATGTTAGTTTGCCACAAGTGGTCTCCAATCACGTTCTAGACAATTCTCAAGGAGAATTAAAGCAAACAGGATGCTCCTGAGTACAATTGGGAGTCCTGCAGCAAAGGACTGGAGTACTTCTAGGAATGAGATTTCAGTTTTTGAATTTCAATATATTTGCAAACCTTTCTGAAAACATGCTTTCACTTTGTCATTATGAGTTATTGAGTGCAGATTGATGGACTAAAATAGCAAATGTATCCATTTAAAATTAAATCTACAATACAATAATGTAGGCAGAAGGTGAAAAGATCTGAATACTTTCTGAACCCAATGTATAACGTTTTATTGTTGTGTAAATCTTTTTTTTTCATGCTCAAGAGACTGCACAGCAGCTAATTAAAATGTTTGCTACAATTTTGACA
This sequence comes from Erpetoichthys calabaricus, assembly GCF_900747795.2. Taxonomy (NCBI): domain Eukaryota; kingdom Metazoa; phylum Chordata; class Cladistia; order Polypteriformes; family Polypteridae; genus Erpetoichthys; species Erpetoichthys calabaricus. Next base: position 23,224,695 of record NC_041403.2, read on the forward strand.
ATATAATATGGACAGTCTGAGCTGCAGCTTTACGTCAACTGCGCTGTCTTGAAATAATGAGCCCAGAGCCTTAGACTGAGGCCAAAGGGGCCTCTCTGATTTTAGATGTACAGCCTTTTCCGACCTATAGCTGTCATGATCTGACATATGTTTTTAATTTTTTATAGTCGTTCCTTAGCAAATCACGAAGGCATTATTTTAGAGGTTTCTGAAGCCACAGAATTCAGTAATTACATTTAATTTTTATTTTGTGTTAGACATCTCACTACAACTTCTAAAGTCAATAGTGAGATAGCTAACAATTTTAAAAGTGAAATACGTTTGTTTCTTGCATTTTGGTGCTGCAGTGTTGTTTGGTCTGGTTACCAAACTATCGCTAGATAAGGTTAACAGGAAATGTGTGGCTGTTGTAATTTAATCTTACATGTGGTGTGAAGCCTTTAACACTAGAATTACCAAAGCATACGAAAAAACTGTTAAACCCGGCCCAACTTAAATCAGTTTCGACATATCTGTCAGTGTCTTTTGTGTTGTAAATGTGTCGATAAGCACAAGCAGCAAGCAGCCTACTATGCCATCCCTCCCACCGCTGCAGGAAGGGCAAAAAGCTCTCCCAGCTCAAGTCTTGTTTATCTGGGAGTGAGGTACCGGGAGGTGTACAGTATAGGATAAATAATATATCATTATTTGGAACACATGCATTTCATGTGTGGTCTGTGTCTACAAAGAGCTATGTAGGTGTAGTGTAGCCGCCGAAGTATAAGGAAAGATCAAGCACGGGTAAAACACGTGCCGAAAGAAATCTCTCAGTTCTAAAGTTCGTTTTAAAAATATTTAGTGAAAGTTAAAGGCAAATAATCCATAGAAGAATAAAGAAAAAAGTAGTTACACACGTAGAATAAAAGGCAAAAAAAAGGAAAAATGTATCTTCTCTAAACTTAGCTTTTCTTGAGAAACTTTAGTTATTTCTGTACTTAAAAGTTCTTAATTTCTTCTTCTGTACGCCTTAAGTGTACGGCTTTGCATTTAAATAAACACAAGTTACTTCACACACTTAAAAGGTCCATAGGCCCGTGGGCACGGGCACGGTTTAAAACCTTGTGCCCTCTACACCTTACACACGGCAAGGTTGGTCATTAACTGAAGAATAATATTAAGTCAAAGCTATTAGAAATGGCAAGAATATACCAATACAATTTTACTTATAAGGGTTATAGGAACCTCCCATAGATTATGCTTTGTCATCTAGTAAAATATTTATGAATCTTATATAACTAGGAAAATGGCTCTTACATGTAGTATGACAGAAATGTTGAACACATATCTAAAAAACAAAGTTTTTTTCATGTTTTAGTACTAACGATAAAATTTTGACATGAAGTGTATAATGTGTGAAGACTGAAGTCCAAATATTAAATAAGCACTTACACAAAAGATACAAGTATAACAAAACAAGTGCACCTTTATTCAAGACTATAGCCACAGAAAAATAAATCGGGTTAGTGTAGTCTAACGAAGGTCTAAAGAAGTTATGACTTCTTTGGTAGTACAGCGTAAGAACTGCTGACTCATGATCAAAAGGTCATGGGTTCGAGCCTTCCTGCGTCCCAAAATAAACAATTTGAGTAATGAGCTGCTCTTATTGTTACTATTATACAATAAAAACATACATTTGATTTGAGTCTGTAACAGCAGGTGTAAATGTATGGTACTTGTAATGGTTAGCATTTTTTTTTTTTTATTCAGTTTTATTCTCTCAGTCGTGTTCACGCTCACCCCGATCTGACACTGCTGTTTTCAAATAGAGATGTGCTATAACAGACGTGAACTCCGATCATCACAAAACATAGCCGTGATACGTCCGCATACGCATTCTGAGCGTGAAGTATAAACGAGCCCTAAGTGTTTTACATAGACAGTAAGGTGCCATTTCAACCACCACTAGTGTGCAGCTGAATGATGTGACGACAGCCATTCTTGAACCATTATGCTCACCACACATTAGCTATGTTAAATTTTGGCCAGGATTCCTATCCTAGTTTATGTTTATGTTCATTTTCTTTGCCTTTATGATTTACTTAGGTTATTTCTGTTATTATTGTTCTGTTCATTTGTCATTTAGTTGGTATGTGTAATGTATTATTGCTTCTTTGTTATATTTAAAATACTTCTGTGATGTTTCTTTAAATATTTTATATTCCTTGTATCATGTGGGCGGTTCCTCAAGAGGTAGGGCCACCTGTCCATCACAGTTAATTGAAGTGCATTCCCTCACCTCCATTGAACGTGCTATATTGGAGTATAGGTACAAGTATTGCTCTTTCTATTGTCTTTGGATTTTCTGTTTTTTCGTGTTAGGATTTTGGATTTAGTATTTTGTATTGGGACTTGTTTGCTTTCCAATTGCATTGTTGAAAACTTCTTTTGCCTCTTTCTGCTCTTTTAAACATTTTGTTATATTTTTTGATTTTTATGAATAAATCCACAGTTTTATAAATATTTGTGTGGGTTTGTCTCTACCACCATTCAGAATGTTTATGGTTCTACCCCTACAGGAAAATACTTTCAGGTTTTTGAGACTTTCTCTTTTTATTTGGAACTTTAAAAGCCGATTTTTGATTTTGTTGCTTAGTCTGGCCTAAAGCTTCCCAGTCACCTACAGTCAGGATTGTCTGGGTGAGACATATACTGGGGCTGACCATTTAGATTTCTGCCCTGTTTTTTGTAGGTCTTTTGAAGGTCTCATCCATTTTTGTTATTTTCTGGTGTCAGAATCACATCCAGCTATTAATAGGTTGTGAAGGGGTGAGAGACAGTTATCCAATAAGGGACAGAGGATGATTAGGGGACTATCATGAACTGGAGATTCCATAAAAGAAAAAAGGATGCGAGGCCACCAAAAGCTTTCACATGCCAGGCCAGGTCTAAAATGTTTAGTTGGATTAGGCGTCACTCCAAATGGGTTAAACTCCTAACCCCACAGGATTATTTCAGGCATTGGATACCCAAAAGAGATTTAAACCTCAAAATAACTTAAATGTTCCAAAATATCAAAGTGTCTTCCAATAGAAGAAGAAAACCACAAAGCATTGGATGAAAACACAGACTACAAAAAGCATCTTTTTTTTAAAAAAAAAAAAAATTTTTATATACCAAAAAATACACAGTATGCTCCATAGAGCCAACAGAGGCATTAAGGATTTGCCTAAAATGAAATCCATGGTAAACAAGTCCCAGAAACACAGTCCGATAATCATAATTTCTAAAACAACAATAAGACATTAAGACAGTAAATACAATTCACAAATTACAGTATCAGTTACAATGATTCCCATCTGAACCGCCTGTCTCCACAGCTTTTATAGAGCTGAGGGCGGTTCCCAAACGGAGATTGACAGGTGACCCCGCCTCCTGGGTTCCACCCACAAAGAACATGGAACACATTCACATTTAAAGAGACAGCACACCAAGGCAAAACCAGATATGAAATCAATAAAAATAACATAAACGCATCAAAAAATAATAACTCAGATTAAACAAAAACAATAATAAAACACAAAATATGCATAACTTCATTTCCATACATGACAGGGGCCAGAATGACCAGGCCAAGGTGAACAATTTAGGCAGGACATCGGGATACACTCTCCTATTTTTGAAAGATGCCCAAAGATCTTTTATGATCACAGAGAGTTAGGACCTCGGCTTTACGTCTCACCCAAAGGAAGGTGACATTTTAACAGAACAGTGTCCCCATCACTGCACTGGGTCATTGGGATCCATGGTTAGATCACTGGGTATGTGCCCCCAACATCTCTTCCAGCAGGAACCCAAGCTTTTCCTAAATGGTCTTCCATACAAGTGCTGGCCAAACCTGAATGTGCTTAGCTTCAGGTGGATAACATAAAGTCATTGAATGTGCTTTAGTGAAGTGTTGTTAAGTATTGCTGTTGTCTTTGGATTTTCTGTTTTTCAACTCTTTTTGCTGGTGTCTTTGGGTTTTCGATTTAGCATTTTTACTGGGCCTTGTTTGCTTTCCGATTGCCTCGTTGGCCACTCTTTTTGCCTCTTTTCTGCTCAGTTTAGCCAAGACATCAGGGTACACCTTACTCTTTTTGAAAGATACCCAAGGAACTTTAATCACCAAAGAAAGTCGGGACCTCAGTTCTATGTCTCATCTGAAGGACAGCACCACTTTTACAGCACAGTGTCCCTGTCACTGCACTGGGGTATAGGGATCCATACACAGACCACAGGGACAGCGCCACCTGCTGGCCAGACCAACACCTCTTCCAGCAGCAACCCAAGCTTTTCTTAGATGGTTTTCCATTCAAGCAGTAGCCAGGCATGAACATGCCTTCAGGTGGATAAGATGAAGTCATTGAATGTGCTTTAGTGAAGTGTTGTTAAGTATTGCTGTTGTCTTTGGACTGTCGGTTTTTTCAACTCTTTTTGCTTCTGTCTTAGGGTTTTTGATTTAATATTTTGTACTGGGCCTTGTTTGCTTTCCAGTTGCCTTGCTGGCCACTCTTTTTGTCCTTTTTCTGCTAAATTTGGCCAGGACATCGGGGTACACCCTTCTCTTTATGAAAGACACCCAAGGATTTTTAATGACCACAGCGAGTCAGGACCTCAGTTTTACATTTCATCTGAAGGATGGCACCGAGTCATTGTGATCCACACACAGACCACAGGGCAAGCGCCCCCTGCTGGCCTCACCAACACTTACTGTAGCAACCCAAGCTTTTCCAAGATGGTCTCCCATCCAAGAACATGCTTAGTTTCAGGTGGATACCTGTTCTGAAGTGCAGGTGGGGGAATCCATCCACAAAGACACATAAGATACTACATAATAACTAAATTGAATAAAAAATAATAGATAATACATAATTAAACACATCATAAATGAACAGAGCAATATTATAAATAAATAAATACCATTTGCAGAATCACCAGGAATAGAGGGTACACGGATGTGACATTTCTTGAGTTTCTGCTTTGGAGACAATTTGAACATCTGAATTACACGAAAAGAGGGATATGCAGCTGGGGAGGGAAGAGGGCACCACAATTTGAATTAAGGTACTTTTTCCAACACCTTCTGTTCAAATAAAATGTTGGTTCTCCACTAAATCTACGGCGCTCGAGCAGCAACATCATTAGTCAGAAAACAATTACAGAAATATGATTTGATAAATAATTACTTATTGGATTTTTCCACAGTGAGCTACTCTTCAAAATGAATACCTGCAAGCTTGATGATAGGAATCTCACTTGAGCTGATATGAAAGAGGACATAGACAATTTCACTTTAATAACAATAGTCTTTTCCTCACAATGTGAAGTAAAAAAGCATTATTTTTTTTTTTTTTGCTTTCCAAAAATAAATATGGATTTTACTTAGGCGAAAGATGTTAATGCTATAAGTCACTTTGGAAAAATATGACACAAAAATCAAACAAGCATTGATTGTTATTTTCTTGAGATAAATTAGGCCAGTGTTCATTTCTTGAATTTTCTATTCACTATATCTAGTAGCCCGCACCTGAAAAAACATCGGCCAGGAAGTAAAAAAGAAATCAGTCTTAGCTGACAGCTCCAAAAATGATGACGGTGCCATGCTGCCTGATTGCAGCCCCCCATGACACTGCCTCAGAATGGCAGGTTCATTTTACAAGACTGTCTGTGCATTCAATTAGCAGAAAAAGGTCCCGACAACATGGGGCCTCATGAGAAACGTACTCTCACTGTATATTTGCAGGAACATGTCCATCCATAAAACAATTCTGTTTGTAAAAATAAGTGTAACTTATTTGTTGCCACTTTGCAAAGATGCAAAGTCACAAAAATCAAGCAATAAGGACAAAACCCTTCTTGCTGGTAACATTCTGGTGCGATTTCTCATTCGCAGCCGTCCTGGGTAGCGATAGACATGCCACTGGTCTCTCCTTCTCTTCTCCACAAAAAACTTTTTGTTAAAATTAATTTGAAAAATAGTAAAAAATCCACTTGGGTTCTGTTTTATCAAATACTCTGCAGCTCTGGGTTATTGTAGAAAGAAAGATTGGCTGTTACTGGGAATGGCACAATTTTACTCCAATTTGCCATAGGTTGTTTTTGTTAATTGGAGGCCAGTCATGTACCTGTCCCTCTGAGACACCCCGTCTAGTGGCAAGGTTAGCACAACAGACCAAAAAGTGGGCGTCTTGTAGTGCAGGACCGACCAGGATCAGATTGGTGAGAAGTCAAACATGGAGACACAGACACAAAAAGGTGGGATTTCCAAAAACAAGAGTAGGTTTATTTAGAGGTGCAACAAAGCAATATATACAATGAAGTTTCCAGTCCCCAAAAATGAAAAATACAGACAAAATGTATATACACAAAAAAAATTGGTAGTCTTCCTAAATGAAGAAAAGGAGTTCAGGAATAAACTGCAAAAATAACAAAGTCCAAAGAATGCCAAAAATATTTACAAGTAAAAAAAAGTGTATATACAAGAACACCAAAACCCAAAATCTCTATAAATACCTCCACCAAAATAATGCTAAACTAGGAGATATCTATACTATTTACAAGAAATTTCCAAAAATAAGGCACAAGCCGCTGTTTGGTATACTAATTGGAAAAAAAAAACTATCCTATCCACACAACTGAGTCTAAAGACCCCCTTAACAGGCAGGAATTGTCTCTTATAGACGGGGCACAAATCTTTACCCAATCCCGCGACACGTTGCTCCCTTTCACCAATCACGGCAGACGCAGTTGCTTTCTGCACAGGTGCTCCTCTCAACCTTTGCAAGGCATGTAATAAATAGGGCTAGTGGCCTCACGTGCACACGAGCACAGACTGGAGCAGGACTAAAGAGACGACTGTCTTCACAACGGGGTACGCACAGCGTCCTCTGGCAGGTCTGATCTGGAGGGGCGCCCAACTCATCACTGGCATTCTGTTGCAGGAACCTGCTGTAGACAAAATTAAAATGAATGCGAAAGTGCACCCTGCACTTAATGGCTTAAACAGGGAAGTGCAGGGGTAGACTGGCCATTAGGGCATTTGGGCAATACCCGGTGGGCTGCGGAGTCTGGTTTGGTTATGGGCCGGCCATTTCATGAAATAAATAACATGTACTGGTTACTGTTTGACATTAAAATTAATTTTCTAAACTACTAAACATTATCTGTCCGGTAATGCAATTTATATAGTCCTATATAATATACCGTATTACATCATCAAGTTGTTTTAGTTGTCAGTACACAACGTTACAGCGAAAAATTTGGTCAAAACTGCCTTTTGCCGATTTCTGTTTCGATACCACTACATTTTGGTTAGCATATACATTATTGGCGGCACGGTGGTGCAGTGGTAGCGCTGCTGCCTCGCAGTTAGGAGACCCGGGTTCGCTTCCCAGGTCCTCCCTGCGTGGAGTTTGCATGTTCTCCCCGTGTCTGTGTGGGTTTCCTCCGACAGTCCAAAGACATGTGGATTGGTGATTCTAAATTGGCCCTAGTGTGTGCTTGGTTTGTGTGTGTCCCAAGGTGGGTTGGCACCCTGCCTGGGATTAGCTCCTGCCCTATGTTGGCTGGGATTGGCTCCAGCAGACCCCCGTGACCCTGTGTTCGGATTCAGCTGGTTGGAAAATGGATGGATATACATTATTGCAATTTATTTTATCTCATATCTAATATTTAAATTCTTCGGTACTAATAATTAGTTTAGATTATGTGTTATGCATTTTATTGTTCTCTGGTCGTCGGCGTGAGCGATAATTAGTGGTTTTCAGCTGCGATTATTAGTATGATGAAATAAAGTTATAAAGCAGAGGATAGGAATTTTTCATATTAGGACGGAACATTTATAGTTTATTGTTAAGTTAATGGAACATTTCAATCATGTGAGGTTTTCATTATAACCTCGGTTATCATTTATTCCATTGTAAATGAGAAGTTTGATTATCAAGTTTAAAATAATTTTAATTCCTGTAACCACTTACTGGGTGGCACGGTGGCGCAGTGGGTAGCGCTGCTGCCTTGTAGTTAGGAGACACGGGTTCACTTCCTGGGTCCTCCCTGCGTGGAATTTGCATGTTCTCCCCGTGTCTGCGTGGGTTTTCTCTGGGTACTCTGGTTTTCTCCCACTGTCTAAAGACATGCTGGTTAGGTGCATTGGCGATTCTAAATTGTCCATAGTGCGCGCTTAGTAGGTGTGTGTGTGTGCACGCCCTGTGGTGGGCTGGCGCCCCGCCCAGGGTTTGTTTCCTGCCTTGCACCCTGTGTTGGCTGGGATTGGCTCTAGTAATAGTAGGATATAGCATGATGGATAATCACTTACTTTGCTTTCGGCCACCTAACCGCCTATATGGGTAATTATTTGGCACTGAATTAAGTAAAGTTCTATTAACACTCACTCATGACCTCGTCCTTGTTTGACCTCGTATCATTGTCATTCATTTCAGCCATTCAGTATCTGTTGCTAAATATGGATGAAGCAAAACATACGAGGAGAAACATTTTGAGGTGTTCATGTTGATGTGGAGAAAAGTATCCTAGCCAAACTTGACACTAATAGTATTGTTGATGATGTGGCTGCTAAAATCAATGAACTGCGTAAGCTACTAGCCTACTAGGGTACTGGCACTTGGCATTGACATTTGACATGTACTCTAATAACATGTAAGCCATGTTACTAAATTTTTATTTTTCATTAAATTTTATTTTTAAGCATGTTGTAAAATTTTAAGTTGTATCTAAACAACAGTGTATAGATTAAGCTTGCCAACAGTTTAGATTGAGTTCATATCATAGGCTCATAGCAAGTAGCGAGCTGTGTACACATCACAAATTTTAAGAAAATTACAATGAATAATAGGCCGAGTGGGTCGATCTTGTCACTTCATGCCCGGGCTGGTTTTGAGACCAAGTCTGCTTCTGGGTAAGTGCTTTAAAGATTATTGTGAAAAAGCCCACTTTATCCTTTTCTTCGGACTTTCTTTCTTTTAAAGTGGTAATGCCTGACTCTCCTGGTCAAATAGCGGCATTCTTAAACTGATCGATGGAAGAGGACAGGGCCTGACTGCACACATTTCATAACACTTTTGTATAATATTGCTGCTACCTCCTTTTCCAATTACCATCTGTCCTAAAATCATGTGGTATGCCATTTTATTTCCTGCTAACTGTCCATCCCGTTTCCTGTTTTTTCTATTTCATTCCATCAAGGGAAGGGGCTAGTTTCTTTTCTGTATTCAATGCTCCATGACTTTTCCTGTAAACGATGCACGTATCCCTCAGATTTGGTCTTGTGATCTTGAAACTGAAAATACTTGTCACCATTACTGTAGGAATACTAGATTTAAAAATCAGGAGTGGTCTCCCCTACACTTTCTCATATACTCAGATATGAGAATGGATATTTGAGGAGTAAACCGCAAGACAATGATTATATTTTTATATTATATACATTAAAGAACAACAACAAATCAAATCAAATTAATAATATAATGAGCAATTATTATAAAAGTAAAGTTCTATAAATCGGACTCTGCAGCTGCATGAATAATAATATGATGTTAAATTATCAAATTTTTAATATCTTTGGGGAAATGTTTCAGGTAAAGTACCACTTCTGGTTAGCAGAAATAGCTCAAAAGTTGTTAGAAATCTATGTTTTGTACCTAATACTTGTATGCAAAATTTGGTTGATCTCAGTGAAAGCGTACTCAGGTTATCGTGTTTACATACACACGCACTCAGACACACAGACATAACTCCACAAATGGTATTTTTGGACTCAGGGAGGTCTAAAACATTGAGATTCGTCAACATCTCAAAATGAAATTTTTGGACGATTCAAAAACTTTCCCTATATATTTCTTCGTATACGAGAATGTAAAAATGTTTAGGTTTAGGTTTTAAGTTTAGGTTTAGGTTTCTTTATTTAGTCATGTTTACACAAGAAAACATGAAATTTGCCTTCTCAGTTGCATCTAATAACAGGTAACAGACACAGACAGAATGAAATAAAACAGACAAATAGAAATAAGAAAGGTTAAGGTAAGGCAGTTAGATAAAACATATTTACACCAAAAAAAAAAAAAGGTTACAGGATATACAGTAATCCCTCCTCCATCGCGGGGGTTGCGTTCCAGAGCCACCCGCGAAATAAGAAAATCCGCGAAGTAGAAACCATATGTTTATATGGTTATTTTTATATTGTCATGCTTGGGTCACAATTTTGCGCAGAAACACAGGAGGTTGTAGAGAGACAGGAACGTTATTCAAACACTGCAAACAAACATTTGTCTCTTTTTCAAAAGTTTAAACTGTGCTCCATGACAAGACAGAGATGACAGTTCTGTCTCACAATTAAAAGAATGCAAACATATCTTCCTCTTCAAAGGAGTGTGTGTCAGGAGCACAGAATGTCACATAGATAGAGAAAACAATCTCTAGCAAACAAATCAATAGGGCTGTTTGGCTTTTAAGTATGCAAAGCACCGCGGCACAAAGCTGTTGAAGGCGGCAGCTCACACCCCCTCCGTCAGGAGCAGGGAGAGAGAGAGAGAGAGAGATAGAGACAGAGTTTGTTTTTCAGTCAAAAATCAATACGTGCCCTTCGAGCTTTTAAGTATGCGAAGCACCGTGCAGCTTGTCGTTTCAGGAAGCAGCTGCACAAAAGATAGCAACGTGAAGATAATCTTTCAGCATTTTTAAACGAGCGTCCGTATCGTCTAGGTGTGCGAACAGCCCCCCTGCTCAATCCCCCTACGTCAGGATCAGAGAAAGTCAGCGCAAGAGAGAGAGAAAAGTAAGCTGGGTAGCTTCTCAGCCATCTGCCAATAGCGTCCCTTGTATGAAATCAACTGGGCAAACCAACTGAGGAAGCATGTACCAGAAATTAAAAGACCCATTGTCTGCAGAAATCCGCGAACCAGCAAAAAATCCGCGATATATATTTAAATATGCTTACATATAAAATCCGCAATGGAGTGAAGCCGCGAAAGGCGAAGTGCGATATAGTGAGGGATCACTGTATAGCAAAACCTTAAACATTATCTCCGATATTTCTTATTGAAAAGTTGTATGGCACTAGGAAGAAAGGAGTTTCTGGAGCGATTTGTGTGGGTTTTCAAAGCAACTATCCTTCCTGATTTACTGAAGTTTAGTTCTACATGTAATGGATGTCTGTCATCAATTGAGATGATTTCCAGTTTCTTTAGCATTGCCCTCTGACACACACTAGTCAAATCATCTACATCAGCCCCAATAACTTTAGCTGCATACTTCGTAATCTGCTGGAGCTTTTTTGAGTTTTGGTTTGTCAGACTATTAAACCAGGCAATGAAACTGAAAGTGATCACAGACTGGATCATACTGCGATAGAAGGACAACATGAGGTCCTTGTCTACTTTAAATAGTTTGAGTTTATGGAGGAGAAATAAGCGCTGGTTGCATTTAGAAAATATTTTTTTTTGTATTTGTATTCCAGTTAAGATTGTTATCTAGGTAAGTTCCTAAGTATTTATATTCATTCACTATTTCTACCTCCTCTCCCAGAACTACAGTAGGTGAACATACAGATTTCTGTCTCTTAAAATCAAATATCATTTCTTTGGTCTTTTTTACATTCAGAGTGAGAGAGTTTTTATTGCACCAGTTTACCATACAGTCCACTTGATTTAGATAGTGGCTTTCATCCTCCCCAGATATGCACCCTATGATCATGGTGTCATCTGCATACTTAATAATGGAGCAGTGGTCATTGTTCTGTCTCAGGTCACTTGTGTACAGAGTAAACAGTAATGGTGATAAGACACACCCCTGTGGACTTCCTGTGTTTGAATGAATGGCTATTGAAAAAGTGTCCTGAACTTTAACTGTCTGTGAACGATTTAAAAGAATGTTCTGAATCCATAGTGTGATAAATGGGTTTACATTCATACTGTTTAATTTCCCAATCAGTATATGAGGCTGTATAGTATTGAATGCTGAAGAAAAATCCAAAAATAGTGCTCTGACTATTGTGAAACTATGTTGAAGAAATCCTGTCTACCAGTATTCACAACTTTCATGGTTATATACTCTGGTGCCCCATAAAATGGCACCACTGTATAGTTTCTGACTCTGGGCAACCAGGAGCCATAATCGAATGACCAGAGGATGGGAGGATTGAGACGCAGACAATAATGACTATTGAAAAACACAAAATTCTCATTTATTCTAGATGTGCCAAGACCTATTTACAGTAATGTCTTGCAAATACTGCATATACAGTTCAATGCAAGAAATTTAACACAAGAAATTTATATACAATAATTACAGCTGTAGCACTGCCACATAAGGAGTGTTACCCGTGTGTGTTGTATTGTATCTTGTCTGTCTTTTGTGTGCTTTTCATCACTGCTGGGGGCTTCCACTCAGATTCAGGTGAAGGAGCCTTTTGCAGTTCAGGATTGGGAGTTGTGAGGCAGTGATTGATGGCATTGCCTCCATGGGCAGTATCTGGAAGGCCCGTCAAAAACACTGGTCCAGTTAGACAGCCAAATTAAAATCGGCGAGGTCAAAAAGCAATTTATTTCCATACAATCTCCATACAACAGCATACAATTAGAGTCTTAGCCTCTTAGCTAGGTCCTTATATAGGAGTCTTACAGTGTGAGATCTATTTCTTTTGTCCGGACACTTGGCATCTCTTGTTAGTAACCAGTTTGTCAATATCAGACTTGAAATCTTGTGCATCTGCAACTTTTATGAGGGATGAAAGGTGCTCGACGGTAAGTCTTGAGCGATGTGGGGTTTTTGGTAGCTTTCATTAACGAAAACAATTGCTCACAAAAGTAAGTGCTTCCGAACATAGACAGTACTCTAGATGCCAACTTACAGATCTGCACATACAAGGGTGGCAGGTAAGCATTACAAGCCTGGCACACCAACTTCGTTGTATTTTGCCTTCAGGATAGAATCTGACTGCAGTTCAATCAGTTCCATTTGGATATTCTCATGCACATTCTGAAAGTTGTAAGAGTATGGTGACGTAAACAGCGCAAAGTCCTGTTTGTGTGAACTGAAATCACGAAAACGCTCACTGAATTCATTGCTCAGTAATTCAAGTTGGAAAACAAATCCTCCAAAAATCAAATTTTACTTTACTAAGTTTACTTCAAAGTTTATATTGTAAAATAAGCCGATATGCAAAAAGCCCCATGACCTACACTAATTTTACAAAATCAAAATCACAAAAATATGTTAATAAACAACTCACCAACTTCTCGCGTCCACTTCAGATGTTCAGCTGTAATCTGCACTAACTGTTTGTTACAGTACTAGCACAAAATTACATAAAACTAGAGCAAAAAAACATGAAAATATGCAAGCTATTATTACTTGTGATGGTCAGTTCTGCCCTGTGGCCAGTCTCAGCAGCCCAGCAGCCATCGCGTCTAATTAACTTTGGTCAAGGCTCATTTGGGGGGGTTTAGGGCAGTGTCATGCCTAGGGTGATGCCGCAGCTGCAACTATACTAGCAGATGACGTTTCTGGTACCATAATTCCATGGGAAAATGCGCTTTTATCAGAAGGCAGAAGTAAGAAAAGTCAATGAGTAATGCCAAAGATGCAGAATGATTCAATCACAAACGATAGTAATCATTTTGTACAAGTTTAGTGCTAACTGGGTTCTGTCATGTGGGCCGCACAGATTTCTGTTGCAGGTCGCATGCATCCCGCGGGCTGCGTGTTTGACATGCCTGTTCTAGAGTCTATTGTTCCTATTTTAAATCCCCACCTTTCCCAGCGCACGCATATGCATAAGTATTTGCCACCACGTCTTGCCAGCTGCTTGTTCACCTCTGCAGGTAAGTTACGTGGTGAACCATCACATCTTTTCTTTCTCTACACACACACATATTGCCTCTTCTGACAACCTCTTAATCTCAGTGCTCCGATCTCTCCTCTCACAGTGGCTCTCTTAGTGGCTTTGGACTTTGTCATTGGGCTGCTTCAATTTGAAAGCACATTTGTGGAAAATATAGTGGCATCGGACCCGTGCTGCGGCGTAGTGCTGGTTCAAACCCAGAGAAGCCCTCGGACTCCCAGGTCTTGAAGTCAGTGGGACGACTCACAAGGGGACACTAAACGCGGGTGTGACATTGCCCTGCAACCACATTCACCCTCATGGAAGCACTAAAATAACAGATAAGTAACTTCTAGCTATTTATCTGAATGTTATAAGCTACAAATAGATATAATAAATGCTACTTTAAAATTGTACGTATGCTCAACTTATCACACATAGGTTACATTTTTAGTCCCTGGAAAAGATTTCCCCTGATCCTATTTGGGATCTTTGTCCCTAATGACAAATCAGGTTAGGTCAGGTTGGGGAACATGTACTGGTACAGCACGTTGCCGCACCCACCACATGACAAAACAGCTCGAGATTCTGGTTGGCAACCCACCAGGCAGACACATGGTCCAGTCCCACCCTATGGAAATGACCCTCTATCTGCCACAGCCAGGTGTTACGTGGGTGTCCCCTTGGCCTGGTCCAGCCACTGGTGTTCTCAGCAGTGAGGATTCTGCAAGCTGGATCGCCTTCGGGACATTGCACCACATGGCCATAGTGCCATAAGTAACACTCCCTCACAATGTAGGTAATGTGCCTCATTCAGGACTCTGTGAGCAATCGCTCAATCGACACAAAGTCAAACCAGCGGTACCCAAGGATTCTCCGGAGAGACACAGTAAAAAGGAGTCCAGTCTCAGTCTGAGGTCATTGGATAGCGTCCATTTCTCACAACCATATAGCAAGACAGGAAGCGCCAGGACTCTAAAGACTTGGACCTTAATCCTTTTGCATAGATATCAGGAGTGCCACACACCCCTTTGAAGTGACCTCATGACTCCACCCATGCTCTCCCAATCCATCTACTGACTTCATAGGAAGATTCCAGACACTCAGACTCCTTGCTTAGTATCTCGAGAGCCCCAATCAGAGCCTCCATTGACTCCGTGAAGATCACAGCATCGTCAGCAAAGTCAAGGTCAGTGAATCTTTCTTCAACAACAAGTGAGGACTTTTTTTTAATTTATACAGCACCCCTGGAGCAATTTTCAGTGTAAGGATCTTGCTCAAGGACCCAATAGAGTAAGAGCCCTTCTGGCAGTAATGTGATTTGACATGTCAACCTTCTAGATACCAGCGCAGATCCTTAACCTCAGACTTACAACTCTGTCTTTATGCAGATGCTCTGTTTTTTCCCCTATAGTACTCTACTTTTGGAAACGTATTACCCAGGCCTTCTCATAATTTTCCTTGCACTCCTCATGTCCTCCCCAGATAAGCTGTTCGTCAGCCAGAAGTACAGTAGGCCTATACCCCATTTTATGATTGAGTTTATTTGGAGGTAACCTCAGCCAGGATTAATAACGCTTCCATGAGATAACAGGAAATGTGTATTTTTTTAGTGGAAAGCTTTCTAAAAGCAAAAATTGATAGCATTTAACTCTTTCTTTCTTTCTTTCTTTCTTTCTTTCTTTCTTTCTTTCTTTCTTTCTTTCTTTCTTTCTTTCTTTCTTTCTTTCTTTCTTTCTTTCTTTCTTTTCCCTCATTACTCCAGGATTGGGTGGGAAGGTAGCTATGTCACATCAGGTTAAAATCTCTTTCTTTCATTAATATCCTTACTCCTTGATTGATTTTTTTTAACAATAATATCAAAATTATGTTTGGGTTCTTATCTATTTGTACTGTAATGTACTTGTAATAAAAAATTAATCACAAAAAAGGAACAAACATTTCTTTAAATAAAAGAACCAATGCCCCCCTCCCAATCTGTCTTCCCACTGCTGTTTTAAAAGAAAAAAGTGGAAGAAAGAAGGGAGCTCACTTGTTGTAAAGATGTCTTCGCTTATTGTGTCTCCTTGTTATTTTGTTAATGTAATTAAAATTAAAGTACACACCTAAATATAACGGTTCTTTAATGGCACTTTATGGTTCTTTACTGGGTGGTGTGGTTCCTTTGTCTTGAGGTGCAGGGACAGCAACCTGCAACTTGACATCAACAAGATAACTGATGGTGGACTTCCAACGTGCAATAAAGACTCTGGGACCAGTCACCATTCAGGGGGAAAATGTGGAAGTGGTGCAGAGCTACAAGTTCCTGGGGGTTCACATAAGCAACAAACTAGACTGGCCTGACATCACAGTGGCATTGGCCAGAGCAGACTGGACTTGCTAAGGAAACTCTCAGGTCTTTTGCAAGCTGCTGGAAAATGTTCTATCAGTCCACATTAGCCAGTGTGGTGTTCTATGCTGTGGTCTCCTGGAGAAGCAACCTGAGCTCAAAACTGGCACAATGCTTGAACAAACGTATTGTGAAATTTTGGTCCATCACAAGGTAAACCCTTGACACACAAAACTGGATGCTATCATGAAAAATCCCTCCATCCCCTCCAGGAGGCGCTCTCTTGGAGCAGGTGTAGTCTCAGTCTCATTCCACCATGATGTGCTAAGAAGGACCTCTGGGGGTCTTTTCTGCCCACTGACATTTATTTATTAATTGATTGGATGAATTATTTGTCTTGTGAGTCTGTATTCTTGTTTTTTTATGTTTCTGCTGTTATGTATTTGAAGTTCCTCATGGGATTTATCTATCTATTGTGAAGGACAGCCGGGTCTCATGCCCGGCAGGGACGCCCCTGCTGCATTTGTTCCGGGGGAGCCACCATGGGCAGCTCAAAACCTCCCCCGGGACGCTTGGTGGCAGCCTTCCTGGCGGACGGTGATCCCCCAACCTGTCTCATGGCTTCATGGGAGATGGAGTCCTCCATAGCCTGGGTGGGGGCTCGGGTGGCTGCTAGGGGGAGCTGCATGGAGGAGGAGGACTAAGCTTGAGGAGGAGTGGTGGGAGAGGAGAAAGGATTGTTGCTGTGTTGGACTTGTGCTTTGTGGGACTGTGCATTGCCTGTGGGTCACAGGGAAGATGTGCGCCCACGGGTGAAGAAAAATAAAAAGTCCATTGGTTTTTTACGTGCCTCTGTGTCCTTCTGTGTCGGGTCAGGCGCCTATATAGCGCCTTGTTACACTATCTATCTATCTATCTATCTATCTATCTATCTATCTATCTATCTATCTATCTATCTATCTATCTATCTATCTATCTATCTATCTGTCTATTGCAACAAAGGCACTATATAGGCGCTTGACAGACTCACACTGGAGGCACGTATAAAAATAAACAAACTTTAAATTTTCTTCACCTTCACCTCCACAACACAATCCCAAAAGACACAAATAACGAACTTAAACACTCTTTTTAACAAAGAGAAACGTTGTTTCATTTCACTGTATTCTGTACTACTGTATATGGATGAAATGACAATAAATACTTTCTACTTTTCTTCCTCCACCACTCCTTCAACGTAACCTCGTCCTTCTCCTCCTGATTCTGGCTGCTTGAGTGGTGGTTGCTGGGCCCTTTTATAGTCCACCCGGAAATGCTCCAGGTGGTTGAACGCTGAGTTCTGGCTGTACTTCCAGGTGTGGCGAATACGCTGCCCATACGGGCTCAGGAGTCCCAGCTGTAGCACCCTCTGGTGGTGCCTGTGGGACCCAACAGGGCTGCACCCAACTCCAATTCCCATGGAGCCCTGCGGGAAACTGAGGCACTGCTTCAACCCAGGGTGGCGGCCATCTAACGTCCAGGGGGAGGTATTGCACTGCGTCCAGGGCTTCTCCCCCTGAATATAGACTGAAGGGGAGTCCCAGCCGGGCATGGACCCTGGCCGCCTGCCACACTATCTATCTATCTATCTATCTATCTATCTATCTATCTATCTATCTATCTATCTATCTATCTATCTATCTATCTATCTATCTATCTATCTATCTATTATATAGTGCCTTTCATATCTATCTATTAATCTGTCGAGTCCGATTGTCTTCTAGGCAATCCAACCAAGGTTGCACGCGATCGCAGTGGAGTCGATCCAAGAACCACACTAAACCATACTGTTTTAATAAGCACTTTAACTTCTAACCTCTAAGATAATACTGGAAATGTCTAAATTATTAGCCTTGATTAACATGTACACCACATGACATCCACTCATCACTCATACCTTAGACACCCTAATCAGTTTCAGCAATGTGGACAAGGCTGACAGGGTTAGCCTGAAAACAGATCAAGCAAGAATACTTATTACTGCACAAATCAAACAGAGCAATAGAGGTTGGCGACCTCAGTTTCAAAGTACCTTAGCAGGGTCCAGAGAGATGCCTATATCCTTCAGCTTTCTCATCTTTACCCCTGAAAGGGCAATTCTAATAAAATGAGCGCGGCTTACACTTGAACAAATATAAAAGACACACTCCAACATGGCCATGTCGCCACCATTGAAAGAATTAAACAAATTACGAATCACTCGAACAAGCACACTAGGGAAAGATGATGATCTTTTTATTTAACATTACATTCTTTATCCAGTGTAATGGGGTAACAATGCTATTTAATAACAGTTCAGATCACTCTTGTTAATGATACAAATGGGCATCTTTTACTCAGTGGATCCAAGAGAGCATGACATATGAACAGCTCACTTTATAATGACAAATGTGCAGAAATGTTGATGTGTATGCTTATAAAAACTCAGATAATTTTCATAACCTGTAAAACATATCATTCTGCATCAATCAGGATAAAGAGTATTGTCCATCTCAGGCTCCGTATCTTGAAAGGATGTGAAAAGCACCAGAATATCTGGATAGTTTGAAAGATTTTGGTAGAATATCTTATCATTGAATATGCTCTACTTGCATAGTATAGAGTTACTGTAAATATCATATGATCTCCTCATCTTCATGGTGGACATGCTGAAAGTGACAGCTGTAAGAAATCCTTGTTACACAGTGAAGCACACAGAAAATGTCCTTTACAGAGCCTCTCCTGAAAGCACTGAGTGCAAATCTGGAACCAGCCTTGGCAGGTCCAATTTATAACCCTCCATTAAACTAAAACACTCATCTTTGGGATATGAATGGAAGACTGGAGTACTTGCAGAATTTTTCACACAGTTGAAGAATATGAAGATTCTACACAAACAGTGATGGGACATGGGATTCAAACCCAGGACACCAAGATCTATAGAAGCTTTAGACCTTAACTCCACGACAGCCACCCTAACTTCTACCTCTTTAAATAAAACATGTTTTTGTATTGAAGAGCTTTTCTCTGTCTGTTATTGTATGTCTGGCTGATTTATTACAAAAAAAATCAGAATATAAAATTAAGGGAAGAATCTATTTAACGCAATCCTGTCTAATTTGTAATATGGAAACACAAAGAAACACACTGTGGATTTGTAAAGATGTAGTCAAGAAAAGCTGTTCCACATGTATTGCTATTTATAAAATTAATAATGCTCTCTAGGGTCCTTCTGGTTATTAATAAAAAGAGATATTACTATAAGTGTTCTTGTGCACTGAAGAGGCTAAAATGAGTTTAAACACTGTAACTTAGAAATTACATTTTATGACTAGATTATTTGCATGATTAAAAATTTTCACTTACATTATGGTTTGGCACTGATGAAAATTGGTTTGTCCAACAGATGACAAACCAGATATGAGAGATTAACAAGATTTATGGGCCCACTTAATACTTGCACAGGTATTTATCTTGAGAGCATTTGAAAATAATTTTCCATTTGCATTATCTGTCATTTTGATTTCAGGTGTTTCATGAGTGATATGACTAAAGTAAAGCGCCACATTACTTGAGCTCCAGGGCAAAAAAAAAAACAGGATAAATAAATATATCCAATGTATATATATAGTATGTGTGTATATATATATATATATATATATATATATATGTATATATATACAGTATATATATATATACATACACACATACTAGGGGGCTTCGACCCCTGCTTGCTTCGTTTGCCAGCCCCCCGTTCTGTGCTACATGCCAGCCACTTCACATCTCTGCCGCTCGTATGTGTGGATTTCACTTTCACCAAACAACAAATCTTTTAATTCACATGGATGCGCCTCTTCATTGGCAAGAAACACTACTTTTCCGTGATGGCAACACGAATTAGACGATCTACAAGTCTCCGACTTAAAGATTAAATCCAAACAAAATATTCGTTCTCTTTTCACTGTTCCGTTATTTCACCAAGTAATAATTTTCATTTGTTTGCACTAATGCGATCTTTACTATAATTTTTTTGAGACTTTCGAATTTTAGTACTTTCATTATCTCTAATCTGTCTCTGCATGTGTACCGCGGCAACGTTTTTGAATTCTTTACGACGTTCTACTTTGTCATCTACTCTTTGTCTTTTATTTCCGGCCCCGGGCGTGGTTAAATCTCTTGGCACAAAGTCTCATCTCGCAGGACATGAAAGGTAGAAAGACACTTTTAGGAAAATGGGTTGCAACCGCCTGGCAGAAGATCGAATCTGAATCGATAGTTAAAGGTTTCAAGAAAAGCTGCATTTCCAATAATTTAAATGGGACTGAAGATGACATTTTGTGGGAGACTGAAAGCGTGAACGAGCATACTGACGATAACAATGCGGCAACAAAGAGTTCTGATTCTAAAAACAGTTCTGATTCTGAATAAATATTTCCTTTTTCATTTTTCTTTCACTTACGGTAGGTATCTTGTAACTTACCTACCGGTAATACTATTAATTTTGCTCTATGGTACATTACTACGTAATTTTATTGACTTGTCATATTACCTATTAAATAAATGATTATCTGATTGAATTTTATTTTCTTTGAATTCTTTTATGAAAAATAAATGGATCGCGTTAAATTCAGATTTTTTTTTTTCTAAAATCTTCATGAAAAAATTGGGGGCGCGTTAAATTCGGGCCGATACGGTATATATATATATATATATATATATATATATATATATATATATATATATATATATTTTATATATATATATACTGTATATATATATATACTGTATATATATATAAATATATATATATATATATATATATATATATATATATATATACTGTGGTGGGTTGGCACCCTGCCCGGGATTGGTTACTGCCTTGCGCCCTGTGTTGTCTGGGATTGGCTCCAGCAAACCCCCGTGACCCTGTGTTCAGATTCAGCGGGTTGGAAAATGGATGGATGTATATATATATATATATATATATTTACAGTATGCTATAAGTTCCATAATCTTACAAATCAAATGTATGTTTCTATTATGTAATAATAGCACCTTACTACTCAAAGCTCTAAATGCAAGGAGAACCTGGGATTCAAACCAAGAAACCTCTTGACTACACAGCAGCAGCTCTACTTCTGCACCACCTGTACAGATCTATGAGACAGCCACATTTCCATTGTGAAACATAAAAAAAAAACCACATGCATGTAAATGTCATTATTTTGTACCAACTGATATTTTTGGGCTTCGGTTTCTACACATTTATTGCCACATGCCATTTGAACGATTTCTTTTTATTCGGTTTTATTCTTGAATAAAAGCACACTTGTTTTGTTATACCTTTAGTGAAAGTGTTTATTTAATATTTGGATGTGAGTCTTTACATATTCAACTCTTCACTTTAACATTAGGTCATTATTAGTATAAAATATGAAATAATTTTCTGTTTTACCTATGTGTACAACTTTTGGTTGTCTCACATCTGTTATGCCATCCTACATTTACACAGATTCTTGTAGACATTGAACACACATGAAATGTACAGTATATATTTCAAATAATATCTCGTTTACAATTCCGTACAACTCATTGCCAGATAAAAACATCAATATAGACTTGCGCTGTGTGAATTTTGCTGTGTGATACCTTCATGCAAGTTAAATGGAGGATGGGTGAGAGCAGGCCGCATGCAAAAGCAAAAAAGCTAAAAATAAAGATAAAACAAAAGCTTATCAGTAGGCAATTGGCACATAATAATAATAATTATAAGAAGAATGCAAACAATAAATAATTAATTAATAAATAATAATATAAGAATAAACAGTGTTTCACATACTCACAAATGTACACCTACTTTTGCCCAGCCCTGTATATGTCTACTCTACAGTATATACAGTATATCCATATTACTAACCGAGAATGCTAAACCGGATGATGGACGCAGGCACATCCGGCAATGGGCCGTAGCTGCAAAAAGACGTACTGCGCAGGCGCAAAAAGAGTCCGCGAGAGTCGGCTGAGGAGCCTAGAAAGGTGGACAAAAGAGGGCGAGAGAGGCGGATGAGGGTCCGCGAGAGGCGCAGGCGCAAAAAGAGTCTGCGAGAGTCGGAGAAAGGCGGACAAAAGAGGGCGACAAAGGCGGATGAGGGGCCGCGAGAGGCGGACGAGACCACAGAAAAAAGGAGTGAGCACATACAAAAAGTAGTCACAGAAATGAGGCGCAACAAGCACCGAAAAAAGGAAAAGTCACATAAAAAAGTAGTCATATGCGGGCAAAGCACGAAACACATTGCACACGAAACTAAACACACCAAAAAAAAAGAACAGACGAGCGCACAACAGCAAGGCACGACCACACACACACACACCCCCCCCCCCCCCCCCCCACCCTACAGGCACTGGACGGGACGGGACGGGACACACACCAAGAGGGGGATTCAACAAGCCCATGGAAGACAAAAAAAAAGAACACAAAACCACCCCACAGACCCTACAAGCAAGGGACGGGACACACACAAAGAGGGGGATTCAAACAAGACACAGGAACACAAAAAGAAAGAAGACGCTCGCGCAACAACAATCCCCCCCACACATCCATAAGAAGTGACACCCAAAGCCACATATTCTAAAGTGAACGTCAACACCTTCACACTAGGCAGCATAGGTGTCGGCATAGGTGTCAGCATAGGTGGATGTCCTTTCAATAAAGCACTATTAACCGTTCAACTGCAGAAAAGGATACATATTAACAGTGAGTGCGATCCTCCTTATTACTTATCCATATTTCGCATGCTGAGAAAGAAACAAGTCATGAATACACGGTTACGGGTACAAAACGATTCGCGTGTCAAAGTGCGGCATCGAAAGAAGCACGATTTCAAACCGAAAGAGCTTGCGTATCAGACATACAAAAAAGGGAGCGAAGAGACAGAATAAATGAACGGAGACGTGAACAACGCGCAAATGAACTGACAGAAAAAAAAAAAGCAAGACGCGAAAAGCACAAAGCTCAAACATACCGACATACAAAAACGGACAAGGCTCGATACAAACAATGCACGGCGTAGACTGAAACGGACTTTGCGCAAAGCGGAGGCGAAGAAAAAAAAAGAAAAAAATAGCGCGTCACAAATAATGGACATGCAACAAAAAGGCAATCAAACGCAAAAAGCAAAACATGCCCGTCACGGACATCAACGCCACACACCTGTTAAACGCTTACGCCAAATGGCTGAAAACGCCTTCAAAAAGGAATCCACTATTGAGGAAAATTCATTGGGATTAATGAATGTCATTTGCAATCATTGTCATTCACTTAACTTCACAGAAGAAACAACTGGCAATACAAATAATGAATTTACACGTTGTTGTCAAAAAGGTCAGATTAGACTGCCTCCTTTACATTCATATCCTGAATATCTAAAGAAGCTTCTAACTAACGATGTGCCTGAAAGTAAAAACTTTATGAACTGCATTAGATCCTACAATAGTTCATTTGCTTTTGCATCTACCGGAGTACATATCAGGCCACCAAAAGGCAATGGCCCATACTGCTTTCGCATATGTGAAACAAATATTGCATCGCATTGGAACAGTGCACCCTGAAACAAATCAACAACGCAAATATGCACAAATCTACATCCTGGATCCAGATGAGGCAATCTATTAAGGCATGAACCTTCCTGAAAACAAACAATGCACGGAGCCTATAATGAGAAACGTCACTCATGTCATAAACACTATTCTATATCTAATTCATACATCTCACTCTTTGTCATGTCCCAACGCCAGGGGTTGGCGAGCGAAGCGAGCAGGGGGCGGAGCCCCCTAGTAAAAACCTAAAAAGTGCAACGATTTTATGTGTCATTTTTATGTCACTTTTTTTGTCACACTTTAAATCGGCCTTATTTTAAAACCTACATATATATGTTTGGTATCATTCTTTTCAGAATTTATCAAACTTTAATGTGATGTTGTTAGATTTTTAGATTCTCATTCCATTTTTAAATTATGAACTAAAAAATTTAAAGAACTAATTTCCCGCGAGGCAAGACTTTGTGCCAAGAGATTTAACCATACCCGGGGCCGGAAATAAAAGACAAAGATTAGGACTGCTGCTGTGCAGGCTTTTAAATATTCGAAATGCCGCGCAAGATGCAGATCATGCTGCATGGCAGTACAGTGGTGGCCAAAAGGATGCACCTTACATGGTCAAGGGTTCAAATAAAGTGATAAGGAATCACCTCCACTCTCCACCAGGCAAGCCTTGAGGTAGTGTGGCCTCCTTTATATCAAACTCAGGAGTACTTTGGCTACTGCCATATTGCACCTGGCAAACACTGCCAGGTCAGATGGGAGCCATATGAAGTAGGAGCGCCCATTCTCTGTAGCACCCCCTGGTGGCACACATGGAACTCAACAGGGCTGCCTCATGAAACTACAACTTTCATTACACCTAGTGGGTCTGGAGACTGGTCTAAGAATGCTGCCAACGAACACACCAGATGCTAGTGTTGGCATGATGGGTCCTTCCCCTGACTATCCACTATGCAAGGGAAAAGGATCCATCCCAGCTAAGACATCAATCCATCCCGGTCAACCACTAGTAACTATATACAACTTAAGGGCTTATCTAATGGTAATTGTACCCCATGTTGAGGGTGTGCAGTGTTACCTAATGCTTCTTTCTCTCCCTTCCTTACAGATTAGATGACTAGCAGCAACAATTATGTCACTTTTGAGTCACGGTTCCTTGAAACTGCCCCTTCCAGTCTGCCGTCCTTTAAATGGGTCTAGCTGATGACTTGCAATATATATAATTTTTTATATCATCAAGTTAAGTAGCAGAGGGGGTTGTAAATCCGTTTCAGCTGCTTTGGTATTAATGAAATTAACAACAGGTGCACCAGAGGGGCAACATTGAGATGACCCCCAAAACAGGAATGGTTTAATAGGTGGAGGCCAATGACATTTTCCCCTCCTCATCTGTTTTCTCATTAGTTTTGATTTGGCTACGGTCAGTCTCACTACTGGTAGCATGAGGCCATACCTGGACCCTACAGAGGCTGTACAGGTAGTCCAACTTCTCCAGGATGGCATATCAATATGTACCATTGCTAGAAGGTTTGCTGTGTCTCCCAGCACACTCTCAAGGGCCTGGAGGAGACTCCAGGAGAGCTGGGCAGGGCTGTAGAAGGTCCTTAACCCATCAGCAGGACCGCTATTTGCTCCTTTGGGCAAGGAGGAACAGGATGAGTACTGCCAGAGCCCTACAAAATGACCTCCAGCAGACCACAAGTGTGAATGGCTCTGACCAAACAATCAGAATCAGACTTCATGAGGGTGGCCCGAGGATCAGACATCCTCTAGTGGGCCCTGTGCTCACTGCCCGGCACCATGGAGCTTGATTGGCATTTGCCATAGAATACCAGAATTGGCAGGTCCACCACTGGTGTCCTGTGCTTTTCACAGATGAGAGAAGGTTCACCCTGAGCACATGTGACAGATGTGAAAGGGTCTGGAGAAGCTGTGGCAAACGTTATGCTGCCTGTAACATCGTTCAGCATGACTGGTTTGGTGTTGGGTCAGTGATGGTATGGAGAGGCATATCCATGGAGGGACACACAGACCTCTACAGGCTAGAGAACAGCACCTTGACTGACATTAGGTATCGGGATGAAATCCTTGGACCCATTGTCAGATCTTATGCTGGTGCAGTGGCTCCTGGGTTCCTCCTGGTGCACGAAAATGCCCGGCCTAATGTGGCGAGAGTATGCAGGAAGTTCCTGGAGGATGAAGGAATTGATACCATTGACTGGCCCCCACGCTCACTCACCTGACCTCAATCCAATAGAATACATCTGGATGGGACATTATGTTTCGGTCCATTCGATGCTGCCAGGTTGCATCTCAGATTGTCCAGGAGCTCAGTGATGTTCTGGTCCAGATTTGGGAGGAGATCCCCCAGGACACCATCCGTCATCTCATTAGAAACTTGCCCCCCCAACCCCTCTCGACATTGTCAGGCATGCATACAAGCATGTGAGCGCTTTGCAAACTCCCGAGTACAATTTGGAGTTGCTGCAATGAAATCTCTGCAAAATGAACTAGCCTGCCGCATCATTTTTTCACTTTGATTTTCAGGGTGTCTTTGCATTCAGCCCTCTGTAGGTTGATAATTTTCATTTCCATCAAACAATGTGCCATCCATCCTGTCATTCCTAACACATTACCATAGCAGTCCATAGCAGTAGAGACAGCCAGCAGGATTTTTTTTTCCATTGAGATCTGATGTGTTTTCAAAGTGTTCCTGTAATTTTTTTGATCAGTTTATATATATACATTATACTGTATATATATATATATATATATATATATATATATATATATATATATATATATATATATATATACATTATATATATATATATATATATATATATATATATATATAAAGAGAGAGAGAAACATAATGAACTTGGACAAAAATTCAACTGGACACTACTTGATTTTCATTTTTTCTTTCGATTGACAGATTGTGCTACAGCAGTCACACATATTACTGTTTCACAATAGCACCACTGGGTGAATCTGACTTCTGCCCATTTCTGCTGGATTGGCTTCGTTTACCTTGTATCTAAGATATGGATGCAAATATTTTTAATATATGTGAGATGTCTGTTTTATTTACCTTGCTTTCATTTGACAGGTTACCTAGAGATGGATGCATGCAGAAGAGACTGTCAAGTCTATTTTATTGTAGAGCGTATTGGCAAGGACTGTTTCAGTATAGATGCTAGTCAAGCTCACAGTTACACATCTTTGCAAAGCACCATAGCATCAGCACAATATCAATTAAAATTCTCAACCTTTTTCATCCAGCTGATGTTTGTGGAGCAGAAGCCTATATCAGTACCACTGGATGCAAAGTAGGAACTTGGATGGGCTGCCAGTCCATTTGAGGCCCTTTCATATACACAGCCACAAAAGCACAATTTAGTATTGTCCATTAATCTAACTTACCCATCTCTGCAATATACAGTATGAAAAAAAATGAAAACATACAGAGAAAAACACAAGTAGGCAAAGACAAAATATTCAAACTCTTACATGAGTAGGCTAGTTTAAGTAGCAGCAGAATTAACGACTAATGACTGATGCTGAAAAATGAATTATACTTTTAATATGTGCATAGACAATGCCTCATATACTTAATTAAATTAAGTGCATAGATAATTGAACAATTACAGCATGAGAGGTTTAATTAAATATAGCTCCACAATTTATAACAAGTAATTGTCTGAATGGTTAAGAAGCAGTGAGCATCATGTCAGAGGCTGCTTTTTGGACAATTGGGGGGCACAAGTAGCTGTTTTGAGGGGGTATGAAAGATTTAAATTTTGGGCTCCCATCCTGTATGCATTTTATGATCAAAAAATAATCACAGGAGACAAAAGCTGTCCATATGGTCATGGGTGTGAACTTGTCATTAACATTTTGATCACTATTCTGCCTGATGAGTTCTTTTTTACTAATTTTGCGGATTCAGGATAGATATTGATACAATGTCAAAAAATCTGATATGAACCAGAAATTGGAACTGAGTCACTTTTAACTGCGTTCTAAATGTAGTGTCGTGGCAAAAATTTCAGAGCAAAAGATGCACAAAGAGGTTTTTACCTGAAATGAAGGCTATTAGGATACATAGGACAGGCAAACACAGTATATGGTTTTATTGTAATAAAACAACAATAATAACACGGACTCAACCCAATACGGCGAAATTGGGCTGAGCCCTGAACAGTTTATATAATTATTTCTTATCTTCCTGACCTCGCTCAAATTAGCTCATTCGCTGTTCCCTCTGACTCCCTTCTGCCCCTGTCCAGCCGGCACCCCGAGTTCTCATGGGAACCATTATTATCTTCTGATTTCCTTCTGCAGCTGGCCAGCTGTATTTTTACTGTCTATTGTTCATTTTTATTTTCTGTTTTTGCTTATTTTGGTTCCAGATGTTCCTTCTTCCATTTTTGGGCTTTCTCTTATCATTTCCCCTTCCTTGACTTTCAGTCTATTTTATATTGGTGGCTAGCTGCTAAGCTTTAATTAAAAAGAAATAAGGCATGTGCTTTTATTTAATCATTTGCTTGGTAGGCCTGACTTGCATTAATATCTGCACTAAGGTTAATGCTTATATATTTTTCTATATTTATTTATGCTATACATGAATACACTCATTTTATTTTCCATACATTACATCATCTTGACCTCGTTGTAACAATGCCTTTGCTGTTTCTGCTGACTCACTATTCCAGCTGGTTTCTCACATACCTATCCTGACCATTTTTCTGTATTCCGTCATTGGTATCATTTCTTACTTCCTAGCCTTTAGACAACAGGTGTTCTCCTTATTCCCCCTTCTGTTGTCCTCCGGTAGTTTCTGTATGTCATTCTCTTCCTGCTCTATCTTTATAAGTTTCCCAGTATTGGTAATTTTGCTTCAAGCTTAACTAAAAAATGCAATATGACTAATGTCTTTATTTAACTATTTGCTTGACATATCTTATTTGCTTGTCATGTCTAATTTATGCTAAATCTAATGCTTCAGAAGCTGTTAATTACTTTTATGCTAATACATAAATTAATACATACATTTTTATTTTCCATAGTAGCCTTAGTAGCCTGTAGTGACATATACTGTAGACTCAAACACAGCCGGAATGGAACTTCAACTAATTTTCACCATTGTGACTTTTTTTCTAGCTTCCCACAGATCAACCTATGCATACAGATGTTCTTGGGGCTATATGGTGGTTAGATTAGATGAGATCCCATGGGAAAATGCAAATGCATAGAGTAGCAGAAACATTAAAAAAAGAAGGATACCTACTCAGAGGACAGAAAATGCAGCCAATCAAACAATCAACCACTACATAAAGAAGCAAATAAATAAATAAACGGAAGCATTCAATTGCCTGATAAAAGAGGGCCGCTATACAACAGATACTCTGCATACCTCTTATTTGATGGCGTCAATAAGCATTCACTTATTTCATTCACCTGCTTTGATTTTTAAGGTTGTAAATGCTGCTGTCAGGTGTAGAGAAGACTGCAGTGAAAGGGCTGCAAAACTGTTCCAGGCAGTGAAAGTAAGGGTAAGGTATGGGAAGTGGTGCAGGGGTTAAAAATGAAAAAATTAAAAATTGTTATAAATGAATTAATCCTCGACATATGTTTAATATACAGCACTTTCAGACTTCTCATTATAAATGTTGCATTTTGATAATTGAACAATAATGTTTTTACTTGACTGAGTACCTACTCCTTGTTTCTAGAATAAAAGCATCACTGATTTACAGACATCCTCCAAACAACACTCTTATTTTTTTATTAATTTCCATCAAGCAGAGCGTGTGCTCTAGGATTTGATTTGCTGTTTGAGTCTGCATTCTTAATGACTTTCTAATAGATGTTAATGCACTTCCGTGTTTTACATTCCATGACACTGTGGTGCAAAGAGTTAATAATAATAAATACATTTTACCTCTTTAATACTGCATGGTAATTAGTAACTGATGAAACATTTTTCCCAATTCATTCATTATGATACAATGTCAAAAGGAGCCGGGTACAGGGCAAGGGTGAAATTTCCAAGGAGGACTACAGGCTCAGTAGAATTTGAGAATGCAAAGCCAGTTTGAAGACTACAATACACTAGATGTATTTTTTTGCAATCTATGAATTATTTAATTCAAATCTTACATAGTTAAATAGAAAGAAAACACATCCTGCCTGTCTTGGTCCTACCCACATATTATCCACTCACGAATACCAATGACATCCTTGTTCTGAGCTAAGACAAGGTGTAGAAGAAAACCAGTCCAGCATGGATCTACAAAAATACAGAAATACTTTAAACAACCTGCAAGTTCCATGCAATTAGGTCTAAATGTAAGTGTACTTTATGTAGCTGCTTTATAGCACCCCACAAGTACAGCTTTATCTGCACATGGATGGCTATTTCAAGAGACTTATTAGCTTGGAACAAGTAGAGAAAATTAAATGCATTTTTATTTGTCAGCAGCCATACCACCTGTGCTTCCAGAACAGGGCATCCACCTAAAGTTAAGCATGTCATGGCCCAGCCAGTACTGGGATGGGAGACCACCGAAGGAAGAGCAGTAACAATAATAAGATAATGTATTTTAAGGATACTTTCTGTAAGGATATTCAGATGTTCTATCAGATGGTTGTGGCGAGTGCCCTCTTCTACGCAGTGGTGTGCTGGGGAGGCAGCATTAAGAAGAAGGATGCCTCACGCCTGGACAAACTGGTGAGGAAAGCAGGCTCTATTGTTGGCATAGAGCTGGACGGTTTGACATCCGTAGCAGAGCAACGGGCACTCAGCAGGCTCCTATCAATTATGGAGAATCCACTACATCCATTAAACAGTGTCATCTCCAGACAGAGGAGCAGTTTCAGCGACAGACTGCTGTCACTGTCCTGCTCCACTGACAGACTGAGAAGATCGTTCCTCCCCCAAACTATGCGACTCTTCAATTCCACCAGAGGGGGTAAACGTTGAACATTATTCAAGTTATTGTCTGTTTTTTACCTGCATTTTTTATTACTCTTTAATTTAATATTTTTTGCTGCTGGAGTATGTGAATTTCCCCCTGGGATTAATAAAGTATCTATCTATCTATCTATCTATCTATCTATCTATCTATCTATCTATCTATCTATCTATCTATCTATCTATCTATCTATCTATCTAGGATATAGACGATGATGAAAAGGAATCTCTTTTAAGTCTGTGTGCATAGCTCTGCCAAATTTTTCTTCAGTCCGCAGAGTCCTGCATCTTGCCAAGTTCTTCGAAAAAGGCACACGTCCTTGTCTTGGGGACGATCTTCTCTCTCCTGTACTTCTTGCTTATTTTTTCAGTAAGTATGTATTCCACTGAAAAAGACTTTTTTCACAAAGATTTAACAATAATTATGCAGGGTGAGCAAAAGTAGGTTTACAGCTATTCGTATGGAAAAAATACATACAGGTTACGATTATTAGAATAACTTCCATCCATCCATTTTCCAACCCCCTGAATCCGAACACAGGGTCATGGGGGTCTGCTGGAGCCAATCCCGGCCAACACAGGGCACAAGGCAGGAACCAATCCCGGGCAGGGTGCCAACCCACCGCAACAATAACTTTATGAACTCAATAGTTCTATTAACTTTATTAACTCAAAAGAATGTCACAATAGCACAGTGCACTTAGGTACAATCTCGTAAGTACTCAAGTTGCTGGACTTCTTTATTCTCACACTAGCTGTGTAAGCCCATGCTGTAAAAAGCCTGGGGTCCTAGAAACTATTGAAATCGTCTGAAAATAATTGAAATATAGAGATGTCAGGTAATTGAAAGGAACCACTCTGGGCGGTTCTCTCCTAGGAGGATTCATTTTGCCGACGTGCTTGCCTTGCTTGTGCATTAGTGGTGGGAGGAAAAGTAAAAGGGATACCATTTTGCTGATATTAGTGGCTAAGCGACTTTGTCTTTCTTCTGAGGTTTCGTTTTGCTGACGTGCTGGCCTCGCTTGTGTTATTAGCAGCTAAGCGAGTTTTCTGTTTCTTTGGAGGCGGAGCCAATACCCCGACTCCACCTCTCACTTCCGGGCCGGACAAACGCATACACATCCACACGTAGACGTTTATATATAAGATTCTTGTGCTCTACTTGACAATAATAATAAAAATAATAAGAAGAAGACAAAAAATGAAATAACTAAATAAATAATAATACAAGAATAAACTCTGTTTCGCGTACTCCCAACTGAAAACCTATGTTTGCCCACCCCTGTGTAAATAATCATTAACACTGACATGTTTGCATTGCATCAGAATTTTTCTTTCCCAGACTGATGTCCCTTCTGATCTTAGTAACCATGAACTAATAAATTCCAAAAAGTATCCCGAGCAAAGTGTTTTTTTTTATTCTAAAAGAATGACCTATAACAGTGGTTCTTAACATTATTTTTTTCTTACAACCTAATTTTTTCTATTGGATGTCTTCACTACCCATAATCACCATGGAACTGTGTGCAGTCATCTGTGGTAAGCAAGAGATCATTGTCCTTTCCATAGGAGAATAGCCACCAATCGTCGTCCTCCCCCTTGTAGAATCGCCACCAATTGTCATTTGGGGGATTTGTTTTCTCCATGCAAGCAGAGACTCATCTCAAGGCTTTCCACAAACCATTCACAGTCCTTTCTTATTCAATACAATTGTAATTCATGACTCAGCATGAGCCAAGTTCAGACATCACATGACCCAAAGTGAGTCACAGCCCATAATTTTAGAAACACTGATCTAAGAGAAGAGGTTCAAGGTTGTTTAATTAATGTTAGTCTTGTGATATTTCATCTGAGCCAGAGGTCCAGCTTTGAATTTCAAAGTTCTTAGTTCAGTAACGTGAGTTTGAACATTAAAATCTTCATGTGGCTTGTTTCTGTGCCATGTAGGGTGCCACAAAGAGAATTTATGGTTAATTAATATTTAAAAGCATAAAAAAGGAGAGATACTACATTTAAAGGTCATTCTTTAATTTGGATGGTTATGATCTGTACAATAGCAGGTTATAAAAAATTCAAAATTCACAATGACATTTTTCAATGTTGTATTTTCCTCAAAATACCAATAGATGCTATAATATGCTTCATTTGGAGAGTGCACAAGGTGGTTGCAGCTTTGAGAAGAACTGAAATCATCCATCCATCCATTTTCCAACCCGCTGAATCCAAACACAGGGTCACGGGGGTCTGCTGGAGCCAATCCCAGCCAACACAGGGCACAAGGCAGGAACTAATCCTGGGCAGGTTGCCAACCCACCGCAGGACTCACACAAACACACCCACACACCAAGCACACACTAGGGCCAATTTAGAATCACCAATCCACCTAACCTGCATGTCTTTGGACTGTGGGAGGAAACCGGAGCGCCCGGAGGAAACCCATGCAGACACGGGAAGAACATGCAAAATCCACGCAGGGAGGACCTGGGAAGCGAACCCAGGTCCCCAGGTTTCCCAACTCAATCAGGAAATGTCAAAAAAAATAAAATTCAAGCCAAGAATCAGAACCAAAACATTAAATAAGCTAAAAGTATTCAGAGTGTGTGTCAAGAATCATAATCAGAAAAATGATGCAGCAAAGTTTGGTAACCCAAAAATAAAGAAGAACGTATAACCAAAGCTAAAATTATAAACTGTAGTGAAAAAGCAGGGCAAAAGTATTCATAACCAGGATTTCAGAAACAATAAAGAATAGTCGCAAAAAGTCTTTTGGGAGAACCCAAACAATGAGCCTCACACTTCTGGCATAGAAACGATCCAAAAATACTTCTCAATATGTTGTTACCCATAAGAAGTACAAAATAGTGTCGCAGGAGAACATTACTTCTTTTCAAAATTCTTAAAAATGTATCATAAAACAAAGTAATTGTAAAACATTCCTTGACCTCTAAAAGCTGTAAAACAAAGGCAAAATAATTTTTTGAGATCAAGGAAATTTGATAAGAAAATCGAAAAGCAAAAGCCAGATCATGACAGTGAGACTACAAATAATCCATACTTTATAGTCATGTCTATATTCAGATACCAGGCCGACTTGTGTGTGCTAGGTATAAGCACACACTCTCCTCAATTACAAGAAATTCAAGATCCGAGGTGATAGGTTACTGTAGCTTCTGGAGGTATCCATCTTCTTTGAAGAGGAGAGAAATAAAAGAGAAGATTAAAATAAAAGGGTTTATTTTCTTTTACTTCCATGTAAATCAAAATTTGGTGATGGGATCAAAAATTCACTATTGAGTTAAGTCCAGATTAAGTTCAGAACACTGCAAAAAATGCATATACAAAAATTAGACAAAAAAAAAAACTTTAAATAGAGTTATTTTGCTTTTATTTAGCAAAAGTATCTGCCAATGGGGTAAGCAAAATTTACTTCAAAAGATTTCTTAATGTCAGTTAAAATATCAGTAATACAATTTTTTTGATAAGTCAATAATTCTTACAATAAGGAAAACAAGATTTAATGTCATGATATGAATACTTTTCACTTGCTTAGATTTCATTTTTTAAATGTGAAAAACTTTGAGACAATTCAATTTTAGCCTGGTGGTTGTGTTTGTGTGCATGTGTGTGTGCATCTCTGAATGAATAAATTCATTTTCAAGCATTAAAATTACAATTTTTCTTAGAAAATCATTTTTGAGTTGTGTAGAGCTCCTGGATAACTGCATCTCAGCAAAGATAGGACATTTTAGAGCAAGCAATTCAAAAATGTACCAATTTTCTTCATCTAAATTTCATTCTTTTTGCTTGTTACAGGCTGCATGACTAGTATTTTTGGTCTAGTTTGGTCCATTACTTATCTCCTTCAGAAACACTGGTCTTCTTCTTTTCGCTTCTCCCGTTAGGGGTCACCACAGCGGTTCATCTTTTTCCATATCTTCCTGTCTTCTCCATCTTGCTCTGTCACACCCATCACCTGCATGTCCTCTCTCACCACATCCATAAACCTTCTCTTAGGCCTTCCTCTTTTCCTCTTTCCTGGCAGCTCCATCCTTAACATCCTTTTCCCAATATACACAGCATCTCTCCTCTGCACATGTCCAAACCAACGCAATCTCGCCTCTCTGACCTTGTCTCCCAACCGTCAAACTTGAGCTGACCCTCTAATGTACTCATATCTAATCCTGTCCATCCTCGTCACACCCAATGCAAATCTTAGCATCTTTAACTCTGCTACCTCCAGCTCTGACTCCTGCTTTCTGGTCAGTGCCACCGTCTCCAACCCATATAACATAGCTGGTCTCACTACCATTTCTTTATGAGACTCTGTAGACCTTCCCTGTCACTCTTGCTGATATCCATCTGTCACAAATCACTCCTGACACTCTTCTCCACCCATTCCACCCTGCCTGCACTCTCTTTTTCACCTCTCTTCCACAATCCCCATTACTCTGTACTGTTGATCCCAAGTATTTAAACTCTTTCACCTTTGCCAGCTCTACTCCCTGCATCCTTACCATTCCACTAACCTCCCTCTCATTTACACACATGTATTCTCTCTTGTTCCTACTGACCTTCATTCCTCTCCTCCCTAGAGCATATCTCCACCTCTCTAGGGTCTCCTCAACCTGCTCCCTACTATCGCTACAGATCACAATGTCATCAGCAAACATCATAGTCCATGGAGACTCCTGTCTAACCTCATCTGTCAACTTGTCCATCACCATTGCAAATAAGAAAGGGTTCAGAGCCGATCCCTGATGTAATCCCACCTCCAACCTGAATGCATCCGTCACTCCTACCGCAGACCTCACCATTGTCACACTTCCCTCGTACATATCCTGTACAACTCTTACATACTTCTCTGCCACTCCCGACTTCCTCATACAATACCACAGCTCCTCTTGAGGCACCCTGTCAAATGCTTTCTCCAGGTCCACAAATACACAATACAACTCCTTCTGGCCTTTTCTATACTTCTCCATCAACATCCTCAGAGCAAACATTGCATCTGTGGTGCTCTTCTTGGCATGAAACCATACTGCTGCTCACTCATCACCTCACTTCATAACCAAGCTTCCACTACTATTTCCCATAATTTCACGCTGTGGCTCATCAATTTTATCCCCCTGTAGTTACCACAGTCCTGCACATCCCCCTTATTCTTAAATATCAGCACCAGTACACTTCTTCTCCACTCCTCAGAAGATTAGATGGGGAAATTAAATCTGGCTCCCAAGGGTTAGGCCCTGCAGAGGAGGAGATGGGTCAAAGACGTCTCTGTCTCCGAGGGGCACTCGGCTCACTCTTACAGGTGAACATCGGCATCCAGGTTAAGAAGTCAGGAGATGAATAAAACAAGGGTGGAGGTTCAAATACCATCCAATCAGAAGAAGAAAATGAGGGGATACCATGCCAGAAAAGATATTAAGTAAGGAAACACAGTCATAGGGCAGTAGCTGTTGGGATATACTAACGCATAAAAATTAAATTCAAACATAAATTAACAAGAAGAGCAGACGGCCTGCTACACCAGTCAGCTCCACCTTCCATATATTAATATAATATACTTGATTCTGTATTATTGCAGGGTACAATCAGTTGAATTGTATTGTAAAATCTTCTGTTGAGTGATTTCCTGTGGTATGCAACACCACCAAATCAAAGCACTGTGATGTCCCTATATTGATGGATTAAAGACCAGACGTCCACATGACCATCATCATCAAGTTCTTCCATGAGGACCCTGAATACAATGAGGACTGATTGAGGTCATTTATGTTAGGTAGAATGCCTAGAGGGGGCTGGGTGGTCTTGTGGCCTTTGAGCCCCTGCAGATTTTTATTTTTATTTTTTTTTGTTTTCTGTCCTCCCTGGCCATCAGACCTTACCTTTATTCTATGTTAGTGTTCTCTTATTTTAATTCTTATTTTGTCTTTTTTTCTCTTTCTTCATCATGTAAAGCACTTTGAGCCTACATTATTTGTATGAAAATGTGCTATATACATAAATGTTGTTGTTTTATCACCAAAGTGCATTACAGACCCTTCCATATTGGTTTTGTTAACAGATAATTTTTTATTTATTTTTTTATTTTAGAATAAATGGATCAAAAGAGATATATGTGAAAGTTTCATTCAAAGATGCAGTTATATTCTTTGTCATTCTGTTACAACTCTTTATTTATCTTTTACTAAAACATTTGCATTCCCTAATGCTTGCCGATTCTGCATAGGGCATTCTAAAGAAAACGAGAGAGCAATAAATTTCATAGAATGCCAAAAATGCATATAATTACTCTTCATAGATATATTAAAATTAACTCATAAATCAAACTGAAAAAACATTAAAGCTAATTGTGTAAAGCTAATGAGTGTGACCTAAGTAAACAAATATCTGGAATGATGTTAGTATCTCCCTGAATATTACCAATTATTCTCCGTAATGGCACAGAGTTCATTTTCATTTCTAGATGTGAAATGATAGCAATGTAGATGTTAATGTGGTCAAATGTATCAAGCACCAAGGAAAACGATGCATTAGCTTTGTTAAACAAATATAAAAAATAAATAAATTTTAATGATCACACTGATATCCCAAAAATATGGAATGATGACCACATCTTTTTGTAATTAAGGGACTGTAATGGGTCTCTTTTGAATTAAGTATGAGTATGAGAACAGGGATTGCCAAAAGGCAGAAAGAGAAGCAAATGACCAGGAATTGTAAATACTGAGGATAATTATAGGTGCGATTAAAAAACAGGCAAAGGTCAGAATACGCCCAGCATTCAGGGAATATTTTATAAAAAAAATATTCAACCAGAATTGTACTTAAAAAAAAAAAGATCTTAAGTGTTGTGAATGCAACAACACAAAATAATGAAGAGCACGTAAGGCCTCAAAATAATTAAAACCAGTTCACTGCCTTCACCAGTCTGCCTGACCACAAACTCAGCAGGCAAGTTTAAAGGCCTACTCATGCCCAAAATGGAGAATAGGATTTTGGTGGTTTAAAAATACTTTTAAATGTCCTAAACATACAAAAATATCTTCCAAGAGAGAGGAGACCAGAAAAAACTGCCACAAAGGATGAGGTCACAATGAATGTTTATAAATAAAAAAATGTATTTAAAGCAACATGAGCTCAAAAGAAGCACAATGCCTGAATAAACTTATCAAGAAAGGCTGCTCCATTACAGGGCCAACCCTGGACACACTGGAAGCTGTTGTAGATAAAAGGATGGTGGCAAAACTGGATGCCGTTATAAAAAATCCCTTTGATTCCCTCTAGGATGCGCAGTCATGGGCCGCTTTTAGCCACAGGCTCATTTCACCACAGAGTACTGAGAAGCATCTTTGGGGATCTTTATCTGCCCACTGCTATCAGGCAATTCAGTGCTTCCTCCTGGGGCACTGTTAAGTTCTTTTTGAAATATCTATCTATCTATCTATTATATAGTGCCTTTCATATCTATCTATCTATCTATTATATAGTGCCTTTCATATCTATCTATCTATCTATCTATTATATAGTGCCTTTCATATCTATCTATCTATCTATCTATCTATCTATCTATCTATCTATCAGTGCCTTATATTTATCTATCAATCATTTGATTGATTGATTGTTAGATTGGTTGTACTATTTGTCTTGTTTGTATAATTTGAGTCTGTCTCTTTGTTTTTATGTTTCTGCTGTTGTGTACATCTGAATTTCCCTATGGGATTAATAAAGTTTCTCTACTTTAATCTAATCTAATAACCTGTAATGTTACAAAATATTGTATTAATGATGGGAAAGCCAGTCCAAAGCAGTAAAACTATACATAAGTAAAATCTCAGTGAAAAAACAGCAAGTACGCTTTGTGCTCTAACTGCCGTACACTGGAGTCTATTTTATAATTTACATATTTTTCTTCCCAGTCATGATGGCCTAAAGGCTGGCAAAATACTGCACGGCCTTGGCTGGATTAAAATCCCCTGACCCACTCTTCATGTGGAAGGAATTTGCATCTTTTCTGATGTCTAAAATCAAACACGCAAGTATGCTGAATGTTTTATAGGGTCTGGTACAAGGGGACACTGGGGATGAGGGTAAGAATGGATCAATTAGTTATTTATTATGTACTTTTAATGTGTTTTGGGATCCCTTTGCAAAGTTACTTGGGAGAAAACACCAATGCCTACATCCCTGAAATCAGTTTTTTCAAACTTGAGATGTGTTTAGTCAAATTTTGGCTTCTTTCTGCAAACTTGAAATGCTAGTTTATGAGCCCTATTTGCGTTTAAAGAATACTCCACCCAAAAATTATATTCTTTATATGTTACTTCCACTATTTATGTAGTTTATAGTAATAGCCAAGAAAAATTCTCCTCTCCCCAATATCCTTTGGTGAAGAGTCCAGTCTTCAATTCAAAAGCACAAAATTATGAGAATGTCTCATCCCTGTTAACATTCCATGCTGATTTTTTTCTGGAACTAATTATTTACAAAATCTTAGCAAAAATATACATGTGTTTTGAACATTTTCATTATCTGGATTATGCAACAGGAATAATATGAGAATTTTGCTCCTTTTTTCCACATTGTTTCTCACATTGTTTGCCATTGGATGGAATGGGTTGCCGTTACGTTCCATTGTATCATAACCTTGTTTTTCTCTTTCTGCATTAAAATCATGACATTATCATTTTAAAGGAGAATTTCTGTAAAAAATGGCAACAGTATTTTTTTTTTTCAATTTTATTGATTTTTTTGTTAACCAAAAGTGACATTCAGAGCTTCTACTCCAAAATAATTTCAATAAAATGTTAGCTCTGTGCTGATATCTAGAAAGTTGGCAGTTCAAATCCCGTTACTGCCAGAAGGGATCCTAATCAGTTGGGCCCTCGAGAAAGGCCTTAAACCTGAAAATTGCTCAAGGGGCTCAGTATAATGGCTGACCATGTGCTTGGACCCCCCCAAAAGGTCATGTGAAAAGGCAATTTACTTTGGGGATTCACAAAGTATATCAAATCAAATAAATAAATAATTTAAAAAAATGGTCTTCAGATTTAACTCATACAATTTTAGCCATCGACTGTGGAGAAAGGATAGTTAAATAATGTAAAATAACATTCTGAGCCTGCTTCATATAATCTAGAGGTAAAGGGTTGGCACTGCAAGTTTAATATTACTAAAAAATTTAGGAAGGAATTAAGAAACAATCTTTTTTGACAAAAGTAGAGGACTGCTAGAGCAATTGATTGATTTATGGCATGGGTTATTAAGTTTCAATTTGCTACTCAGCCTAGCTAAAAATGTGCTCATGTGGCTTTTACTTACTTCCTCAACACACTATAAAATGTCATTAATTTAATTCAATATCATTCCATTCAAATGATTTTAATGCAGGACTTTTCCCATTGACAAGTCTAGGGGTTCTTTAACATAGAATAAAATACAAATAATGTTCAATAACAATTTAAAAATACCAAAAATGCATGCATATGCCTATGTACTCACCTTTAAAATCAAATCAGTGACTGGTAATGTAATTGTCTGTTCTTTTAGTGCAGCCAAAATGCTTGCTTATAGTGCTAATTTAGAAAAGTTTTCCTGGCATCAAAGGGTCAAGGATGTGAGAAGGGACAATTGATGAGACTTGAGACTTTAGTGTTTTTGAATTAGGGTTTGTAAAGTTCCCCAGAGTTGGCACCCTGCCGGGGTTTGGTTCCTGCCTTGTGTGCCCTGTGTTGGCTGGGATTGGCTCCAGCAGACCCCCGTGACCCTTTAGTTAGGATATAGCGAGTTGGAAAATGGATGGACCAATAGATGGAGGGAAAGTTGCCCGGATGTGCTGATTAGTGTTGGCAAAGTTCACCAAAGCATTTTTTACAGTAAAAATGCTTTGTTCATTGACGATCTTGTTCGGCAAACATTTTCCTGGAAACTTGCTGTGAGGCCGGCTTAGACAAAAAATTTTTTCCTATCAACCCATGATGTTTTGCAAGGCCTTTGTGACATCATAGAACTGTACCAACCATGCACAAAATTAGCTGCCCGATTTTTTTTCCGATATCTCAGTCTGATTGGTACTTCAGTCTACACTTGAACCCTGCATGTGTCTGAAAATATTATTTTCATATATATTAGCTGACTATAATGGGAATATTCTGTTTACTGCCATCAGAATTATA
This sequence comes from Erpetoichthys calabaricus, assembly GCF_900747795.2. Taxonomy (NCBI): domain Eukaryota; kingdom Metazoa; phylum Chordata; class Cladistia; order Polypteriformes; family Polypteridae; genus Erpetoichthys; species Erpetoichthys calabaricus. Next base: position 23,265,650 of record NC_041403.2, read on the forward strand.
AAACGGATCCCTGTTCGCTCACTTACTCAATCAGCACCACGCAGCACCGCATGGCTAATTTTAGGTGAAGGTCGAGTGCATGTGTAATTAGCTATGCGCTTCAGCTACAACTCAAAACAATCCTTAAAGGAGCCCTCACCCTCCTGGAGTCAGAAAACTCATGAGACCCTGTGAAATAATAACAATATGAAAAGTTATATTATTATTTACAAGTCATTTCTATCTTTTTCATCAAAGAAAAAAGTGCAAAATATCTGCACAAAAGAATCAGAAACAAATAACACATCTGAGCTGCACCTGGAGCCAAGGCTTCAAACAATAGGATGAGCCAATTCCATGCTGCTGCTTCATGGCATGGCTACTGTGTGCCACAAGATTGGAATTCTATGAGCGCAATTATATATATACACGTATATATTTTTTTACTTATTGCTAGTTTGAGGCCATTTGTTGAATTCTGTTTGTGGTTATTTTCATTGTGGCTATTTATAGTCTTTTGTTTTATTTCTTTTGTTGTTTGAGGCATGCTGGAGCAGCAGGTAGCTCTTCTGCTGTACAGCTCAGGTCATATTTTTGGCTACAATAATCAGTACAGCATAGTTGGTAGATGTTTCTCTAGCCCACAAGAAGACCATTGCTACAGTGTCCATTTTAGGACATCCTCCTCCCTCCGAAAAAACTCCATCCTTCCTACTACCTTCGACAAAATATTCCTCCTCCCTGCGAGGAATCCCCAGTCACCCCTCCTCCCTCCTCTCTCCTCCCTCCTCCCTCCTCCGTCCGCTCTCAGTTCTCCGCTGTCCGTTTTCCGCCATCCACCCTCCTATCTCCGTCATCCGCCTTCAGCTCTCCATCAAACCCCACACTCCCCCCGCCCCCTCATCGACATTTTCGTTAATGAAGTGACGTAATACTTCAGCTCCACCTTCTTCACAAGTTCATTAACCAAATTATTTGTCAATTATATTTCACAGTAAGAATTTACAGCACGACTCAAACGTGGGAACGAAAGTAAATGACGTTAATTGTTGAGTGTCTTTTAATATTGTGTAAGCATACATATTAACACATGTGCAATTAAACGTGTGCATTTACGGTGTGATTTTTCAGGCTTAAAAGCTCGCCTTTTATTAAAAAGGTAAATGCAAACTTTTTTCATTCTGAAGGGCACAAACCACGCAAAAATGTCGGTACACCAGATAAATAAGCGCAACATATTATCAGTTGTATTGTATGCTTACAATACATATAGAAATGTGTTAATCGTTAACTAATAGTATGGGATGGTGTTTTTCAACTCAGCTACAGATGCAGATGGAAACCAGACCTGCTTTGAAAAATACGAACGCCTTAGGACCGATCTGGAATAAGGTAGCACAGCGCCTTGATTTAAACGATTCCATGTCTTGGTGGGTTTGCGTTGCTTGTTGTCAATATCTTTACACCTGTTTTTAAGGCTTATTGACTGAAAGGGGCTTTCGTGAAAAAAGTTAGGGCTTTGCTACAGGATACACCCTCCACAAGTTAAGGAAGTTAAAAATAAAGGTATATATTTCTGTTTTATTTAAACCTTTTAAGTTTGTATGCGGGCGGCATGGTGGCGCAGTGAAAGGTGCCAGTTAGGAGACCCGGGTTCATATGCATTTTACTTTTTTTGTATCTCTTTAGTAATATTTTATTGTAAAAGGATAACCAGTATTTAAACCTTTTATGTTACTTTATAAAGTTATGTTATACAATGTTGAAAGATTAATAAGAACGCTACATATTTTGGCAGCTGCTGCTTTAATTTTCAATGAAATGAAAAAAGCTCTCCAAGAGAAAACCTCAATGAAGAAGAACAGTTTGCACTATCTAAAAAGGAGAAATCCTCATTTATAAAGGTTTGCTGCAGATGACTTAACTGAAAATAAATGAATAGTTCCTATGTGTATAATACATATTTATCTATTTGACTTATGCCTTTATTCCAGCAACTTGCAACATCTGAGGTACAATTTGTTACATTACTTTTGTTTTTTGCAGCACAGGCAGGTGAAGTGACTTCCTCAGGGTCACACAGTGGTGTCAGTACCAGGATTTGAACTGACAAGCTCCGGGTTTGCTGAAATATTACTGAAGAAAGAAAAAAAAACGAAAACGGGCAAATAGGGCTATGCATACAAATGTCCATCCATCCATTATCCAACCCGCTATATCCTAAATACAGGAGCCAATCCCTGCCAACACAAGGCAGGAAACAAACCACGAGCAAGGTGCCAGCTCACCGCAGGGCGCACACACCCACACACCAGGGACAATTTAGAATCGCCAATGCACCTAACCTGCATGTCTTTGGACTGTGGGAGGAAACCGGAGTACCCGGAGGAAACCCAGACAGACACGGGGAGAACATTCAGACTCCACGCAGGGAAGCGAACCCGGGTCTCCTAACTGGCACCTTTCACTGCGCCACCATGCCGCCCGCATACAAACTTAAAAGGTTTAAATAAAACAGAAATATATACCTTTATTTTTAACTTCCTTAACTTGTGGAGGGTGTATCCTGTAGCAAAGCCCTAACTTTTTTCACGAAAGCCCTTTTCAGTCAATAACCCTTAAAAACAGGTGTAAAGATATTGACAACAAGCAACGCAAACCCACCAAGACATGGAATCGTTTAAATCAAGGCGCTGTGCTACCTTATTCCAGATCGGTCCTAAGGCGTTCGTATTTTTCAAAGCAGGTCTGGTTTCCATCTGCATCTGTAGCTGAGTTGAAAAACACCATCCCATACTATTAGTTAACGATTAACACATTTCTATATGTATTGTAAGCATACAATACAACTGATAATATGTTGCGCTTATTTATCTGGTGTACCGACATTTTTGCGTGGTTTGTGCCCTTCAGAATGAAAAAAGTTTGCATTTACCTTTTTAATAAAAGGCGAGCTTTTAAGCCTGAAAAATCACACCGTAAATGCACACGTTTAATTGCACACGTGTTAATATGTATGCTTACACAATATTAAAAGACACTCAACAATTAACGTCATTTACTTTCGTTCCCACGTTTGAGTCGTGCTGTAAATTCTTACTGTGAAATATAATTGACAAATAATTTGGTTAATGAACTTGTGAAGAAGGTGGAGCTGAAGTATTACGTCACTTCATTAACGAAAATGTCGATGAGGGGGCGGGGGGAGTGTGGGGTTTGATGGAGAGCTGAAGGCGGATGACGGAGATAGGAGGGTGGATGGCGGAAAACGGACAGCGGAGAACTGAGAGCGGACGGAGGAGGGAGGAGGGAGGAGAGAGGAGGGAGGAGGGGTGACTGGGGATTCCTCGCAGGGAGGAGGAATATTTTGTCGAAGGTAGTAGGAAGGATGGAGTTTTTTCGGAGGGAGGAGGATGTCCTAAAATGGACACTGTACATTGCACTACTATAATCACCTCAAAACTAGTTCAGTTCCTCCTTCCCTTTTGACTTGAATGCATTTCACCGAGTTAATGAACATTTTCATGATTTCTCCAAACTCGGGATTCTCTCATTACTAGTTGTTGATATTATTGTATTACAAACTGTAACCTTCAAGACATTTTCACAAGTGAAATAGCCAGAGGTGGGCCTCAAAAGTGGTGACACCAGGGTGGACCCACCTGTTGGGGTTCCCTCCACAGAACACAAGGAGAACAACATGGTACACTGTGAAAAACTGAGCAAACAAGATGAAATATAGGACAATGTTGACAAATACATTGTAAGTAGGAACATGCCACTAAGGACACGCTCTGTATCAAAAAGAATTTAGCTCTTCAAGAAGCTAGTCCTCATAAAGGCTGGGTTGAAAATGATAGCCTCTTCCTCTAAGAAGAGGAGCAGAAATGGAAGAGATGGGCCAGTCATGGTTCCCAGTGGAGGTAACATCAGTAGTCTTCCTGTTTGTCCTGCACCGGAATGTCCTCCTCCACTCTATGGCAATTGGAAATCAGGTTAGTGATGTTACATTCAAATCCTTCCCTGCAATATTCAACAAATGCATCCCCTTTAGAGACGTGCTTGGCAGCATCCATCCATTATCCAACCCGCTATATCCTAACTACAGGGTCACGGGGGTCTGCTGGAGCCAAACACAGCCAACACAGGGCGCAAAGCAGGAAACAAACCCCGGGCAGGGCGCCAGCACACACACACACACACATACCCACACACCAAGGACAACACTAGGGACAATTTAGAATCGCCAATGCACCTAATCTGCATGTCTTTGGACTGTGGGAGGAAACCTACGCAGACCCGGGGAGAACATACAAACTCCATGCAGGGAGGACCCAGGAAGGGAACCCGGGTCTCCTAACTGCAAGGCCTTGGCAACATATAGATAATAAATAATAAAAAAATTGCACTAGTATAAAACCATTTCAAAGTCCCTTCCTTTTAAAGATTCCAAAGTATGGTGGGAAAAGAATCTCTTACTCAACATTTCAGAAATGGAGTGGAAGGCAGACATGCACAGAATACACTCACGCTCCATAGGTGCAAAACATTCAATTATTCAACTTAAAATCTTTTATTGAGCACATATCTAGTTTAAAATTGTCCAAGATGTTTCCAGGGCAAGATCCAATATGCGAACGTTGCAATCGAGTTCCAGCCTCATTGGGCCACGTGTTTTGGGGGTGCATCAAATTAACATAATTTTGGATCAAAATCTTTAAATGCCTTTCAGACAGCCTGGGCATCACAATCCCTCCTAATCCACTAAAAGCCGTGTTTGGTGGACTTCCAGATGGGCTTAAAGTGGAGAACGACAAACAAACTGTAATGGCCTTTACTTCACTATTGGCATGTAGACTCACCTTGCTCAAGTGGAAGAATCCTAACTCACCTATTCTACGTCAGTGGGTAACTGATGTTATATACTATTTGAAATTGGAAAAATTGAAATACTCACTTAGAGGATCTATGCAAAACTGTTTTAAAACCTGGCAGGATGAAATTAATAACATTTTAGAATACGCATTTGAATTGAGGAAGCAGATTCTCTTCCCCTTTTTTATTCTATTTATTTAGTTACTTATCTTTTCTACTATTAAAGTTTCACTATGTTGGCCTAGCTCAGGGGTGGGCAGATTCAGTCCTGGAGGGCTGCAGTGGTTGCAGGTTTTTGTTCGGGGTGAGATTATTCAAGAGTTTGTGAACCATTAGTAGTATTTTAAAGTCAATTCTAAATGACATGGGTAACCAATGTAACGATGCTAAAACTGGTGTGATGTGCTCAGATTTTCTTTTTCTGGTTAAGATCCTGGCTGCTGCATTCTGCACTAACTGTAAGCGATTGATGTCTTTCTTAGGAAGTCCTGTAAGAGTGCGTTACAGTAATCTAGTTCACTGAAAACAAAAGCGTGAACCACTTTTTCAACTTCTTGTAAGGTTATAAGGGATCTAACTTTAGCTGTATTCCTTAAGTGAAAAAATGCTGTCCTAGTAATCTTATATATAAACGTCTACACATGGAAATGTGTGTGTTCTGTCCAGCCCAGAATTTAGAGGTGGAGTCAGGGTAAGGGCTCTGCCTCTGAGGAAATAGAAAACTCGCTTAGCTTAGAAAGACAACATCACTGAAAAAGAATATTTAGAATTAAGGTGTGTCAGTCTTTCCAAATAATAAAAGTATCATGCTAATAGAACTATAAGAAGCATGACACTTATGTATTAAATAAGAATGTGCTAAAGCTAACTGAACAAATGTAATTTAATGCAGATACTAAAGCTATAAGAATATAATTTCTTATAGCTAATTTAATTTACTGAACTAACCTTAATGTAACCCTTGATATTTTATGAGCAATGTGCGTGCAAGAGTATAAGGAAGTGAGCATTGTCTAAAACTGCTGAGTTGCATACACTGTAGCAGTAGGGGGCACTAGAGCTCCCTTGAACCCTCAGGTACCACTCCAAACACCAGGTAAAATTCCAATTATTATTTATTTTATAATAACAGTGTGCACAAAGCACCCTCCACTCCACACTACTCATACAAATCAATACTCAATACAATAATCAATTCACCAATCCTCCTCTCCCAGACGCATTGCCACCCTTCCACCCAGCTCAGCTCAGTGTCTGGGCTTTCCCACAGTCCTTTTATATTCCCTGACCCGGATGTGGTTCCAGTCCTACAGATTCCTTAACACTTCCGGGTCAGATTAAAAGTCCTTTTCTTCAACCCAGAAGCACGTCGTTCCTTCCGGTCATGTGATTATGACACACTTCCGGGTTATAGGGCACGTAGCACTCTGTAAGCCTCCCTACAGCGGCTCCTGGTGGCCCCCATGGTATCCAGCAGGGTTGTTTATAAAAACTACACCATCCATAATGCCCTGCTGGAATTTGGGGACCTTCCATGCTGCTGGGAGGACTCCATCTAGCGGCCTGGAGGTGTGGACCGGAATATTCGGCCGGCCATCCCTCACAACACCCTAAAACAAACTTACTATAACTGGTCTTATGTACGTGTAAGTTAGCAGAAGTGTATTTTTTAAAATTGTGAAAATACTGACCTCTTTTTATCTGTAAAAAGCACTGTATGCTTCTGCATGTTGCAATCCAGGGTGTGACCGCAAGCTATGACGATCTATGTATGACCTCAAAATGAACTGCCGCGTTTTTTCTTTTTCTTCTTAACGGGCCTGAATATTTAAGGAAGTCTCTCTTTCCTGCTGACAGGCTGACATTTTGTAGCTACTTAATGTGACAGGATCTGCAGCCTGCCTTTTCTCACCAAGAATAAAGAAATCACTTTTTATTTTAGATTGGTGTTTTTTGACTCCCGTTGTTTTTTCGACTTCAGCGTCCACATCACTTAGCCAGTAACATCGGCAAACCGGTAATCCTTTTACTTTTCCTCCCGCCGCTAATACACAAGCGATGCAAGCACGTCAACAAATCGAATCCTCCTAGAAGAGAGATACCCAGAGTAGTTCCTTTCAATTACCTGACATCTCTACATTTCAGTTTCTTTTCTGACGATTTTAGTAGTTTCTAGGACCCCGGGCTTTTTACAGCATAGGCTTACACGGGTAGTCTGATTAAAATGTGATTTAAAGTTTAGGCCAATAGTTACCCCTAAATTCTTTATCTCCAACTTGACTTTTAAACCTAAGGGATCAAATTCATTTCTAATACCCTCACTATATCCATTTTTGCCAATCTGTAAGATTTCTGTTTTCTCCTTATTTAGTTTGAGAAAGTTACTGATCATCCATTCTGAAATACTGCTAAGACACAGGATCAGAGAGCCAAGAGCATCACGGTCATCAGGTGCTATCCATAAATACAGGTGTGTGTCATCTGCATAGCTATGGTAGCTCACCTCGTGCTTAGAGATAATCTGTCCTACTGGAAGCATGAAAAAGAGCAGCAGACTCAGAACAGATCCACACACAACATTTGTTGGTTTAGAAAAGCGAACAGGATCATTAAAGACCTCAGCCAGCCTACACAGACTCTTTTCTCTTTTATCATAAAATAAACAAACCTTTTGTTTATTTTCATTTACAGAGATGAATCGTGGTATTTGTGTACAGATTACTTTGTGAGGTGCAAGCCTTGCTTTGTACTTAATGCAGCTTGAAATGTTTTACACATAAATCAGATGTATCTAGTTTCAGAAAAATCCCTTTTAACAGTATAAGGTATTCCTTTGAGGCTAAGCCTGCTCATTCTATTCAAATTGTATATACAGTCTCTGCCATACTAATGCCCTTTCCCAAGTTCATACATCCCCATGGGGGTTAAACTGGTGTCGACATTTGAAGGTGTGTCACTATTGACTTGCAAATTGAGTTGTTGGTGCTCACTGAAATTGCCACAAAAACTTCCGTGTCAGACAGAAGCAATTTATAACTCGCCTTTTGCTCATCACCACCTTCTTAAAGACAGATTGGCTTCTGGTATATACTTAGAAATTTTCCCGGATAGTAATAAATTTCAAGCCCATGTTTCTGGAAATAATACTCATTGAGCTGAAATAAATGACCTTTTTTGTATCTTCCAACAGATACGCTATGCCAGATTTAAATGTTTGTTTTGTGGAATAAAAGCTAGACTGCTGCTTCATTCAAGAGATTTCATGCTAACCTATAAATCTTGCTGTGAGATTGGACAATTTATCTCTGAGATCAGTCTAGAAATTAAATGTTAATCTCTGCTGCACTGGCTCAGCTTTGACAAGGTAGGGCTAATTTGTTGCATTTTCTATTATGCTTATGAAAGTGAATGTCATGTTAACCTTTAAGATATCGGCTACTTCGACAATATGCTTTACCAAGTGTAAGAAAGCCAGTGTTTATATTGCTACTGTATATGAGGGTCTACATAAAAGTACCAGGCAAAAGTTTTGACACACCTACTTATAGATGGGATTTTCTTTATTTTTCCTCTTTTCTCCATCTATATATATATTGTAAGGTTTCTAAACTCTTTTGGGACTTCCCCCAATGGGACAACATGCAGAAGAGCATCCCAAAGAGAGATTGATGCATCTGTGGAAGACAGCTTCTCCTTTGCCGGGGCAACCTCAGACTCCCAGCGCTGCAGCGGCTCGCCGCAAAAAAGAAACCCGAGCCGACTGTGGTCACGCTATAAGCGCCTGTCGTCAATAGGTGATGCAAGGAACTTTTGAAATGCAGGGAGCAGTATTACTTGGCCACGACTCTGCCTGATTGCTGTGTCTGTGTGTATAAGAGAGTGGTAGATCCCACTATAATAAATAACCGTGTTGTTCCTGTTTCAAGCTGAATAAAAGCTGGTTTTGTTAAAGTACTGAGACTCAGCCTTGTGTTCTGGGTTGCAAGACAGGGACTCACACGTCGTAATATTTAAATGTAAGTGTCAGTGTGGACTGCAACCTATCAAGCACTGATTTCTGGGCACTCAGTGCTTCTGGGAATGGCCCTGGCTTCCCCTGAACCTAAAATGGAATAGAAGACAGAGAAAGTGAATGTCAAATAGAGTATTTTATTGGCTGTGTTTTTTCTTATTTAATTTTCTCTTTATAACTTTGATCACTTCAATGACTGTTCTGATCAATTTGTACAAAAATAGCTAATCCCTTCACACATCCCAGAGTGACTAATCTGTAGCCAGTCTCTTTTGAAATGAGCTGATTTGCCACCCACGTTTGCTCAAGATGTGGTGCCAGTATGTGTTCATCGAGCTGTATGTCTCTTTTTTCTTTTTGTTATATATTCATCCACATAAGAATCAGTACAACTTTGGAGAGGCCTCTTTTTTTAATAAAAAGCACAGCAGGCCTGGAGCTGCCAATTGATGTTGTTGCCCTGTCCAAACTGTAGCTGTTTGCACCTCTGTTTCCTTCCAAAAGCCCAACGTGATTTACAGTTGTTTACTCCTCTCAATCAGAGAGCCTTTTGTCGTACACTCTGAAGGTGCAATCTCTGCATTCTCTGTTTCTGGCATCCTTTCCATATCAGTGTTCCTAGTCCAGGAGAAAACGCAAAAACCATTGACTTTTCAGCTTGACTGGAGTGCTGCTCTATATGTTCTACATGGTAAAATGTAGGAAAGCTGAAAAACTTTTCATTTTTAATGTAACCCCTATAAGTTTTGCTTTGTAAAGTATAAGCACATAAAATGAAAGGTGGATGCTGCCTTTAGCCCCTATAATAATAATAATAATACATTTTATTTATATAGTGCCTTTCCCATGCTCAAAGCACTTTACAGAGTTTAAGAAAGAACGGCAGGGTATACAGTATATAGCATTGTGCTAAACCAGATAAATAAATAAAGAAGAGTAAGATAGTAAATTCAGAGAAAAGCCTAACAGACAACATAATTGATGGTCTTGCACACACACACACACAGGTTACATGAGCATCTTGACAGAGAGGTAAACTGAGAGAAGGGTAATGAAGTCAAGTAGAGCTAAAAGCCTTCCTGTACAGATAAGCTTTGAGTTGTTTTTTATAAGAATTCATGGAGCCCGTTCACCTGTTTAATTTTGGTAGGTCATTCCAGAGTCTGGGCGCTATAGAGCTGAAGGCCCTGTCACCCATGGAGTGTAGATTAGTGAGGGGTACAACAAGATTGCCAGAATCAGAGGACCTTAGTGGGCGGGCAGGCACATAGTGATGGAAAAGGTCACTGATGTAATTTGGCGCAAAGTCGTTTAAGGCTTTGTAGGTTATTAGTAGGATTTTATATTCAATTCTGTAAGACACAGGGAGCCAGTGGAGACGGAGCAGGATGGGTGTGATGTGCTCGCTGCTGCTGGTCCGTGTCAGGACTCTTGCAGCCGAGTTTTGAATAAGCTGGAGCTGTGATAGAAGATTAGAAGGGGCACCTGCCAGTAGGGAATTACAATAATCGATGCGGGATGTGATAAAAGCATGGACAAATTTCTCAGCATTAGAAAAGGAGAGGAAGGAGCGAACATGTGATATGTTAAAGAGGTGAAAGTAAGAAAGTTTCTTGATGTGGTTTATGTGGGCGGAATAAGAAAGGGAGGAATCAAAAATGACACCAAGATTCTTTGCAGTAGAGGCAGGTCTGATGAGATCACTGCCAAGATAGACTGGGAAGGAGCTCATTTTATTAAGTTGCACTTTAGTCCCAATTTGCAGGAGTTCAATTTTGTTGCAATTTAATTATAGAGTTCTGCTCCATCCAGGTTATAATTTCACTGAGGCAAGTTGTGAGCTGAGAAAGCTCTGATGAAGTTCCACTTTTAACATTGAAATTGAGTTGAGTATCCTCTGCATAAAAATGATAACCCAGTCCATAGCTACGAATAATATGGCCAAGGGGAAGCATATAAATACAGAAGAGAAGGGGGCCGAGGACAGAGCCCTGAGGGACTCCTTGTGTGACTAGCGCTGAGCTGGATCTGCTGTTGTCAAGACTAACAAACTCTTGCCTATCAGTCAGATAGGGCTTGAACCACTGGAGGGCAGTGCCAGAGATACCCAGCATGTTCTCTATTCTGGACAGTAGAATGTCATGTCTGACAGTGTCAAATGCTGCACTGAGGTCTAACAGAATTAATATGCTGGTTTGTCCTGTGTCTGCTGCCATAAGCAAATCATTAGTTACCCGTAGCAGAGCAGTTTCACAGCTGTGCTGCGCCCTGAAACCAGACTGAAAGGGTTCCATCAAATTATTAGAAGTTAAGTAGTTGGTGAGTTGGGAAGCTACAACACACTCAGAAAAGGTAAATGGGAAATAGGCCAAAAATTGTTAAGATTGTCCACATCAAGACCAGACTTTTTTAACATTGGGGTTACAGAAGCGATTTTAAAAGTGAGCAGTACAAAGCCTGTGTCAAGGGATGAGTTTATCAGTGTTGTAATAGTCGAGATTATGGCATGAAGGCAGGATTTAAGTAGTGTGGTGGGGATGGGGTCCAGTACACAAGTAGTCGGCCTCATCTTACAAAGCGGGTCATTAACAAAAGCAGATGTGACTGGTGAGAACTTAGAGAAGGAGCTGGATGGAGTGGGAAAACAGGGAGAGATATACACAGATAATGTATTTATGTTTCCCCTATTGGGAGAAATTCATTGAGAAAGAAATCTGCAGCAGGGCTTTGAGAATTGAAATATTTTAGTTTTCTAAAATCTGAAATGTCTGTTAATATTCTGACAAATTTAAATATTTTAGTTGTTTTCAAAGTGGTTTAAGTTTAATGGATCGTAAGTCTTTCTATGATTTACTGGATTACCCTCCTTAGCATTATATCCGAGTGATGCTTGGGCCGTGAAAACAGCGTTAATTAAATGCATTGGTCCAGATTTTTAACTCAGGCAACTATATAGATGCATCTCACGTAAGCATCAGGGTGTAAAAGTGCAACAGCATTAGTGCCAAGCGTTACTCCGGCAACGGTATAGGCGTGGCTTACAGAAAGTCAGGCCCAAGCGTTACCCAGATAATGGTATAGACACATGTTCTCCTAGCCTCATAATGTGTCTCCTAAGTAACATTTTTCAGCAGCCCAGGGGCCTCATGTATAAATGGTGCGTATGCACAGAAATGTTGCGTAAGAATGTTTCCACGTTCAAATCGCGATGTATAAAACCTACATTTGGCGTAAAGCCACGCACTTTTCCACGGTACCTCATACCCTGTAGTACGCAAGTTCTCTGCTTGGTTTTACAGACTGGCGGCACCCAGCGTCAAAGCAGTGCTACTGTTCCTGTGTGGTTACCCTTTCTTAGATCTACATCCACGATGGCGGCTTTATCAAATACACTGAAATTAACTGCATATCATTCATGAATTTAATGCATCTGATTGTAATTAATCTGTAACAATGTAATGGTCGACAGAATGGTCGAACTATTCTAAATACAATAGCTGCTTTAGCGTTGTTACTCTCATTGCACCTTCTTCTTCTTCTTCTGTCAGCAGCTCCCATTAGGGGTTGCCACAGCGGATCATCTTTTTCCATATTACTTTCACTGCACCACTCGGAGTATTTACAGTATATCACTGTATCTGAGTGTGAATCACAGATCTACAGTGAGAGGAAAGAGAATTATCGGTATACAGCATCAAGCCATTCGCTATTTGAACTGCTCTCATCCGACCAACGCTTCACAGCCTTTCCTGTTCGGACCTCGCGGTTCACAAACAGTTTCATCCCAAGATCTATACACGCACTCAATCAGTCCATCAAGTGCTCCTTGTAGAACTGTTTGTACTTGCAAGTTAATGTGAGGTAATTGTACTTACGATACAGTTATAATATCGCACAACCTGAGCCACCTTATAAAGCGCGTATTTACATATGATGACGATATCATTTTTAAGATGAAATGCAGCAAAATATGTTTATTATATTATACAGATAAAACTTTAACTTTATCTACAAGGTGCCGCAGTGCTAGCGAGCTTGAGCTTCGTTCACTGTTTGTTCCTGCCTCGCGCTGTATTCATGCTGTGGCTGACGTGACACTGCAAGGATAGATGGATAGAATAATTAAACATTACGAAGATATTTCGATGTTCCTTAAAATTTTTGAAGAATCGCCGTTCTAAGCTTACAGATGGCTTAACATCTATTACAGAGCTGATTGTGTGGCGATTGGGTATTTGGAGAAAGAAAAGTAAGGACAGGAATTGGGGGTTAGTACGTTTGAAAGAGACAGTACTTCTGTAATAAATTATTTCATCGAAGGTCACGCACAGCGCAGCAAGCATCTTGCGTGAGACATGAACAATCACTGCGCCAATGTGTTCCCATATTTAATAACATGCTTTAACTCCTATCATCATGAAAATGATATCACGTATACTTCTCAGTATTTTAATTATTCAGAGAGCTGTAATATTACGAATGTAATGGATTCTGTGTCCTGTCGGAGAAGAGCACGTAGTGATTGAGGCACATAGAGCACATATAACATCAAATACACAACAAAGCATTTAACGTGCTACTTTAGTTACGATGGGATTTGAGAAACTAGTAAATTAAACTATTTTAAGATGAAGTTTATGATGTTCTACTTTAATGACAACATAAACTACGTGATTAAAGTGGAAATTTCGAGATTAAAGTTGACATTTCGTGCTTTTTTCACACTGTGTGCCTTTTTTTTTCACTGTACCCTAATAAGCTTTCATGTGACACTCAGACGGTGGGATACGAGTCGCCTTTTCATGCCGATTTTGATATGTGACAACTTTTTTATTTCGGGCACTGCGCGACTTTGTGAACTTGAGCTTTTGAGTTTCTCCGACACACTATGTCACTCGATCAACTTCCTTTTGTTGCTTATATAACTGTTTAAACCAACAAATAGTACGTTTTTCTTTGCCTCCATTTGGTATTTGCTGAAATTATTCTCCGTTTCCTCATACTTTTGCCATTGTCTTTTCACAGAATGCTGAGCTTAAGGGCTATTTATATTGATTTGCATATTCAAAGAGGCGTAATTCTGGGAGAAGTTGGGGCGGGACAGCAGGCGCGTGCACATGCATTAATTTCCACACTGAGCGGGATTTATGTAGCAGAAGAACGCGGAAGTTGGCGAACGCACAGATTCCTGCATCTGGATTTTTCTGTGCGTAAGCACATTTAGGCTCTTGTGCTTACGTCATGTTATAGTGCGAATTCTACGCACGGCGTTATGCATGAGGCCCCAGGTGTTGCCTGATCCTGACAGTGATACGAGCAGTGATGATGAAGTGAATGTGTCTTCAGGCAGTCAAACTGAAACGGACAGTGAAACCAAAACTGATTCTGATGAATTCGAAAGTGACGCTCGCATTTGAGTTTCCGTTGACCCAGCTTTCAAATAAACCAGCACCACCTCTTTTGATTTTGTGGGGCAGCCAGGAATAATTACTCATTTATGTTATTATTATTCATCATCATTATTATTATTTGTATCATTATTATACTTTTTACACTTCTGAATTTGTACGTTTAGTCTTTTGCATGTTTTATAGTAGAAAGATGATATTCAATAAAAATGTAATTTTTCAAGGCAAAAAGTGTAATGCTTTTTACATATTTTGTTGAGGAAAAATGTAATGCTAAATAGGTTTAATTATTTTCCTGATTAGGCTGATTTTTTATTTATTTTGGCTACAGGAATGTCTGCTTTGTTGTATTATAACTCATTTATTGTAATACATTTTCCTAAATAAATAAATATACTATATCTATGTAAATACAGAATATATATTGCAAAGTATGTATATCAGAGAGACACCCTCCAAGTTCCTCCCAGGTGTGTAGTTACACCCCAGGCTGAGACTTTTAATGATGAGCTGTTTGGGGTCCTTTGGATGTTATTTAATGGCTGAGGGGTATTGCTAGGATGAACCATTGATCTCATTGCTCATTGGTGGGATGGAAACGTTTACCAACTACTACTGTGTATGTAAATGAGCCTAAGTCATAACAGGAGCTGTTCTCACAAGATTGACCAGACTTACTATGGAGAGCTTTGCTGCTCACCTTGAGCCTCCACCACTTGGGGTAAATAAAAGACATCCTTGGATTTCATTTATAGTGATGACTCGAGAAATTTTTTATTTAAAAAGTATTTTCTGCAACATTATCTACCCTATTATATAATGCAGTTTTTTGAACATTGTATTGAATTTATTTAAATCAAATAACATTCCATACAAGCAAGTCAAGTTTTACAAAACTAGGTTTGAAATATAATGCCTTATATATTTCCATCCATCCATCCATTTTCCAACCCGCTGAATCTGAACACAGGGTCACGGGGGTCTGCTGGAGCCAATCCCAGCCAACACAGGGCACAAGGCAGGAACCAATCCCGGGCAGGGTGCCAACCCACCGCAGCCTTATATATTTCCCTATCTATTAAATAGTGTTTTTCATATCTATCTATCTATCTATCTATCTATCTATCTATCTATCTATCTATCTATCTATCTATCTATCTATCTATCTATCTATCTATCTATCATATAGTGTGTTTCACATCTATCTATCTATCTATCTATCTATCTATCTATCTATCTATCTATCTATCTATCTATCTATCTATCTATCTATCTATCTATCTATCTAATGGCTTAAGGCAGAAACTGGTCCCTGGTTACATGCTAGTTTACTGCAGGGCACACTCACATAATAATAAGAAGAAAAAGGAATAATAAGAACAACAATTATTATTATTGTGATTATTATTAAATAATAATAATAATAATAATATGGGAATGTTTCCCAATTGCAGACTCTAAAAGGCTTATGAGTGCAGAAGAGAAAACGAATTGTAGCAAAATAAAGAGAAATCCTGGAGAAAAACCTGATGCAGTAGTACAAAAAACCTGTGCTTTGGGGGATTTGTTTTTCAGCAAGTTAACAATCCCAAGTATAAAGCGAAAGCTACACAAGAAATGGCTTCCAAACAACAATGTTAATGTCCAGCAATGGCCAAGTCAGAGTGCAGACCTCAATCCAAATAAGAATTTGCGGCAGGCCTCGACAGAGTCTGTTCACTCGCGATCAACATGACACCTGACAGAGCTGAGCAGTTTTGCAAAAAAAGAATGAGGAGAGAAATGCCCCTTGTCACCACTGTTTTTTGCAATCACCATTGAGCCACTGGCACTGTCGAAATGCTTATGAAATAAAGGGGATTATCAGAGAAGGACTTGAACAGAAAATTTCACTATATGCAGATGATATGGTACTGTATATATCAGATCCACAAAATACTGTGCCTGCAGTCCTAACAGCTCTAACAGAATTTCAAAAGATTTCTGGTCTCAGAATTAATTTGAATACAAGAAAAATAGGAGAGCTGGTAGAAGGAGACCGGTGGACACAAACTCAAGGCTGTCATCTACTAAATACTGATTTGAAGTCGGTGAATACTCATGGAATCAATTATTATGTGTTTTGTATTAATATTTTTCTGTCCAGTGTCACAAAAGACAAATTAGATTCACTCTGATTCAAAGTATAATAATAAAATGAGAAAATTTCCAAGGGGTGAATACTTTTTATAGGCACTGCACTTGGATTTTCATCCCAGAGCCATAATGACAAAAATATTAGTCTAATTGGCAGCTCTGATTAGGCTGGGTATGAGTGTGTAGGTGTGCACATGCGTGTGCCTTCTTATGATGATGACGATATTGATATACTGTATTAATTAATCCCTGAGGAGAAATTGACTTTTCACATAACCTTTGGGGGTCAGCACACAGGGCCAGCCATTGTGCAAAATCCCTGGAGCAATTTTCAGGTTAAGGGCTTTGCTTAAGGGCCCAAACGAGTAAGAGATCCCTTCTGGCACTATGTTAAATACAAGCATACCATCTAGGGATGGTTCTTATTGTATTGCTTCAAGCTGCAGTGGAATATGATAATTCATAAAATAGAAAAAACATATTTTTGTTATTCATTCTCCCCATTTACATTTTTATTCTTTTTTCCAGTGGTGCGTTGGTTATTACAGTTGACTTAGAGACCCAGCATCCTGGATTTCAGTTCCATCCCTGGGTGTTGTCCGTGCACTTTTTGCATGTTCTCCTTTTATCTTCATGATCTTTCCTCCCACATCACA
Organism: Erpetoichthys calabaricus; assembly: GCF_900747795.2. Classification (NCBI taxonomy): domain Eukaryota; kingdom Metazoa; phylum Chordata; class Cladistia; order Polypteriformes; family Polypteridae; genus Erpetoichthys; species Erpetoichthys calabaricus. The sequence goes on from NC_041403.2 coordinate 23,282,716, forward strand.
TGCTTGTTAGGTTAATTAGGCCCAGTGGGGAAGTATGCATGAGTGCTCCCTACGACACTGGTGCCCAGTATGAGGCTTATTCCTGCATTGTGCCCAGTATTACCAGGATAAGCTCTGGCATCCTGTGACCATGTATTGGACTAAGCAGGTTTGACAATGTTATGTGATAAGTCTTTTATCTGTTCTCCAGCCCTTTTGTTCCACCTTTTTTACCTTAACATTTCTGACATAAAGACATATTTTCTCATTTCATTATTCCATTCTTGTTTCTTTCTCTCCTGTGGGCTTATTAGTCCTGTTTGTGCTACCTCTATAATTATCCTGTTGATTCCTTGTATTCTAGTTTGCAAGGTTATTGTTTTGTTTTTATTGAGTTTTTCTCTTATTTACGTCCAGTTCTAAAGATGGCAATGGCATTTCTTTTACTCTTTGACTCTGCTGGCTTTTACTATTTCCACAGACATTTTGAAGTCTGCCTTTGGGGTGTTTCTGCCATATCTACTGTACTGCTGTTAATGACTCTTCAACAAATACAATGCAATACAATACAATTTATTTTTGTATAGCCCAAAATCACACAAAGAGTGCCACAATGGGCTTTGACAGGCCCTGCCTCTTGACTGCCCCCCAGCCTTGACTCTCTAAGAAGACAAGGAAAAACTCCCCAAAAAAACACTTGTAAGGAAAAAAATGGAAGAAACCCTGGGAAAGGCAGTTTGGAGAGAGACCACTAACCAGGTAAGTTGGGGGTGCAGTGGGTGTCAAAAAAGGGGGTAAATACAACACAATACACAGAACAGAACACAAGTAATCCTCAATGCAATATAATATGAGAAGTGCGGAGCAGAATGCGTCCCTGAATGTGTGAATGGGTAGACTGGGCACAAAGTGAACAAGGCAAGAGGAAGGAATCTGAGTGATCAAACTGGCTGAGAGTGAAAGGGTCAAAGCCAAATGTGTGGACAGCGTGAGGATGAGAGTGTCACAGAGAGTGTGACAGTTCAGTCTTGTCCTTTTTTCTTTTAAACTTGGCCCTTTCGGTTTACTTTGCTTTAGAGTCCCAATATCTCATCCAGAGTCTTCTTAAAAGTTGTCACGGTTCCTGCTTCAACTCTATGTATGGGTAGTTTGGAATGTTCCAGAGTCCCATAACTCTGTGTTAAAAAGTGCTTCCTGGCTTCAATCTTAAATGCACTTCCCCATAATTTCCATGGCTGTCCTCGAGTACATGATTCACCGTTCACTTGAAAGAATGTTGCTGGATCTTCTTTATCAAGGCCTTTGAGCATTTTGAAGACTGGATTAGGTCCCCGTGCAGTCTCCTCTGCACAAGGTTTAATTCTCTGAGTCCGTAACAGTAGAGCATGCCCTTAAGTCCCATGATGCATTTGGTTGCTCTCTTCTGCACAACTTCAAGTGCTGCTATGTCATTTTTGTACTGTGGTGACCAGAACTGCACATAATACTCAAGATGTGGTCTCACCAGTGCATTATATAGTTTGTGCATAACATCCCTTGACTTAAATTCAGTTTTTATGATATAACCTAACCAGAGGTGGGTAGTAAAGAGTTACATTTACTCCGCTACATTTACTTGAGTAACTTTTTTAAAAAATTGTACTTCTAAGAGTAGTTTTACTGTACCATACTTTTTACTTTTTGTGAAGAAGAAATGCTACTCTTGCTCCTCTACATTGGGCAACACTCGACTCGTAACTTTTTTCCATTTACACATTAGATTCGCTTATATTTTTGCCAGAGAGAAGTCACCAGTGGATTTACTGCATGACTGTTTCACCAATTAGACATAGCAACAATAATCACATGACTATGTTTCACCATAGGATTGGGTCACTGCTTTTTGCAGATGATGTTGTCCTGTTTGCTTCATCAGGCCGTGATCTTTAGCTCTCTCTGGATCGGTTCGCAGCTGAGTGTGAAGCGGCTGGGATGGGAATCAGCACCTCCAAATCTGAGACCATGGTCCTCAGCCGGAAAAGGGTGGAGTGCCCTCTCAGGGTTGGGAGCGAGATCCTGCCTCAAGTGGAGGAGTTCAAGTATCTCGGGGTCTTGTTCACAAGTGAGGGAAGAATGGAGCGTGAGATCGACAGGCGGATTGGTGCGGTGTCCGCAGTGATGCGGGCTCTGCATCGGTCTGTCGTGGTGAAAAAGGAGCTGAGCCGTAAGGCAAAGCTCTCAATTTACTGGTCGATCTATGTTCCTACCCTCACCTATGGTCATGAGCTGTGGGTAGTGACCGAAAGAACGAGATCGTGAATACAAGCGGCTGAAATGAGTTTCCTCCGCAGGGTGTCTGGGCTCTCCCTTAAAGATAGGGGGAGAAGCTCAGTCATCCGGGAGGGGCTCAGAGTAGAGCCGCTGCTCCTCCACATCGAGAGGAGTCAGATGAGGTGGCTCTGGCATCTGATCAGGATGCCTCCTGGACGCCTCCCTGGTGAAGTGTTCCGGGCACGTCTAACTGGGAGGAGGCCCCGGGGAAGACCCAGGACACGCTGGAGGGACTATGTCTCCCGGCTGGCCTGGGAACACCTCGGGATTCTCCCGGAAGAGCTAGAAGAAGTGGCCGGGGAGAGGGAAGTCTGGGCATCTCTGCTCAATCTGCTGCCCCCGCAACCCGACCTCGGATAGGCAGAAGAAAATGGATGGATGTTTCACCAATCAGATGTAGCAACAATAATCACATGACTCTGTTTTACCAATCAGACGTAGCCATGCAGTCACATGACCACATACAAACTTCCTGCGTCTGCAGCCTGTGAGAGACTTTTTAGTCACGCATGGCTCCCATTCACTGCTAAATGGTCACAGCTTCACTGTAAGAACCTTGAGAGCCAACTCCTGCTGAAGCTTAACCATCACTTCAATGAGTGAAGAACAAGCAGGTTTTAGCCAAACATGCACAGACACAGACAGTCAAAGTAAAGTGAGACTTGTTGAACGTGCATAAGCTGCCTTGTTCTAATGTTATTTTCTATCAGCTGTGCTATTTGAAGGGCAAGTGTGTGACGATGCCGGTCCCCTACAGACTGTTTTCTTTTCTCCTTTTCTTTGATTCCCCCTTGTGCCGACCTGTATATATACACTCCCGTATCCGTGAGCCTTAATCACACATCACAGAAAGCCAATGAAGCAATTGAGAACGATCACACCTGCACGTGCAGGTGTGACTCGCTCCAACTACCTCATTAACTCCCCGTGGTCGTGCAGTTGTGCCTACGGAGAGTGACACGGCTTTATGGATTTGAAATTGGCCTTTTTTTTTTTTTTTGAAGTTGTGGACCCACTACAGCGCAAAAGTGAATTTACAGTATTATACTGTCAGTGTACAGTATATCTTGTCACTGTAAGTAGTTTGCACTGTTCAAACAATACATCTTACCTACTGTAGGTATTGGCTTCAAAAGCTTTGTCGTGAAAAACTGAGATTTGGAACTTTGTGTTATTTGTGCATCTTTATTTTGTAAAGATGTTATTTATTTGTACTCATTTTTTATTTTATTATTTGGAAATAGCAGAACTTGCACATTATTTTATATTTTTGTCTGTCTTATTACAACATTTCTAAAAAAATAAATAATTAATTATGTTCAAACAGTTACTCAGTACTTGAGTAGTCTTTTCACCAAATACTTTTTTACTCTTACTTGAGTAATTTTTTGGATGACGACGTTTTACTTCTACTTGAGTAATATTATTTTGAAGTAACGCTACTCTTACTTGAGTACTCTACCCACCTCTGAACCTAACATTGTATTTGCCTTTTTAATTGCTTCTGTGCATTGCTTAGTCAATGAAAAAGTTGCATTAACATAAACCCTTCTCCGAGGTTGCTATCAGCCCTCAATCCTGCTTTCTTAAATTGCTCAACTGTACTGTCCCCCCTTTCTCTGTTTCTCTCCCCCATGGATACCTCTTCGACTGACAAGTGATTGCTTCTCTCTGCCTAAATGTCAAACTTCTTCCATGCTTGATTGTTCATTTTTTGACTTAAATGAGTTTTTATGGCTGTTGTTTCCTTGCTAAAATTCAAAACAAATTTGATCGAAAAAAAAAAGGATTATTAAAATACAATGGAAAAGGGTAAAGGCTGATACAGAAACTTATTCCTGCCACTCAAATGAAAATAAAAAAATGATTGTGGTATAACACAAAAGAATTGCATTATTGTACAATAATTATTGTGCCTTTTCAAAAAGTATTGCTTTATTTTTCAACTAGCTGTGCTACTCATCTAAGATGGGTTAAAATCTAAGTAATCGACATCGAACTCAGCGTTAACGTTTGCAGTGCACTGTCTAATGGAATGCATTTTGTAATGCTTGTAGTAATAACATGCATTGCTTTTGTCATTATAATAACTAATTAATAATTTTTTACATTTACTGTTCTCACTAGACAGAGTGGAACCACTTCAACTACCACTAATGTTTAGCATCCACAGCCATTATTGCACCAGTACACTCAGCACTCATTAGCTGTAATGATCAGAGGGCCAGAACAACTAAGCCATGGTGGGCAATTTAGCTAGGACACTGGGATACCCCCTCTTTTTGTAGGCTGTCCAGGGATCTTTCATGACCACAGAGAGTCAGGTCCTCGGTTTTACATCTCATCTGAAGGATGGTGCCGTTTTTACAGCACGGTGTCCCCATCACTGCATTGGAGTATTGAGATCCACATTCAGACCACATGGTAAGTGCACCCTTGCTGGCCTTGCCAACACCTTTTCGAGCAGCAGCCAAAGATTTCCCTGGGTAGTCTCCCATCCAAGTACTGGCTGGGCCCAAACATGCATACTGTCAAGTTGATGACCTGTTCTGAAGAGCATGTGGTATGGCACATCACAAACATTTGCAGTAATAGCATGTATTATTAAAAATATTTGTGATGCACCATCTGTTGGAATGGCAAATGCAATGCAAATATCTTTGTTATGTGCTATTTGATATGGTATTTGTAGAAGCAGTGTTAACATTTGTGATGCACCATCTGTTGGAATGACAAATGCAATTCATTTTATTACTATAAATGTTTGTGATGTGCCAACTGTGGTAATGGCAGAGACATAGCAACTGGACAAACAGATTCACAGACACTTATCCTTTTATTAAGGTGGATAATTATTGTGTTATTTCATTTATTTTCAATTATTCTGTTATTGCCTGCTCTTGTCGTCATCTTCGTGCACACGCATGTTCCTGTCGGTTAGTGTCAGAGAGATCAAGCACACACATACTGTAGCTTACAATCAGGTGACACAAACTAAACAGACATTCTACATATAGTATTTAGCATTTATCAGGTTAAAGTTTTGTAAGTTTTGTACAGATTTTTTTTAATGTTGGCAGAGTAATAGTGCAAAGCTGTCACACATCGCCGGGGTCTGCATGACATTTGCATGTTCCTTCCGTGTATTTGTGAATTGATTGATATTAGTGAGAGTTGTTAGCTGCATATAAACTAACTGTTTTAACAATGAATAGTGTAAATGTGTCGAAAATACATCTCATTTAACAAAAAACATTTCGTCCTTCATGTGCTGTGAAGTAAATCATATCCATCCCCTTTCTTCATTTCCAAACCAGAGCGCCCGAGGATTTGAGTTATGAATGCTAGCTGCTGCGCCACCAGATCACACTGTTTCAAAAAACTGGATGAAAACTAAACAGATGCTTTCTGTTTAGGGTTGCAATGCAACACACTCTCTTTTGATTGGCTGTGTGATTGTGTCCTGCAAAGTATTGTCAGCAAGTCCACCATGTTTGCTTTTTGCCTTACACTCAGAGCTGCTGCGCTAATCACTGGCTCACTGTGACCCTAAACTTTAACTGAAATTTACCTCTCAGCACATGGTGGCGTAAATATATATCTATAATATCCATTCAGTTCTTGGCACTTCATTGCATGCTATATATGTGGTTAGCCTCTCCCTCGATGGCTGTAACTAGACTGCGACTATGAGAGTGCACAATGTTATTGATGACCCCAGCAGGCAATGTCTTTGTCAAATAATGCAATACTTTTACAAAATAATACAATATCTCTCTATTATATAAAAAATATCCTGCTACAAGACGAGACTTTTTTCAAAAGATTTTTCCAAGTCCTGCGAGACTTTGGCCGTGAGATTTTTTCAAATCCCACCCTCCTATCAATCATATTCAACCACACACACGACCCTCTCACCTCTCATTCGTGTGAATGCTTTTGACAGACACAGTTTCTGCTCTCACAGTTCTTATACATTTTAACATTTTCCTCACTTTAAGTTCCCAATTAAAGAAGATGTATTATGTCCAAATCTTATTGAAGAATTTCATCACAAAGGATTATCAACAGAAAAAATGGCAATCCTAGCACCGAGAAACAATGAAGTCAAACAAATTAACGCCATAAATATCGATTGGTTACAAGGCAAATTGTTTAAATGCGTATCAATAGACTATGCCAGTGGTTCTTAAACTGTGGGGCGGGCCCCCCTATGGGGGGTATGAAGTAACAAAAAGGGGGGTGTGAATATGTGAAAAAAAGAAAACAAGAATCGAAAATATGAAAAATACGTCTATTGAAATCAAAACAAATTAATTTAAACTACATTCTGATACTAGAAAAATAAATATAGAGTTAAGTAGGTATAAAAATATTCATCTATGATATATCATTAATTAAAAAAGAACAAATTGGTATTAGTGGGCTCCTTTCAAAAAAAACGTTAGGGGAGCGCGATTAAAATTGTTATGAAAACTCGGGTCGGCAAATACTTAAAGGTTGAGAAAAGTTGGACTATGCTGAAACAGTTGGTGGTGATCATGCAGAACATGAAAACACCAACTTACAATATCCCGAAGAATATCTGCAACCGTTAACACCGTCCAGACTTCCAACGCCCGAAAGAAGGATGTATCCAAGAAAGGTAATGAAGTACATCTTCCGCGGATACCATTAGACAACAAAGGAGATCTTGATATGCTATTTGTATTAAAACATTAACAGTTTCCCGTTAGAATAGCTTTTGCAAAGACAAATAACAAATCACAGAACCAAACATTCGAAAACGTTGTTTTATTTAATAGAGATAAAGAAACAATATTCAATCACTGGAAGCTATACGTGGTGTTGTCACGATGAAAGTCCAAACACAGAATCAAAGTTCAATGTGATATTGACGAAAATGTAATTCAAAAAATTGTTTTTACTGAAGTTTTACAGTAAAAGTGTAAGTTTAAAAAGTATTTGCGTGTTAATTTCAAAGCCAAACGGAATGAAATCGTATTACTCAATGAATAACTCTAATGCAACATGAAACATAATTTACTTTCAAATTATTATGTTTTACTATTTTTAAATATGGTTAATTACTCGCTGTAATGTAAAATAGTTAGCTCTATTATGCATATGTAACAATTCCCATGAAAATAACAATCTGTTTAAATTGCACATCCGCATCCCCATACGCGAGTGGCAGAGCCGCAAAGAGGCTCGCGTGTAGCGCAGGCACGGGGGTTGGCAAGCGAAGTGAGCAGGGGGCAAAGCCCCCTAGTTTTTGTGAAATAATTCCTTTTCTTTTTGAGTGACAGGAATAAGCTTCTGTAGGCTGATGCTACAAAAAAAAAATGAATTAGGCAAAGTGAGACCATAATCAAAAGTACATTCCAGGTCACATTAATTGGTAACTGTACATTTGTCCTGGAGGAGATGTGTGTGTGAGTGGACTTTGTTGGACTGGTGACCCACTGAGAGGTTCCACCTGCTTTAAAATTAGAGCTATTAAAATAGGCAATAGTGCCCTACCACTCAGAACTGGTTAACCAGTTAGGGAATCTACCATATAATAAAACTCTGATGTCTGTGTGTCCAGGCCCTCAGAGCAATCTGATTGGTCAGTTGGGCTTTGATGATACAACAAAAGAGGAAATATGAGTGTGAGATGAATAAGGAGGAGGAAATACATATGAGGCATGATGAGAGAGTATAAAACCATACAGAAGGTGAGAAAGATGCCTCCAAAATAATGACAGATTGTGAGAAGCAGAATGCCCTCAAGAGAGGGAATGCCATTCAGACACGCAAATACAGAGGAAAGTCACTGAAGATACAATACAGTTTATTTTTGTATAGCCCAAAATCACACAGGAAGTGCCGCAATGGGCTTTAACAGGCCCTGCCTCTTGACAGACCCCCAGCCTTGACTCTCTCAGAAGACAAGGAAAAACTCCCAAAAAACCTTGTAGGGAAAAATAGAAGAAACCTTGGGAAAGGCAGTTCAAAGAGAGACCCCTTTCCAGGTAGGCTGGGCGTGCAGTGGGTGTCAAAAGAAGGGGGTCAATACAATACAATACAATACAGTACACAGAACAGAACAATTTCTCAATATAGTAAGAAATAAATATAAATTTTAGAAGTACAGAGCAGAATTTAACAGTAGATGATATATCCCATAATAAGATTTGGATTTGTATAGAGTCCTGGAGACCTCATCCTTCAAGCTGCCTCCCCCATTTGGCCATTCCACGGCTGAAACAGTGCTGGGCCAGCCAATCCGATGAAAGGACCCCTCTCTCCCACGATTCCTGCGATCCTCCATCAGAGATGACTTTTCCTTAGGCAGGCAAAACAACTTGGCAGGTGGGCCATGGCACCAAGTGCCACATTTGAGTACCGAGAAGAAAAACAGAATAAGTGAGGGTTAGTATACAATTATAACTGTCATGTTACTTATGTTTAAGTGCTAATGACTAACAACAGAGATGCAGTCTGTACAGTTAATCAGCAGCTCTAGTCAGGATATGCTAAACTGAAGTAGTGAGTCTTCAGCCGGGATTTAAAAGCTGAGACCGAAGGGGCATCTCTTATAGTAGCAGGCAGACCATTCCACAGTTTAGGGGCCCTGTAACTAAAAGCTCAACCTCCCACTGTTATTTTATTAATCCTTGGAATCATAAGCAGACCGGCATCTTGAGATCTTAATGTGCGCTCAGGTTTGTAAGTCATGATAAGTTCAGACAAGTAAGCCGGACCTCGACCATTTAATGCTTTATATGTTAAAAGAAGGATTTTGAAATCTGCCCTAAACTTAACCGGGAGCCAGTGTAAGGATTTAAGAACTGGCGTTATGTGTTCGTATTTTCTTGTTCTTGTAATAATTCTCGCAGCCGCATTTTGGATTAACTGGAGGCTGTATAAAGAACAGTTTGAACATCCAGTGAACACCACATTACAGTAGTCAATCCTACTAGAGATAAATGCATGAATTAGTTTCTCAGAATCCTGTTTGTTTAAAAAGCGCCTTAATTTCCTAACATTTTTAAGATGGAAGAAACATGTCTTGGACAACTTTGTAATATGCGCTTTAAATGACATGCTAGAGTCAAAGATAACTCCTAGATTGCGGGCTGATTCAGTAAAATTGACTGGGATTCCCACTGAGTTAAATGATGACAAAATATTGTTGTGATCAGCATCATTCCCTCCAACAATTAACATCTCTGTTTTATCTGTATTTAAAGACAAGTAGTTCTTATTCATCCACTCCTTTAATTCACTAACACAACTAATTAAAGACAACATTGGAGAAACTTCATTTGATTTCAATGAAAGGTATAACTGGGTGTCATCTGCATACGAGTGAAAATTAACATTATGTTTCTTAATGAGAGATCCCAGTGGAAGCATGTACAGTGAAAACAGTAAAGGTCCCAGTACTGAGCCCTGCGGGACACCATATTGAACTTCTGTGTATAATGATGGAGTACTGTCAGCACATTTCTGTACATATTGGAATCGATTTGATAAGTAAGAACTAAACCAAGCGAGCACGGTGCCTGTAAGCCCAACATCATTTTCTAGCCTGTGTAGTAAAATAGAATGGTCGATGGTGTCAAATGCTGCACTTAAGTCCAACAACATAATTACAGTGGAGTTTCCTTCATCAGAGGATATCAGAATGTCATTTACAACCCGTGTTACTGCCGTTTCTGTACTATGACCAGTGCGAAAACCAGACTGGAATTTCTCAAATAAATTGTAATGCGTAAGGTGTGTCTGAAGCTGACTGGCGACTACTTTTTCTAGTATTTTAGAAAGAAACGGTAAATTTGAAATAGGCCTATAATTATTTAGTATATGTGGGTCAAGGTCTGACTTTTTAAGTAATGGTTTAATGACTGACACTTTTAGTGTATCAGGTACTGTGCTATGCAATAATGAACTATTGATAATGTTTAGGATAGGCGCTGCAAGAACATCCATTGCACTTTTTACTAGTTTTGTTGGCACTGGATCTAGGGAACAAGTAGTGGGCTTCATTTTAGAAATTAAACTTAATACTTCCTGCTCAGTTACAGGATTAAAATTACTAAAGTGCTGAGTGCAATGTGAGGCAGGGTCTGCCAAGCTAGTATTTGGTTTGTACTGTGATGCAGAGATCTGGGATCTTATATTTTTAATTTTCTCATTGAAGAAGTTCATAAAGTCTGTACTGCTAATGTCTGTTGGTATTTTGCACTGTTGATCTGAATTTCCATTTGTTAATTTAGCCACTGTTCTAAACAGTGCCCGAGGATTTTTATTATTGCTATCTATTAATGTAGAATAATATTCTGACCGAGCTTTGAAGAGGGCTTTTTTATATTTATTAACACTCTCTGTCCATGCAATTTGAAAGACATGTAGCTTTGTTGTTCTCCATCTGCGCTCCAGTTTTCGACACTCTAATTTAAGAGCTCGAGTGTTTTCATTAAACCAGGGAGAGTTTCTATGTGCTTTGAACACTTTTGTTTTAAGGGGAGCCACTGTGTCCAGAGCATCTCTCAAGGTCACATTATAATGTGATGTTAGCTCATCTAAATTGTTTTATCAAGTAGATACAAGTAGGGAAAGAGGTAGCAAATATATTTTTTTAATTATTCTATTACCTGTTTTCGAAAAGTTCCCTGGCTAGTGGATGAATAAAATTTAAAATATTTGTGAGAATATTATAAGCCTCTGCGGTGGGCTGGTGCCCTGCCCGGGGGTTGTTTCCTGCCTTGCGCCCTGTGTTGGCTGGGATTGGCTCCAGCAGACCCCTGTGATTCTGTAGTTAGGATATAGCGGGTTGGATATGGATGGATGGATTATAAGCGTCCAGCTATACCATCCCGGCTCATCCCTGTGTGGAGTTTGCATGTCCTCCCTTTGTCTGCGTGGGTTTCCTCCGAGTGCTCCGATTTCCTGTCACAGCTTGAAGACATGCAGGTAAGGTGGATTGGCAATACTAAACTGGGGATAGTGTGGGCTTGGTGCCTGCGTGATGAACTGGCACCCTGTCCAGGATTTGTTCGCCCCTTGTGCCTTATGTTAGCTGGGATAGGCTCTAGCACCATCATACCCCCCACCCCATTGCAGCCCTGATCATGACTAAGTGAGTCAGAAAATGATGACCTAATCTAGTTTAGGTTTATTGGGGCCTTCATCATAACATGCAACACAGGAACCAGCTAACAACAAGAAACCACTACAGGAGGACCTGCTTACATTTGCTCCCAACAAGCCATAACAGCAAGGGTTCTCTTGAATATGGAATGAAAACTTGAGTGCCCAGTGAAAACACAACATGGGCATCATAAATAAGATATCAGAAAAGGAATAAGTCATTCAAAAAATGTCTTTTCTGCTGAAGCCTGTGGTCTCTTTTCAGAATATAAAAAGTAATGTACATGCTATTTCTGTACAATACTGTAGCCAGTAAAATCTGGTTTGACTAACTAAATAACTGTTAGTCAAATATAAGTAAGATAAAAAGGCTGGCTTTCTGATTGAGTTTTAATAGTGATTTCACTTTACTTTGATCCTGGCTAGATGCGTGTCTCGGTACAAGTCTGTCTCCTACACAGGCTCAGGGTTCAATGTGCATTTTTTTTGTTTATTCAGGTAATATTGTGACACAGGCTCCTAGCATTGTGCACTGATTGCCAGAAGATTTTTTTTATTCCTGAAGTAACCCTCTTTACATCATTACAAGGTCTTCCTGCGGCCCAAGATGAGTCCATCCATCATGTAAACTGAAACATCAGGGAGAAATAAGCTGTTTGATGTATCATCCCTTCAGATAAGAGTGGGTTTAGTTTTCTGTGTGAAATCTTTTACCTTTTTATTTCCAAAAAGAAAAGAAAAATAATAAAAAAAAGGAATGAAACAATCAAGTGAAACAGAGGGATTGATTAGTGGAGCGATAAGAGACATTTAACTACTACAGATTCAAATTGTAACTTGTACTGTTACAAAATACACCTTTCTGTTATAAAATATATTTTACTTTGCCAGCTAAGCCATTTATTATCTACAAGAACCTATAGATAGATAGATAGATAGATAGATAGATAGATAGATAGATAGATAGATAGATAGATAGATAGATAGATAGATAGATAGATAGATAGATAGATAGATAGATAGATAGATAGATATGTAAGGCACTGTATGATAGATAGATAATGTAAAAGCTAGCCCGGCCACAGACAGACACGACAACGCAGTGTCTACCACACACACACATTTATTTTACACAAATATATACAACTATTTACAGTTCACAGTCCTTGGTTTTCTCTCGGCCGCCTTCACTCCTGCCACGCAAGCTCCGACCGTCTTCCACCCGACTCCGGCTCTCTGATTGGAGTGTGGTGGCCCCTTTTATCTTGTCCCGGATGTGCTCCAGGTGCCAGACGATGTACTTTCGGCAGCACTCCCCAGTGTGGCGGAACTGCTGCCCTTGCACCAGGAAGCACTCCGGTTATACACCATCCCTGGTCTGTCAGCACTTCCTGGTGTCCCAGAAGTGCTGTCCGGCAGGGAGCAAGGACCGGCCGAGTGCCCAGGGAAAAGAAATGCAGCTCCCCGGCTCTGGGGAAGCCAATGATGTCACTTCCGGTTCCGGTATTGATGACATCACTTCCTATACTGGCCTTTAAAGCTGCCATCTTGTCTCCTGAGAATCAGTTCTGTTTTGGACTCAGTTGAATGAACATGTCTCTGTTATTTAATCAGTTTTGCAGCCGGGAACAATTATACGGGTGGCTGCCCCAAACCTTCTCGATGTCTTATAGTCATTTTTCTGACAATAGATAGATAGGGGAAAAGAGTACAGTATGTTAGTACCAGTTTTCAAGAATAAGAGAGTTGTGCAGAGCTGCAGTAACTACAAGGGAATAAAGTTGATCAGCAATAACATGAAGATATGAGAGAGTGATGGATGCTAGGCTGAGAGGAGAGGTGGTGATCTGTGAACAGCAATGTGGTTTCATGCCAGGAAAGGGTACTGCAGATAAGAAGTTTGCTTTAAGAGTGTTGATGGAGAAGTGCAGAGAAGGAATTGCATTGCATGTTTGTGAACTTGAAATCGCATTACAGGTCCCAAGAGAGGAGTTATGGCGCTGCATGAGGGAGTCGGGAGTTACAGAAAAGTTTGTGAGGGTGGGACAGGATATGTATGAGGACAGTGTGACTGTAGTGAGGTGTGCAGCAGGAATGACAGCCTGGATCAAGGTGAGCATGGGATTACATCAGGGATCGGCTCTGAGCCCTTTCCTGTTTGCAATGGTGATGGACAGGTTGACAGATGAGGTCACACAGGAGTCTCCATGGACTATGATGTTCACAGATGACATTGCAATCTGTAGTGAGACTAGACAGGAGGTTGAGACAAATCTGGAGAGGTGGAGGTACGCACTGGAGAGAAGCGGAATTAGAGTCAGTAGGATTAAGATGGAGTACATGTGCATGAATAAGAGGGAAGGTGATGGAAGGGTGTGACTGCAAGGAGCAGAGGTGGTGAAAGCAGATGAATTTAAATACTTGGGTTCATCAGAACAAGGCAGTGGAGAGTGCAGCAGAGAAGTGAAGAAGAAAGTGTAGGCAGGGTAGACTACTTAATTACATTTGATTTGGTCCTGCCCTTGCCAACACACTCCCAGATTAAAACAAAGACAGTGCAACATCTAGATTGTAATTCTGCTTCAAAATTTATAGATACTTTGAGTAAGTCGAGTGTAATTGTGGAAAACCATTTAGATCAGTTAACATCAAATGTAAACACGGGAAACAATTTAGATGAGCTAACATCACATTATAATGTGACCTTGAGAGATGCTCTGGACACAGTGGCTCCCCTTAAAACAAAAGTGATCAAAGCACATAGAAACTCTCCCTGGTTTAATGAAAACACTCGAGCTCTTAAATTAGAGTGTCGAAAACTGGAACGCAGATGGAGAACAACAAAGCTACATGTCTTTCAAATTGCATGGACAGAGAGTGTTAATAAATATAAAAAAGCCCTCTTTAAAGCTCAGTCAGAATATTATTCTACATTAATAGATAGCAATAATAAAAATCCTCGGGCACTGTTTAGAACAGTGGCTAAATTAACAAATGGAAATTCAGATCAACAGTGCAAAATACCAACAGACATTAGCAGTACAGACTTTATTAACTTCTTCAATGAGAAAATTAAAAATATAAGATCCCAGATCTCTGCATCACAGTACAAACCAAATACTAGCTTAGCAGACCCTGTCTCACATTGCACTCAGCACTTTAGTAATTTTAATCCTGTAACTGAGCAGGAAGTCATAAGTTTAATTTCTAAAATGAAGCCCACTACTTGTTCCCTAGATCCAGTGCCAACAAAACTAGTAAAAAGTGCAATGGATGTTCTTGCAGCGCCTATCCTAAACATTATCAATAGTTCATTATTGCATGGCACAGTACCTGATACACTAAAAGTGTCAGTCATTAAACCATTACTTAAAAAGTCAGACCTTGACCCACATATACTAAATAATTATAGGCCTATTTCAAATTTACCATTTCTCTCTAAAATACTAGAAAAAGTAGTCGCCAGTCAGCTTCAGACACACCTTATGCATTACAATTTATTTGAGAAATTCCAGTCTGGTTTTCGCACTGGTCATAGTACAGAAACGGCACTAACACGGGTTGTAAATGACATTCTGATATCCTCTGATGAAGGAAACTCCACTGTAATTATGTTGTTGGACTTAAGTGCAGCATTTGACACCATCGACCATTCTATTTTACTGCACAGGCTAGAAAATGATGTTGGGCTTACAGGCACCGTGCTCGCTTGGTTTAGTTCTTACTTATCAAATCGATTCCAATATGTACAGAAATGTGCTGATAGTACTCCATCATTATACACAGAAGTTCAATATGGTGTCCCGCAGGGCTCAGTACTGGGACCTTTACTGTTTTCACTGTACATGCTTCCACTGGGATCTATCATTAGGAAACATAATGTTAATTTTCACTCGTATGCAGATGACACCCAGTTATACCTTTCATTTAAATCAAATGAAGTTTCTCCAATGTTGTCTTTAATTAGTTGTGTTAGTGAATTAAAGGAGTGGATGAATAAGAACTACTTGTCTTTAAATACAGATAAAACAGAGATGTTAATTGTTGGAGGGAATGATGCTGATCACAACAATATTTTGTCATCATTTAACTCAGTGGGAATCCCAGTCAATTTTACTGAATCAGCCCGCAATCTAGGAGTTATCTTTGACTCTAGCATGTCATTTAAAGCGCATATTACAAAGTTGTCCAAAACATGTTTCTTCCATCTTAAAAATGTTAGGAAATTAAGGCGCTTTTTAAATAAACAGGATTCTGAGAAACTAATTCATGCATTTATCTCTAGTAGGATTGACTACTGCAATGTGGTGTTCACTGGATGTTCAAACTGTTCTTTATGCAGCCTCCAGTTAATCCAAAATGCGGCTGCAAGAATTATTACAAGAACAAGAAAATATGAACACATAACTCCAGTTCTTAAATCCTTACACTGGCTCCCGGTTAAGTTTAGGGCAGATTTCAAAATCCTTCTTTTAACATATAAAGCATTAATGGTCGAGGTCCGGCTTACTTGTCTGAACTTATCATGACTTACAAACCAGAGCGCACATTAAGATCTCAAGATGCCGGTCTGCTTATGATTCCAAGGATTAATAAAATAACAGTGGGAGGTCGAGTTTTTAGTTACAGGGCCCCTAAACTGTGGAATGGTCTGCCTGCTACTATAAGAGATGCCCCTTCGGTCTCAGCTTTTAAATCCCGGCTGAAGACTCACTACTTCAGTTTAGCATATCCTGACTAGAGCTGCTGATTAACTGTACAGACTGCATCTCTGTTGTTAGTCATTAGCACTTAAACATAAGTAACATGACAGTTATAATTATATACTAACCCTCACTTATTCTGTTTTTCTTCTCGGTACTCAAATGTGGCACTTGGTGCCATGGCCCACCTGCCAAGTTGTTTTGCCTGCCTAAGGAAAAGTCATCCCAGATGGAGGATCGCAGGAATCGTGGGAGAGAGGGGTCCTTTCATCGGATTGGCTGGCCCAGCACTGTTTCAGCTGTGGAATGGCCAAATGGGGGAGGCAGCTTGAAGGATGAGGTCTCCAGGACTCTATACAAATACAAATCTTATTATGGGATATATCATCTACTGTTAAATTCTGCTCTGTACTTCTAAAATTTATATTTTTTATTTCTTACTATATTGAGAAATTGTTCTGTTCTGTGTACTGTACTGTATTGTATTGTATTGACCCCCTTCTTTTGACACCCACTGCACGCCCAATCTACCTGGAAAGGGGTCTCTCTTTGAACTGCCTTTTTTCCCTACTAGGTTTTTTTGGGAGTTTTTCCTTGTCTTCTTAGAGAGTCAAGGCTGGGGGGCTGTCAAGAGGCAGGGCCTGTTAAAGCCCATTGCAGCACTTCCTGTGTGATTTTGGGCTATACAAAAATAAACTGTATTGTATTGTATTGTAGACTGGGTGGCGAAGAGTGGCAGGAGTGATTTGTGATTGAAGGGTACCTGCAAGAGTGAAAGGTAAGGTCTATTAAATAATGGTGAAGCCAGCTCTGTTGTGTAGTATGCACCAGACCATGTTATATAGTTTGGAAGTGGTGACACTGATGAAAAGAGAGGAGGTAGAGATGGAAGTGGTAGAGCTGAAGATACTACAATTTTTGCGCAGTGCAGCAAGGGTAGGCAGGAGTAGGAATGAGTATATTAGAGGGACAACACAGGTATGACAGTGTGGTGACCAAGTGAGAGAGGTGAGATTGAGATGGTTTGGTCAAGTACAGAGGAAAGATGAGGGGTACATCGGGAAAAGATTGTTGAGGATGGAATCACCAGGCAAGAGGAAAAAAGGAAGGCCAAAGAAGAGGTTTATGGATGTGGTGATGGAGGACACGAAGGCGGTCGGTATTGCAGAAAATGATGTAAATGACAGGGATAGATGGAGATGGATGATCTGCTATGGTTACCCCTAAATGGGAGCAGCCAAAAGAAGAAGAAGATAGTGTCACGCACGCGCGCATGGGGAGTCGCAGAACGACCCAGGAAGTTGCGCGAAAACCGAAAGCCATACGGGACGGACAGGCAACTAACCTTTCTCTCTCTATTTTCCCAGAAAGAAGGAAACGGCGACACCCTGAGCCGACTCCCGTTCCTCCACTTCCGCATCATCCTCCCCTCTGATGACGTCAGGATCCCAGAATGCACCACAGCTCATTACCCAACATTCCTCTGTTTATTTCCGATCCGCTCTATAAATGTTCCCCCATCACGCCATCTTGTTGTTCAGTAGTGGCAATCAAACGTACTCTGGACTGTATAATTGTTTTGCATTTCTGTACAGTATACGGGGCCGGAAAAACCCCAAACCTTTATGTGCAGTTTTGTCTCTTTATTTTACCATAGATAGAAGGCACTATATCATTAATAATAATAGATAGAAAGGAAAGGCACTATATAATTAAAAGATAGATAGATAGATAGATAGATAGATAGATAGATAGATAGATAGATAGATAGATAGATAGATAGATAGATAGATAGATAGATAGATAGATAGATAGATAGATAGATAGATAGATAGATAGATAGCACTTTATTTATTGCAAGGGGAAATTTCACTTTTTACATAAGCTCAATAAATAAATATTATATTTTAACAAACAAAAATCCCCCCTCTCAAATAAGCACCAGAAGGACAACAAAGAAAGAAAGCTAAAAAGACAGAAAACATCTGATTTGGTTAAAGATAAGAGAGTAGTTCCAGCCCCAGACAGGCATTACGTAAGTGTATTGCTGTTGGTATAAAGGAGCCCCCATAGAGTTTCTTGACACACTTCTGCTGAATGATTCGTTAGCTGAAAGTCCTCAGTGTTGGTTTGTCACAGAGAGGATGTGCAGCATTGTTCATAAAGGTACTCAGTTTTGTTTTAATTCTCCCCTTTGATATGATCTCCAGGTGGTTCAAAGCGTTTCCCATAACTAAGGTGGCCTTTTTAATTAGATTGTTGATTTGGTGGGCATCTCTTGAAGTGATGTTACCAGGACAGGACATTACAGTATAGAAAATCGCAGTGGCCATCACAGAGTTATAGAAGATGTAAAGGATATCATTTCCCACATTAAAAGAATGCTTTCTCCTAAGAGGACTGCTCTGCCCTTTCTTATATACAGTAGTTCCTCTATGTTACGAGACCAGTCCAACCTGTCATTGATGTGGACCCTCAAGTACATCTATCAGTGCACAATATTAGGGAAAACACTCTGTAAACAAAGAATAGTCATGACTCACCATTAACTATGAATTCAAGATGGATGCCCTTTATTACATCAAGGCTTTTTGAAGCCTGCCACACATACTACTCAATGCACTGCAAAAGACTGGTTAAAATAACAAACCAATGGCCTCAAATAAATTAGGTTCATTTACATAACACAGTCAAGAAAGATTTTGGTTTCCACCAATCAAAGTACAGATAAATGGTATCTGTCTACTATATAATAAAATGTTAAGGTCCGTGTGTGTGTGTGTCTGGTTGCTTCAAGCAATCTGATTGGTCAGTTTGGCTTTGGTGTGATTCGTCAGTTTGGCTTTGGAAACACAACAGAAAGAGGAGTTGTGAGTGTGAGACATATGAAGTGGAGCAAATGCCTAGGAGCCATGCTGAGAATCACATTTTAGGATGGGAAGTATAAAAGCAGAAAGGAGATAAATAAGGTGCCTTGAAATGACAGAGTTTGAGAAGTCGGCTTTATGAGAACACACCTGAGAGAGGGAGCACCATTCAAATAAGGTTCAGACACACAAGGAATTGAAGATGCAAATAGGTTAAAAGATATCAAATATCTTTACATTAATATTATCACCTGTCTTTGACAGGTAACATGGGTAGTATCATTAAAACATGCATATGTCCTAAAATTATTTAAAGGTCCCAAAATAGTTAAAATATTACACATCTTTGGTGGTTTTACTACAATATGAACAACTAAAAGTTCCACCCAATAGGGTCTTCTCTGAATGTGATGTCATGTTTGGTCAAGTCACCCAGTGGGCAGAGAAAAAGGGGTCCAGGGCTAGGTCTCATGAGACCACTTCCAGCATACATCAGCATTCACTCTGTCAGAAAGAACAGTGAGTCCAAACCTTGAAGCCAGGAATCGACATCAAGGAGAGAACATCATCAAGGCTTACCTGTGGTGGCCATATTAAAAATGTATTAATAGACAGGGTCAGATACACTCACTGAACTGTAAAGTTTTGAATTTAAAAATAAAAAAAGAGTAAATAAGAAATAAAATATTTCTTTCCCATAGTAGGAATAGATACAATAATGTAGAAGATGTGGTCCTGATTCTTTGGATGATTTTGCCCCATATCATAATACATACAGTATAATTTATGTCAAAATTTAGGAATTAGAGTTTTTTGAAAGGAAAATCATGGGCAGGACACGTCACATTTTTTCTTATGCCCTTGTCTCTTGTAAGCTGCAGGCATATTTTTCATCTTTTGAATTCATATTCACATTTCTTTTCGCAGGACTTTGTAACATAGATCAGGATTACGACAACACATTGTGCAAATTATTGTGTTTCTCGTCTCACACTCATGACAGCTCATCTTGCCTTACACCAGAAAATAATGAATTTGTATTGTTTCTCCTTTTTTTTTTTTTCTAAACTTTCTCCGACTTTGTGAAACAGCCTCTGGCTTTCAAACATCTCTGGGATTGTTAAGACCGTCACACCTGAAAAACTAGAGAGCCCTTTGCCCGTCTATAAATAGATTCCTCAAACAAAATCTCTACACTTCAATTTAGTTTGACAACGCTGAAGCCAAATGGCACCATGGAGTCACTGAATCTGACTCCACTTTAATAAGAAGACGTACTTACCGCTCCCACTTTAGTGCTGGTGCTCTTCACCTCAGTGTGTGTAACACATACATACAGTCCTGCATGAGGCTCACTCAATTGATATTTTATTAATTTATCATTGTTTTTGTAGTATATTTTCTTTAGTCTACAACAATTCTGTCTACAGTTATTATTAAATCAAAAAAATGTATATTACAATATAAAAATGAGAAAAAGAACACAGCCCATCTGTAGCTGCTGAAATATATAAGGTGTCATCAGGCACGGGTAAGACGCGTGTCTAAAGAATTCTCAGAGTCCAAGAGTTCGTTTTAAAGGTATTTAGTGAAAGGTAAAAGCAAATAGTCCACACAAGAATAAAAGAAAAAATAGTTACACACGTAGAATAAAAGGCAAAAAAAAGGAAAAATATATCTTCTTTAAACTTAGCTTTTATTGAAAGACTTTAGTTATTTCTATACTTAAAGGTTCTTAATTTCTTCTTCTGTATGCCTTGGCGTACGGTGCGGTACTTAAGTAAACAAGTTTTCTTTACTTGTTATTTCTCACATTCAAAGAGCCCGTAGACCATCGAGCACTGTTACGTGCGGTCACGTTTCTTCTTCTCTACTTAAAGGTTAATTTCTTTTTCTCTACTTAAAGGTTCTTAGCTTTTTCTTCTGTACGCTTTACGTACGGCACAACACATAAATTAAGTGCTATTAAGTCCATATTTGCTTCAAACTCAAAAGGCTCGTAAGCCGGTTGGCACAGTGCAAGTGCCCAGGCACGGTGACGTGCGATCATGGTTAAAAACCGTATGCCTCTACACCTTATACAAGGCAAGGCTATCACTAGCTGATTGACTAATAATGTTTACTCCAAGCTGTTAGAAATGGTAAGAATATACCACTGCGAATCTATTTACGGGGGTTATAGGAACTTCCCGTTATTTATGCATTGTCATCTAAGAAATATTCATGAATCTTATAGAACAAGGAAAATGGCTCTTACACCATCAATGTTCCAACTTATCTGAATACTATTCCCGAGTGAGCCAAGGAGAGTAAATATTTAGGATAAACCAGTCCCCGAGGAGCGGATAGTGAAATCCAGGAAAAAAGGAATCTGAGATCCTTCAAAAGTAATATTTTGAACACAACACAACATTTGTTGGCAGTCTAAAAACCTGAGACATTTGATAATAAGAGGCTGAGGACTGACTGAATTAGCATGGCCAGCACACACACAATAAGCCTGTATGATCTAGAGGGCAAAGTTTGAGAGATTCGAGGACGACTTGGGCCATAATCTTGCACGAAAAGTTATAGAATTGTTCTTCTTTGCACCCTCCTTAAGTTGTCTCTTCAAGCCCTCTTGACCAACAAGCTTAATTTCCAAGTTGGTAACTCTGTGATGTGACAGTATATTGTGGATTGTAGAGCTTGGACATCACTGTTCATTTTTGCCCGCTCTTCTTTAACAGCCTTCAACTTGGCACATTAATCTGTAAAGTTGGTGTACATTGTAATGAATGTACGAGATTTTTCACTGAGTCTCAGTAAGTATCCGTGTTGTCACTGGATTCCGATGATGGATGCTACTGCTTCTTTGCTAATTTGAAAGCTGCAGAATGGGGTCTCCCAAAAGAAGGTGACATTTATTCTTCTTGACAATAAGTAGCACTTTGCACTTTACCAATGAAATATTATTTTATAATAATATAATAATATTTTATAGGATGGGAGCTCAAACTCTAGCCAGCCATTACAGTGAAGCACTATGCGTTACCCCCTACTTTGTGCTATGATAATTATTCCAGATGTGATGTTTTTGTGACACTTAGGAAATATAGATGAGTACCCCCATTGATCCTAAGGATGTGAACCACTGGAAGTATGCCTTTTTTGAATATAAGAAAGGTTTGGACACACACAGACTATTCAATCCAATACAGTACATAGTCACCTTCCTGAAAAAGCAGCAGAACACTGAACACCATGGAGAGTAAAGCATTGATCCTATGGGAAAAATGGGGTTAGGTTCCATTTGACTCAATTTACCATAAATACATAATTTTGTGTATCAAATCAGCTAAGCTCATTACAAAGCATTTGTGCTTCGGAGCACTTGGCAAAACACTTTCATTAGCACTACCTTTCTACTACTACCACTCCTACCATTGTTGAAATGTAATAAATTTATCTTATAAGCAGAGTTAAATGCAGAGAACACATGGAATCTTAATAGAACATGGAGACATGTTATCACAATAGAAGCTACAAGAACAAGACCACAGCTTCTCTTGGTGGAGCTTGTGTCACTGCTGCACGTTAGGCCTCTCAGAATTGTTTTCTACTTCACTTGGCCGCAAACAGACACAAATAGTCTGCGGATTTTGTGAAATAGTTACACCTTTACAGAAGTGAATAATCCATAAATCAACAGAAACAGAATTCACGTATAATGAGGATTTACTGTACGCCACTACCTAGCCATGTAATGTGTCGTCAACCATGCAGGATTAGAATGTCTCTAAATGGAGTAATTTTTAAGATAACATTTGGAAGTAACTGACTTGTTCGTCTTCCTTTTTGCCCTCAGCCGGGGAGAACGGGCCCTGAAATAAGACCCCCACTTCTTTCTCATTTCCTCTCCTCTCCTTCTGGTCCTCCTAATACAAAATGACACAGCAACCAGAAGATGCTGTTATTTGGAAGACGAACGAATGCTTCATTTGTCTAATTAAATTATTGTTGTTTTTCCAGCTGTCATTTTTTAGCCAACTGGCTAATAAATGGGTCTATCACAAGATATGCCATACCATCATCATTTTTCCTGTGCTTATTGTTTTACAGTGCTTATGCAAAGTTTACTTGCAGCCATGTTCCATCTGCGTCCAATCTTCTTGTTAAGTAAAGTAATTTTAAGTAAGAATGAGCTAGCATCAATCTTAATTATTCCCATCAGGCATTGGTCCTTCCATTTGCCCCGGCTTTTCCAATGAGTGTCTGTTGCTAAGTAAAATGAACTATGCTGCAGTCACATGATAGAAGGGGCAGAGCAAATAAAAAGGGAGGACAGCTTGGTTAGTGGCTTTTCTCAAGCATCTGCAAATCCTGTTCCTGTGACTGCGTGCTACAGTTATCTCACATCACTTTTTCCTACTGATCTAAAATTAATTGTAATTATTTTTGATGTGCTATTACAAACTTTTTCCCAATTTCTTTATCTTCTGTATGAGAGGGGTGGCACTTGGATTGCTTTGTCGTGTCGTCACCTATTAAAGACCTGTTTTCAGGTGTCTTCTCTCCAAACTAAATTGTTCTTTGCTGACAGAATGTTTCTTTTCAGGCTGGAGATTAGCTAGGACAGTTAAAATCTGTATTTATTAAGGGCCTTGCTCAGCATTCTAAAAATTATCTTAACAATTTGAAACACTGAAGTCATGTTTCTTCTTGGCTAGAAACAAATCGAATCCTTCAATTTTTACATTTGGCTCTTATGCATCAAGTCCTGAAATTAGAATAGGAGCTCTTTTATAGATGTTTCACTGTTGTGTTGTGTCCTTCTTAAAATATGGAAACCAAAGCAGTGGACAGTATATTAGATATGACCTCACCCCACTATGACATTTTAAATAGCTCAACCATTATCTTTATTTGTTTGGTGTGGTAAGACGAGTCTGGGGAGTAAATTTTATTTAATTAATTTATTTAGTGGATTTAATTGATTTTATGCACAGCCCGATAGCTTAACTCATGCTGTTGAGAGATGTGCACATGAGTGCATATGCTTGTCACTCTATTATGTGTATAAATCTTGGGTCAAGACGTGACCTTCTCGGAAAGACACTTTGACATCCCGCGAGAACACGGACATCTAACCTCTCAGTTGTTGGAATGCTTTTGGCAGACACACTTCATGTTCTAGATGGCACATCAACGACTAGGCGAAGAAGAATGAGAAGCGCGCAGAAAAGAGACCCAAAAACATTGGAGAGAAAAGAAGGCAAAAAAAATGCAAAAAAGAACAATAATAATCTATGTGCAAATTCTGAACATAAGGAAAGTAATAATCATCCCGGACCAAGTGGAATTGAAAACCTTGTAGGTCCAATCGAAATCTGAAATAAAAGACTTCATAAAAAGGTTCAAAAATGTTGGCGTAATACACATGCAAAGCAAGTTAAAGAATATGAAAGTAGTAAAATTCGAAAGTATCAAAAAAAAAAGAAAGTAAAGATCGTATTAGCACAAACATAAAATTATTACTCTGTGAAATAACGGAACAGCAAACAGAGATCGAATATATGGACAAAGGTGAAATGTCAGAAGTATGTAGATATTGGAAAGCTTTAAAGTTTAAGTCAGAGACTTGTAGATCGCCTAATTCGTGTTGCCATCAGGGAAAAGTAGTGTTGCCTCCCAATGAAGAGGCGTATCCACAAGAATTAAAAGATTTGTTGTTTGGTGAAAGTGAAATCCACAAACACTACAAGCAAAATGTCAGAGTCTAAAATAATCTTTTCGCGTTCGCATCATTCAATCCTCAAAACGTTGATTTACACAATAATGGACCATACGCTATGAGAATCTGTGGTCACGCAACAATTAAAGCTAAGACAAGTTTAATCTCGAAGAAAGCACAATTTGGTCAGGTGTAACATAGAATCGAAAGAGTACAGTGGTGTGAAAAACTATTTGCCCCCTTCCTGATTTCTTATTCTTTTGCATGTTTGTCACACAAAATGTTTCTGATCATCAAACACATTTAACCATTAGTCAAATATAACATAAGTAAACACAAAATGCAGTTTGTAAATGGTGGTTTTTATTATTTAGGGAGAAAAAAAAATCCAAACCTACATGGCCCTGTGTGAAAAAGTAATTGCCCCCTGAACCTAATAACTGGTTGGGCCACCCTTAGCAGCAATAACTGCAATCAAGTGTTTGCGATAACTTGCAATGAGTCTTTTACAGTGCTCTGGAGGAATTTTGGCCCACTCATCTTTGCAAAATTGTTGTAATTCAGCTTTATTTGAGGGTTTTCTAGCATGAACCGCCTTTTTAAGGTCATGCCATAGCATCTCAATTGGATTCAGGTCAGGACTTTGACTAGGCCACTCCAAAGTCTTCATTTTGTTTTTCTTCAGCCATTCAGAGGTGGATTTGCTGGTGTGTTTTGGGTCATTGTCCTGTTGCAGCACCCAAGATCGCTTCAGCTTGAGTTGACGAACAGATGGCCGGACATTCTCCTTCAGGATTTTTTGGTAGACAGTAGAATTCATGGTTCCATCTATCACAGCAAGCCTTTCAGGTCCTGAAGCAGCAAACCAACCCCAGACCATCACACTACCACCACCATATTTTACTGTTGGTATGATGTTCTTTTTCTGAAAATGCTGTGTTCCTTTTACGCCAGATGTAACGGGACATTTGCCTTCCAAAAAGTTCAACTTTTGGCTCATCAGTCCACAAGGTATTTTTCCAAAAGTCTTGGCAATCATTGAGATGTTTCTTAGCAAAACTGAGACGAGCCCTAATGTTCTTTTTGCTTAACAGTGGTTTGCGTCTTGGAAATCTGCCATGCAGGCCGTTTTTGCCCAGTCTCTTTCTTATGGTGGAGTCGTGAACACTGACCTTAATTGAGGCAAGTGAGGCCTGCAGTTCTTTAGACGTTGTCCTGGGGTCTTTTGTGACCTCTCGGATGAGTCGTCTCTGTACTCTTGGGGTAATTTTGGTCGGCCGGCCACTCCTGGGAAGGTTCACCACTGTTCCATGTTTTTGCCATTTGTGGATAATGGCTCTCACTGTGGTTCGCTGGAGTCCCAAAGCGTTAGAAATGGCTTTATAACCTTTACCAGACTGATAGATCTCAATTACTTCTGTTCTCATTTGTTCCTGAATTTCTTTGGATCTTGGCATGATGTCTAGATTTTGAGGTGCTTTTGGTCTACTTCTCTGTGTCAGGCAGCTCCGATTTAAGTGATTTCTTGATTGAAACAGGTGTGGCAGTAATCAGGCCTGGGGGTGGCTACGGAAATTGAACTCAGGTGTGATACACCACAGTTAGGTTATTTTTTAACGAGGGGGCAATTACTTTTTCACACAGGGCCATGTAGGTTTGGATTTTTTTTTCTCCCTAAATAATAAAAACCATCATTTAAAAACTGCATTTTGTGTTTACTTGTGTTATATTTGACTAATGGTTAAACGTGTTTGATGATCAGAAACATTTTGTGTGACAAACATGCAAAAGAATAAGAAATCAGGAAGGGGGCAAATAGTTTTTCACACCACTGTATGTAACAATTCCCATGATTTTATAAATTGTATATCCGGTTAAGCAAACCCGGGGGTGGGCAAGCGAAACAAGTAGAGGACGGATCCCCCTAGTTTAATTTAAAGATTAATAGTGAGTATCAGTTAAGTGGTGGAGACCATTAATATTAATTGATCGGCACCAGCTGGAGACAAGACTGATAAAAGAGGGTGGGTTAGTGCTGGTAGAGAGAGACATTTTGTGATAAGGTTGGAGGGAGAAGTGATCGCTTATCAGAGAGGTATCTGTGTGGTAAGAGAGGGGACAATATTGGTCAGAATTAGCCTTGTTGACTAATTTCAGGGAGGAGAATTGAGGCTGTTTCAGAGATTCTGAATCATGGCTGTGATTGAGTCTGTTGAGCAATTTAAGGGAGCAAATGAAACAGGGAGAGATAGGATCCAAGGTGTGGTGGCATCTGTTATGAATGGCAAGGTGCCAGGGTGACCTGCGGAGATCAACTAAGGTGGCAGCTCAGGAACTGCCGCTACCGGTGGAGGTGACAGTTTGGACTAAGGTGACAGACTGGCATGTTGGCAAGCTACATTTTTGGGACTTCTGATGTCCTAATATGGGTGGCAGAGAGAAAAGAACACAAAGAATATACCTCTTGACAACTTGTTGAACTTTGCAGGGTTTTTAAATGTATTTATTTATTTATTTATTTAAGGAGCACTTGAGGACACTGTTTTGTTTAAAGGCACAATTTTATGAACTTATTGATTGAATTATCTATTGAATGCACTGCTGCACTTTTGGCCAATTTAATTCTTTGCTTAATAAACTTCATTTTTCAATAAAGATTCTTGCCTGTCTCCTCACTTGCCCTGGTCCATTGGGGTTTATGACTACTGATGTCCTGGTAAAGGTCAGTGCCCATGGCTGCGGGCATGGGACATTACACTTGCAAACTTCACAGTGTGAGCATTAATACGCCAGATTCATTTTAACATTATTATATGTTAAAAATGAGGGTCTGAATAGACTAGCAACCCAACTAGATTTGACTGTTCATTTCAAAGAATGGAAGCCACATGAATGGGTAGGTCATATGTTCTGCCAGTACACTAGACGGCAGCATTTTTTAGACACTCACCTATAGGTGCACAGAGAAATCCATTCTCACTGGGTGCATCACATCCTGGTGTGGCACCTGTTTCACTCAAGATCATAAAGCATGGCAGAGTGTGGTGAATGTGGCACAGAATATTACTGTCATCTAGCTGTCTTCTGTTCAGGACATATGCAGCATAACAATGGCTGACACAGATAAACAAACAAGATTATGAAAAGACCTCAATCATCCTGCATTGCTGCCTCTCTTTTCCTTGTTCCCCTGCCATACAGTGCAGAGCCAATAACACTCACACCAGTAGATTCAGGGACAGTTTCTATCCACAGAGTCATAAGGTTGCTGAACATTTAATCATAAGAATTCAAATAGTGTAACATAACAAACAGTTTGTTTACATATATAATACTTTTAAATACACATTGAACATTATACAGTGCATTCAGAAAGTTTTCAGGCCCCTTTACTTTTTTACATTTTGTTGTGTTGCAGCTTTATGATAAAATCATTTAAATTCAGTTTTCTCTCATCAAGCAACACTCAGTACTCCGGAATGATAAAGCGAGGACAGGATTATGACATTTGTGCATTTATTAAGAATAAAAAAAAAATGAAATATCACATTGATAAAAGTATTCAGATCTTCTGCTGTGACACATAAACATTTGACTCAGGGGCATCTCATTCAATTGATCACCTTGGAGATGTTTCTGCACTTTGTTTGGGGTCCACCTGTGGTCAATACAGTTCATTGACTAGGAAAGGCACACACCTCTCTATAGAAGGTTCCACAGTTGGGCAAAAACCAAGCCATGAGAGTGAAGGAACTGTCTGCAGACCACTGACACAGGATTGTGTTGAGCCACAGATCTGGGGAAGGCTGCAAAAATGCCTGCACCATGAGGTTCCAAAGACAAAAGTGGCCTCCATAATTCTTTGTTTTTTTAAATTTTATTAATTTTATTGTAATCATTCATACAAATCGATCAATTTTCACAAAAAATAGGATTGAAAAACAAGTCGACCCCCATAATTCTTAATGGAAGAAGTTTGAGACAACCACAACTCTTCCTAGAGCTGAACACATAGCCAAACCGAGCAATTCAGGGAAAGAGGCTTCACTAATGGAGGTGACCAAGGTGACCAAGAAAACAATTATCACTCTGGCTGAGCTTCTAATAACCTGTTTGGAGATGAGAGAAACTTCCAGAAGGACAACAATCACTGTGACACGTCACTGATCTGGGCTTATTTTATTTGTTGAGTGGCCATACAGAAGCCTTTCTTCAGTAAAAGGCACATCAAGGCCCACTTGGAGTTTGCAAACATGTATCCCTAAAGGACTCTTAGACTGTGAGAAGCAAGACTGTTTGGCCTTAATGGAAAGTATCAAGCCTGGAGGCCCCACTTATATTTAAATCTGTACAATTCCATTCCAACAGTGAAGCACTGTGGTGGCCGCATCATGGATTGGGAGATTAGTCAGGGTCAAGGTAAAACTGGATGGAACAAAGTACAGAGTGTGACAGTGCAGGTCCGACTCCATACTCCCTCTTCAAGTTTTGTGAGCCTCTTGAACCCAACACCATCGATAACGTGACTGAATGAGCTGACAGATGGGGACAAAACATATGCTAAGCAATGGGATGGCGCAAAGTACAAGAGTACTTTTATTAACAATAAAAAAATCAAAACAGTTTGTGTTCAAAAGTGCAGATCTCCAAGTTCATAAATAATCCATAAAAATAGTGAAAAATCCAAATTTTTAAAGCCAGGCGAAAACGAGAATAAAAACCACCAGTCACTATGTCATACGAGCCAAGCCCAACTCCTTCCAAGTTTTCCAGCTCACCTATTGCTCATTCAGCTGGAGAGACTTCAGCAGCAAGGGTCCTCTCAATCCCGGCCCCTGTCTTGGCTGTCTCCGTCGGCATCTGCAAGACCACTCAGAGTCGGTTGTCCTCTCGTCATCGTTCATGCCCACGCAGTTGTCCCTTAGATCCCTGGAGAGAATGCTCCCTCAATTGCACCCACTCTTCAGCACAATCAGTGGGTATGATCTGTTCCAAGAGCGCCGATCCCTCGCTCAGTCATGGGACCCCTGACCTCACTGCCTTCTCTCTTTCTCTAGCCAGCTGGCTCATCCTCTTTCTCTGCCCCAATACCACACTCTCATTCTGAAAGCCTTTCTTTCTCTTTTGTTTTTCCTCTTTCACTATTCTTCTTCCTCTCTCTTTTTTTTGTCTTTTTTTCCCCGTTCTCCTGTGCCGGCCCGTACTTATATTCTCCATGCAGTGTCTCAATCATGCTCCGCAGGAAGCCAATGAAGCAATTGAGAATGATAACACCGTCATGTGCAGGTGCGTCTTGCCCCAATTACCTCATCAACTCCCCGTGGTTGAGCGAGCGTGCCAACAGAGCCTGACAGGGCCAAACGGATTATTTATTAAACACTGGCCATTCGTTCAGAGCCTCGAGCCCGCTATATCACACGGAGATATGCTTAATGGAAATCTGCTCCACTTTGGACCTCAAACTGAGTCAAAGGTTCTCCTTCCAACAAGACAATGACCCTAAGCACAAGGCAAAGACAACAGAGGAGTGGCTTAGGGACAATCTGGGAATGTCCTTGAGTGGCCCAATCAGAGCCTGGACTTGAATCCAGTTGAACATCCCTGGAATGACCTAAAAATAGCAGTCCACTGACAGTCTCCATCCAGCCTGAAAGAGATTACGAGGATCCAGGAATTCAAAAAAATCCACAAATTCAAATGTGCAAAACGTTTTGTGTCAGACCCAAGAAGACTGCAGGATGGAATTGCTGCCAAAGGGGCTTCAACTAGATACCGAGGAAAGGGTCTGAATGTGAGTGTCAGTGGGAAATGTTTAGTTTTTTTTATTTTTAACAAATTTGCAAAAATTCCTAAAATCCTGTTTTTGATTTGTGTTTGTTTGTATTCTTTCATGGGGGAGAAAATAAATCCAATGATTTTAACATAAGGCTACAACATAAAAAATGTCAAAACTTGAAGGGATCTAAATACTTTCTGAAAACATTGTATATTTTTGTCAGTTGTGCACCTGCAGGATTGTGCTAATGACATTTTCCTTTCTTTGCTTAGAAACTATGGGATTATTTTATTTATTTATTCATTTATCTACTCTCTATATATAAAATCCTAAGCCTAAAAGTGCAACAATTTTGTGCAATGATTTTATGTGGCATTTTTATGTCACTTTTTTGTCAAACTTTAAATCAGGCTTATTTTAAAACCTACATATATATGTTTGGTATCATTATCAAACTTTAATGTGATGTTGTTAGATTTTCAGATTCTTATTTCAAGCCAGCAGTTGATTGAGCAAAGAGGAGGTAAAAAAAAACTATATTTGTTTCCCATTGTATCACCGTTTAAGAGAGGGTTTTCAGAGGAGCAACCGCGTCTCCTTGGGGTGCATTCAAGTCCCCCTCTTCACAATGCGAGCAGCAGAGACGCAAAGTGGCTGGCACATAGCGCAGGCCGGGGGCGTTGACGAGTGAAGTGAGCAGGGGGTGAACCCTCTAGTTTATTTATTTATGCATTTGCTGATGATTCATAGTTTCGCCTGGTGGCGTTAAGTCCACCAATATTTCCAGTAAATTATTTTAGTTGTTCCTGGACAATGCCATTTAAAGTAAGGGGTCTGTAGTATAATTTGACTTTACCTACATACTGTGTTGCCTAGCATTCTACACATTCAATCCTGCCCTTCATTAGATAGATAGATAGATAGATAGATAGATAGATAGATAGATAGATAGATAGATAGATAGATAGATAGATAGATAGATAGATAGATAGATAGATAGATAGATAGATAGATAGATAGATAGATAGATAGATAGATAGATAGATAGATAGATAGATAGATAGATAGATAGATACTTTATTAATCCCAAGGGGAAATTCACATACTCCAGCAGCAGCATACTGATAAAGAAACAATATTGAATTAAAGATCGATAATAATGCAGGTAAAAACAGACAATAACTATGTATAATGTTAATGTTTACCCCCTCTAAGTGGAATTGAAGAGTTGCATAGTTTGGGGGAGGAACAATCTTCTCAGTCTGTCAGTGGAGCAGGACAGTGACAGCAGTCTGTCGCTGAAGCTGCTCTTCTGTCCGGAGATGACACTGTTTAGTGATTAGTGCCTGTAACCAGGGATGTAGCACAGAACTCCAGGCTGTATACATAAGCAGTCCCTGTGGACCCCTTCCTCTCGATCCATGTCTGTCACATGTCCTTATCATTCTAAGCTTTGAGAGCCTCCCCCACCCACCGGGCCCTGGGTAATCATTACCATTTTTGCCCCAACTACGATGCCCATGCTAGTAACTTTCAGAAAAGTTCCTCTATAATGAACCCAAGTAGGCCACGATAACATATACTTTAAAATATCTCACTGCAGACGTCCACTGAAAAGCCACATCCACTGTCAGGCCGGAACTAACTTTTCATTGATTGTGGAAAATAAGCCCCATCCACTATCAGGCTGCTGACCCTACCATTGGAGAAGCCGAATGAAATGATGATTTATTTTATATACAAAGTATAAGAATAAGTATATACAAAAATTTCTAAACTCCTGTTTTCGCTTTGTCATTCTGAGGTATTATGTATTAAGAGAAAAAATAATAATTTAAATGATTTTAACACAAGGCTGCAACATAACAACATGTGAGTAAAGTGAAGGAGTCTGAATGCTTTCTGAATCCACTGCATATGCTGGTCAGGTGAATCATTTTTTTTTCCGAATCAGCCTCCTGTGCTTGAGTGATGTCCCGTCGGGGGCTATTACCTACCTTATGCCCACACAGGTCCCAGCCTTCCATAACCCTGATTTAGATAAGGTAGGTTTAAGAATAATCAATATCAAATATATATTTAATAATGTATGCACATTTGAGTAACCATAATGATTCAGTTTGGGTTTTATTAATCCAGTTTTTTCCATGTTCCTTGAGATCAAATAATTGAAAAATTATTTAGACTTTTGGGAATAAATTTTCTAATAAAAGAGAAATCAAGATGTCAATCCAGTCAGTAAGTGAAGACGAAGCTTTCATTGTTTTAAACAACAATTCCATGCATATTTCACAGGACATGCAGTGAGAAATTAGTGGATTTGCAGCCCTTGTGTCATGTAGACAAATGAATAGTTACTAATTGCAGTTTGTGTTCAGCTGCCTTAATATGCACTTTGCAAACAGAGCCCATTTGTACAGAATCAATTAGGCAAGTGGTAATTAAAAATCAAGAAGTATCATTTTCTTTGTAAAATTTTAATGACTCGAAGAAATCGCTGACCAATATTTTTAATCGTCTGATTTGAGTGGCTAGCTACTTCTACTGCTTTGTTCTGTGATAAATTTATATGTGTAGAGCCTTTCCTATATTTCTTGAGATGTTTGGGAAAATATTCAATTTTATTTTGGAATCCATTTGTTATAACGTGCCACCGTTTCCTTTAAAATGGATACGTTATTTGCTGGAAAGGAATACTCCATCCAAAAATGATTTTTTTTATATGTTACTTACCCACAAGAGCTTGTAGCAATGGCTGAGATAAATGTTTGAATTCATGTTTTCATGGAGCACAGAAATAAACATTTTGGTCAGAGTAGAAGTCTATGGAGACTACAGCAAACAATACAAAAACGTCTATGAACAAACCTCATGTTACTCTTGTCACATAATCCACAGGTCAAGTCACCTGTCTTATGCTCTCAATGGCCAAAACGCATGCATTTTTTGCTGAAACATTATTAGTTAAATATTTCCAGAAAATCAGAACAGGGCATGCTTATGGAACACGTTCACACGGGATCAAGTTTTTAATTTGAAGATTCGACTTTTCTTTCTGCTTAGGGTTACTGTCCTGCTGTAAGGAAACCCTTTGGCCTGGTTGGTAGGTCCAGAGTGATCTGGAGCAGGTTTTCATTAACAATATGTCCGTACTTTGTTACATTCATCTTTCTGTCAACCCTGTCAAGTCTCTGAGTTCTTGCTGCTGAAATGCTTTGATGCTGTGTTGGAATGGTACTACGCAGGTGAAGAGTGGTACCTGGTTTCCTTCAGACTTGACACTTAGAATTGGGGACAAAAAACTCAATGTTACTTTCACCAGACAAGAGAATCCTGTTTCTCAAAGTCTGCAAGCTCATTAGGTGCCTTTTTGCAAACTCCAAGCGGGATTTGTCATCTTACCACTCTGCCATGAAGCATAGATCAGTGGAGTTTAGCCATAGTTGTCCATCTAGAAGTTTCTCCCATCTCCACACAGGTTCTTTGGAACTCTGACAATGTGACCATTAGGTTCTTGGTCTCCACTCTTACCAAAGCACTACTCGTCCGATTGATCAGTTTGGATGGACAGCCAGCTCTAGGGAGAGTCGTGGTTATTCCAAACTTATTCAGTTTGTGAATTCTGAAGGCCACTGTGAGCTTGGAAACCTTTAATGCTGTGGAAATGTTTTTTCTAGCCTTCCCCAGATCTGTGCCTCAACAGAACCCTGTCCCTAAGCTCTGCAAGTAATTTGTCCTACCTTATGGGTTGGTGTTTGTTAACTGTGGGACCTTCAAAAGAAAGGTATGTGCCTTTCCTAGTCATGTCCAATCAATTAAATTGACCACAGGTGGACTCCAAACAAGGTTTGAATAATTGAATTGAATGTACCCCTTATTAGAAGGATTTAGGAGTTGTAGCAAGATAGGAGAGCATAAACAACATAGCAGTGCTAGAAAATGTCCAGAGAAGAGCAACTAGGCTGATTCCGGGGCTCTGGGGGATGAAATATGAAGAAAAATTAAAACAGCATTTTCAGTTTATGATAAAGGAGATTAAGAGGAGACATTATTGAAGTGTTTATAGAGTGGATGTCGATTTTTGTCAACGCATAGGGTTGAGGGCGGATGTCGACTAAAGTCGACATTCAGGGACAGAGGGCGATAAAGGCTGTAAACGTCGATAAATCTCACCATTATGTTATAGGTAGACCCTCTTTGCTCGGATTGTTAGACTTAGTGACTTGACATCAAATCCCTGCGTATGTGTGAGTAGCATAGAGTAAACACTGTCTAGAATGGCATATAGTAAGAGAGCGAAACGAATGCGCAAAGCACTCTGCGTATGTTATTTATTTTTTGTTTATTATTGCTGAATCGGACTCTGACTTACCAAACTCTGATTTTGGTGTAAACAATCTGGAAATCCAAAATGAAAGACAGTGTAGAAGAATCGATCTCAACACACGACAAAAGGTTGGGGTAGCCACCTGTACATTGTCCCTGGCTGCAAATGGGTATTTGGAAGTAAGCAGTAATGCTCGGTTGAGTTCCCAGATTGAACTGACTGGAAATGAAAAACATGGTGGCTTTATAAGCTGAAAATGAAAGCGATGTCAAATAGGGCCGGAACCGGAAGTGGCGTCTTTTTGGGCGCCAGAACTGGAAGTGACATCTTTGTGGGCACCAGAACTGGAAGTGATGTCGTTGATGTTGAATCAGGCAGGTTTTCCTGTATTTTGCCTGCAGAGATAACAGAAGTAGGTTTAGTGCACACTGCCACCCCCTGGCCTGGTGGGTAATTACCTCTATTTTGTCCACTCAGCTCCCTCCTAATTGCTTGTGTCTGACAACACGTAACTGCATCAGCTGACCGGCCCTCAGTTGATTTTAGTGCTGAACATGCTCATGTAGCTAATGTGCCAATAGTGCCCTGATAAGACTACACAGATGTAGATCTGTGGGAGGCAAGCTGGCTACTGGACTTCATCAAACAACACGGCGTGCTGGCAGACACATTGCGGATTACCAGCCCCTCGAGTACTTCAAGCTGTTTTCTTTTTACAGAAAGTGCCTTTCAGCTTATGAGTGATGAGACAAACAGGTATGGAATAAGTATATTAATTTACATATTGTAGGGGCACAGGGAACATCAAACAGAGTAACATTTGTCATAAATATGTATTTTATGCTGATTTACATGTGAGACTATTGCTTTTTAGAAGTTTTTTGGAAAAATATTTAGCCCTGAGACAAAAGGAAAATAATAATAATTAGTCCTAAAAGATTTAAAAATATGAGTTCACCAAGAACAAGAGGACACAGTTGGAAAATTGTTAAGGGTAAATTTCACGCACACATTAGGAAGTTTTTCTTTACACGGAGAACAACAGATGCTTGGAATGAGTGAACAAGTAGTGCGGTAGACAGTAGGACTTTAGGGACCTTCAAAACTCGACTTGATATTATTTTAGAAGAATGAAGTGGATAGGACTGGCAAGCTTTGCTGGGCTGAATGGCCTGTTCTCGACCAGATAGGCCTAATGTTCTAATGTGTTGAAACATCTCAATGATGACCAATTGAATGGGATGTATCTGAGCCAAAATCCAAGTGTCATTGCAAAGGGTCTGAATACTCGTGTCAATGTGATATTTCAGGTTTTTTTTTGTTTTAAATAAATTTGCAAAAATACCTAAAACCTCATTTTTACTTTTTTCACTGTTTGATGAGGGAAAAAATTAATCAAATGATTTTAGCATAAGGCTACGACATAGCAAAAAAAGTGAAGAGGTCTGAAAACCTTCTAAAGGCACTGCGTCTTTTACTTCTCATTTACATGATTTATTCTTTGCAGTATAAAGAATCTGTTTTGTAAACCATGAGGAAAGAGAGAGGGATACAGAAACAATATTCCTGATGAGTGTGCTGAGAAACACCAGAGTGATCATTACTCTGCTGGCGAAGCAAATTACTAGCTAGGATATTCTCAAAGGGAGCATTTTATTCTGAAACCTCTTTATAAGTTTAGTTAAATGCTCACTACATGCCAATATTTCTTAACAAAATGCCAATATTTCTTTCCAAAGACCAAATGAGGAAAGGGTTGTGTTTTTTTCAGTCAGGGAACCCTCTAAAAATAACGAGTGAGGGAGACTCTAATAAATAAAAACAGATATTCTCAGAGTGCTTAATACCTACAGTGGGTGTCAGTGAGGCATTTTGCCAGACTATCTCTCTGGAACGCATAGATTTTCCTATTTGCACACTCAATGCTTTTTTGGCATAATGATCAAGTGTAATTCCTAATTGTTCAATTACTTAGTTTGGGTCATATTCAGGTAGCTGTCGTCTGTCATGGAGTAAATAAATGCTCTACCACTAAAAGCTTCCAAAACAATACTATAAGTACAAGTACTTGGGTTTTATGAGGTACCATTACTCTGTTAAACAAAATGGTTTTTCTTCTGCATGTCCTAAACATTAACAACAGATGTAACCCTTTCTACAATAGAAAAAGAAGACCATGATGAAACATCAGTGACGCTCCTAAGGAGAGAAGTAAGGCTACGTCAACACTACTTCCTCTCATTTAAAAATGAAACAAAAATGATGTGCGTCCACAACGCCGTTTTCACAATGTTTATGGAATTATCTCCACCAACACTTAACTGACCAAAAATACACATGATGTAAACGGTCATCTACACTGGGCATGCACGCATCTAGAGAACAGTCCTTGAAAGGTTGGTAATGCCACCAGCCACAGGATTTACCACAACACAACAAGCGCCATAGAAAGCAGCTCCTCGATGTCCACTACTTTAGAACATGGTTTTTCTCTACAATAGGTGACCAATCAGGCAATGAGATTTAACAATAAACAAGACCCAATCCGGGAGGAGATATGTAATAAGCATGAACCAATCACAGTGCGATTAGAGTCTCCTCTTTTGACTTACTGATGTTGTGTTGCCTTTTAAAATTGTGTATATGAAGCCTGGGACTTGATAATTGCTGGAAATGTTGTGTAATGTGAATCGGGCCTTTAGTCTTACAGACTCCTCTGAAAAACAACCTGACCCTGTTATCTTATCTTCTTCTTTAGTTATCTTCCATAAGACAGGTCTTTTAATTGCCATTGTACTCTGTTTTCTGCTCTTTTTTCATTTCTGGGTATGCTTTATTGTATTTCAGGTGATACATCATGTCTTACATTGGCCTTCCTCTTGATTTCTTTCCTTCTGGTTTACAATACAGTGCTGTGAGACCCTGTTTTATGAGGTAACATTACTCTGTTAAACAAAATGGTTTTTCTTCTGCAATTCTGAACATTAACAACAGAAGTGACCTTTTATACCAGGGGTGTTGAACTCCGGGTCTGGAGGGCAGCAGTGGCTGCAGGTTTTCATTCTAACCCATTTCCTAATCAGTTACCAGTTTTCACTGCTAATTAACTTCTTTTCCCTTCATTTTAATAGCCCTGTTTTTAAGGATTCACTCCTTCAAAATGATTCTTTTCTTCATTTAATGAATGTAAAACAGAAATGAGACGTGAAACAAGCCGACAGATGATCAGCTAAACTCCAACCAATTTCATTCCAACCAGTTTCTTTATAAGAAGCTGATTCTCGCTGTTAACTAAACTCATTATTTAATTCCATGACTTGTTACTGTTGATTTTCTGTTCTTTCTGAGAACATCATCAAAATATTTTGGTGACCTGAGAGATCGACCTTACTGAGACCATCACCTTTCTTTATTTCCAGATATTGTATGATGGGCACAGGTGAGCTGGTCATGTGTCGGCTTGTTTTGTGTCTCATTATTGTTTGGCTGCTAATTAAGGAAAAAGAAACAACTGAGCCTGAGTCAAGGTAATTAAAATTAAGGCAAAAGAAGTTGATTAGCAGCAAAAGCTGGTCACTAACGAAGAAGATGGTTAGAATGAAAACCTGCAGCCTCTGCGGAACCTCCAGGACCAGAGTTTGACACCCCTGTTTTATACAATAGGAAAAGAAGAACTTGGTGAAACATCAGTGACAGTGCTGTAGTTCTCCATATTGTCACTCACTTGCATAGACACCACCCACCTGGCACTTCTGAGGTAAGAACATCAAACGCACCCATCTGGGGAAATGAAGTCACTAACAAACCAGTGGATGAGTCACACACTGACCACTGGCTGACGTTGCTTCCAATTTGGTACTTGAGGTCTGACCTCTTCTACTCTGCATACTATTTAAAAAACAACATTGCCAGACATTGACATTTATTTCTGGAACCTACACAGAACACAATGGAATGCTTTTTACCTGACAGAGGGTCACTGAAGCACAACAATAGTCATTCTTGTTTGGACTTTGCTAGCTCTCTTAGCTGTTCCCCGACCCTTTATCATCTCCCCGTTGTCTTTTCGTGTACAGGTGTTTTTTATATTCCCTTTTATGTTATCTAAGTGTACATTTCACATTATAATCTTAGGATAAAATTGTAGCAGTGCTACTATTAGTTAAAAACACATCTCCCAGCAGTCCCTGCAGGGGCTCTTGGGGTCAAAGGTGGTCAGAGTGGCTTAAAAGGTGTTTTTTGTTGTATTCTGTGTTCCATGTACCTGTCTTGCTGCCTTCTGTTGATTAACTGTATTTAGTTGTTGTGTCCTGGATTATTTCATTGCTGGGGTCTGGATTGTCTTCTGTCTACCTGTGCGCTGAGGACTGATAGTGGATTCATGGCTTTCCCGCAAGAGAAGGAGCGGTCCTGAACCATCCACCCATCTTCACCTTTACAGTGTCTACTGGTAGGACTGTTTTTTCATTCCCTTTCGATGTACAGATCTCTGGACTTACTATCGTCATCATTTCATTACATCCGGTGCTGTTTTCCATGGACTTTGCTGTGGGGGGATGTTTGTGTTTATGTGTTTAATGTAATTTTGCCGTAGGGGTACAGGGGTGGTATTGTTTCCATTTATTTCATTATATTTTTTATTTGTTGTTTGATTCCAGTGTGCATTATTTTGTCTCTGTGAGTGTGTGCAGGTCGGGATCTCCTCCATAAAAATAAATAAATCACCATCATCTTGATGGTGTGAATCTTAACGGCACTGGACCACTACAAAATGACCAGACACCTCAAACAGTAGACTTTTCTCAGGGGAACTGGAGATTGCACAGATATATATATATATATATATATATATATATATATATATATATTTGTTGTGATCAACAGGGAGCACCACAAACTGCAGACACAAATAAGTCCTAAATTCAAAATGAAGATATCTCCATTCAGCAATAACAACCACTTGTCATCTTTCTTCTCTTCGCTAATCCTCCCAGGCTTTGCCTGTCTCCTCTCTTGGCTCTGACTCACCTGGATAAGGCAGTGAGGTTCTTTTAATTGAAGACCAAAGAGTACTTCGTGTACCAGGACATTGCCCACTGGAAGCACTTCTGAGTCATATGGAAGTAGGGAGTGTAACTTCCAGCAGCACTCTGTGGTGTAGCGGGTCCACAGCTCAGCTCAAAAGGGCAGTTTTTACATAGATAATCACTGCACTCGCGGCTTAAAGAGGGGGCGTGGTAGTGTGGCTGGAGCAGTTCCCGGGTGCATCCATAATTGAAGCTGCTAATCGCCACACCGGAGCCACATCCCTGTAATAAATAGGAGAAGCGCGAGGCGGAAAAAAAAAAGAAAGGAGAACGGTAAAAGACTGGAGAGTGAAAGAGAGCAGAGTTGGGGGTAGGGCAAGAGAATGGACGAGACAGCCAGTTGAGGAAAAGAAAGGTCAGTGCGGTCGGGGGTCCCGGATAGAGTGAGTGATCGGCTCTCAAGGGGACAGATCGTGTCCACTGAATGGAGAGTGGGTATGATCAAGGAGGAGTCCTCCCTAGGGATCTGAGGGACAACCGCGTGTGCGAGAAGGAAGATGGGAGGACAATCGATCTTGAGTGGTCTAGCAAACGCCGGCGGAGGCAGCTAAGACAGGGGTCGGTAGAGAGAGGACCACGGTGGCTGAAGTCTCGGTGGCTGAGCAAACCTTAAGTGAGCTGAAGAGGCTGGGAAGGAGCTGTGTCTTGCTGGCATTCAATGACTGCAACATGTTTTAATTCTCGTGTTTTAGCCTTGTTTTAACCTTTTGGGATTTCACTGTTTTTATGGATTATTTATTTATGGAACTGTGGAGCACTGCACTTACTTTTTGGACACAAACTGTTTTGATTTTGATGTTTTTAATAAAATGCACTTTTTTGCACCATCCCCTTGCTTCGTTGTGTCTCCCTGTCTAGCTAATCCAGTGACATTACTGACGGTGTTGGATTCAAGAGGTCACAAAATGGAGATGGGAGCCTGGAGCAGAACCCACATCGTCACACACTCCCTGGTGGCACCCATGGACATCAACAGGGCTGCCTCACTGGACTATAGTTCCCAGCATTCCCTGTTGATGTCTGAATGGGTGCCAAAGCCCAGAGATGCTGCCATCTAGTGGATTGGGGGAGCATGCAGCTTTGATATGGAGCATCCCCTTTCCATTGTCTTGTTCTCCCAGCCAGTGCAGGAAATGGCGCCCAGTCCTGGGCAGGGACGTCAACTCATGCATGTTGCCAGTTACAAAGTGTTTAATACATATACTTTAATTATCAAAGCTTTTAGGCCAAACTGTCCATCACCATAGTAGTTAGCCAATTATCTGTATGCATGTGGTGTTCTATGTGCTCTTTTTGGCCCACCTAAAGATCAGACAGAGGGAGACCTCATTCCATTCGTCCATCTACTTGGATGTCCATACAACAGTCTGAATCTAAAAGACTCCCAAGACGACGCTCCTCCTTTTTCCTCCTTTTATAATTTGTCTGTCATGAGGTGAGGTGTGTGGTGGTGCAAATTACAAAAAGAAAAAAAAACTCTGGGCAGTGCGGTAAGCTTGGTAGGTGGCAAGCAGGTGTCCCTTAGTGTGGTGGAGTTGCTGTGAGGCATTATTGAGGTGGTCAGAGGACTCCGTGCCACTTAATGAAGCACCTGTGCCCACCAGTGTTTAAATGTAGGGGCCAAGCAGTATTGAGAAAAGGAGAATGGAGGATAATGAGAGTGGTCTTCAAGGCAAAATCATGGGCACAAGTAAGGAAGCAAGTGCAGACAAGGAAAAGAGGCAAGGTGGTCTGACCATAGCGATTGAGCAAAGGGCTCTGAGGGATGTCCCCGTTGAGCTTTAGTGTAAGAGCCGGGACTTGAATTGTCCCTGCTTAGATCCAGGTAGCGCGATAGTGGGATGATGGGGGGCTGGCCAGGTGTGTCGTGGCAGAAATGGAAGAGAGCAGGCAGGATGGGAGTCGGTCGATTGTGACTGCTCTGTCACCATCGCCTCCCACCGGGTGAACTGGAGAGACAGAGAGAGAGAGAGAGAGCTGTGCTTATCTTAGATTAGATTAAATTAGATAAACTTTCTAATTCCCAAGGGGGAATTCAGATGCATAGAAACATGGATAGAGACTCACAGGACACATAATATAGCTAATCGATCAAGCAATGAATGTAAATAGTGGAGATATTTCAAAAAGAACTTAACAAGTACATAAGAAGGAAGCACTGAATTGCCTGATATTAGTGTGTGACGATGCGGGTCCACTCCATGCTCCCAACGCCTTCCGGGAGCTCTAAACCCAACACCCTCGGTAATGTCACCGAGATAAGCTGACAAATGAGGACAAATCTCACATGAAAACAGGGGATATATCCAAAAAGTGCCAAAGTCCTTTTATTAAAAAAACAAACAGTGTCCAAACAAAATTGCAATGCCTCAGTTTCTTCAATAAATAATTCCATCAAAACAAGTGTCCAGGGGGATAAAAATCAAATAAATCCTTTAAAATACGAGATTAAAAATACAGTAGTTAAAATTCAGTCTCTCTCTCTCTTTACTCTCCGGCCCACCCCCTTTCTCTC
This sequence comes from Erpetoichthys calabaricus, assembly GCF_900747795.2. Lineage (NCBI taxonomy): Eukaryota > Metazoa > Chordata > Cladistia > Polypteriformes > Polypteridae > Erpetoichthys > Erpetoichthys calabaricus. The sequence continues at coordinate 23,325,134 of NC_041403.2, forward strand.
TTTCTCCCCAGCTCACCCATTGCTCCTTCAGCTGGCAGAGACCCAACAGCCACAAGCTCCTTCAGCCAACCTCCGTCTTGGCCTCCTTACGGACGTCACTGCCAGACCGTCCGAGGTCGGCTCTCCTCCCTTCATCTTTCACGCTCCCGCAGTCGCTCCTCAGATCCCTCGGGAGGACACCTGCCCTGCTCACCCCACTCACTTGAGCTTTCAGTGGGGTGAACTAGCGCCCAGAGCGCCACCGGCTAACACTCCTTCACGGGGCCCCAGCTCGTTCAGCTTCCCTTTTTCAGGTGGCCAGATCCTCCTGCTCTTTACTGACAATTAACCTCTTTATTATTTCACCTCGATCTATCCTTACCTACTTCCATTTATCTCTTGGAGTCGACCTTTATATATACACCCCCATGCGCCTCTGTGGGTGCAGCGCCTTAATCACGCACCGCAGGAAGCCAATGAGGCAATCGAGAACAACTACACCCACACATGCAGGTGCGACTCGCTCCAACTACCCCATTAACTCCACGCGGTTGTGCAATCGTGCCCACAGAGAATGGTACGGCTATACGGATTTAAAACCCTGCCTTTTTAATTGGAAGCCACGGACCCGCTATATCACACAGTGGGCAGAAGTGACCCACAGAGGCACTTCTTGGAATGGTGGAATAAGCCTGTGGCTAAAAGCCCTCCAAATGAGGGCCTCCTGGAGGGAATGGTGATGGCATTCAATTTTGCAAATATCCTCTTTTCAACAACAGCTTCCGGTTTGTGCAGGATTCACCCTGTGATGGAGCAGGCCTTTCTGATAAGTTTGTTCAGGCATTGTGCTTCTTTTGAGCTCAAGTTGCTTTCCAAAGAGACCACTGCATAGAGCACCACACTGGCTACTATGGACTTGTAGAACATTTCCAGTAGCTTGCTGCACACATCAAAAAACCTGAGAGTCTTCTTAGGAAGTCCAGTCTGCTCTGACGCTTTTTGTGCAGTGCCAGTCCAGTTTGTTGTTTAAGAGAACCCCCAAGTACTTGTAGCTCTGCACCACCTCCAAGTCCTCCCCCCCAAACGTTGACAGGTCTCAGAGGCTCTTTGGCACACCAGAGGTCCACCATCAGCTCCTTTGTCCTGCTGATGTTGAGTTGCAGGTTGTTGTCCATACACCACAAGACAAACTCCTCCACAACTTTCCTGTACTCTGACTCGTCTCCTCCATTACCAATCCAGCCCATGATGGAGGAGTCATCTGAGAATTTCTGTATATGGCAAACGCTGGTATTGTACTGGAAGTCAGTTGTGCAGAGCGGTGAACAGGAAGGGAGACGGGCAGTTCTCTGAGTATCCCCCAGTATTACACACTGCCATTTCTTACACACAGTCCCTCTGCCACACAAACTGGAGTCTGTCTGTCAGGTTGTCAGTGATCCAGAGACTGTGGGGGGCATCAAGATTCAGTCTTGAGCTTTTTTTTATTATTATTATTTTTGCTGAGGAGACTAACCTGATGCCTTGGAGCATTTCAAAAAGGGATTTCAAAGTGTTTATTGACTGTTTTTAACCTGCATATTTGCATTTGTCTTTTTTATAAATGATTTAATGACGTATTTATTACTTTCTGCACTTTATTAATTTGACTTTTTTTTAATAAATTTGAATGCTACACTTTGACTTTGACAAAAACTGTTTGTTGCTGCTGTGCCCATCATGTGGATGGCTTTATGACAGGTGTGTCCCGCGGACATTCACCCTGACAGACTGGAACAGTAGAGTAGGCTTTAAAGCATTGTGACAAAGGCGCTATACAAGCACTCAACCCGACACAGACAGACACAGGAGGCACACTGATAAAACAAATAAATGTTTTTATTTTTATTTTTCTTCGCCTGTGGGCAACGCCTTCCCCGTTCCCACAGGCACAACACAGTCCAAGCACTAAGCACACAATAATCAATGGCGTAGCTTGGGGGGGGTTAAGGGGGAACATCTGTCCCCGGGCACAGCATCCAGGGGGCGCCAAATTGATGTTAAATTCCCTTCCCCATTGCATTTTGCCAAACAGGAGGGGGTTGCAAAATCTTCAGTTGTCCCCGGGTGCTGGAAACCCTAGCTACACCTCTGACAACAATTCCAATACTTTCTTCTCTTTTCTCTTTCTTTCTCCTTCACCACTCTTCTCTCTTCTCTTTGTCTCCCTCCTCCTGACTCTGGCTCTCGGAGTGGTGGCTGCTGGCTCCTTTTATAGCCCACCCGGAAGTGCTCCAGGTGTTTGATGACATATTTTCGGCTGCACTTCCAGGTGTGGTGGAAGAACCGCCCACATGGGCTCAAGAACCACTGCAGCACCCCCTGGTGGCACCCCTGGATCCCAACAGGGTCGTAGAGAACTCCATCACCCATGGAGCATTGCGGGAATCCAAGGCACCACTGCCACCCAGGTGGGCTGCCATCTAGTGTCCCAGGGTGGGTACTGTTCAATCCATGCCTGTTCCCCCGGACCATACAAAGAAGAGGCGTCCCGGCCAGGCAAGGACCCCGGCCGTCCATCACAGCGTATATCTTAAGGCAACTGCCTTACACTTTGCTCCACCTAATGCTCCATTCCTGGACATTTCTTTATTTCTTGACAAGGAACACAAAGATTGGGGCTTCTGACTGCAAGATGGGAGGAGATTTATGAAAGGAGATTCATCAAATACAAAAGGTGAGTTATAAAAATAAGTGGTCAGACAAATTTCTAAGACTATTCCTGAAAGACGCATGGGCAAATGGCATTGCAGTGTTATTTTGGTGCTGGCCACACATAAACCCTAATCCACACAAATATTCAAAGATTAAATATGTAAAGTATTTGACTTCTACATTTAGGCACAAGACTTCAGTTCTGGACAGATTGCCGCAGGTTGGAGTGCAAAGCAACGCTCTTCAAATCATTATACGTTTCCACTGCCTCCTAAGATGACTTCATCTATCATCTAAACTGAAATGTCTGGGTGAAATATGATATGAGAAGATCAATTCTTCTGCTAGTTATAGAGCACACGTCTTCTAGCTATCTCCGAGCCTTACTAACAAGGAGGCAAAAAAACAAGTTCTCTAAAAAAAGAATGCATTTATTTAAAACATTATAATAGTGCATATATTGAAACCATTTAACGGTCTGCATTCTGAAGGAAATAACACAATTCCTGTGCCTTTATTAAGGAAAATGGGTAGAAAATTATTGCAAAAGTTAGCCCCAGGCACCAAATTAATTCTTACATTTCACTGCAACAATTTCAGCTCCTTGCACATAAGAGTTTGCATATCCATCCATTAAACAAATAATCAGTCTTTTCTATTTCAAGCAGGTTTACTAGGCAAACGATAATAATACAAAAAGAGATTTAACAGTCCATTAAATAAATAAGCACCATTGTTATAAAAGAAGAGTGCGTTAACTGGGCAAAGACAAATAACACACCAGAACGGCTAGCGCTACAAGAAATCAGTCGTCCCCTGCTGGATCGTCTGCATTACTGCACGTTTGTCCAAGAGAATTTCATCAGATATTTCTGATGGTTGTAGTCATATCCATATGGCAGTTGGCTGAAAAAAAATATATTAAAATCTTTCATATGTTTGGTGTCAATTCTAACATGCAGTTTTTAGTCATGAAGAGTTATGCACTGAACAGGATAATTGGAGTGACTTGTTAAAACATTTTAGGTAACAGTTACAGTGCATTCAGGAAGTATTCAGACCCTTTCTGCAACCTTTATTGTGTGGCACATTTCATTTGAAATGGTTACATTTGCCATTTTCCCTATGAATCTATTCTCTAAAACCCAAAATGACAAAATGAAAACATTAGAACAATCTAGACAAGAGCAGACCATTCATCCCAACAAAACTCAACAGTGCCATCTGCTTAGTCAGTTAGTGATTGTCCAACCTACTATATATCCTTAAACAGGGTCACGGGGGTCTGCTGGAGCCAATCCCAGCCAGCACAGGGCGCAAGGCAGGAACAAACCCCGGGCAGGGTGCCAGCCCACCACAGGGCACACACATACACACACCAATCACACACTAGGGACAATTTAGGATCGCCAATGCACCTAAACTGCATGTCTTTAGACTGTAGGAGGAAACCGGAGCACCCGGAGGAAACCCATGCGGACACGGGGAGAACATGCAAACTCCACGCAGGGAGGACCCAGGAAGCGAACCCAGGTCTCCTTTCTGCGAGGCAGCAACGCTACTTAATTCTTCCAAAATAACATCAAGTCAAGTTTACAAGTTCCCTAAAGTCCAACCGACTACCACACTACTTGGTCAAGTATTCCAAGTGTCTGTGGCTCTCTGTGTGAAGAAAATTTTCCTAATTTACCCTTACCGAGTTCCTAACTGTGTCCCTGTGTTTTTATTGAACTAATTCTCTTCAAAACATGTTTTCAGAAAGCTTTCCACATTTATTAAGAGTAAAACAACTTGAAACATCTCATTCAGTATTCAGACCCTGAATTCAGTACTTTGTAAAAGCAGCAATTCCGTCTTGGGTGAATCTCTACAAGATCTGCACACCTCAATATGGGCAGTTTACTCCTTTCTTCCTGACAGATCCTCTCAGGCTCCATTAGATTGGATGGGAAGCGTCTGTAAACTGCCATCTTCAGGTTTCTCCACAGATGTTCTATTGCAGGGTTACTCAATTCCAGTCCTGGAGGTCCATTGTGAGTACTGGTTTTCATTTCAACCAGTTTCATAATTAGAGGCCAGGCCTAGCAGATCATAACACTTGGTATGTAATAATATGGCTTGTTAGTGTTTCCAAGATACATCTTTATTACATTGTAGATTTTTTCATTTTCTGAGAACATTATCCATATGTTTTGTGGAAGGACTCTTGGTCCTTCCCTTCTCTTGTCTTTTATTTCAAAACACAGAAACTTCATGATGCATATATACAGATTTAAACTGAAATACGTTAGCTGGAGAACTGATGGTTCCTTTGTCATTTGCACCTCATTATTAACTGATGGCTGGTAAAGAAAATCAGCAGCAATTAAAAACTTATTGCAGCAGTTTAAAACTAAAACAGGCAACTCGTAACAAACAAGTTAGATAGATAGATAGATAGATAGATAGATAGATAGATAGATAGATAGATAGATAGATAGATAGATAGATAGATAGATAGATAGATAGATAGATAGATAGATAGATAGATAGATAGATAGATAGATAGATAGATAGATCCAGAGGGCCAGATACAAGGGGGTGGGGTGTGTCGCAAACAGCTTGACATCTCACATAACTAGACAGCAAGATTGTAGCGGGGCTACATAATAATAAGTATTTGGTTTTTTTTTGTCTGTGCTGAACGTGTTTTGTTTTCATCGTCCCGTTTACTGTCCATTATATGTGCGTCAGTGAAGGTTGTCCCCGTAAGTGAAGAGGGGAAGGATGATGGAGGGAGACTGCAACCCAAGATGGAAATCACCTGTTGGATCCACCAGTTACATCCGGGACAACTTTATTTTGGACTCATTTTTCAATACATTTCAATTGCTGTGTTTAACTAATTTGTGTTTGTATTTGTGTTCCGTGTTTCTAGATAGATAGATAGATAGATAGATAGATAGATAGATAGATAGATAGATAGATAGATAGATAGATAGATAGATAGATAGATAGATAGATAGATAGATAGATAGATAGATAGATAGATAGATAGATAGATAGATAGATCATTGTAACTAAAACTAAACCCAAAAAAGCATGGCTTTAGTAGTAAATAAATGGGTTCTAATTGAAACAAAGATTGGTTAAAGCAAAAACCTACAGCCACTGTGGACCTCCAGGACCGGAGTTGAGTATCCCTGTTCAATGAACTTTGGCTGTCCCACTCAAATACAGTCAGAGACTTCTTCCAAAGCTTTTGTAGTGTTGCCTGGCGCAGGTTTTCTTCATGTACTTCTGTGTATTTGCCTGCACTTATCCTCCCTTTAATTCTGACCAGTCTCCCTATCCCTGCCATTGAGAAGCTCCCCTATAGCATGATTGTGCCATCATACATCACCAGAGGGATGGTATCAGGTGAATGATGAATAGTGCCTGCTCTTGGCCGGACATAGTGCTTGGAGTTCTGCCCAAAGAGTTCAAATTTTGTCTCATCAGATCAGAGAAACTTTTCCCTCATGCTCTCAGTACCCTTTAAATAATAATAATAATAATAATAATAATAATAATAATAGTCCTTTATATTTATTTAGCACATTTCTCACTACTCCAAGCACTTTACATAGTGAGTGGAAAGCCACTTCAACCACCACTAATGTGCAGCATCCACCTGGATGATGCGACGGCAGCCATTTCTATGCCAGTACTCTCACCTATTAGGTGGGGAAGGGGTGTGAGTGTTAGGCAACACAGTGTCTCCGCCACTGCACTGGAGCAGCCCATAATGTCAGCCCATTTTTTAAGGCCTTTTTTTCATTCTCTCAGGGTAGTTTCTCTTCTGTTTATGAGGTCCAAAGCTCTCATGTTCCTTATTTCTCATAGCTGCCTTCTATGCATTGTACTTCCGGATGGGCACTCATTGGCTGCCAGGTCTCATGCACTCAGAGCCCACCACTATGACTAAAAAACAAAATCAAACTTTTGCCAGGGCAAGTTGCAGACTACTTGTAGTGAGTCGCTGGGTATGTGAGACTAGATGACTGCCCTTTAAGGGAGTGTACCACCAATTGCTTCAGACCAGTTGCTTCAGACTGTAAATGCAGGCTTTGACTGAAAATCCATGGAAAAAGTTGTTTAAATCTTTCAGGGCGGATGTCGACTTTTGTAAACAGGAGGGGTTGAGGGTGGTAATCAACTGTAAATGGTGACAAAACTCGCAGTTACAATTTAGTTTGACTCTCTTTGCTAGAAGGAAAGATGGCTTTCTTGATCTGACTGAGATGCCCTGAGCTCGTGTGAGTAGTTAAGAGCGAGCAATGGCAAAAATGGCATCAACATCTGGGAACAGAGTATAGCAAATGCACAAAGCAAAATACTCTTTGGATGACGTTCTGCATAATATCGCTGGACTGGACTCTAACTTTTCAGAGTGATCTGGAAATCGAGGTCGAAAATGAAAGTGAGATACCAGCATCAGCTGATTGATTGGCCTCAGCTGATCGATCCCTAGCTGATTGTGTTCCTGAACACGTTTTTGTGGCTGACGTGCCAATGACAATGTTCACCTGGGAGGACTGCCACTTACATTCACAAGTGGCACAAAGTAGATTGCATTGCACTGTGAGTGCGAAGACAGCCTGGCAGCCAGTCTGCTGCCTGGGAGCGGCTCGAGCCACAAGACACAGCAAACTGGCAGCCACAGCATGCAGCAACAGATGTTTTATGTTGATTTATGTGTGAAACCATTGCTTTGTGTGCCTTTCAGAAAACTGCTTTTTTTTTTGAAAAAGTATTTAGCCCTCAAAGAGTTAATCTGACATGGCTTTTTCTCGCATTGAGAAAAATCTGCTAGTCTATTAGGAGTCATAGTGGACTCTAAGCTATCGACTTCCCAACAGTGTTCAGAAGCCATTAAGAAGGCAGACAGAATGTTAGGTTATATAGCACCATGATGTGTGACGTACAAGTCCAAGGAGGTTCTGCTCAAGCTTTATAACACACTGGTGAGGCCTCATCTGGAGTACTGGGTGCAGTTTTGGTCTCCAGGCTACAAAAAGGACACAGCAGCACTGGAGAAAGTCTACAGAAGAGCAATGAGGCTGATTCAGGGGCTACAGAGGATGAGTTATGAGGGAAGATTAAAAGAGCTGAGCCTTTACAGTTTAAGCAAATGAAGATTAAGTGGTGATATGATTGAAGTGTTTACATTTATGAAGGGAATTAGTCCAGTGGATTGAAACAGTGACTTTAAAATTAGTTCATCAAGAACATGAGGACACAGTTGGAAACTTGTTAAGGGTAAATTTCACACAAACTTTAGAAACTTATTCTTTACACAGGAAACCACAGGCACATGGAATAAGTGACGAAGTAGTGTGGTAGACAGGAGGATTTTAGGGACTTTCAAAAGTCGACTTGATGTTATTTTAGAAGAATTAGGTTGAATGGACTGACGAGCTTTGTTGGGCTGAATGGCCTGTTCTCATCTGGATTGTTCTAATGTCCTGCACACCTTACAAGAAGGATTAAAGAGTCTTAGTGGACTTGACACAATCAACTGCCAGTTTCAGAAGCCATTAAGAAGGCAGAATGTCAGGTTATATAGCACCTTGATGTGTGGAGTACAAGTCCAAGGAGGTTCTGCTGAAGCTTTATAACCCTACTGGTGAGGCCTCATCTGGACTACTGGGTGCAGTTTTGGTCTCCAGGCTACAAAAAGGACATAGTGGCCCCAGAAAAAGGTCCAGAGAAGAGCGACTCGGCTAATTCCAGGGCTACAGGGGATGAGTTATGAGGGAAGATTAAAAGAGCTGAGCCTTTACAGTTTAAGCAAAAGAAGATGAAGAGGTGACATGACTGAAGTGTTTACAATTATGAAGGGAATTAGTCCAGTGGATCGAGACGGTGACTTTAAAAATGAGTTCATCAAGAACACGGAGACACAATTAGAAACTTGTTAACGGTTAATTTCATACAAACATTTGGAAGTTTTTCTTTACACAAAGAACGATAGACACTTGGAATAAGCTACCTAGTAGTGTGGTAGACAGTAAGACTTTAGGGACTTTCAAAACTCGACTTGATGTTTTTTTTGGAAGAAATAAGTGGATAGGACTGGCGAGCTTTGTTGGGCTGAATGGCCTGTTCTCATCTAGATTGTTCTAATGTTCTAATTATTCTTCCGGCTGACTGAGAAAATAAGAAATGAACGAAAAAGGAACAATGGACCTGTAGATTAATCTTAGTCAGAGTGGCAGAAACAAGTCAAATACCAAGAGACATTAAATCAAAGCAAAAATAAAAACCTTAAAGCTAAGGATTTCAAAATCTAAAATTCAAAAAGAGACACGCAACGTTCTTTGAGTATGGATACTAAATGAGCCGTCACATCTGTATTTTAAGAGTCTCGTCAATGACATCAGATGCAGTGACTTACAAAACTATGCCCCCCCCAACACACAGACACACACCTCCTCTGCGGCAACCAGCAGTAGTATCCTGACAACAGGACTCATGATATGGTTTCAGCCATTAGCAATACAAAATGTTGTTGCAGTAAGGCAAAAATAATAGTTAATACTAATTTCCAGAGGCAATAATTAATAAAAGTGAGCAGCCAGAATTGTTCCCAAGTATAATAAATACACTGAATATGTATGTTGGCGCAGTGGGTAGCGCTGCTGCCTCGCAGTTGGGAGATCTGGGGACCTGGGTTCGCTTCCCGGGTCCTCCCTGCGTGGAGTTTGCATGTTCTCCCCGTTGTCTGTGTGGGTTTCCTCCGGGCGCTCCAAACACACGCAGGTTAGGTGGATTGGCAATTCTAAATTGGCCCTAGTGTGTGCTTGCTGTGTGGGTGTGTTTGTGTGTGTCCTGCAGTGGGTTGGCACCCTGCCCAAGATTGGTTCCTGCCTTGTGCCCTGTGTTGGCTGGGATTGACTCCAGCAGACCCCCGTGACCCTGTGTTCGGATTCAGCGGGTTGGAAAATGGATGGATGGATGAATATGTACTTTTGCAAGAAAAATTAAGTACATTCATAATACATTTTTAAAGTGTAATGCCCCTAACAGCTATCAGATCATTGATTTATTTATTTAAAGTGTTCAGCTCATTCATGTATTTATTTAATTATTAATATATTTACAAGGGGGCTTTGCCCCCAGCTCGCTTCACTTGCCTACCCCACCCTGCCAGCGCTTCGCGCCATTGTAAAAAGGTGGGCTGAACGCACCCCAAGGAGACGCAGTCGCTCCTCCGAAACCCCTCTAAAACGGTGATACAATGGGAAACAAATAACAGTTGTTTTTTTTACCTCCTCTTTGCTTAATTAGCTGCTGCCATGCCATGTGATCTATATTTTGTTCAAACGTTTAAAAGCCTGTATAGCCCCTGCCCTTTTGTCTGACTGCCTTGTCTCTCTTGTCCCCCAGACATCCTAAAACAGTATTCGATCACTTTTCGCTGTTCCGTTATTTCACCGAGTAATATTTTCTGTTTGTTTGCGCTAATGCGATCTTTACTCTCATTTTTTTGAGACTTTCGAATTTTCCTACTTTTATTATCTCTAACCTGCTCTGCATGTGTATCACGGGACTTACTGCCAACGATTGAAAGTAGGGATGCACCGATACCGAAACGGGTATCTGGTATCGGCCTCAATACCACATTTTCTAAAGTACTCGTACTCGTTAAAAGTCCCCCGATACCGGGGACCGATACCACAGTCTGAGAAATGTCTATGTTTAAGTGGCGTGTAAGGGGTTAATCACAGGCGCCGAGTGCCCGCCCCCAGGCCCCGGCTGCAGCTCAGAGTGGAGAGAAGGCGAGGCGAGACATGTCAGCCGTGTGGAACTATTTCGAAGTGAATGAAGACGACAAAACAAAGGCGGACTGCAAATTGTGCTCAGCGAAATTGTCCAGAGGAGGCTCAAAAGGTAGCGCATTTAACACAAGTAATTTAATCAAGCACCTAAAATCCCAACACGACAACGAGTACAAAGAGTTTACCCACGCTTCTAAACCAACACAACCCACGCTGCAGCAAACTCTTGCAAGACGAGAGAAAATGTCCAGAGACAATCCACGTGCTGTGAAAATAACACAGGCAATTATCGAGTACATTGCATTGAGTGACCAGCCACTCTCGGAGGTAGAAAATGTGAGATTCCTGCGTCTCCTCCATGTTCTGGAGCCCAGATATGATGTCCCAAGCTGCCGCTACATGACTGACACGGAGCTGCCTAAACTACACGACTCCATGAAAAAACATATCCACAGCCTACTGCAAGCCTCCTCTGCGTTTAGTTTCACCACGGATACTTGGACAAGCAGTGTTAGCCCCGTGTCGCTAATTAGCCTAACCTCCCAGTGGATAGACGAGAGTTTCACGCCGCAACAAGCCATATTACATGCGAAACAATTCCGCGGCTCGCACACCAGCCAGGCTATAGCGCATGTGTTTGATGACCATGTTGTCCAAAGCGGCAGAGTTTACAACAAACTGAAAAAAATACTTGAGTTGCACTGTCACTGTTTAAATTTTTTTTTATAATTATTTATTCTGTAATATGTTGCGTACAACATGCTTTTCATTTTAAATAAATGTTCTTAATTCCAAACTAGTCCCTTGTTTTTTTTTGTTAAATTATATGACTAAAGCTGTTACCTGTAAATTTAAATCATGTTTTTATTAAGTACTCGGTATCGGCAAGTACTGAAATGCAAGTACTCGTACTCATACTCGTTTTCCAAAAAAGTGGTATCGGTGCATCCCTAATTGAAAGTATGACGTGAGTTGTACGTCTCGCGGGACATGAAAGTGTCTCTCTGTCTCTCTTCCAAAGATTACATCTCGTCTCTCTATCGTCGCAAGATTTTGTTTTATAATAGAGAGACTTATTTTCTTTCTATCCTTACTTTTTGGCTTATTAAACTTGGTATCCTTTTATAGAAAGTTATACTCTTTTTTTATTTTTTCAAGGTCATAGTAATGATCTCTTTCATACAAAGATGGATTTTATCTTTTTATTTGACTGATTTATATGAGTGCATTTTTTGGGAAATAGTCTGATCAAGCAGGAAATGTTAAATTTTCATTAACTGGAATTGACAAAACAAAATAAAATTTACGGTGCTTGTTTAACAGCTCACGCAGGCAGTTTTGCCTTCCCACCCTTTAGAAATATCAGGTTCACAAAGTTGTGAAAAATATTGAAGAAGTTCCATTCTGGCAACTTTACATCAGTGTCTTTTGATGGACTTGCTGGGGCTTTATTTGATGTCAAAAACAGTCAGCAAAATTGAGTTTTATTAAAAGCTTTTTTTTTCTCATTACTCTTCTCTTACTCTTTTACTCATTTATTTCCTAAGGAAAAAAGAAAGATTGTATAAAGGAAAAAAGGGCAGCTTCTCTGCTATCATTTTAAAGTAAATGAATAATTGATTAAAAATGTCAAAACATCATATTTTCAATCTTTTCCGTCTCAGATAATCAAATTTACTGTTCATGCCATCTGTGCCATTAAAGAGGGGGAAAAAAATCTTTAAGTGGGAGCTTTCGGCTTACGCGGGCAGCGCCAGAGCTGAATTCCATAGCTCTTCTTGTCATTTCCTGAATTGATTTCAAGTGCAAAGATGATATTCACTGTGTCACATTCTATTAATTATTTGTTATGTAAATCTGTGATGGAGTGGAAATCTTTGGGAAATTACCATTTAACTTCAGCAATGGGCACTCCATTTTGTATCATGCTAAAAATTATAATTCAGAGGAACTAGATTGGCATTTGAAAACTTAAATGTGGGTAAAGGCAGTGAAGAAAGACACCATATACTTCATTGATGGGACTCAGTTTTGAGGAACTGAGCTGTATAGTGTGCCATCCCGTTAGTGTCCTTGCCCCTGAGAACCTTTTGCCAGCTGGACCCTCTTTCACCTGTATGTGACATTCTGGGTTGGCTGCAGCTGCCATATCCTTCTTGAACCCAGGACCGATAATACTATGCAATGATCCGAGCATTGAGAAGACAAACAAGCAACAGTTGGTATAACAAAGTGCTCAGAGCTTTTATTAACAAATCCAGGGTTTAAAAATCAAAGTGCAAAAGTGAAGTGGTTGAAATCAATAAAATCAATACATATTCCATAAACGCAGTGCTCATCATGGAGTTTAAAACAATTAATAAACATAAACAATAAAACTCTCTGCAGACATTGGGTTCCCTTGACTCCTGTCAGCCCAGCGCGTCTTTCATCTCCCTTCTCCCCAGCAAGTCTTGTAGCTGACCAGAGATGCCAAGTGCCGGTCCTTCTCTGCAACTCTCATTCTGACTGCCTCCTTCGGCTTCTGTCAGAATGTTCTCAGCCAGACTTCCACACCCTGCTCAGCATCTGCGGGACTTCCATCTTCCCCTATGCACCCTTGGCATCTACTGAATCCCTAGGAGGCTAACCCATCGTTTTCGCTCAGCGTTCAATGGAGAACGATCCACCCTTTAGAACGTTGTACGCTCCCTCCTCCGCAGGGCCACTGACCACTCTGCCTCCACTCCAGTGAGATGTGCTGACTCACTCTCCAAGTTTCTGCTTTTTGGTTTTACTTTCAAATCCCCCACTATTCTTCTTAGTTTCATTTTTATAGTGATAGGGACGAAGGGGAGTTGATTATGGATCCTGGAGAGCTGATGAGACAATCATCTGAAATGTGCATGTCTGCACATGGATGCATGATCAGCCAGTCTCCACATCAATCTCTGGAGCTGCTCTGTCAATCTGACATGCCCACCTATTCCCCTCCCGGAGCTGGTGCATACTGTATTTATTAAAAAAAAAAATGCAAATGGACTCTCAATACCCAACTCCACTCACCAGCCACCAGTTGCGCATGGTCAACATCAACGGCGCATCTCTCACTCTCTTGCACTTAAACTCCTACACACTAAAATCACTCAGATCCTCACAATAAAACAAACCCAATCCCCCATTAAAAGAACACAACCAATAAATAAATAGTCCATTAAAAGTTCAATTATTCTAAAAGTCCTTCTGGTTTGGGTATGTGGGTCCTTTTTAAATTTTCTTGCCATTCCCTCCATTCATCTTTGCTCTCCAGTGCCATTGGCTGATCCCACCTCTGCCACCAATTGTGAGTTTTAAAAACAGACTGTTTTATTTGTCTTTCACCATATGTAGAACAAACCAATGTGTCTGTCCTTTTTTTCTGAAGTTCAGTTCACAGCTTGGTTGATACTGCACATCTGAACAGCAGGAAGCATTTGCCTTAGCACACTCAGTGAAATGAGAGGTGCTAATTCTTCCAAAAAGTGCCAGGATAACATAAAAAAGATGACACAGAAAAATGCAGGAAGTCTTTATTACCAGAGTGCAGAAATATAACTGTTATGTATAACTAGCAAAATACCCACACTTTGCAGCGGCAAAGTACTAACTTAAAATTTTTATGAAGAAGAAAAGTTAACCTTTTTAAACTGAGGGAAAATATACCAATAATTATTTGTTAAGGATCTGTTTGTATACCACGTTGTCAGTTCGGCCCTCCGGTTGTAATATGACCAAGCTGTGCGCTGAGCCTACTCTTGAGCATGCAACGTACAGTTGGCCGTGTGAAAAGCAATCTTGCCTCAAATCAATGCCAACCTTTTGTAGGGTCTGTCCCCGAGACTTATTAATTGTCATTGCGAAGCAGAGCCTTACTGGAAATTGGAGGCGTTTGAATTGAAATGGGAGATCAGAGGGTATAACGGGGATGCGAGGAATAAAAACTCTCTCCTCTGAGCCACTGCCAGTAAAAATAGTTGCCTCAATTAGGTTCTTTTGCAGACATGTGACCTGAAGTCTCGTGCCGTTACAAAGTTTTGGTGGCTGTAAGTTTCTCAGTAACATTATTGGTGCCCAAACCTTCAAAATTAGATTATGCTCAGGAGTGCCTGGAGGATTCAGAGTGTGGAGAAACTCTACCGGATAGTGCACTGTGTCTTCCACTTCTACAACTGAATCCACAGACTGATATGTTTTCGATTTTGAAGGTAGTTCTTGAAGTAAAATGTGGTTTATAGTCATAGTCATGTCGTTTCTTGGTGTCAGGATAGCTCTCTCCCTCAACCATGACACGTCGTTTTCGTGTAGATTTCGTAGATTGGGGTAAACATTTTGAAGAAGGCTTTGTAAGAGGCATTGGCGGTTGTCCAAAGGTGTTAAATATTTGGCCATTTCGGTACACTTGAAAGCGACAACTGAACAATTCAGCGGCAGCCATCAACTCACATGCAGAACCATAGGTGAAGGGCTTAAGCATTTCACTCTTATAGTGCTCCTGTGTAGTATAATAATCTCCTGTACCGTCATCAGTCCACACCTTGAACCTGTCCCAGTCATTCAATACATAAGACACAATGTTCCTCCGGATATCAAGAGTGAGCCTGATATGGCCGTGCAATATGTAACACAGAGAATGGAAAAGGCAGGCGCCATCTCCGAGCTACAGGCTATGGACGTATATACGTACGTAAGTAGGATTCAGTTAGCGTTGGGAACCCGTGTACCAAATTTCTTGAAGATGGGCCCATAAGTAACAAAGACCGTTGGAAAGTTCAATATGGCAGCCAACAGTGACGTCATACCACCAAAATAAGTATGTACATTGGTTTCGGTTAGTGCAGGAAAGCCACCTACCAAATTTCGTGAAGATAGGGCCATAAATAAGAAAGTTTAACATGGCGGATGTTGTCGACCGTTATGATCGTCATGCGTAGAATTTCGGCCGACAGTGCCGACATACCACCGAAATAAGTATGTACATCGGTTTCGGTTAGCGCAGGGAAGCCGCCTACCAAATTTCGTGAAGATGGGGCCATAAATAAGAAAGTTTAACCTGGCGGACATGTCGACCGTTATGACCGTTATGCGTAGAATTTACAAATGAAACCTGCTTAACTTTTGTAAGTAAGCTGTAAGGAATGAGCCTGCCAAATGTCAGCCTTCTGCCTACACAGGAAGTTGGAGAATTAGTGATGAGTGAGTCAGTGAGGGCTTTGCCTTTTATTAGTATACAGTAGATGTGTTAATAGATCTACTTTTTTGTGGTGTATGTATACTGTTAACCATTATGTGTACATATGCGCATTGATATAAGTTCTCTTGGTAATACAACAAGTTACAATAAAAAGAACAACATAGAAAGCGGTTATCACACAGCATTTCTCAATGTTATATAAGGTAGAATGTTGTAAGACACAACAATAACAAACACAAAAAGTGAGGAACAACCATTATTGTTATGTCACTTAGCAGCCATAGCCAAATTGTAAAATGTGTTAGAAAATCCAGGCACAATATACAGTTAACAGTGTATCCTTTATGTATGAGGTGGAACAGAAGATAGTAACTGGACCCTGGTCCTGTTCTTTTTTGGGGTGTTAACACCAGTTGGATTTTCTCTTTGAGATTAGATCTTGGGCCTGTTCCAGACTGGACCATCACAACTGGCAGAATATCAGCTGTCCTTGCACCCTTCCTCTAACTTCAATGTATGTACACATCCATCCATCCATTATCCAACCTGCTATATCCTAACTACAGGGTCACGGGGGTCTGCTGGGGCCAATCCCAGCCAACACAGGGCGCAAGGCAGGGGACAAACCCCGGGCAGGGCGCCAGTCTGTTCCAAAGAAGGCAGGTGTCTTTATATCTAATGACTACAGACCAGTGGCACTTACGTCTCACACATTGAAAACCATTGAGAGACTGGTCATGGACTATATGAGACATCTTGTGGTAGACCTCCTGGACCCGCTGCAGTTTGCCTATCAGACAAAGATTGGAGTGGAGGATGCAATTTTCTATCCGCTCCACAAGGCTTATTCTTACCTGGACAAAGCTGGCAGCACCGTGAGAATTATGTTTTTTGATTACTGCAGTGCCTTCAGTACCATCCAGGCATCCCCATTAAGGGGTAAACTCAGATAAATTCCATCCATTCATTTTTATAACCCGCTGAATCAGGACACAGGGTCACGGGGGTCTGCTGGAGCCAATCCCAGCCAGCACAGGGTGCAAGGCAGGAACCAATCCTGGGCAGGGCACCAACCCACCGCAGGACACACACACACACACGCACACCAAGCACACACTAGGGACAATTTAGAATTGCCAATGCACCTAACCTGCATGTCTTTGGACTGTGGGAGGAAACTGGAGCACCCGGAGGAAACCCACGCAGACACAGGGAGAACATGCAAACTCCATGCAGGGAGGACCAGGGAAGCGAACCCAGGTCTCCTAATTGCGAGGCAGCAGCACTACCCACTGCGCCACCGTGCCGCCCGTATGTACACATGACATTCCATATTTATTTGTAAGTAGTGTAGTAGTCTAGTATACTCGTAGACATAAGAAGATAGGCTCTACAGATACTACCCTGTCCCCCCCCTGACTACGCTCTGATACTCTTGGATGAATGTGTAATACAGCCTACTTGTGTTTTGAGTTTCTTTTGCACACTGAGCGTCCATTTGTTCTGTTGGACGATTTAGTTACTACACTTTTCATTGGTGGACTTGTGTGTTCCCTCGGTTGAAAACACCACATAGGAAGAGGATGCTGCTGCTCAAATGGCCTACCTATAGTCCTGACCTGTCCCCAACCGAGAATGTGTAGCATATTTTGAAACGCAAAATGCGACAATGAAGAACCCATACAGTTACACACCTTAAGACTCATTTACAAATTATACTTGAACCATTCAATAAAATGGTGTATTCAGAACTTAAACATTTATTAATGAGTGGGGGACAACTGCCCTAAAGAAGGAAATCAAGTATCTCATGATTTTGATCATCAGTGACTGAAAAAGGGAGCGTGAGAGCGACAAGCGGATTGGGCACTGCGCTGGTCCATGTTGGTGAAGTGGGAGCTCAGTCGGAGTGTTGGAAGGCAACATTACTAATATATAGCAAGTGTCAAAATCAAAATAAGTGTATTTCTGGCAAAACAGCAAAATTCATTAATTGTAACATCAAATTATGGGCTGTTGTATTGTTTTCAGGTCAAAGATCATTTACTATCATTTACTTAATCACTGCTTTCTGTATTTATTTCTGCTTCAGTTTAAATGTTTAAAGTCTAAATATTTTTTTTTTGTTCTTTATTTCGCTTTATACAATTTCTTGTATTAGGAATTTGGTAGTTTTTGCATACCCCTTGGGGTCAGAGCGCATGGTCAGCCATTGTACAGCGCCCCTGGAGCAATTACAGGTTAAGGGCCTTGCTCAAGGGCCCAGCAGAGCAGTGGCCTTTTTGGCAGTGACGGGGATTCGAAGCGGCAACCTTCGGGATACCAGCGCAGATCCTTAGCCTCAGAGCCACCACTCCACCCATATATTCTTGATTGTATTAGAAATTGATCATTTTTCACCCTCTGATAGAAGTGCATAAAGGGCTAGATTGATAGTAAAGGATCAAAAAAAAAAAAAAAAAAACATTATTTTTGTAAATGCATACCTTGGAATAGTATTAAATGATATCTTACATGCTTATGTGTGATTTTTTGTAATTTTTAATCTTCTGGGAGTGGCTAGGACCACCGGTAAAGAATAAAAATTGTCATTATATTCATGATCAGCAACCTCAAACTAGCATAAAACAACACTCCGCATGCTGATATTACTCATCCATTTTTCAAAGTTTTATGAAAAGGAGTAACTTTGACCCTTCACATCCCATTAGAGGGTGAACCCCTGGGGTAGGTTAATATTCCATGCACAACTTCAATTCCTTCTGATCATTTTTGTGGGAGACATCTATTAGTTTACTCAGTATCAAGAGGGTGTAATTTCCTGCACAAAAAATTGTCCAAAATAACCTAGAAATAAGGCTTTTTTGCCCTAGAGGGACAAAAATTGGGAGCAACCCCAAAAAGATCGACATCTTACATAACTACACATGAAGACGTGTCAAATGGTATTTCACATGTGGGGCCTAGCGTCTAGAGTGATTTCAGAGCATTAATAAGTAACTCTTATGAACACAATAACTTACTGTCTAATTCGAAATGTGGCTTTAGGGCAAAGATTCCCACAAAAGCAGAAGAGACTTTATCCAGTAATTTGTTTGCAAACCTGGAATTCCTGCCTTATTGGCCATTTTACAAAGTTGAACTGTATAGGAAGACAGAGAGGGAAATGTGCTAGGCACTAGACACCAGCCTACCATGTTAGAAAGAATTGTCCATTCTGGATTGAGGATTCACCTCGTACTTTGTACATTTGTGTTGGAGAAATAAGCAGCACTTTTCTGGGAGGGTTTTTTTGGGTCCAGAGGGCCAGATACAAGGGGGTGGGGTGTGTCGCAAACAGCTTGACATCGCACATAACTAGACAGCAAGGTTGTAGCGGGGCTACATAATAATAAGTATTTGTTTTTTTTTTGTCTGTGCTGAATGTGTTTTGTTTTCATCGTCCCGTTTACTGTCCATTATATGTGCGTCAGTGAAGGTTGTCCCCGTAAGTGAAGAGGGGAAGGATGATGGAGGGAGACTGCAACCCAAGATGGAAATCACCTGTTGGATCCACCAGTTACATCCAGGACAACTTTATTTTGGACTCATTTTTCAATACATTTCAATTGCTGTGTTTAACTAATCTGTGTTTGTATTTGTGTTCCGTGTTTCTAGATAGATAGATAGATAGATAGATAGATAGATAGATAGATAGATAGATAGATAGATAGATAGATAGATAGATAGATAGATAGATACTTTATTAATCCCAAGGGGAAATTCACATACTCCAGCAGCACCTTACTGATACAAAAAACAATATTAAATTAAAGATTGATAATAATACAGGTAAAAACAGACAATAACTTTATATAATGTTAACGTTTACCCCCCCGGTTGGAATTGAAAAGTCGCATAGTTTGGGGGAGTAACGATCTCCTCAGTCTGTCACTGGAGCAGGACATTGACAGCAGTCTGTCGCTGAAGCTGTTCCTCTGTCTAGAGATGACACTGTTTAGTGGATACAGTGTATTCTCCATGATTGATAGGAGCCTGCTGATCGCCCGTCGCTCTGCCACAGATGTCAAGCTGTCCAGCTCCATGCCAACAATAGAGCCTGCCTTCCTCACCAGTTTGTCCAGGCATGAGGCGTCTTTCTTCTTAATGCTGCCTCCCCAGCACACCACCGCGTAGAAGAAGGCGCTCGCCACAACCATCTGATAGAACATCTGCAGCATCTTATTGCAGATGTTGAAGGACGCCAGTCTTCTAAGGTGGTATAACCGTCTCTGTCCTTTCTTACACAGAGCATCAGTATTGGCAGTCCAGTCTAATTTATCATCCAGCTGCACTCCCAGGTATTTATAGGTCTGCACCATCTGCACACAGTCACCTTTGATGATCACTGGGTCTATGAGAGGTCTGGGCCTCCTAAAATCCACCACCAGCTCCTTGGTTTTGCTGGTGTTAAGGTGTAGGTGGTCTGAGTCTCACGATTTAACAAAGTCATTGATTAGGTCCCTGTACTCCTCCTCCTGCCCACTCCTGATGCAGCCCATGATAGCAGTGTCATCAGCGAACTTTTGCATGTGGCAGGACTCCGAGTTGTGTTGGAAGTCCGATGTATATAGGCTGAACAGGATCGGAGAAAGTACAGTTACCTGCGGTGCTCCTGTGTTGCTGACCACAATGTCAGACGTGCAGTTCCCAAGACGCACACACTGAGGTCTGTCTTTAAGATAATCCACGATCCATGCCACCAGGTATGAATCTACTCCCATCTCTGTCAGCTTGTCCCTAAGGAGCAGAGGTTGGATTGTGTTGAAGGTTATGATTGTGTTGATTTCTATTAATTGTTTAGGGGCAAGGGAGGGTTTTTTGTAAATATTCGTATGTTGGTGTTTTATATAGTAATTAGTAGTGGTATTTTGCGCGCATATATCTACGTTATTGAATATTTGTTTGTCTTTTTCATTTGCAATATATCCATGATTGATTTTTTTGCTGGTTATTTTGTCGTGTGGGGAAAAAAAGTACAACTTGTAAGGAGTACAGCTTGTTATTAGAGCAAGAAGCCTCAGGTTATCCAAGGAATAGTCTTGGTAGTATAGTGGCCGGTCTAGGAAAGGGGTCGGCCTTTACAAGACATGTCAAACATTATATCATATGCAGTGCCAGAAGAAGCCTATTTGGAGTTCTAGGCGATGGGGGGTGGGGGTGAATGACAGAACCCCTTGGTGTTCAAAGTGGGTAGTCAATACAGTAATCCCTCGCTACTTCGCGGTTCACTTTTCGCGGATTCACGACTTCGCGGATTTTTAAATACAAGTGATTGCCCGCCTATCGCGGAAGTTATGTTCCAGACCCATCAGCAACAGGAGAAAATCCGTGATATAGAAAGACCATATAAATAAACATTTTTTTAGTTTAAGCCTTAAAATACCCATCCCACATGCTTTAAACACATGTAAACTTATAAAACACACTTTGTTAACACATATGATATGTGGATGTCGGGCTAAGGATATGAGTAACATCTCACTATTATAAAACATTTTAACTTCACGCAAGACAAGACAGTGAGACAGGAAAATTGGTGATGTACACCTAAAAGCCTGATTGTACAGGCTTTTAAATTATTGACAGGCAGAGCGACAAGCAGCACAAAGCCAGCACAAAGTCCACTTCTCCTTAGCGTTCATTCAGCTCCCCACCCCCTTGACAATGCGAACTGCGCTTCCGGGGAGGGGGGGGTTTGAGCGAAGGTGCGTTCAGCTCTCACACACACACACACACTCCTCGAGCAGAGCGACAAGCAGGCATTTTGGCAGAAGCAGCACAAAGTCCATTTCTGCTCAGCGTGAGTTCAGCTGCCCCCCTTCACAAAGCGAGTGCAGACACATTGACGTCTGATCGCTGCGTGCAGTGTGCAGTGTTGGTCTGCGGTGTTTAAGAATGTAGAAAGTGTTTAAGAGCATAGGAAGTGTTTATAAGAGTGTGGGAAAGGTTAACAAGAGAGTGAGAAAGGTTTATAAGAGTGTGGGAAGGGTTTATAAAGCCTTAAAATATGTATAAATAATAAAATAAATATAGGTCGCTACTTCGCGGATTTCACCTATCGCGGGGGGGGGGCTCTGGAACGTAACCCCCGCGATAGGTGAGGGATTACTGTATTAGATTTTGATGATGTCCTTTATACATACAAACCCAGGCCAAAGAGAAGCCATTGGAACAGTACAATCATCATTCAAGTCTTCAGTCGGGGAAGTTGGTGATGGTAGTTCCATTCAGCAGACTACAGGAGCCATTCCTCTGGCTTCTGACTTCATGTTCCCTGACTAGCACTAAATACCCAAACATTTCAGATATTCAATGAACTATCTGTGGTAAATACAGCATATGACCTTAAACACCCACATATTTTTCATATTTATATGTTCTACGTGTGACCGGGCTCTTCTAAGTCCTCAGTATTTCATGTTCTTTTCACAATCTGTGAACAGTACATCTGCCCCAATCACTAAAGGACTCAAGTGATGTGTCAGGTCTGCTTTAATCACTTAAGGTCCCTGCCTGAAAAAAAAACTCCCTTGCTTCACAAATCAGAATATCATTCATCCATCCATTTTCCAACCCGCTGAATCCAAACACAGGGTCACGGGGGTCTGCTGGAGCTAATCCCAGCCAACACAGGGCACAAGGCAGGAAACAATCCTGGGCAGGGTGCCAACCCACTGCAGGACACACACAAACACACCCACACACCAAGCACACACTAGGGCCAATTTAGAATCTCCAATCCACCTAACCAGCATGTCTTTGGACTGTGGGTGGAAACCGGAGCACCCGGAGGAAACCCACGCAGACACGGGGAGAACATGCAAACTCCACGCAGGGAGGACCCGGGAAGCGAACCCGGGTCCCCAGATCACCCAACTGCGAGGCAGCAGCGCTACCCACTGCGCCACCGTGCCGCCCAATCAGAATATCAGTCAGTTATTTTTCAATTCTGGTTAATGTACCTCTTAACATACATAAGCAACACCTCTCTGTGTATATACAGTGCAATTTATGGAGGGCAAACCCCTTAGCTTTCATAAACAGCACACAAATAGCATTACAAAACTTTGCTGACTGCGTGCACCCCTTCAGTTACATAGATGATATCCCTCTGTGTCCGTAACAAAGAATTTACAGAACATGCACCCCTTCGTGTCTGGAGCTTGCACCCTCTTAACTTTCAGAAATGGTGCTCCTAATGAATTGTTGGGTACAGACTGTAATTGCCATTGGAATTTTTTGATGTGAGCATGCTGTGCTGCTTTGGTTGGCTGCCCATGTTGCCCCTACCAGTCTGCCAATGATCATATATGGGAAAAATCCTGTATAGGAGAGTCAGGGGGAACTACACAAAAACAAGTGGAGTGCTTATAATTAATTCTTATGAACACAAATATGGCAAATCTAGCCATTTACCCATTGGTGTGCTGAGCTGGAAATATCACTTCAAGTTAGACTCCCCTTTTTAACAGGCTAATTAAAAGGACAAGCTCAGTAATGGGACACACTCTGGACCCCTTGGAGGTCATAGCGAATGAGAGAATTAAAACAAAACTGAGTGCCATAATGAACAATGCTGCACCTCCTCTTACTGACACAATAACACTGAGGACATTCAGACAAAGAATTATTCAGCAGAAGTGTGTCAAGGGACACTACTGGGGGTCCTTAATACCTGCAGCAATATGCCTGCATAGCACCTAACTGTGACTGTGACAGTCATGTCAGAATTTTTCTTTCTTTTTAATTTTCTTGCTTTATAGTCATTCTGGTGTGTGTTCAGACCAAAGTATGTATGTCTGTCTGTTTATTTATTTACTTGTTTTTTTGTTTGACCTACGTTTTGTTTATTTATTTAAAGAGCTTCTGTAAAAAGCCACATTTTCCCCAGGGAAAACAAAGATCTATCTATCTATCTATCTATCTATCTATCTATCTATCTATCTATCTATCTATCTATCTATCTATCTATCTATCTATCTATCTATCTATTAAAATGAAGTCTGTGACACAATAAAGTGTGTGGAAAATGAAGAGGTCCAAAGACTTTCTGAATCCCCTGTACTTTGAAAATCATAGATCAGCTCTCTGATGGATGGTTGGTTAAGGACTGGGTGGCTTGAAGTTAGTGACGCCAAGCCCTCCATTCCCTTTGCCCCGTCCCCTGTTCATTTTAACTTCTGACCCAACAGCTAAGTCGCTCCGCTCTTTATAGATTCAGTAAAATGGAGATCACCAAAAAAGAAACAAAAAGAGAAAGAAAGAGAGAGCGTGGGCTAGAGGGCACACAGTAGTAATAAGCTGATGCACCACCCTGAATCATGGCATTTATTTGTTTTTTTCTTTTTGAAACATCGACAGTACCTGGCATTATACTGCACTCTAGAGAGGCAGCGTCTAGAACTGAAATTAAAAAGGCCAAGAGGCAGGAAAGAAGTGCTCTCCCGTATACCAGGCCCGCTAAATTGTTGCCCCCCTTGGGTCGTAGGATGGTGTCATTTTTTAACACTATGTTACACGCAGTGCATTTTGACATGCCTGTCTGTAAATCTCAGACAAATAAGACGCACAAATAAAAGAATCCAGCTCCCCCCTATCAGGAGTAATGACAGCAGCCCCCAGTGCTGGATTCTCTTCCTCTCTCATAGATCACGTAATAATGCTAGTCCTTGGGGAGGAGCTCGATTCAGCACTTAAACTGAAGGAATTAAAATGAGGCAGAAAATATATGGCCTCATTTAAAATTATGGCAGTGGCCTTAAAGCCTAAAAAAGAGTAATTAAATAGTTTTCGCAGCATAAATTCTTCTTTTGTGTCGCGGCCCAAAGTGATCTGTAAGTCAGAAGATGCAGCTATGGGATATATGAAGAACTTATAAATAAAGATCAATGAGGAAGATGTGCATTGATGCATGGAAAGTGATGCTGTTTGCCTTACAGACGCCATAATGATGGAAAGAACAATTTCAATTTAATTAAACTCTTGTGTCATGCATGTATTTGAACTAAAAAAAAACAAGAACTTTAATCTGAGTGTCTGCTAGGCTTGAAGTCGGCCTGGCAGTCTCTTGGTATGATATGTCTTTTGTCAAAAGAGTCTTTTCATGTGCTGTATCTTTCATGGCATCTAAAGAATTCTTTTACCCTTGATAATACATAAAGGAGAAACTCACTATGTAGTTTAAAAGTATTTTTTTAATTAATTTGCATTTATATTAATAACAACACATTAAATATTTTACATGTGCCGATGTTAAGAAGATGCATTTAAAAAAAAGTCGTACCCAAAGAAGAGCTAATGCAAAGTGAAGCAGTGCAGCCTCACCGGCACTAATTTTAAAAGCGCATCAATATCAATCGTAAGTCTGGGCAATTTCATGGTGGGCTATGTAGGTAAGTAATTTGGAAATATTTGAAGATTATTGGAGTGCAAAATCATTCATTTTTATAGTGCCTTTTTTAGATTACGAATGTAGATCAGTCAGAGGCCATAGATATAGATTAAAACATTAGGCACTGAATCATTAAAACGCACTTGCGCCACGATGGTTCCAAAGGGAGGATCAGGTCAGTCACACATCTAATCCAGGCAAATGCTTATACAAGGTCTTTCAAACTTAATGTTCCTTAACTTTAAGGTCCCTAAACTCCTAACGTCTACAACACCACTTGGTCACTTATTCCTGATGTCTGTGGTTCTCTGTGTAAAGAATAACTTCCTAACGTTTGTGCGAAATTTACCATTAACAAGTTTCCTACTGTGTCCCCTGTTCTTTATGAACTCATTTTAAAGTCACTGTCTCGGTTCTCTGAACTAATTCCCTTCATAATTTTAAACACGTCAGTCATGTCTCCTCTTCATCTCCTTTTGCTTTAACAAAATTCTCAGCTCTTTTAATCTTTCCTGTAGCCCTGGAATCAGCCTAGTTGCTCTTCTCTGGACTTTTTCCAACATCTGCTATGTCCTTTTTGTAACCTGAAGGCCAAAACTGAACAAAGTGCTCCAGATTAGGCCTCAGCAGTGTGTTATAAACCTTCAGCAGAACCTCCTTGCACTATATAACATGACATTCTGTTTACCTTCTTATTGGCTTCTGAATACTACCTGGCAGTTGACAGTGTTGAGTCCAAAACAACTCCTAAGTCCTTCTCATGTACCTTCAATTTTCAGACCTTCCATTGTGTATTCAAACCTAACATTATTACTCCCAACATTTAACACTACAATTACACAAGCTTATGAAAAAACTTGATTTTTATTCTCTCAGTCACATTCACGCTCGCCCCAATCTGACACTGCTGTTTTCAAATAAAGACGTGCTATAACAGAGGTGAACTCAGATGAGGACGAGGGTTCTACATCGGAGAAAGAGAACAGAATCCCTCCCGGCAAGAAACGTCCACTCATATATAAGAACAACGCAGCTGCACCAGGTGCAAAGGTGAAAGATGGGCACCGTTCTGATGCACTAAGAGGTCAGGCGTCATCCTGCCAGTCATTCTGCCACACATCTGTCCTCCAACGAAGCAGCAGGGCTTACAGAGCTCACCAGTGTATTGTGCAAAGTCCTGTTTGTAATTATGTTTTGTGATTGTCTTTAAATAAGAAACATTTATATGTTATAAGCCAGATTTAATGTTATTTACCTTGATTTATCTTCCTACAGTGTAAACTCACAAGTAAACTGCAGATCTTCCTGTGTCTGACACGGGCATGCTGACACAGTACATGTGTACTGAAGTGACTTCAGCTGCTGGTAATACTTTAGAAATGCATCTATTACTCATTTACTCTTATGTAACAAGACCTTCACAAAGGCTTCTTTTGCTGTTCATAACACAGTAAAGTGTTTATTCATCATTGCAATGCGACCAACTAACAAAATTTCACTTTGGAGTGGTCTGAGGTGGCTTCACTGTGACACATTTCTCTTGATAGTATGTATTTAGTGTAAGACCTGTGAATCCTTCATATTAACAAGTAATTGTACCGTGATGTCGATATGCCACACTGCACAAAGATGAATAACCAATTATCTGATGTTTTATAAGTGTAATGAAGACCAAAAAAAGCATTTGTTAAGTTCTTGTTACTTAAGAGTAAATGAGTAATTGATGCATTTCTAAAGTATTACCTGTATTCTCTCTTTGCTAATCTGCCATAAACTGCAACTGGTGAAGCACCAGGGTGACATTTGTTGTTAGCACCATCTCTCAAATATAAACCAATGTAGCTTATAAATCCTTTAGTGTTCCCAAAGGTCTCCTGGTGACCACCCTCACTTGTCTTCTTCTTACACAGTCACTCAGTTATTGCAGATGGCCTGTTCTAAACAGATTTACCGATGTGCCAGAGCCTTTCCATGTCTTAACATTAGAAACCCTGAAGCTTATGAAAAAAGTTGTAATGCTGGGCCACCTTAAATTCCTTCACCACCTCCTCATCAGAGTTGTTGTTTTGCAAATGTGTCAATCAGCACTGGCAGCAGGCAGCCTGCTCACTCAGCCCTACCGAGGCAGCTGAAGTCAAGTCAGATGCTGAAGTCTCTTTATCAGGGAGTGAGGTGCCTGGAGTTGTATAGGGCAAATAATATATTGTTATTTGGAATACATACATTTCATGTGTGTTCTGTGTCTATAACAATCTGTGTAAATGTAAGATAACAGAAAATGCGAGGTAAGAAATGTTGAACACATAACTAAAACAGAAACTTTTCATGTTATAATAATGACAGAATGCATGCGTGAAATGTATAATGTGTGAAGACTGAAGTTCAAATATGAAATAAACACTTTCACAAAAGGTATAACAAAACAAGTGCACCAAAGAATATACCACAGAAAAATAAATTATTCAATTTACATGTTGCTGTCAATATGTAAAAACCAAAACCCAAATATCTGTCACATGGCTGGATTAGAGGTAAGAAAGGCCACTTCTAAATCAAGAGGTTGCAGGTTCGATCACGGGTCTTCCCTGCATTAACCATTTTGAGTAGTGAGCTGTTATTATTACAATTATATAATAAAAGCATACATTTGATTTGAGTTTGTAAGACCCGGTGTAAATTTTTGCTACTTGTAAAAGATATCGCTGAAGAGATATAAGCAGACACAAAAACACTGATGAATCTTCTTGATCGAGCCGCCCAAACTTTACACCGGCTGTTACAGACTGGAACCAAAGGCTTCTTCTTTTTGGTCGCATACACCGTCAGCATGGAGCTGACAGATCTAAACACTAGAGTGCTGAATTGCTCGCATACTGAAGTGACTTTAGCTGCAGGTGGAAGTCCCATTTTACTTTATGGTGACAAGCAGAGTTGCATTGCAGTGCAGCAAAAGCACAGTGAAGAAGCTGTCTGTTGCCACGGTCCTACTTTTGTTCAGTCTTATAGCGGTCACGGGAGATCGTATCATTGATTACCGGTACAACAAAAATAGTTCTGAGGAGGCATCAGCCACAGTGCTGCTCTTGTGAAAAGAACTCAGAGAGGGAGAGGCAAGTTCGTTGTACCACGTGAACGCCACTGAGAGAATAAAACTGAACAATAGAAAAACATGCGCTAACTTTTACAAGTAGCCAAAATTAAACCGGGTGTTACAGACTCAAATCAAATGTATGTTTTTATTATGTAATAGTAATAATAATAGCAACTCACTACTCAAAATGAGGAGCACTCGGACTCGAACCCACAATGTTTTGGTTATAAGGCAGCAGTTCTCACTTCTACACCATTCAAGAATATGTGTAATCTTCCTGTCAATTGACATTTGAGCTTGAGTTTTTTAACTCATTGACAGGCACACGTACTGTAAATCGAATGCTTTTTTCTCCTTTGGTTATATTGTTAAATAAAAGTGCACATGCTTATTTGTTATTTGGACTAAACTCTTCACACATTATACACTTCACGTCATTATTAGTATAACATGGAAAAAGTTTCTGCTTTAGGTATGTGTTCAGCATTTCTTGCATTTCTCACATTTCCTTTCATCCTACACATACTCAGATCTTTTTAGACACAAAACACACATGAAATGCATGTGTTCCAAAAAATGATATACTGTATTATTTACCCTCTGCAACTCCAAGAACCTCACCCGCAGATAAGGAGCCTTGGCTTGAGCTGGGAGAACTTTTTGCCTGAGTTAAAACCCGTCAAGGGGGGTTGATGGGACAGTAGTGTGCTTGCTGCTTGTGCTGATCGACACATTTACAAAAAAAAAGACGCTGATGGAGAGGTGCGAAGCGATTTAAGGTGGGCTAGGATTATGATTTTTTTCGTAGACTTCAGGGATTCTAGCGTTAATGACTAATTTTACTGGACTTCAAGGTATATTCAGTGACTTGGATATTTTTTGTCTCCATGCCATGACTTTTGCTTTTCCAGCCCCATTTCATGGAGTTGCTTGGAGTGTTCTTTTGTCTCCATTCTGTATGTTAGAGCACCATACTGACTCATCCCAAAATTGACTTTACCAATGCAGATGCATTTACAGTAGTGTGCAAAAGTATTCAGACTTATCATAATTTTCTGCATGACAAAAGATTTGTAGACATATTTATCCATTCAGTA
The DNA here is from genome assembly GCF_900747795.2 of Erpetoichthys calabaricus. NCBI lineage: Eukaryota > Metazoa > Chordata > Cladistia > Polypteriformes > Polypteridae > Erpetoichthys > Erpetoichthys calabaricus. The sequence goes on from NC_041403.2 coordinate 23,354,439, forward strand.
ATTTTAATGTGAACTCTTATGCTGTAACAATATATTTCCAAAATCAAATTAAACCATTTTCAGCAGATATTTAACTGAAGAATAAAAACACTAAAGTTAGTGTATGCATAAGTATTTAAATGTCTGTGCTTTGGAAGCTCCATGTTTACACAAATGACAAATTAATCACAAGCAACACAAAGGTGACAGTCATTTGATTAGAATTAAACATAATTAGGTACTCCTAATTGAGTCCTTTATACCTCTCTGGATAAAAAATGCACCCTTTGAACACATCACCGTATTCAGTTAATTGCTGGCTCAGTACTGACATATTGTAGCATGAGTGAGATGTGTCCTTGATTGTGCCCAGCAAGGTTTGTTCTCAATCTACATCTGCTTCTTGTTCTACCAAGTGGAATCAGAATCTGGCACTCCCTTTCATTACAAATCACAGACCCAAATGATCTAATTGGCAGGCTAAAGGATATCTGATATGGTCTGGGCTGTTAGCTTTGTTGTTATCTGTGTGGCCAGTGATATTGCTCCGTCTTAACAGGCTCACTCTTTGGAGTGCTGGTACACATTTGAAACTGACAATGAATGGACGGGCGGAGAGATAATGAGAGGCTTCAAATGGCTATGCAGCATACGAGCATCGATAGCAACACTCATCAACTATTAAACACTTAACAGCCATCACCCATAATAAAGTGCTGAAGTTGCCTCTGTAATATATAAAAAAAAAAAAACTCAGAAATCATTTGAATGTTTGCTGCTGTAACTGATTAAATTAAACTAAAAATGGCTCCTTATCTATAATGGCATTTTAAAAGCACAATCAACTTAAAGATGCTGGCGAGTAACATTTCAAGTTGAATCAGAATTATCCCTCACTAACTTTGATACATTTTAATGCGCACGTTGTTCATAAAGTGCTGGAGGAATTGCTTATAAGGCTGAATTATGCAAATTAGGAGTAGAAATGAAATTTCATTTTTGCATAAACTTGTCAGATTTACAAATTTCACCATTATCTTTAAGCAAATATAATGCTGGGTTGTGCATGGTTTATTTAGTAGTAATTGTTTTGCTCTTTTGTTTAATTTGGGCAAACTAGAAGTGTGAGGGGGAGCCAATTGAGAAACCAAATGTCGAGCGAGGCTGTTAAATGATGCGGCACTCAATAATCGACCATCACTTGTATAAGCAGGCAAGCGACATTTTTCAAAAGATGTGAGTTTGAAGGGTGACTCAGATAATATCATGAATGGTAGCTCAATACTGTATCTGTACTTCAAGTGGAACACAACTTATAGCAAAGGTTTAACCAAATGGGTATAAGTGGGGATAAAAATGTGGATAGTGAGACAGGTGAGAGGTTACAGAGAGTCACCAACTAGCAAGCGTGTTGTGTGCGACAAGCATGGACGGTACAAACAAACGTGGGGGCACATGTGCTTCGGAGTCTGCCCTCTGTGAGGTGCCATGCTGCAAGTTATCTCATTCAATTGGAGACTTTAAGACACGTTGAATGCAAAAATAAAATAATTAACAGTTTCTTTACATTTTTGACAGAGATACTGTTGCCTTCAAATACTGTACATTTCTTTACATGTTTTAGGAGTTTTGATAGAGTTCATTATCTTTATATATAATCTTCATTTGGATCTTGATCTTTGTTTGTCCGTGAATTCACTGCCTTATGGGGTGTTCCTGCTGTGTTCAGTAGAGGGCAGTAGTGATGGAGGAGGAGAGGAAGTGAGGGGGAGGATAGTTGGATGAGGCTGGAGTGTGGTGATTAAAGAGGAATGAACTAAAGGAGACTACGTGCTGTTTGTACTGGCTGAATACACAACACCTTGGTTGTTACTTTTGTTTACAAACACTCTTTGTGTTTAGATCTGGCGTCGACACTGTGCTTTGTGTTTAGATCTGGCGTCGACACCTGCTTCGTTGTCGAGACTGTGGTTTTTTGTGTTTCTATCAACAACAACAACAACATTTATTTATATAGCACATTTTCATACAAAAAGTAGCTCAAAGTGCTTTACATAATGAAGAGAAGAAAAATAAAAGACAAAATAAGAAATTAAAATAAGACAACATTAGTTAACATAGAAAGGAGTAAGGTCCGATGACCAAAAATAAAATATAAATAATATTATCGACCATCGTTGGCAGCACTTCGTCCAAATCGAATGTTCACCCACTTCTTGGAGTCAGCAGTCAGAGTATATAAGTCGGACACGCTTCTGTGATTTTTCATCAGTTGGCGGTTGGAGTTCAAGAAAGAAGCATTGGTTCTTCCTTACTCTTTGGATTGCCACAAAGCAACCTGCGAGATTGGAGAAAGGTTGAGAAGAGATCGTGAGAGGAAACGACAGCATCATGAAAACAAGACGAACTGTGAACGGAGAGAAGCAGAAATGCTCCTCCACCACCACATAATTACTATTCAGACAGTGATTCCGAGTAGGCCGTTCCTATCGAATCAATGTCCAAGGGTTTTCTTTTGTAATTTTGTTTCCCTTATAAAAAATCATAATGCTGTGCGACGAAGGGCCCAGTTCACGACTGGCAGCCACGTTTAAACAGGGAGCCCTTCACAGACAACTTTAACACGTGCAATGTAGTTGGGCGCACATGGCTAGTCTTTATATATAAAATACGTTACTGTGGCTGTTCATTTGTTTGTCCAGGCTTGTAGCTAGCAAACCGTTTAACCTATTGACCTGAAATTTGATACACGTATACTACATAACGTCTACTATCCACATTCGGAGAGATGATTGACCATCGTCACTTCCCCTACCTCTTCATATCTTAAATCATTCTTGAGGCAGATTGAAGACTTAATTGGCAGCTTAACTGAAAAAATGAAAGAAAACGTATTAAGTAATTGCAACACAAACAATGACTTAATCAGTTTTAAGTGGCTCTGAGGTTAGGGATCTGCACTGGCAATTGGAAGTTTGCAGGTTCGAATCTCGTAAATACCAATAGGGACTCTGCTCTTTTGGGCCCTTGAGCAAGGCCCTTAACCTGCAATTGCTGAGTGCTTTGAGTAGTCAGAAAAGAGCTATATAAATACAAAGAATTATTATTATTATTATTACTAACACAAGAAATTGTCTTCTGTTATCTCTGTTATTTTTGAATATAACTAAAACAGTAATAAATGACTATTGGATGGAATAAATAAAACCTGTGGAATGCTCCATCGTTCATATCAGTTAATGTAGTCGAGTAACGCACTTGAATGTTATGCCATGTGTACATTTCCTAACTTCTTGTTTGTACAGATTTTTATTGTATTCATATACAATTTATTCACTATTATTTTGCTTATCTATTTACAATTTATGCATTATATGTTTCTCCTTTGTTATTTTAGTTTTCTGGGTGGAACCTCCAAAAGGCAAGGCCATTCTGACCTCATGTTTGAGGGACCACCCTCAGCCTATTGTCACAGGAGGACCGGGAGGTGGCTTATACGTCCCCTGAGCCAGGAGGGGGCAACCACTCTGAATGTTCAGGGGACCACGGGGAAGGAGCAAGGAGCCTCTAGCCAACTGGGGTCCGTGGCCACCTCCAGGGGGTGCCCCGAGTGTCGTGGATCCCGGGAGATCAACACTTCTGCCACACCTGGGAAGGTGCTGCCGGAACAGTGTCATAAGGCACCTGGAGCACATCCGGGTGGGAATAAAAGGGGCCGCCTCAATCCAATCAGGGAGCTAGAGTTGGGAATGGGAGGAGGACAAAGCTCACAGACGTTAAGAGAATGGCCTGTGGAGGGTGATTGGTGCTGGAGGCACTGTGCGCTGTGCGGAACTTGTTTAATAAACGTGTGTTGGATAAAGTGCTGGTGTTAATCTGGTGGTTTTCAGACCTGGGTCTCACACTATATATTCTGAGGCTGAGAAATGGACCCTTCAGTGGTTTATTAACATTAGGACAAAGTGCTTATTGTAAGTATTTATTTTCTGGAATCCTGATATTGTTGAGTTTTGTTTGCTTTGCATTGCCTTTTAAGGCAAATCATTTCTGGCGTTTGTTGTGTTTTGCTTGTCATTTTTGTTTTCCTTTGTTTATTATAAATAAATTTAGTTCTTTATAAAGATAATGTGTTTGGACTTCTTATTCAAAATAAAGTTTTTTTTTAAGATTCTTCTCCCGTTTAGGACATTGTGATATTTTTTGGACATCTAGGATATTTTTGAATTGTAAAAGTGTGTAATCGATTTTTGGGGATAGGACAGGCCAAAGCCTGCTAGAAGAGTTGGGGGTCCAGCTATCTGGGTTGAGGCCTGTTTCTAGGTAGGTTAGAAAAGACTCTGACCTTGTTCATGGGTCTTTGGAGACCTAACACTCCTTCATTGTTTTGAGTTAACTGAATCATTGTCATGAAGTAACTTGAGTTCAAAAGCACAGTTCCAGCAACACTTCCAAAATTGGCCACTAGATGGGGAAAACATCGTCAAAGAAACCCAAAGAGCCGAGACAAAGCTCCAGTAAATAAAAGGTTTACTTTCACAAAAATGGCTGTGCAAGCACAGAGCTCTGAAAAGTACAAGGAGATGTCTGAAGATGTAAGGCAGATCCAGCAAACAAAGTCCCAATACAGAATCCAAAGGCAGTGGTTGAAAGAGAGCAGAGGTTAAAAAATATCAAATAACACAGTCCCAATATGAAATCCAGAAATCAAAGTCAAGACAGCACAGTTCAGTTCAGCTCAAATCAGAAAGCACAGTTCCAAAACAGAATCCAAGAGGTGAAGTCAAAAACAAATCTCAGGATTGACAATCCAGAAAATACAAAGCAAATGTAATAGCACAGTAACACACCAACGCACTCTCCACTCCAGCGTGTTCAATGAATCACCTGGAACCATGGGAGGCCCTCCCTTAAATAAGATAGAGGGTCATTCCTGGCGGTGATTGGCAGGTGGCCCCACCCCTTGGGGAGCCACCCACAAAGCACAACAGACATAACGAAGGACTAATAAACACAAAGAAAAATGTACATAATAAACAAAATAAACCTTAATACAAATAAATGGCATAAAATAACACAAACCAAACAAGAAACACAACTTTGAGCACCAGCCAGGGGGAATATGCTGGCTGAGCCATGACAATAATTACAGTCACAGTTTATAGCTAACTGACTTTCCACCCCGTCCTGGGCATTCTCTAGTATAAATCTGTGCTGTGTCATCTAATACGATGACAGAATCTTTCCATCTGTTGATTCTTTCTTCTAGTATTTCAGATGAATTTCCATGGGCAGGGAAAACAGTTTGGAAGTTTCGAAGCTGCACCAATTCACGCTGCCCTGAGGGAAAATGTAGGTCTTACTTGTTACTACATATGTTAGGAGAGTGTCAGATGGACCAAAATCCTGGTTAGATAGATAGATAGATAGATAGATAGATAGATAGATAGATAGATAGATAGATAGATAGATAGATAGATAGATAGATAGATAGATATCTATCTATATCTATCTATCTATCTATCTATCTATCTATCTATCTATCTATCTATCTATCTATCTGTTATGATGGTTGCTGGTGTCATTCAGCCAGAGTTTCTCCCCTTGCTAGGGTTCAAAGTTTTGTTTCATGTTTTTCGTTATTTTTGTACCATTTACTTATGTCGCTTTTGTTGATTTTGTACCTTGTTCTTTGTTTTTGATCTTGTGTTTAAGTGCCCATGTTATGTCCCATATGTTTTGCGGGTGGTCCCCCAATTGGCGGTTCATTTTGAAAATGTCTGGGAGTGGTGAGTTTATTTGACCTTTACTGCTCTTTTGGTGATTTACAGATTTTTTATCCTTCTGCTCAGTTCCACTTGATTACGTCTTTAAATACTGTATTGGGGCTTTGCTCACCTTGATTGCCTTTTGTTTTAGGCAACCCCAGTTTCTTTTTTATGCTCTACAGAGTTTAGTTCTTGTTACAAGCATTTTTTTGTGGAAATAAGCCTTTTATTTTCATAAAGATTCTGTGTTGCCCTCATATCTAGCCAGAGGAATTTTGAAAGAGTATTTGGAGCTTATTGGATATCATGTGTTTTGAGACTCCTAGTTCATGCTAGCTTGCACCTTGCTGGGATGGGAGGCTAGAAAAATACAGCATCAGCAAGTGACTGGGGAAGTGAAAAATATATTTAGGACTGAGGCCAGGAAGCACTTCTTTACTCAAAGAGCAAACTACCAAGCCATGTAGTTGAAGCAGATACCTGAAAATGGACTCACCAGGAGCTGGTCATTGTCGCACATAGCAGGTGGCAGTGATCCTCAGGGCTAAACCCAATCAGGACACCCACAGGGTTACATGGGAAATGGAGTCCAGAAATTCCAACTTGTCGGGGTTTTTGGGGTCTACCAGAAGGCGCTGTTAGGGGAGGACCATCCTGGTTTCCGCACAACCCGCAAATGTTCCAGATGACTGGGACAAGAGACTGGAAGCAATTGTTGTGGAAAAAACTTTCCTCTATTTTCAATGAAGTCATTCTCGGAGACCAGATGAAAATGCAGAACAATATTTTCTTTGTACACTAGTATGCACAAATGTCTAAGTTCATGGAGTGAGCAATTAATAAAACAATTAATCTGCTTTTATGCTTTTCTGTTACATCACTTCATCTAATACATCATACCATCTGACTCTTAATATACATAATATGTAGAGCTTCATCCAATCAAGTGCCAACAGTATTTTCTGACTGCTTTAGACTCTCCCATTAATTTGAATATTGCCTTGTAAATCAGGGTGATCTGTGGACTCTTTTATTGATTTTAGCACCGCTTCATAGGATGGGAGTTTGGGGTTTCCCAATAGTTTATTCCCTCTTTCTAGAGTGGTGTTTGTTACTCATCTACCTCATTTTAACCTTAGCAACTATCTTGGTGGCTCCTCTAAGATGAAGCAAATGCCTCACGTGCCTAGGCTTGAAACAACATTTAGCTAATCCTTTAGTTACATTCAACTCTTATCCTTATGTTTAATAATTCATTGCTATAACTCCATATAAGTATATACTTGTATTAAATTGTAAAATTATGTCATGTATTGATTAAAAATATTGATTAAAATTCTATATAATTTCTGGGTTGGGCTTAAAAGTTGTCATCATAATGACTCATTGGAGGAGAGAAGGAGAGAGGGAAGTGAAGGAGAGTGAAGGAGACAGAAATTAAAAGTCTATATATTGGCTATAACTGAAATTGCATTGGGCTGAATGGATTAAAAGTCCTTTATTTTAAAACAAGAGTTGTATTGGATCATGTGTGTCTGGGGTTTGGGGGCTCAGTGGTGCCCCCTACTATTTACAATCTTTAAAAAGTATATGGATGAGATATTGGGACAGCTTAGCTGTTAGCTTAACAAACAGGCCTGATGGATCGAATTGTCTCCGTTCATTTATTAGATTTCTTATGTTTTTACAGTATGTTCTTTTGACCACCTCCCAGGACAATATGTTCTCCAAGAACGCCAAGCAGTAGCATAAATTCAGCATTACTCTTACTACAGGAAGACAGCGTCCCTGGTCTCTTTATAGACTGTCTGACCCAAAAGAGTCTCTGTGGTGTTTGCTAGAAGTATTCTTAGGTCTTACTTTAAACCCTAACCTCTTCAGCTATTAGAGTTGGAGTTGGGAGTGCAGTAGGGACAAAAACTCACTTAGACTGATGGATATGGAGGAGGAAAATACACGTAAAGTGAAAGCAATCATAGTATCGAGAGGTAATTGTGAAAATAAAGAATCTTTTGGAATATATATATATATATACTAGCCAACCCGCGGCGTAACATACGCCGCATAATTATGTATTGATGGGTGAACACTTGCTGAACGACACAGTTGTCCAAATGGGGTGGGTTTGTGGATACCACTGTGAGTGAATGAAAAGATGGACCTCTGGAGAGAGCAACATACAATTGTCTGTGACTGAAAGCGGGATCATCTGTGACAATGGAGGCCACGCTGGTGAAAGTTACTTCGTCGGTAGGGATAAGTTTCAGCACTTGTTCATTAAGGTGTAGCGAGTCTTCGTTGTTGACGCTTAATATAGCTTGCGTACTGAGTTGTTCAGGAGTCATAGTTGAGAAACACTTTTTTAATGTCTTTTAAGCACAGGGAAAAAAATTAACATGTGAAACATCCGTAATGTAATAAGCCACCAAGAAAAGTAACATTGCAACAATGCACGCTACGATCCGATCGCTGTAAACAGAAGTGAAAACAAAATCGAGGCCGGTGCATTTTTTAACTGCCTTGTAGCGCAATGGTAGTGCTGCTGTTTTGCAGTAAGGAGACTGTGGAAGATTTTGGGTTCGCTTCCCGGTTTCTCCCTGTGTGGATAGCGCTTTGAATACTGAAAACACTGGTATATCAATGTAATGAAGTATTATTATTCTTATGCGTCCAGCGCTCTCATTGAATAACACTGACACAAACACCCAGGCTACCTGCTCAGCTGCATGGGCAGGCTCTCTCTCTCTCAGCAGCAGCCTCCCCAGCCCATAAACCCCCCCCCCTCTCTCTCTCTCTCTCTCTCAGTAGCGGGCGAGCCTCGCCAGCACCCCCCCCTCTTCTCTCTCAGCAGCGCGTGAGCCTCCCCAGCCCCGCCCTCTCTCTCTCAGCAGTGCACGAGCCTCCCCAGCTCCCCCCCCTCTCTCTCTCTCTCTCAGCAGCGCGGGAGCCTCCCCCCCCCCCCTCTTTCTCTTTCTCTCTCTCTCAGCAGCGCAGGAGCCTCAACACCCCCCCCCACTCTCTCTCTCTCTCAGCAGCGCGGGAGCCTCCCCCCCTCTCTCTCCCAGCAGCGCGGGAGCCTCCCCAGCCCCCCCCCTCTCTCTCTTAGCAGCGCGGGAGCCTCCCCCCCTCTCTCTCCCAGCAGCGCGCGAGCCGCCCCAGCCCCCCCCCCTCTCTCTCTCAGCAGCGCAGGAGCCTCCCCACCCCCCCCTTTCTCTCCCAGCAGCGCGCGAGCCTCCCCAGTCCCCCCCCCTCTCTCTCTCTCTCCTCCCTCTCTCAGCAGCACGCGAGCCCCCTCCCCCTCTGTCTCTCAGAAGCACGCGAGCCCTCTCTCTCTCTCTGTAACATTGCCGCAGTCATATAAACACTTTTTTTTTAAATGAGTTTTAAGCACAGGGGGAAAAAAAGGAACATTTGAACAAATCCGAACTTTATAAAGCCAACCAAGATAGTAACATTGCAGGAGTTCACCATTTTTAATTAGGCGACTGAAAGTAGTGGAGTCAGGCACAGAGAAGGTCAGCTGCTGAGAAAGCGTCTCGACTGTTGCAGGGCGGTGAAGCAGGTGAGACGCTAATGAAAAAGAGGCACAGGGCTTACTGGTTTTTAAAGACTGCTTCCTTCATTGTGTTTTAACCTCAGTTTTAAAGGATTGCGCGGCTCTCTCTGTAGCGCTGCCTGTGTGTGCCTCTGTCTCTCTGTCTCTCTCTGGCACTGCCTCTGTGTGAACCAAGGTTCCACTGAGGTTGACTAATGAAAAGTCAACGTGGCTCAGAGCTGCAAGTGGACTGTGGCACAGAGAAACAGAAATGACAGCATGTTTTCCGAGGCGTCACGTCCGAATTGGTGAGCGTGGCTCTGTGATTTTTTTCGTCGTATCCAATGGTCTAAGAGTTGGTGGGCGTGGCTCCTTCCTGCGTGCGCCATTAGCGTCTTACTTAACGGCGGTTTAGTGAATCCACGCCCCTTCCGCCGTGCTTTCCAAGGATGGCTACTTGTCTTCCAGCTTAGTGAATTATATATATAGATATATATATATATATTGTGAAAAAATGCTGTAAACAAAGAATGCTTTCAAAAATGGAAGTGTTAATCATTTATTTTCATCAATCAACAAAATGCAGTGAATGAACAAAAGAGAAATCTAAATCAAATCAATATTTGGTGTGACCACCCTTTGCCTTTAAAACAGCATCAATTCTTCTAGGTACACTTGCACAGTTTTTGAAGGAACTCGGCTGGCAGGTTGTTCCAAACATCTTGGATAACTAACCACAGATTTTCTGTGGATGTAGGCTTCCTCACATCCTTCTGTCTCTTCATGTAATCCCAGACACACTCGATGATGTTGAGATCAGGGCTCTGTGGGGGCCATACCATCACTTCCAGGACTTCTTGTTGTTCTTTATGCTGAAGATAGTTCATAATGACTTTGGCTGTATGTTTGGGGTCGTAGTCCTTCTGCAGAATAAATTTGGGGCCAATCATACGCCTCCCTGATGGTATTGCATGCTGGATAAATATCTGCCTGTATTTCTCAGCATTGAGAACACCATTAATCCTGACCAAATCTTCAACTCCATTTGCAGAAATGCAGCCCCAAATGTTCAAGGAACCTCCACCATGCTTCACTGTTGCCTGCAGACACTCATTATTGTAGCGCTCTCCAGCTCTTCGACGAACAAACTGCCTTCTGCTACAGCCAAATATTTCAAATTTTGACTCATCAGTCCAGAGCACCTGCTGCCATTTTTCTGCACCCCAGTTCCTATGTTTTCGTGCATACTTGAGTCACTTGGCCTTTTTTCCACGTCGGAGGTATGGCTTTTTGGCTGCAACTCTTCCATGAAGACCACTTCTGGCCAGACTTCTCTGGACAGTAGATGGGTGTACCTGGGTCCAACTGGTTTCCGCCAGTTCTGAGCTGATGGTACTGCTGGACATCTTCCGATTTTGAATGGGTAATAAGCTTGATGTGTCTTTCATCTGCTGCACTAAGTTTCCTTGGCCAACCACTGCATCTACGATCCTCAACGTTGCCCGTTTCTTTGTGCTTCTACAAAAGAGCTTGAACAGCACATCTTGAAACCCCAGTCTGCTTTGAAATCTATGTCTGGGAGAGACCTTGCTGACGCAGTAGAACTACCTTGTGTCTTGTTGCTGTGCTCAATCTTGCCATGACATGAAACTGTCTTCCACAACCTCACCTTGGTAGCAGAGTTTGGCTGTTCCTCACCCAGTTTTAAGCCTCCTACACAGCTGTTTCTGTTTCACTTAATGACTGGGTTTCAACCTACGTGTGACATTGATGATCATTAGCACCTGTTTGGTAGAACTGACTAGAATCCTACAAAATCCCTGACTTTGTGCAAGTGTACCTATAAGAATTGATGCTGGTTTGAAGGCAAAAGGTAGTAACACCAAATATTGATTTGATTTAGATTTTTCTTTTGTTCGCTCACTTTGCATTTTGTAAATTGATAACAATAAACAATCATTATATTTCTGAAAGCATTCTTTGTTTACAGCATTTTTTCACACCTGCCTAAAACTTTTGCACAGTACTGTATATATATATATATATATATATATATATATATATATATATATATACAGTTAGGTCCATAAATATTTGGACAGAGACAACTTTTTTCTAATTTTGGTTTCTGTACATTACCACAATGAATTTTAAATGAAACAACTCAGATGCAGTTGAAGTGCCGACTTTCAGCTTTAATTCAGTGGGGTGAACAAAACGATTGCATAAAAATGTGAGGCAACTAAAGCATTTTTTGAACACAATCCCTTCATTTCAGGGGCTCAAAAGTAATGGGACAATTGACTCAAAGGCTATTTCATGGGCAGGTGTGGGCAAGTCCGTCGTTATGTCATTATCAATTAAGCAGATAAAAGGCCTGGAGCTGATTTGAGGTGTGGTGCTTGCATGTGGAAGATTTTGCTGTGAACAGACAACATGCGGTCAAAGGAGCTCTCCGTGCAGGTGAAAGAAGCCATCCTTAAGCTGCGAAAACAGAAAAAACCCATCCGAGAAATTGCTCCAATATTACGAATGGCAAAATCTACAGTTTGGTACATCCTGAGAAAGAAAGAAAGCACTGGTGAACTCAGCAACGCAAAAAGACCTGGACATCCACGGAAGACAACAGTGGTGGATGATCGCAGAATCATTTCCATGGTGAAGAGAAACCCCTTCACAACAGCCAACCAAGTGAACAACACTCTCCAGGGGGTAGGTGTATCGATATCCAAGTCTACCATAAAGAGAAGACTGCATGATAGTAAATACAGAGGGTGCACTGCAAGGTGCAAGCTACTCATAAGCCTCAAGAATAGAAAGGCTAAATTGGACTTTGCTAAAGAACATCTAAAAAAGCCAGCACAGTTCTGGAAAAGCATTCTTTGGACAGATGAAACCAAGATCAACCTCTACCAGAATGATGGCAAGAAAAAAGTATGGAGAAGGCGTGGAACAGCTCATTATCCAAAGCATAGCACATCATCTGTAAAACACGGTGGAGGCAGTGTAATGGCTTGGGCGTGCATGGCTGCCAGTGGCACTGGGACACTACTGTTTATTGATGATGTGACACAGGACAGAAACAGCCGAATGAATTCTGAGGTATTCATAGACATACTATCTGCTCAAATCCAGCTAAATGTAGTCAAATTGATTGGGCGGCGTTTCATGATACAGATGGACAATGACCCAAAACATACAGCCAAAGCAACCCAGGAGTTTATTAAAGCAAAGAAGATCTTAACCCAATTGAGCATGCATTTCACTTGTTGAAGACTAAACTTCAGACAGAAAGGCCCACAAACAAACAGCAACTGAAAGCCGCTGCAGTAAAGGCCTGGCAGAGCATTAAAAAGGAGGAAACCCAGCATCTGGTGATGTCCAGGAGACATCAAAAGACTTCAGGCTGTCATTACCAGCAAAGGGTTTTCAACCAAGTATTATAAATGAACATTTTATTTCCAGTTATTTAATTTGTCCAATTACTTTTGAGCCCCGGGAATGAAGGGATTGTGTTAAAAAATTCTTTAGTTGCCTCACATTTTTATGCAATCGTTTTGTTCACCCCACTGAATTAAAGCTGAAAGTCTGCACTTCAACTGCATCCGAGTTGTTTCATTTAAAATTCTTTGTGGTAATGTACAGAACCAAAGTTAGAAAAACATTGTCTCTGTCCAAATATTTATGGACCTAACTGTGTGTGTATATATATATATATATATATATATATATATATATGTATATATATATTGTAAATATATATATAAACAGCATATGCAGTTTCTAGTAATGAAATTCTCTGTATCAAAGTGACCACATAGTGATCAACACATTAAAGAAAGCTGCTTTAATTTTGAAAAGGGCATGTTTTTTGTGCTCTGAGAAAAGATTTTTCATTTGTTGACTTAAATAAAAAATAATTAGTTTCTTGCCTTGGGAACAGAGTGCTTTCACTTGTCAATCAAGTACAATAGAGGTCAGGCAGGAGGTGGCAATCTGACAGAATATTGCATTTTCTATTCTGTATGTGTGCTGTCATGACACATGCCTGAATGACAACGCATACAAAGAGTACTTCTAAAGAATGTTATACAATATTTGTGTGTGTTTACAGTTTGTCGATGAGTTACTTCTCACATGTTGCGTGTGGCACTTAAAACTAGACACAAAGTACATGTTTAGTTTACCTATGCTAGCAACTTTGTACTGAAAGATGGGCTTGAAGTTCTGGAAAAGCGTGTTGGGGTCTTTGGTGGTACAGGATTTTAATGACTAAAAACTAGTGGGTGCTGTGATGCTGTGTGCACCTGGAGTGTTTAATGGGAAAGCTGGTGGATTGCACATTGACTTATAGGCGTGGTTAGCTCAGCTGTTCCCCATTGACACTTCATGTGTCACACAAAGTATAAAGCATCTGTTTATGAAAGAGAAGGGAGAATGAAGTGGAATTGAAGAAGTATGGTGAAAAAAAGGACAGAATTGAGTTGGAGTCAGTGTTGTGAGATGGCAGCAAAGCAGTTAGGGAATCTTGCAAAAATGCTTGGTGAGAGGCGCTTCTGGTGTAAACCGGATGGCTTCAGTTGGATAGTAGTGAGGAGGAGCAATTGGGTCTTGCAGGAATCCTCTGGATGCCAGTAGAAGGTCGAGGGAAGACAGAGTCAGACTTAGCATGTCCCAGTGGACACCGACAGATGGTGACCAGGATGGAATTTGGGAGAGGACCGCTTTTGCCAGAGTCTCTGCCCTACTGAGGATGTCTGGAAGATGGGTGAGCTGGGTGAAATAAAAGTGAAAGAGATGTACTAGACAATTATTTTAAAGGCAATTCTGACTTTACCACCTCATTTTATTGGAAGATTTGTTGTGTATTTGATATGAGTCTGTAATACCCAGTGTAAATTTTTGCTACCTGTTAAAGATATTTCTGAAGGGTTATAAGCAGACACAAAAAACACTGGTGAATCAGGTCTTCCTGGTATCTTGTTTTTCACTTGAATTGGAATGTAATCCGTTGAAATGTAATGTGGTCCATCTTCCTTTCTCACAGGCACTGCATGAAACAAAAAGTATGAGAACCAGTGCACTAAGGTAAAGCCAAATGCCACTTGAGCATGGGAAAGGCTCTATATAAATAAAATGTTTTATTCTTCTTATTATTATTATTGTTATTATAGAAATAAGCAATCCCCATACTCACTTTTAAATGCAGGGAGCTAATCAGAGTCAGACCACCACAGACAAAAAAAGGAAAACTCAATGAAAATTCAGTGATTAGCCCTCAGGACTAACAGAGCTTTTAAACATGTCAGCCTCAGGAGCACACCTGCAAAACTGCGTGGCTCCATCCCCTTCGGACTCACCCTCTAAAGGTACAAATAAGAAATAATGAAGCATTCCATACCAATTACAGACAAAAGGAAAAACTATTATAAAAGATCAACAATAAAACTATCTAGAAGAAAGATAGTGGTTAACATAAAATTCAGACGCAAATGAGATAAAACAATTAACTAAGAAAAAGAAACAATTAAAAACAATAAAACAAAAATAAAGCAAGAAATGGAACCCTGGAGTGATTCTAAGAAAATCTTCAATTTGTCCATTCAATAACTTAATGGACTGATATTGTTTGGTTCCATTTAGTGAATAAGTTTCAAACTGCTCTGTTTTCCTTTCCATTTAAACAAATCCATGTCCTTATGTGTACTCGTTATGGAATTAGTGATTTGTAAAGTTTATAATTGCAGTTATCTGGAAAATGTTACAGTGCTCTGAGCCTACAATCAGTGAAGAGCTCTATACAAAAATAAAGTGAATTTAATTTGAATACATTCATTTTATCACTTGCTTTCCCACTACAGGCTAGTGGGTCACAGTAACAGATCATTGAAGAACACACTAACTCACATAAAACAAAAGTAAGCAACTTACGTGACATTAACATCTCTGTGACGTGGGGAAGAAAACCCTACAAAGGCACAAGAAGAACATGCAAACTTCACATAGAAAAACCCAGAACTCCAAAACTGTGAGGCAGCAGTGCTAACATGGGAAAGTGGTATATAAGTAAAATGTATTATTATTATTATTATTATTATTATTATTATTATTATTAACTACCTAACCACCCTGGAAACTCGCATTTAAGAGCAACATCTGGGAAGAACATCACTTTGTTCCTCTGCAATATCCTTTAAATTCTCCCACTGGAGGCACTACAGCTGGATATGGGTTCAGCCTACAGAAGACTACTGTAACATCTGTAATTGACATTGACGTACAATAGGGTGGCATTACCTTCAAAGTCAGGATTGAACAATAGTCAACTTGGGTCACTGGTCTGGTCAAAAGCTGAGCTGCCTGAATGGGATCAAAGCACTGGAATTGATTTTTGTCTTCCATATTCAACTAAGAATTTTGCTGAAGCAGTAATATCAGCTCGCAGGGTGCCAAACACCTGACTAAATGAAACAGGGTACGCCAGTTGCATTACATTCACTGAAGTCACTGGAGACAATGGCACCAAAGAGGATGACGGCAGAATTAGATCTGATCCAGTTAATGTTGCCCATCTTTTCCATTATGTGCTGTCCTCCTTTATGTGCTAAGATGTCCTGTTGGGGTTCTTTTTTTTCCCTACAGCCATTGAACTATGTAGTGCCTCTTCCCACTTGTCTTTACCTTGGCCAGTTATAACAGACACATTGGCATAAGAACAAAATGTCATTAATTCTGCTTCTTGCACGTATGTAATAGTTCACACTTAGATGATAAAACATTTTAAAGCAATCTATTTATCTTGTATAATACAGTGCCATCTATCTATCTATCTATCTATCTATCTATCTATCTATCTATCTATCTATCTATCTATCTATCTATCTATCTATCTATCTATCTATCTATCTAGTGATTTTCATTTCTATCTATCTATCTAGCACCCACAGAGATATGACACTCAGAATTAATCTAATCAAGCAAAACTTGGCTTCTATTACCCACTAGCTTGCATGTAAGTAAGGAATGACATAGGCTAATAGGAATATTGCACCTAAACATAAAAGCAAATTTATGCAGCCAGGTTTTAATGTTTTGACAGACCAGATTTCACAGAGTTCTAAAGCTTTATGATAATGTCTCTCATCTAAGGTCACCCTAAAGACTTCTACGTATAGATGGTGTTATTGCCAGTTATATGCCAGTTTAAAGGTTCACAGTATATTCAGAAAGCACTCAGACCCCTTTACTTTTCTGTACAATTTATTGTGTTGTAGATTTAATTTTAAATATAAAATTGGCAATTTTTGCCCATCATTCTGCACTCAAAAACCCATAATAAAAAAGTGAAAGCATGTTTTCAGAAAAGTTAACAAATTAATTAATATTCAAAGACTGAAATCTCCCATTAATAATAATACTCAGTACTTTGTATAAGTCTCTTTGGCAGCAATTTCAGTTTTGATTCTTTTTGGGTAAGTCTCTACAAGCTCTTCCCACCTGGATTTGGGCAGTTCTTTCCATTCTTCCTGGCAGATCCTTTCAGTCTCTGTTAGATTGGAACCAAAGCATCTGTAAAGTGCCATCTTCAGGTCTCTGCACAGATATTCTATGGGGTTTAAGTCTGGCCTTTCTACTCAAGGACAGTCAGAGATTTGTCCTGAAGTCACTTCAAAGTTGTCTTGGCTGTATGCTTTTGGGTCATTGTTGTACTCAAAGGTGTCTACAGTTCTCTGGGTGAAGAAAAACTTACTAACATTTGTGTGGAATTTACCCTTAACAAGTTTCTAACTGTGTCCCTGTGTTCTTAATGAACTTATTTTAAAGTCACTGTCTCAGTCCAATGGACTAATCCCTGTTATATGCCTTTTATTCAAGCGTGGCATCTGACTAATGGAGTGCTGCTTAGATGGTTGTCCTTCTTGATGTGTTCTCCCATCTCAGAAGAAGATTTCTGAAGTTCTGTTAGAGTGACCATTGGGTCCTTTTGTCACCTTCCTGGTCAAGGCCTTTCTTGTCCAGTTTCTCAGCTTGACCAGAAGACCAACTGTAGGAGTCCTGGTGGTTCCAAACTTCTTCCATTTCACAATTATTGAGGCCACTGCAATCCTGGGAACACTCAGAGCTTTAGTAATATTTTGAGACTCCTGATCTGATCTATGCCTCACCACAATTTGATTTTTCATCAACTTCCTGTGGTGGATGTATAAATTCCACAGGAAAAGGTTACTAAACCAATAATTATTTTTCAAAGTGTAAGACTGATAACAACTGGCAAACAAAATATTTGGATTCAGCATTCAGCTCATACACGTAGTCTGTTCGAATGGATGAGGTGTGACATTATGGCAAAAAATTTGTTTTAAGATTGTTCAGACTGCTTAGATTGGTAGCTAAACCCTTACAAGTTAAAGACCTTCTATTGTAAATTAATTAACTGTTGCAAGAACACTTCAAACGTCAGAGAGGAAATCCTGATTTCTTAACCTCGATTTTGACTTGTGAACCTTCTGATTATTTACAGTTTGTTAGCCTTGGCAATGTTGACATCTGCAGCCATGGTGGACACACTTCATCAAAACTTCTACCAGCAAAATACAGCAGCACTGCTAATCATTTTGTCACCAGATGCTTGCCGTAATATTTCAAGAGTATAAAAACCTCATCTCCCAAATTTAATCACAAAACTCTGCCGTACTCTCAAGGGAACGTCTTCTTCATCCACCATGACGACATGTACAAAGTGACAGAACACTGAAGAACGCGGCGGTCCAATATCGATGTGTGCTGCTCACACCTGCACAGCATTCCCGTGTCTGACTCCCTGAAACAGAAACAGGGCAGTCTCATTATTTTTCAATCAGCCTTTGTACTTTCACAGCACTGTAAGGCAACGGTCTGAAATCTAGCTTGAAGCCTGTGGCCATCATGGTTTTTTTTGATAGGTAAAGTTGTCCATCGGGACCTCATAGACGTACTGCCCAAGCAACCATGTAACGGTATGTCAATTGTCCAACCGTGCTTGAGTACATATATTGTCAGCGTCTTTTCGAGCATTTTGTGGGCCCCTATTTTGTAAAACTACGACGGGGGAGTTCAAACCTTTTAAGATGATCCATGACGATGCACTTTAAGAAGAAACCGGTCTAGATTTATAAATCTTAAATTGAAATTAATGATATCAAGGTGAGTCAAGTAACTTAAACCTACAGAAAATGACAATGAAATGTAAATAATGAGGCTCCTCTATATCCATAAATTCAACAGATATAGAATTTTCCTCAAATTTTCAATTAAGTCACACTAATACAGATTTTTTTTTAAATAAATATAACTTAATATTGCATAATATTGCAGTATACTTTTAAAACAGGGGTCCTCAATCACGGTTCTGGAGGGCCGCAGTGGCTGCAGATTTTTGCTCCAACCCAACTGCTTAATAAGAAGCACTTATTACTCAAGTAACACTCTGCTTCACTTTAGTTGTCTTGCGCGTTAAGATTTTGAACCCTTATTGCTTATTTTAGTCTTAAACAGCTGTATTCTTGGTTTTTAATTGTTCCTAATTAGTAATAACATGCAAATGGCAAAAGAGACCCACATTTCTCCATTTAGCTTGTTACCATTCACACCTCTGTGTGTATTTATCATGCACTATTGGGTTTAATTAAATACTTGGAATAAAAGTGAAGAGAAAAAACTGAAGAACTGAGAATTACTCATCCATTTTAGCCTTCAAATCATTTGGATAATATCCTTAGAAAGGGGAAGAAAATCTAGGATATGAGAATGACCTGACATAGTAGAGTTAAAGCACTGACAAGCCATGAAATTAAATTATTGGCAAGAATTGCTTTCTAATTAAGCTACCGGGTTAGAACAAAAACTTGCAGCCACTGCGGCCCTCCAGGACTGTGATTGGGGAACCCTGTTTTAAAGCATGCACCCAATTTCAAAGTTGTCACTTTCAGACTTTTTCTGCTTTTATCTCTTTAAAGTAATAAAAATGAGTAAATTAATGAAATAGAGTGAAATAGAGGGAGAGAATCATTATGATCGCAGCAATCAGAGAGAGAATAAGAAAGAGACAGAGAGGAGAATAACAAGGCACTTCAGTATCAGTGTGGCTTTGACTACTGTTATTTTCCTCCTCATGTGATGTGCAGCTGTCAGTGAAACATCCCATCATACTCATTGTGAGACACGAGAGCCTAGTGATAATCATTGATTTTGAATTGATTACCCCAAAAACACAAGCCAAAGTTTCCCTATCATTACTGCATAGTTCTGTTTATATTCAACATTTAATTTTTAAGCATATAAGTGCTTCAATAAACACATGATAGGGATTAGCTGGTTACAAACAGACAGGTAATGTTAATACTCAATAAATATATGGAGGCTGAACTTGCAGCAGTTTGGGGTTGGGGGGGGGGCGGGGTTTGCCTAGTGGCTTCTAGGTCCTTATGCATCTGCATCGTCCGCATATAGCAAGAAACAGCTCTGTATATGACTGGTGACTCTATCACCACAAAGAACAGGCCTGTCTCCTTTTTTTCACTCTGTTCACCTAAGACTATAAATTTAACACCTGGGGCCTCATGCATAACATCGTGCATAGAATTCACACTATAACATGGCATACGGACAAAAGCGGAAATGTGCTTACGCACAAAAAAAATACAGATGCATAAATCTGTGCGAACGTCAACTTCCACGTTCTTCCGCTACATAAATCCCGATCAGCGTGAAAAGTAACGCACGTGCATGCGCCTGCTGTCCCACCCCAACTCCTCCCAGAATTACGCCTCTTTGAATATGCAAATCAATATAAATAGCCCTTAAGCTTTCTGTGAAAAGACAATGGCAAAGTATGGGGGAAAATAGAAGAATTTCAGTGAATACCAAGTGGAGGCAAGGAAAAACTTACTATTTGCTGGTTTAAACAGTGGTATAATCAACAAAAGGAAGATGATCGAGTGACATAGAGTGTCGGAGAAACTCAAAAGTTCAAGTTCACAAAGTTGCACAGTGCCCAAAATAAAAAAGAAGAGGTCAGATATCAAAGTTGCCATGAAAAGGCGAGTCGTAGCCCACCATCTAAGTGTCATATGAAAGCTTATGTGGGTACAGAGAGAAAATAATAGGCACACAGTGGGAAAAAAGCATGAAATGTCAACCTTAATCTTGAAATTTCTACTTTAAACACGTACTTTATTTTGTCATTAAAGTAGAACATCATAAACTTCACCTTAAAATCGTTTAATTTAGTAGTTTCTCAAATCCCATCGTAACTAAATTAGCATGTTAAATGCTTTGTTATATATTTGATTTTCTATGTGCTCTATGTGCACTATGTGCTTCTTAAATGGGCTTTCTCTTCCTCCGACAGGACATAGAATTCATTACATTCATGATATTACAGCTCTCTGAATAATTTAAATACTGAGATGTATATATGATATCATTTTCATGACGATAGGAGTTAAAGCATGTTATTAAACATGGAAACACGGTGGCGCAGTGATAGTGACAAGCAGGCGCCTTGTCCACAGATTGTTTCTGCCTCCCACAAGATGCTTGCTGCGCCATGTGCGACCTTCAATGAAATACTTTATTGTAGCAGTACTGTCTCTTTCAAACATACTAACCCCCAATTCCTGTCCTTCCTTTTCTTTCTCCAAGTAACCAGCCATCACACAATCAGCTCTCTAATAGATGTTAAGCCATCTGTAAGCTGAGAATGCCAATTCTTCAAAACTTTTAAGGAACATTGAAATATCTTCATAGTACATGTTTAATTATTCTATCCATCTGTCTTTCTGCAGTGTCGCACCAGCCCCAGCAAGAATACAGTGTGAGGCAGGAATAATCGGGGCGCCAGCTCGTCGCTAGTGCTGCGACACCCTGTTCTCACGTTTAATTATTAACAATATAGATTATTTAAATGACGTTAACATTTTATCTGTACAATGTAATAAACATATTTTGCTGCATTTCATCTTAAAATGATATCGTCATCATATGTAAATAAGCACTTTATAAAGTGGCGCAGGTTGTATAATATTATAACTGTATCACAAGTTTACAGTGAGGTAATTGTATTAATAAGTACAAACAGTTCTACAAGGAGCACTTGATGGATTAATTGAGTGCGTTTATAGTTCTTCGGATGAAACTGTTTCTGAACCTGGAGGTCTGTACAGGAAAGGCTCTGAAGCGTTTGTCGGATGAGAGCAGTTCAAATAGCGAATGGCTGAGGCAGCATGTGCTTGATTCTGTATACCAATAATTCTCTTTCCGATTAGCTGCTCTGAGTGGTGCAGTGAGAGTAACAATGCTAAAACAGCTATGGTATTTGGAACAGTTTGGCCCTTCCGTGGACCATTATATTGGTACAGGTTAATTACAATCAGATGCCTTAAACTAATAAACAATATGCAGTTAATTTCAGTGTATTTATAAAGCCGCATCAGGGATGTGGATCTGAAAAAGAAAGGGAAACCACACTGGAACAGTAGCAGTGCTTTGACGCTGGGTGCCGCCAGTTTGCAAAACCGAGTGGAGAACTTGCGTACGCCAGGGTTTGAGCTACCGTGAAAATGTGTGTGGCTTTACGCCAAGTTTAGGTTTTATACATCGCGATTTGAGCATGGAAACGGGCTTACGCAACATTATTTGTGCATACGCACCATTTATACATGAGGCCCCAGGTCATTCCACTTCTGAGATAATTCTGCATTTATGGGGCGTATGGACAAGAGGGATGAGACAGAGGAGAGGGGTCAGGGGGAGATGTTTGTTTCTTGATGCAAAGCAGAATTATCTGCATCTTAAAATCAGAAAATCCAAGGAACTGGCTACTGATAGTCACTGCACCAAACAGCCTCTATCAGGCAGTGTGAGTTATCGCTTGCCTACAATTTCTAAAAATCACACAGCGTATGTCCAGCATATCACAGCCTGCACTTTCTGTAAGATTGTAATAACTGTTCAATAATATGGCTTTACAAACATGCCAGTTTTGGTATTAATTCCTTAGGATCATATTCTACATTTTTGTTTGCATGAAGCTATTCTACGTATCTATTACACATTTTGTGTGTAAGTTTATTCCTCAATTCTGTTAGTAACTATTTCCATGGCAGAGATGTACTGTATAAATAAGCTAATATCTAAATAGTAATTTGACTGAACAAAGCTTTTGTTACTCATGCAGTATGTGGCCTCCTACTTGTTTAGCTATTTTGCCCCCAAGGGGGCACCAGTGAGCCCCAAACCACAGACACAATTACACCCCACAGAGTCACGGATGCAAATGAAGGCTACTGATTTACACAGTACCTTCACTAAACAGACAAATCACAGTTCTAATCACCACCATTAATTAAAGTTTTCTTCCTCTCCTTCCATTTCTCCAGTGAGCTTCATTCCCCTCTCCTCCCAACTCTGACTCACCTAAGTAAGGTGAGATGGCTCCTTTTATGTTGGACCCGGGAGTACTTCTGACGTCACGACATAGAATGAAAGAAGTACTTGCGAGTCATGTGGGGTTCCCCAGAGCGGGAAGACCTTCTCCTGGCAGCACCCAGGGATCCCAGCAGGGTTGCTTTTCTGAACTACAGGTCCCATGAAGGACTCCAAATGGGCTTGTATCCAGCAGGGGGTGCTAGTTCCCTTGTTGGAATAAGTTCTTTTGTAATTGCGGCATGTTACATAACCCGAAACAATATAGATATAATATAAAAAGGCAATACCCCTCCCTTAGGGATACGGCGGTAAGAAATCACATAGGAGAAATAACAGTTTCTTTAATGATGGTTTACGCGGTATAATAGGCCCAATGTATAGAGTCTGCCATTTTTGTCGCTACATTGGAAGGATTTTCCAGATCGGATAACGTTATCTCCCATCCGTCCGTCTGCTTCAAAGGTGTTGCCGGGCATTGTTCCAAGGGTTTAAACTCTTTCTTCATGTGCAGGCCCCCACTTAGGTGAATAATGCCATTCCAAACAAAGAAAAGGGGATACAAATTCATGCTTGCCTAGCAGTTCTAAATGATGAGCCCCTGTGTTAAATCTGTGCATGTGAGTAGAAAGAAAAGTAGATTTATAAAATATTTTTGTACAGAGGACAGTGACATATTAAACTTATGTTACAGGGCCATACCAGAGTGACACTGCCACCTTTTGCCCTGGGGGATAAACTGTCCTGGATAACCAGTCCCCAACTGTCCATCCATTATATGATTGGGATAGAAACCTAGAGTTATCCTGGCCGGTTTGCACATCCACTTATGTAGTCCATCCACGATGGCCTCCTGGCCAGGTATAATTTCTGTCTCTGTCTCAGTCGGGATGCCAATCCATCCGTTCAAGCATTTATTCTTTGTATAAACCGCAGGCCAAAAAGTTTGCCCAGCTTAGCTGTACTAAAACAAGTGATAGCTCTTTGTTTTAGTGGTTCTTAGCTGATCTCTTGATAGGTTAAAAAAATCTGCTGTGTCTGTGTAAAGGCTTAAAGCTATAAGCAACAGTTGCTAATCATGCACCAGGTCGATCACTTTGGTCCCAAGATGGCAGTAACCTTAAAACATTCAATATTTTTAAAGAATTCAAAAGATGAAGAGGCCCTAAACCGTGAAACAATTCATACTAATCCGCCTTAATGAAACTCTGTCCGTTTCAGCCTTCAAAGCAAAATTGAGGACTAGATAATTTAGCAGGGTTTGCCGCATTTAGCTATTTCTCCAGATAATACCTTGACTCCAGTTTCAGAGCTGAATCACGTCAAGTCCTGGCTGATAGATTCTTAGTTAAATGAAGCGATTTGACTCGCTTACCTACTCTAAAGCCTATCTATTTGCAGGCACAATACCACAATCATACCCTGCTATTAGAAGTATAACAGCAATGTAGAAAGCACTCTCACTTGGAGTTATTTAGTTGACACTTCTATCGAAAGTGACCTTATAAATCATAATGTTTCCATTGCCTGCATGTATTTCCACAATGTGAGCAATGCCATGTAAAATAACTCATGAATCATTGATGGGAACTGAACTTGCAGTCACAAGGAGTGACCCTTTTTTTTTTTGCATAATGGAGAAGCTGTGAGACTTTGAGTAAGTGTCAAACACACAGTTCAACAAGTTTAATTCACAGTTTAACAGTTTTGTACTAGCTTTACACTCCCAGATTCGTGTATTTGTCTGTTTAACTTCTCAAATTTCCATCCAGCAGTTCATTTTCTAAACCTGCTTTTTCAGGAGTCTTTAGAAACTATCATATCTTCTTCTATCAGACTCAAGGCAAGAATCATCACTGTAGAAAATGATGGTCTTTCTTAGGGCATACAGACATACACTACCACCCCAGCTCACTCACATCTGGGAAACAGAGAGTCGTCAGTTTAACAAAAAATTCAAATTCATGCTCAGATTTATTGTTAAGTTATATATTTAGTAGGAATGGGAACACTGAAGTACTCCTGATAAATCCCACAATAATACAGAGAGACCATGCAGAACATTTCTGGACTGAAAATTAAACCTATGGCATTGAAAGTGGGTGGTAACAGCATTGGTCACAGCAAAACTGAGCTGCTGAAAGTGCAGTTGCTGTTGAAATCATCCTGCATTGTTCTTGTCACAAAGAAGGCAGGTGTCTCTTCACCGAATGACTACAGACCAGTGGCCATTATGTCACACATCATTAAGACCTTTGAGAGGCTGGTCTTGGACTATATGAGTCCTCTTGTGGTAGACCACCTGGACTGGACCCACTGCAGTTTGCCTATCGAACAAAGAATGGAGTGGAGGATATAATTATCTGTCTGCTCCACAAGGCTTAATCTCACCTGAACAAAGCTGGTAGCACTGTGACAATTCAGTTTTTTGATTTCTCCAATGCTTCCAATACCACAATACCATTCAGCCATCTCTTTTGAGGGGTAAACTCATGAGATATGCAGGTGGATGAGCCTGTGGTGTCCTGGATAATTAACTATCTATCAGGCAGGCCACCATCTGTGAGACTCAAGGACTGTGTGAGCAACACTAGAGCACCACAAGGAACAGGCCTGTCTGCTTTACTCTTCACTCTGTGACACCTCAGACTATAAATATAACAGCAGGTCAGGCCACTTTGCAGAAATTCCCAGATGATTCTGCATTTATGGGGTGTATTGATAAGGGGGATGAGGAAGAAAAGAGGAGTCAGGGGGAGACGTTTGTTTCTTGGTGCAAAGAGAATTGCCTGCATCTTAACATCAGAAAAACCAAGAAACTGGTCATTGACTTTCATCACACCAAACAGCCTCTGTACCCAGTCACTAATCAAAGAGTTGATGTAGAGGTGGTCCACTCCTACAAGTACTTGGGGGGTCCACATACAATAAATGAAAGACTGGACTGTTCTTGGAACACAGAGGAAGTATATACAGTAAGAAAGAACAAAGCAGGCTCTTTTTTCCTTTAGAGACTGTGATCCTTAAATGTGAATATTGACATCCTTCACGTCTTCTACAACTCTGTGATGTCCAGTGCAATTCTGTATGTTTTGGAGTGCTGGGCTTTTAACATCACCAAATCAGTAAGTTAATTAAAATGGTAAGCTCAGTTTTAGACACACACTAAACCCCTGGACGAAGAAGTGGAGGAGAGAATTAAAAGAAATCTGAGTGTGATTATGAACAATATTGCACCTCCTCTCTCAGACACACTAACACTGAGGACTTTCAGCCAACAAATTATTCAGCAGAAATGTGTCAAGAAACATGACTGGGCTCCTTTATACCAACAGCAATACATCTGCATAATGCCTCACTGGGACTGAGGGCAGCCAAGTTAGAAGGGTTCTTTCTTTTTAATTTTCTTCTTTGTTCTGACCAAAGTGTGTGTATAAATCTATCTATCTATCTATCTATCTATCTATCTATCTATCTATCTATCTATCTATCTATCTATCTATCTATCTATCTATCTATCTATCTATCTATCTATCTATCTATCTATCTATCTATCATCTTATTAAAGAAAGAAACATCCTCTAACAGGAGAATTCAGTAATCAGGCAGGAGAAAAGCTGTTCATTGTATCTTTTAATTACTCTTCAACAAAATGCCTTGGAGGGAGCATTCTTCAAAAGCAGTCTGTTTTTACAGCATGGTGTAAAAGAAGCCCGGACACAAACAGACACTGAGACAGCCAGAAGTCGAAAACACACACGCTATTTATCTTCACCTTCTGTACACACACAGTGCACCAACCACCACAATAAACTCAGTTCTTTCCCTTCTTCTCTCTCTATTGCTGCCTCTACTCCACTCCTCGCAAACTCTGTCCTCTTCCACCTGACCCCGGCTCCTCGAATGGAGTGAGGTGGCCCCTTTTATGTTGTGCCCGGATGTGCTCCAGGTGCACCCCAATGAAACTCCCAAAGCACTTCCTGGTGTGGCGGAAGTGCTGCATGGGCACCCAGAAGCACTCCAGGTGCACTAGGTTCCTCTTCCAGCATCACTTCCTGGTTTGGCAATAGTGCTGCCATCCAGGGCTCCAGGATCATCCAGGCGCCCCCTGGCGGTGACCACGGACCCCAACCAGGTTGAGCTTCCAAGCTCTCCATCCGTGACCCTGATGTAACCTAGGGGGGCTACCCTCTTGCACCCTGGGAAAGATATTTCCCCTCTCCTGGTCCTTCCCTTCTCCAGGCCTCCCGGTGGGGCAAGGTCCCTGGCCATCTGCTACAATGGTCAGAATGAGCAGAATGGTCAGAGAAACAAAGAATAGAGGTTAATTTTATAAACTACTGAATTTACATACAGTTTCAAATAATGCATACATTTTACTCTGGTTGGTTCATTGGTTTACACCCAAATGATTTAAAAATGATATAAAAGATTGTTGTATTATATTTTGTTTCTTCTTCTTATACCTTTGAGTTGCACCACCACCACCGTTGAAATTTCTGTGCATATAACAACTGTCCATTCTGGTTGTTTACAGGACATCTACTGACTTCTTAGTCATCTCTTAGTCATCCTTCAGTACATTTTGTTGTTCACTTGACCCCTATCTCTTCCTGACATGCCCACAAAGGTTTCTGACATTCATTAACCCTTTGTGCTATTTCTTTAAGATATAAGCTATGTTACCCTAAAATTATTCTTCCACACTATTTATTTAAGAGCTTCTGTAAAAGGCCAAATTTCTCCTGGGGACAAAGGACGCTCTATTTATCGATCTATCTTGACTAGTTTATAACGAGGAGGTCAGTTGTTCTTGGCACATAAGCATTTCTAAATGGCCCCTTCTGTGTGTTGAGAACTGATGACATAATCATCTTATAGGAACTTTATGATTGATGGAAAGTTATATGAAAATGTACTTTAGAAAGAGAAAATTTAGGGGGAGAAGCAAAAGATCAGAATCAAAAGAATCAAAACGACAAATCAAAACACAGTCCCCAAAAAGAGAACCGAGAGTCTATAACGGTGCCAAGATCCTTGATACCTTATAATCCTTTTCATACATTGAATGTGTTAATCAAGAGCCTTTTACAGGTTTTATGCATATGCTCCTGGGTTTCAGGAATCTGTATTGGTAGTGTCATGAGAGGTGGTCCGTGGCGCTTGGTATTTTAGAAGCACTCAGGCTTTCACGTTGGCACTTTGGGTGTATTAGAATAGCTCTGGGGTGTTGATGAGGTAATCAACTGATTGTGCGTTCACGAGCAGATGTGTGCAGTTTGGTCCATTGGCACATTAGCGTTCCAGGGGCTGTAATCAGTGTCAACACACCTGCATCAAGAAAGAGGAATATGAAAGATAAAAAGAGAAAGGAAAGAGTAAAGGTTAAACAGAAAGAAACAAAGTATAGTACAGAGACAGGATCAAGGCAAAGTTGGTTCACAGGGTGAAAACAGGTGGTTGGGTTTGTCCCTAACAGGCTGACACTAGAGGGACAGGGTTACTCCTGGTGAGTAAAAAGAGAGTAGGAGTGACCTACCGCTCCGAGTGGGCTCCTGCCTTTAGGCCATGCAGTGGCAGTGAATGTAATTCACTTTGTATAAAAGCATCTGCTAAGCAAATAAATGTAAATGTAGTTGGACACAGCTACTACCACAACAGAAATATCAACAAATTGTAACATCACACATAGTGCTACCATTAAGTCAATGTTCTGAATTTTGTACACTGTAATAACAAAAAGGGTGTAGGCTTTGAAAGAATCCACAAAGAAGGCCTAGTCCAGACTTCCTGACACTATACTCCAATGGCTGGCTTTGGCCTACACAGGCTTAAAGGGTCCTCAACTTATAAAGTTGAACAAAAATTCCTCAACATTCTCAAAAAAAAAAACAAAATACCCTTAACGGAGAAGGAACTGTCAAAACCTCTGGCTAGGAAGGACAACGTCATAAAGAAATCCTTATAAATGCAAAGATTTCTTTAGAGATAGCAAAAAAGAACAAAAATGGAAAAAAAAGTAAATGGAATCCAAGGCAAACAGGTCCTAAATCACAGTCCAATAATAGAAAATTAAGAACAGACGGAAGTAAATCAATAAATCAGAAAATTCAATACTTACAAAAGCGCTCAACAAACATCAATGGTATATTTCAGCCAGGGTCCCTCCACCGGCTGGGATTCAAAAGTTGTTTTTATATCTGTTTTGTAAATTTTTTAGTTTCTATATATCTTTGTATCTTCTTTTATGTTCTGTGTGTTTTGTGGTTGGTCCTCGAAGAGACGGAGCCACATGTCCTGCATCACCGCAAGTGACTGAGGCAGATGAAAACCAACAGTACCTTGTGGTTAGTTGTGAATGAGATGGTATTGGTGGGTTTGCTGGAATCTTATTATTTCTTTATTTTTTTCACCCCTTTGCTCTGTGTTTCTACTACTCTTTGGATTTGTATAATTGGAGGTTGTTTATATAGCACCCATCAGTGTTTACTCAGGGCGCTTACCTGAGTTCAGTTTCTGTTTCTTTCAACTAATAAATCTGTGTAATCGAATGAACTAATATTCTAGGACAAAAAGATGAACTAATATTTTAAGCAGTTGACTAATGTAATTTACATAACTTTACTATGAATTTCACCCCTCACTACTAAACCACATTTAATAATACTTTAAGCACATGCTAAATCCTTTTTCCTTTTATGACTAAGCCAGTTATTTAAAAACATACACACACATACACACACACAAAAGCTCAGCTATTTAGTTTAAATGCATGAACTATTCACTGGTCAACAAGCATCTTGCTACTGGGATTCTTTCACCTGTACTTTAATAAATTTCACTTGCTGACTCCAAATTTGAAAACCGTTTTCGTCCAGCACGTCCCATTTTTTAGTTATGATGTTCCAGGTCTTGAACAACTAGGGTGACTGGACAGTGAAGGCAATGCGTTTCAGCATTTAAGAAATAAGTTTGGTCTCGAGAAAAGTGAAGCCAAAATTAAGGAAGGTGTTTTTGCTGGCCTTGAAATCCGTGAACTGATGCTTGATGAGGAGTTCAAAAGAAAACTGAAGCCAACTGAATCAGCATTCTCATTCGTGCAGGTTGTCCAGAATTTTCTTGACAGTCACAGAGCAGAGAATTATGCTGAGCTTGTGCAGAACCTTCTGAAAGTATATTAGCTTACGGGAGCCAGGTTGTCACTGAAGACGCATTTTTTACATTCTCATCATGACTTTTTTCCACCAAATCTAAGCAATGTCAGAGATGAGCATGGGGAAAGATTTCATCAAGATACAAAGGTGATGGAAAACCGATATCAGGGAAAATTTACTCCGAGCATGATAAGTGACTACTGTTGGTTCATGCAAAGAGAGATGGATGTGCAATACAGGCACAAAAGCAATTGCCTCAGGCAATTTTGAGCACACTGACCTCGCTTTATATTGAGGTAAATTGACATAAACATGTTTTAAAGTGTCTCTGGTATCGTCTTCTGGTTTATTTTCAGAATAAACACATTCAAACAATTTTGGTGGGACAGAGTTCAAACTCTAGATATTGTGTTGATATATTGATATTCAAAAGTGTCAAAACAGCAATGATGTGTATTTCAAAAATCTGATATGCTAGCTTAATTCCGATTTCATATATGAAATCAGTGTAGAAAACTTAATAGAGAGCTGGTCTGAAGTTCTCAGTAGCAAGCAAAAATTATTTATTTACATATATACAGTACATCCCTAATCCCATACAAAATCATAACTTCATTAGATTTAAGTCCAAGAAGCGCATTTTAGTGTTTACCCAACAGTTCTTTCTCAGAAAGCATAAAGCATTAAACTAATGACATCTCCATATTAAAGCTAAGCTGGCAAAAACTAAAAGAAAGGATAAGGATAAAAAAAAAGTCATGTAAATAGTACCACACTTAAACGTTGCAGGCCTGGTACTTGCTTGTGATTTCGATGTTACTCCATGACAGACTCCTTCACTCTAATAGAGCACACAGAAATCACTTGTCTCCAGGAGAAACAAGACGGCTGTCATGTGTGTCGTGGCAAGTGTTAAGTCGGCTGTGGTAGTTGGTAAGCTGCAACAACATCCGACAGTGACGATGAACTTCAATATCCGCCGACCCATCCAACCACCGTCCACCTATTCTTTCCTGACAGTTAATTTCATGCTGGAATGAAATCTTTGTTACATAAATTTCTAGTTGAAGTTTACCACTGAAAATAACTACATTTCTGACAACAGCTCAAATATAGCTATCTTAACTTTATCGATCCTTCCAACGTTGCTTTCCACTTCCCTTATTTATTTTTTCCTCCCTCTCTGACCTGCACCATCATTTGCTACCATCCAAATAAATAAAATAGTTTCACATAAATACCAGAATTTACTTTTAAGTTTAAAAAATTCTCAATAATATTACATAACAAGTTAACAACAAGCATAATAAAATAAACTTTTAATCCAATTTTAATTATATCATGAACATTGCTATTAACAGCTCATGACTCAAGTTTTAAAGGGCTACATTTACTTTTGCTTTTGCTTCTTCAGGCAACTCCTTTGCCTTTTTGCTCCTCTGAGCTTATTCTGTGCCACAGATACAGGTCATTAGCTTTATTATTGACCTTATAAAGACCGATGGCCTCTGCAATAAACTTGAGCCCCCTGCCTTCTTTTGGGACCTCATAATGTAAGAATCAAGTCCACAAATTGATTGACAATTACTGCCAAGTTTATTCACACCAGGAGCTTTGAATGGCACATACTGTAGGTGCAGTCCAGTTGTTCAAGTGATGGCACAGCTACAAATAAATGTTCATTTGTAACTAGTGTTTCATTATCAATAGAATAATAAGCAACTCATACCATCCTTTGTATAATATAAAGGGATTTTTAAAAGTCCTTTATACTTTTTATACCTGCATCAACAGATAGCCTGTGTTAATATTCATTATTACACCTCATTAGTAAAATATCTTATCACAAGCCTGATATTAAAGCTCAAAATGACAGTGCTGCCATTTGCCCTTTCTTAAATACTTACTTGATCCTCATAAGTGTGGATATTGTTATCCATCATTACATCACTGAAAATAAACCTCCTGTGCCTGTTGGTAGGCTCAGTAGGTGCCTACTGGCCCGTTCGGATGAAACTGATGAAAAGTGATAATGCTTATCTATTCAGTGATAAGAGATCCCCTGATCTGATAGACTCACCATAAGCCACTGAGCAGTTCTGTGTGACAGAGAACAGATTTCCTTATTATAAGAGGTTTTTGTAATAATAATAAAATAGTGAAACCCACTTAATCCAGAGCTGCGTGTATCCTGGCAGTTTTGGTTAAAGGGTGGAATCAAGCTTGGACAGGGCATCCATCTCAGGGTCACTAATGATAACAATAATAGCTAGTGTGCTATAAAATAAAATAATCAGTATGTCACAGGCCACCCGCAGGATCACGTGTGCTGCTAGTCGTCAGGACCAACTAGGACCTTTGATGACCACAGAAAGCAGGCAGAGTTAGGTGTTGGAAAAAGAAAAGAAGATTTTATTTATAACAATCCTTGGTAAATCTTGGACAAGATGTAAGTGGAGTAAAAACACAAAACCTGTCAGGTCAGGTCAGGTGGGGAGCATGCACTGGTACAGCATGTTGCCGCATCCACCATACAACAAAACAGCTCAGGATCCTGGTTGGCAACCCCCAGGCAGACACGCGGTCCAGTCCCACCCTCCGGAAATTACCATATATGTACCAGGTGTTAAGTGGGCGTCCCCTTGGCCTGGTCCAGCCACTCGGGTCCTCAACAATGAGGTTTCTGTGAGCCAGTTCACCCTTGGGGAATCTCACCACATGGCCATAGTGCTGTAACTGATGCTTCCTCACAGGGCAGGTAATGTGCCTCTTGCAAGACTCCATGAGCAACTGCTCATTCAACACTAAGTCAAACCAGCGATACCCAAGGATTCTCCAAAGAGACTCAGTACCAAAGGAGTCCAGTCTTCATCTCAGAACACTGTATCGCGTCCATGTCTCGCAATCATATAGCAAGACAGGAAGCACTAGGGGCCTCATGTATAAACGGTGCGTACGCACAAAAATGTTGCATACACCCATTTCCACGCTCACCTAAACTTGGCGTAAAGCCATGCACATTTTCACACTAGCTCAAACCATAGCATACGCAAGTTCTCTGCTTGGTTTTGCAAACTGGTGGCACCCAGCATCAAAGCAGTGCTTTTGTTCCAGTGTGGTTTCCCTTTCTTTTTTAGATCCACATCTCTGACACGGCTTTATCAAATAACCTGAAATTAGCTGCATATTGTTTATTATTTTAAGTCATCTGATTGTAATTAACCTGTAACAATATAATGGTCCATGGAATGGCCAAACTATTCCAAATACCATGGCTGCTTTAGCGTTGTTACTCTCACTGCACCTTTTTATTCTTCTTCTTTCAGCTGCTCCCATTAGGGGTTGCCACAGTGGATCATCTTTTTCCATATTATTCTCACTGCACCACTCAGAGTATTAATATCACTGTATCTGAGTGTGGAATCACAGCTCTACAGCAGCTGATCAGAAAGAGAATTATCGGGATACAGCATCAAGTACATGCTGCCTCAGCCATGCTGCCTATTTGAACTGCTCCCATATGACAAACACTTCAGAGCCTTTCTTGTACTGACCTTGCGGTTCAGAAACAGTTTCATCCTAAGAACTATAAACGCAATCAATCAGTCCATCAAGTGCTCCTTGTAGAACTGTTTGAACTTATAAGTACAATTATCTCACTCTAAACTTGTGATATGGTTATAATATTGCACAACCTGAGCCACTTTAGAAAGTGTGCATTTACATATGATGACAATATCATTTTAAGATGAAATGCAGCAAAATATGTTTATTACATTATACAGATAAAATGTTAACATCATTTAAATTATCTATATTGTTAATAATTAAACATGTGAGGACACGGTGTCACAGTGGTAGCAAGGAGCTGGCGCCCCGTTCAGGGATTGTTCCTGCGTCACGCTGTATTCTTGCTGGGGCTGGCGTGACACTGGAAGGACAGATGGATAAAATAATTAAACATGTACTATGAAGACATTTCAATGTTCCTTAAAAATCTGAAGAATTCTCAACTTACAGATGCCTTGACATCTATTACAGAGCTAATCATGTGGCGATTGGTTACTTGGAGAAAGAAAAGGAAGGACAGGAATTGTTCGTTTGAAAGTGACAGTACTGCTACAATAAATTATTTCATCGAAGGTCGCGCACAGCGCAGCAAGCATCTTGCGTGAGGCAGGAACAATCTCTGGACGAGGTGACAGCTTGTCATTATCACTGTGCCACTGTGTTCCCATGTTTAATAACATGCTTTAACTCCTATCATCATGAAAATGATATCAAGTATACATCTCAGTATTAAAATTATTCAGAGAGCTGTAATATCATGAATGTAATGGATTCTGTGTCCTGTCGTAGGAAGAGAAAGCCCATTTAAGAAGCACATAGTGATTCACACACATTGAGCACATAGAAGAACACATACAAAACAAAGCATTTAACATGCTACTTTAGTTACAATGGTATTTGAGAAACTAGTAAATTAAATGATTTTAATATGAAGTTTATGATGTTCTACTTTAATGACAAAATAAACTACATGATTAAAGTGGAAATACCACTGTTTAAACCAACAAATAGTACGTTTTTCCTTGCCTCCACTTGGTATTCGCTGAAATTCTTCTATTTTCCCCTGTGCTTTTGCCATTGCCTTTTCACAGAATGCTGAGCTTAAGGGCTATTTATATTGATTTGCATATTCAAAGAGGTGTAATTCTGGGAGGAGTTGGGGAGTGGCAGCAGGCACCTGCTTGTGTGTTACTTTTCACGCTGACTGGGATTTATGTAACGGAAGAACGTGGAAGTTGGCAAATGCACAGATTTATGCATCTGGATTTTTTTGTGCGTACGAACATTTCTGCTTTTGTCCGTACACCATGTTTTAGTGTGAATTCTACGCACGGCGTTATGCGTGAGGCCCCAGGACTGTAAAGACTTGGACCTTTGTCTTTTTGCATAGATATCGGCAGCACCACACACCCCTTTTCAGCAACCTCATGACCATGCTCTCCCAATCCGTCTACTGACTTCATAGGAAGAGTCACCAGAGACATTAATGTCACTGTCAAAGTAAGTTAACCTCTCAACAAGGTTAACATTCTCTCCGCAGACAGACACACTGCTGATGGCTGTGCCTAAGAGGTCATTAAAATAAAATAAATCCAAAATGCAAGCAAAAATCTGGGTGCAAAAATTTCAAAAAGTATCAAGGCTACCCTCCTTGTAACCCCCAATAATAATAATAATAATAATAATACATTTTATTTATATAGCGCCTTTCCCATGCTCAAGGCACTTACAGAATATAATAAAGAACGGCAGAATATACAGTATATAGCATTGTACAAACCAAGACAAATAAATAAAGAAGATTAAGATAGTAAATTCTGAAAAAAAAACAGACAACATAATTGATGGTCTAGCACACACATACAGGTTACATTGGCATCTTGACAGAGATGTAAACTGAGAGAAAGGTAATAAAGTCAAATAGAGCTAAAAGCCTTCCTGAACAGATGAGTTTTGAGTTGTTTTTTAAAGGAATTCATGGAGTCAGCTGACCTGATTAATTTTGGTAGGTCATTCCAGAGTCTGGGCGCTATACAGCGGAAGGCCCTGTCACCCATGGAGTGTAGATTAGTGAGGGGCACAACAAGATTACCAGAATCAGAGGACCTTAGTGGGCGGGCAGGCACATAGTGATGGAGGAGGTCACTGATGTAGTTTGGTGCGAGGTTATTTAAAGCTTTGTAGGTTATTAGTAGGATTTTATATTCGATTCTGTAGGACACAGGGAGCCAGTGAAGACGGAGCAGGATGGGTGTGATGTGCTCGCTGCTGCTGGTTCGAGTAAGGACTCTTGCAGCTGAGTTTTGAATAAGCTGGAGCTGTGATATAAGATTAGAAGGGGCACCTGCCAGTAGGGAATTACAATAATCGATGCGGGATGTGATAAAAGCATGGACAAGTTTCTCAGCATTAGAGAAGGAGAGGAAGGAGTGAACACGGGATATGTTACGGAGGTGAAAGTAAGAAAGTTTCTTAATGTGATTTATGTGGATGGAATAAGTGAGGGAGGAATCAAAAATGACACCAAGATTTTTTACAGTAGAGGCAGGTCTGATGAGATCACTGCCAAGATGGACTGGGAAGGAGCTCATTTTATTAAGTTGCATTTTAGTCCCAATTTGCAGGAGTTCAGTTTTATTGCAATTTAATTTTAAAGAGTTCTGCTCCATCCAGGTTTTAATTTCACTAAGGCAGGTTGTGAGCTGAGAAAGCTCTGATGAAGTTCCACTTTTAACATTGAAGTAGAGCTGGGTATCATCTGCATAAAAATGATAACCCAATCCATAACTACGGATAATATGGCCAAGGGGAAGCATATAAATACAGAAAAGCAGAGGACCAAGGACAGAGCCCTGAGGGACTCCTTGTGTGACTGGCACGGAGTTGGATCTGCTGTTGCCAAGACTAACAAACTCTTGCCTATCACTCAGATAGGACTTGAACCACTGGAGGGCAGTGCCAGAGATACCCAGCATGTTCTCCATTCTGGACAGTAGGATGTCATGTCTGACTGTGTCAAATGCTGCACTGAGGTCTAACAGAATTAATATGCTAGTTTGTCCAGAGTCTGCTGCCATAAGCAAATCATTGGTTACCCGTAGCAGAGCAGTTTCACAGCTGTGCCGCGCCCTGAATCCAGACTGAAAGGGTTCCATCAAATTATTAGAGGTTAGGTAATTGGTGAGTTGGGAAGCTACAACACGCTCAAGAACTTTTGACAGGAAAGGTAAGTGGGAAATAGGCCGGAAATTGTTAAGATTGTCAGCATCAAGGCCAGACTTTTTTAACATTGGGGTTACAGAAGCAATTTTAAAAGTGAGTGGCACGGAGCCAGTGTCAAGGGATGAGTTTATTATTGTTGTAACAGTCGGGATTATGGCACGAAGGCAGGATTTAAGTAGTGTGGTGGTGATGGGGTCCAGTACACAAGTAGTCGGCCTCATCTTACAAAGCAGGTTATTAACAAACGCAGAGGTGACTGGTGAGAACTTAGAGAAGGAGCTGGATGGAGTGGGAAAACAGGGAGAGATATAAACAGATAATGTATTTATGTTAGTTGAATTATTTAGATCTTTAATTTTGTTACGGAAAAAGTGGAGGAATTCCTCACAGACTTCAGTAGAAGAGGTAGTTGGACCAGATGCGGGTTCGAGTAGTTTATTAACTACAGAGAACAAAACCCTTGGGTTATCATGGCCACTTTCTATTATTCTGCCATAATGGGTGTTCTTGGCAGAAGTTAGTGCTTCTCTGTAAGCTCTTTGGTGGTCAGAGAAAGCCTGGATGTGCACGGTGAGGCCAGTCTTACGTGACATTCTCTCAAGGCGTCGGCCAGCTGCTTTCATAGATCGCAATTCTGAGTTATACCAAGGAGCTGAGCGCTTAAAGGAAACCTCCTTATGTTTTAAAGGAGCTGTTTTATCTAATGCTGAGTGAAGGGCTGTGTTATAGTGGTGAACAAAACTATCTAGTGTTGATGGAATAGGTGCAGACAGTAAAAGATCAGAAATGGATCCAGAAAGGATAGAGGGACAGATATTTTTAAGGTTTCTGTAAGAAATTTGTCGTTTACAGGTAAGAGGTGGGATAGGTAATGAGACAGTGAAAAATACTGCTTTATGGTCAGAGAGTCCCAAATCAGTGCTGTAAATGTTGGCAACAGATAGTCCAGAAGTGCAGATCAGGTCCAATATATGACCGCCAGAATGGGTTGGAAAATCAACATGTTGTGTCAAGTCAAAACAGTCCAGTACGGACAGGAATTCATTTCTCAGTTTAGATGTAGTAATGTCAATATGGATGTTGAAATCACCAAGAAGCATAATTCTCTGAGAGTAAGAGCTTAGGTGGGTCAAAAGTTCAATCAGATCGGATAAGAAGGATGCATTGTATTTTGGGGGACGATAGAGAACAATGAGCGAGACAGGACCTGATTCCGTTATTAGTTTAAGAGCCAGGCACTCAAAAGACAATGGGCAGTCAATTGGGATTCTTTTAATGTTTAAGTCTTCTCTGATAATTACTGCAAGCCCACCGCCTTGTCTAGAGCTACGAGGCTCTGAGTGGAAAGTGAAACCAATTGGAGTCGCCTCTGTGAGAGACGCAAATTCATTCGGTTTTTGCCAAGTCTCCGTTAAACACAGAATATCAAGTTTGGTGTCAGTGATGAGTTCTGACAGCACCAATGCTTTGCCATTAAGAGACCTCGAGTTAAACAGTGCAACATTACATAATGAGGCTTCTTTCTGCACAGAGCCGCAATCAGGGTTTATTTCCACATAATGCAAATTTGGCACACCGACAATTCTATTTCCAGGGTAATGAGAAGGACGGCGTATTCCTGAGCAAATGCTGCCGGTGGTCTTTTCATTCGCAGCCCGGCGGTGGCGGCGACCTGACCCGCGATGTATATATTTCGGGCGCTGCAAAATACCGGCGTCCTTTAGGATGTTGCAGTCAGACCATTTGCTCTGGACAAACTGTTTAATAAGAAGGAGTTTGTCATGAGAGTATTTTAGCATGATACTGGGCAATACTTATCTGAATAGCAGTGGAGAAGCAGCACAGCACAGCGGAACCGGTAGGACAGGCGGGTGTGGTAGAGTAGGTGAGCGGCGATAGTAAAGCTGCAGAAAGCATAGCATGAGGAGGTAGCAGGAGTTGGAGGTTCCAATACACAGCCACAAACTGTAACGCTTGGTAATTTCAGGCGTGATCGCCCCGGAGCCAAAAGCCAGATTAGTATGAATATCAGATCAGTTCCCAGTCGTAGAGTATTGTAGGATGAAACGGGAGCAGATCAGCAAAGCGAATTTAATATAATCACGGAGACAGATCATCCCAAGGTCCTAGATTGCCAGGCACAAAGAAATGCTTGTAGGTTCTCGTCCCGTGATCCACAGACTCAGCTGTTCCCAGTCAAAGTAAAGTCCATAAAATCTGTAAATATAAGCCAAATCCATACAATTCGAGTCAGCTGTATCCACGAACTATACGTACAATAAAAGAAATAAAACAAACGTAAGAAAGTGTAGAATTAGGCGAATTTTGCGAAAAGTGTTGTTTACAGGGAGGAGCGGCAACAACATGCGTGCGCCAGCGTCCCCTCACCTGATGAAGTTGGCTCCACACCCAAGGGTACTAACTTCCTTAAAAAAAATATTTACAAAGATCAAAAAAAAAACCCCTCCTCAATAAATTAAGAAATAAAAAATGGAGCCCATACTGCCTAATTTACTCCTACCATCAGCTCATTGCTGAGCCACCCAGCTATTCTTTGTACTGTGCTCTCAGTCTCCTAAACAAAACACTTGCCCACCACTCCGATGTGCGGTCTGTTGACTTCTTCCCCTCCTCCTTGCTCAGTTTAAATAAACGAGAGCTTTCCAGCTCTCCAAGTCTCCCCAGTAGTGCGACGCCAATGAATGTTTCAAGCGGGGGACCAAAAACAAGACACAACATTCGAAAAGAAATGTTTACATCAACTGGTCTAACTTAAAACTAAAAATAAACTTATAAAAATAAAACTGAAAACAAACCACACTGCTGCCATCCTTGCAGCGGACATAAACAAAAGTAACTTTGCACCCACCTCTGCTCATCATGTTACGTTCCTGCACGAACACGTGTGCATCAGCTCGATGTGCCATAGTCATAATTATGAGATATGCACGCATGTATAACAACTCACAAGAGGCAGCCTGGAAACAAGACATAGAACAAAAACTAGCTTTTTATTGCATGAACTGCTACCACTTCTAACCCTTAAGGGTCACCATTAGTATGTGAAAGTGAGGAAGTGCTCACACCACAGAACATAGGCCTGCTGCTCCTTGTGCAGTGCTTTAGGGAGGCTTATGGCCTCACACAGTAAACTACTATGATTATTGTTTTAAACAGATATGCAGACATGCTTTATATGTGATATTACATTTCTGCACATATTGATATGTTTATCTTGTATGTCTTGTTAAAGGAAAAAGTCATTACTAACAGTAATGTTTGAATTGTAAGAAAAAGCCTGAGGCAAAAACCAAAACAAGGAAGAGTTGAAGGTTATGTATTTGATTCTTGAATATAATAGTAATTAAGGAAAAATTCTGGTTACAGAAAGACACAGGAAGAAGATGGGGTACGTAGGGCAACTGTGCTATTTATAGACCTAGCTCTCCTAAAAAATATTTGAATAAGATTATGAAAAATAGCCGTCACCTTACCCAACACGCCACACTCACTGTCTGTCTATCACAATGGGTCTCACATCTTGGTGTCGTCCTGTTGGAATTCATCAAAGTGTCAAGCCTTTGTACTCTTCTCTGGATGAAACTGCCTGGACACACTGCAAAAAATGAAATCTAAGCATGTAAAAAGTACTTATGTCATGACACTGAATCTTGTTTTCCTTATTGTAAGAATTATTGACTTATCAAAATACAGTGGAACCTCGGTTTGCGAGTAACTTGGTTTACGAGTGTTTTGCAAGACGAGCAAAAATTTTTAATAAATTTTCACTTGATAAACGAGCGAGGTCTTGCAATACGAGTAGTATGTACTGTATACGCTTTGTCTGCTGAGCGTCATGTGATCACAACTGAGCTGATGGTTCTTCTCTCTCTCTCACTGCAGGATTGTGGGCAATCGTCTCCTATTCTCCGTCTGAGTCGGCGTGCCTCACTCATATAGTCAACATCCGTACGAGCGTATAGTGTTTACTACAGCATTAGCATTGTGACTGTGTGCACGCTCGTGTGTGTGTGTGTGTGTGCTCGCGCGTGCATGTGTGTGTGCTGTGATGTGCGAGTCCCCGTCTTGAACCCTAAAACATGAAGCTGAGTCTCAGTACTTTAGCAACACAAGCTTTATTCATCTTGAAACAGCAACAGCATGGTTATTTATACAGACACAGCAGTCAGGCAGGACCCTGCATATTTATAATGTTCCTTGTTCCTTGTATCACCCATCGACGACAGGCGCTTATCATGTCCGTGATCTTTTCGGATTCGCTTTTACGGCGAACTGCTACAGCACTGGGAGACTGAGATTGCTTTGGGACGCTCTTCTGCGTGTCGTCCCGTTGGGTGCAATCCCACAAGAGTTTAGAAACTCACTCACACCAGCCATGATTCTTTTCAAAGGTAAAGTGCAAGTTAATTTGTTTTATGTATTTTTACTTTATATTTTGTATTATTCATTTTTATATGAATAGTTTTGGGTTGTGGAACAAATCATCTGAGTTCCCATTATTTCTTATGGGGAAATTCACTTTGATATATGAGTGCTTTGGACTATGAGCACATTTCTGGAACGAATTATGCTCGCAAACAGAGGTTCCACTGTATTTATATTTACGATAATTTAACTTACTTTAAGAAATTTTGTCAAGAAAATTTTGCTTACCCTACTGGCAGATTATTTTTTTCTAAATAAAAGTAAAACAACTCCCATTTAAAGTTTTTTTGCCTAGTTTTTACATACGCATTTGACAAGCCAAGACCAAAGACAACCAAAGACAAAAAGCTTGCACTAAATCATAGCAAGCTGAATTAACATTTAGAGATATTTCAGAAGGAACTGGAAATATAAACTTGAAAGGTAGTTTACTTGTTAAGATATCTCAGAACATGCTCTTATTATGGCCAGCTGAAAGTTTTAGAGATATCGCAAAATGCATTTTAAACATATCTTGAAATACGTGTGCATTATCATAGTATTTCCGATCAGTTATTCTGTCCAAGGCTGTTTCCCATGTTGCTCCAGTGCTTTGGCATGCTTCGGTGAGCCTGAATTAGATATTTGCATTTTGAGTTCCCCCTCTGCCCCAATGTTTAGTGTTTTGATAATTTGTGCTTTCTTTTTGGACATCTGCTGGATTTGCCTTATCTGTATATTAACCTGTACCTTTTTCTAGACTATTTTTTTTTTATTATAGAGATCTGCAGAAGAAATGGACATTGTGGCAGATTGCTGGGGTCATTACCTGGCCAGGATGCCTAAAAGGACCAGAAGGTGGCAGGAATAGCTTCCGGGCCACGAGGGGGCAACCGCCCTGGAGCAGGAGAGGACCATGGCAAAAGAACAAAGAGCTTCTGGCCTGTTGGGACCTCGTGGCCACCGCCAGGGGGCGCCTCAAGCCTTGTAGGACTCAGAAATAGTTCTGCCACACTCGGCAAGATGGCGGAGGAACCTGCCAGGGACACCCGGAGTGCTTCTGGGACAAAGGGCAGCACTTCCGCCACACCAGGACGTCATTAGACACCTGGAGCACATCCGGGCAGGGATAAAAGGCGCTGCCTTCCTGCAGTCTGGGAGCCAGAGTCGGGAGTTGGACAAAGGTCCCAGGAGGAGATAGATGGCCAAGGACTGAGAGAGAAAGGACTTATTTGGGGTGATTATTGCTTTGTGCATTGTGTGGTGTTTTGGGACTGTATTTATTTATGATTAATAAACGTGTGGTTTTGATAAAGATGTGGTTTCCGACTGGTGGTGTCTGGGCAAATCTCACAAAATTTTATATTTTTCATCAGTCCTCTTTTTAAGTCAGCTATTCCCAAGCACCACATCAAGAGCAATACAATTACAATACAACTTCTTTTTGTATAGCACTCTTCATTGAGTGCAGGCGTAGAGCACTATCCACAAATTTTGAGGTAACATGTAATTATTCATTATACTAATTACTAAATACAGAATAAATGCATATAAAATACAGATTTACTAAAACACACAAGAAACAAAGTAAAAACTGATTAAAATAAATGGAAACCAACAATATCTGCCCATTAATTAATTAACGAGCCATGGCCAGTTGACAATGTATAAGGTGAAAATTGTAAGAGAGAAAGTCAAAGTCAGACACACTCCTGGAGACCTCAGCCAACCGGTGTCTACCCTCTCCTGGCTATCCAATCTAATGAAAGGACCTTTTTATCCAATGATTCCAATACTGCTTTATCTGAGAAGAATTTTCCTTAGGCTGGAGAAGAGCTTGGCGGTAGAGCAGTGACACCAAATGTCACAAGATACAGAGAAGAGAAACTGAATAGAGAAGAGTCAGTAATGGTTTATAAATAATGTATTACTTATGTTACTGTACAAATTAGTAAAAAAAAATGCAGTATACACAGCTAGCTAATCAGCAGTTCTAGTCATGGTATGTTTGAGTAAAGTTGTGATTCTTCAAACTGGATTTT
Source organism: Erpetoichthys calabaricus (assembly GCF_900747795.2). Taxonomy (NCBI): domain Eukaryota; kingdom Metazoa; phylum Chordata; class Cladistia; order Polypteriformes; family Polypteridae; genus Erpetoichthys; species Erpetoichthys calabaricus. Next base: position 23,397,595 of record NC_041403.2, read on the forward strand.
AAAGCTGAGACTGAAGGGGCATTTCTTACATTAGCAGAATCAGATGCAGATAATTCCACAGTTTCAGAGCCCTGTAACTAAAACACTTGATCTCGCACTTTTGTTTTATTCATTCTTAGAATGTTTAGTAGGTGGGCATTTTGAGATCTCAATGTGTGCTCTGGTTTTTAAGTAATGATAAACTCAGCTAAATAAGAAGGGCCTTGGCCATTTAAGGCTTTATATGTTAAAAGGAGGATTTCAAAATAAACCCTAAACCTAACTGGGAGCCAGTGTACGGATTTAAGAACTGCAGTTGTGTGTTTGTATTTTCTAGTTCCTGTAATGATTCTTGCAGCAGCATTTTGAATCAACTGAAAGCCAAATAAAGAATGATTTGAATAGCCAGTGAATAACACATTGCAGTAGTCAATCCTACCAGAAATAAATTCATGAATTAATTTTCTACTATCCTGCATATTTATAAATGTCTCAATTTTCCAACAGTTTTAACATGGAAGAAACATGTTTTGAATAGTTTTGTAATGTGTATTTTAAACAGCCTGCTAGTGTCAAAAGATAACGCCTAAATTGCATGCAGATGTAGTTGAACTAATAGTGATTCCAGCTGAAACAGAAAGTGACAGAATGCTGTTACTGTCATTCCAGCACTACACAAATAAAAATGCATTATTATTATTATTATTATTATTATTATTACCCCCCAATAACTAACATTTCTGCTTTTTCTTGACTCATCTATTCACTCCTTTTACTGGCACAATTAATAAAGAGCAACTTTGCAGAAACATCATGTGGTCTTAAAGAAAATTATAATTGGGTGTCATCTGAATATGAGTAAAAATTAATGTTATGTTTTCTAATGATAGTTCCCAATAGAAGTATGTCAAGAGAAAACAGTAAGGATACCAGTACTTAGCCCTGCGGGACATCATATTTAACTTCTGAGCATAATGATGGAGTACTGTTAGCACATTTCTACACATACTAAAACTGATTTGATAAATAAAACTTAACCAGGCAAGGACAACATCCAAGAGCCCAATGTAATTTTCCAGCTTATTTATTAAAATTAAATGGTCAGTGGTGTCAAATCTAAGAACATAATTACTGTGGAATTTCCTTCCTCAGAGGACTGTTTCTGTACTATGACTCATCATTGTACAAGTAATGCTTACACTGTCGTGGATTAAGCAACTTTCAATCAATAAATATTACAAATACACATTCTGGAATGGCATAATGACATAAATAGATGTATTTATTTATGTATTAATTTTCCTAACCCACCTTATCCAATACAGGCCCATACTTGCTTTAGTGCATTCACAGAAGGAGCCAACCCTGGAAGGGATGCTAGCAAATGAGATTTTAAATTAAATCCAAAGGAATTTAGAGAAATATATTGAGTGAATCATTGATCTTCTAAACTTAACTATTACCATAACAATGCCAATTATATGAAAAATGCTTTGGTAAAGCTCATTTTTAATAAAAAAAAATCAATACAAAAATACAACACAAAGATGACAGTAATCATCAGCCTTATCACCCCTCAAGCAACCAATTAAAATTGCTTGGACTTATCTCTCTATTATAAAAAAAAATCTTGGGAGGGAGACGAGATGTGATCTTCTCGGAAGACACTTTGACATCACGTTAGACAAAAGGACAGCTGCTGTACAGGCTTTTAAATGATCGTTGCACAGTACGACATGCAGATCACACAGCACGGCACAAATGGTAGCTGGCTTAAAGGACAGCTGCTGTACAGGCTTTTAAATGATCGACGCGCAGTACGACATGCAGATCACACAGCACGGCACAAGTGGTAGCTGGCTTAAAGGACAGCTGCTGTACAGGCTTTTAAATGATCGACGCGCAGCGTGACAAGCAAATCACGCAGCACGGCACAAGTGGTAGCTGGCTTAAAGGACAGCTGCTGTACAGGATTTTAAATGATCGACGTGCAGTACGACATGCAGATCACTCAGCACGGCACAAGTGGTAGCTGGCTTAAAGGACAGCTGCTGTACAGGCTTTTAAATGATCGTCGCGCAGCGTCACATGCAGATCACGCAGCATGGAACAAGCAGCAGCAGCTGCTGAACAAGCTTTTAAATGAGTGACGCCCAGCGTGACATGCAGATCATGCAGCCCGACACTAGCAGCCCAGGGGGGAAGTGGGGGTGGGTAACTCATTCACTACAGCTTTATTACTGGCAAATATCAAGAAATAACAAATGAATGAAATGAAAATAACAATCTCTTTAAATTATATATCCGGAGTTGGCGAACGAAGCAAGCAGGGGGTGGAGCATCCTAGTTTATCAAATTTGTGTAAGATTTTATATGGTTGCATTTCACAGCTTGTAAGTCACCACAATTATAAAACCTTTGATAGACTAAATCGTTTGAAAGATGGAAAAAGAATGAGCAGGGAAGAGTTATGTGGAGTTGGAGTTTATGTTTGGACCAACCAGCACAAAGCAGGAACCCATCATAGATGGGGCACAATCCATTATGTGAAACACACACACACTCAACCACATTTATGCCATTAAACCATTAGGATTTAATCATATACGGACCCATAAAATCCTAAAATACCTACTTATACAGTGGAAGATTTGAAAAGAATATATACATAAGCACACATATTTTGCATTTGATTTGAAGTGAAATGAAAAACACACTTCATGACAGGAGGCACAGGTAATATCAGCCTGTAAATTCTCAATATCCAAAATACAGAAGTTGTGACCCCCAAGCTTTTTTCAATATTGATGATAAATCTGGCAGGTTAGTGACTTTTTGCCGTCTCTAGTATCCCCTCAAACTCATGTCATTTTAAAAAGATGGATCACCGGGAGGCTAACCTTCAGTATAATAAAAATGTTCAAGCTTGGAGGGAACTTTTCAAAATGCTGACAGGGTTTGCATCAGCGAGTCCCTGGAGATTTCAGCTCTCAAGCAGGGATGTGTTTTACAGCTATCTGAGAGGGGCTGAACAAATCCTCCTGGGAGTTTCAAAGAGAAACAAACCGTTTCAGAGAAATCATAATCGGGAAAATAAAAATGATGTCCAAGTCAAGGAGGAAAAGCCAGAGGGTTCTATTTTTCACATTGAACTGAAGCATTTTATGTTAATGATATTAGTGCTACTCTATGACTGTTCAATTTAAATTATTTCCAAAAATCTTTGTGTATCTTCCATAAATTAATTGTTTACCGGAACGCTTACTTTTTTAGCCACTTAAAGGATCCTATTAATAAATGAGAATTTGGTGAATTTACTCTTACAGTTAAACAGAAATATGTTTCAAGTGAAGGTTTTTATATGCCTACTTTTTCATTGAGCACACTAGCAAATATGAGAAATGTACGGGCTTTATTTGTTTATTTAGAACTTAGTAGAGGCCATTATTCCATTCATTTTAATTTAAATCATTCCAAAGAACACATTAAATAAAAACTATAAACACATTATATTTCTAAAAAATACAGTAAAAATGACCCTGTGTTCTGATTCAGCGGGTTGGAAAATGGATGGATGGATGGATGTCAAGGAGCTAAAACACCATGTATGAAAACTTAACTGAAAAAACTGTGTACAACCCCCTGCAGTTTTTGCTCCCACCAGCTTCACAATGAGTGTAGCATTTTCTCTGATTAATCTCATTAAAAAAGTTCAGCTGAAGACTCACTTCTTTAAATCCAGCATACCCTGACTAGAGCTGCTGATTTTTATTTTAAAAAAACATCAAGTCATGTGCAGAATGAGAAAATTATTAGGAATACCTGTAGACCTGCTTATCCATACAATTATTTAATCAGACAATCATGTGGCAGTGGCACAATGCATAAAATTGTATCTGGAGCTTCAGTTAATGTTCATGAGGGACAGGGGAAGGCAATATAAATAAATTAACAAGATGCTTAAATACCAAGCATATTAAAGAATATTAAAGATTGTTAAGTTGAGATGGGACATCAAGAAGTTTCTTAACAGCCTGAATATCTTTAGAAAATATTCTAATTGATGTTCTAAAGAAGTTGATAAAACTCCTGGCCTGCAGTGTCTGAGGTTACATCTAGATTTCATTGACATGAGATGATAAAGATCTCTAAAGATGACCAGTGCTTAGTTTCTACATCAGCGGGTGTACAGCGTCTCATTGGGGAAAACAGAAAACAAGTCATCCGCTCAGTGGCTGTTATCATCCTTAATAGAGCTTTCCTTTAACCCTGGGTGGAGTTCTCAAACCAGATAGTGATGTCTCTACTCAGATTACTCTCTATGAGGTCTTTATACTCTTATGAAAATGGGATATGTTGCATTATACACAGAAAAATGTGGACTTACTGTATATGACAATATAATATAAAATACATCCATCCATCCATCCATTTTCCAACCCGCTGAATCCAAACAGGGTCACGGGGGTCTGCCGGAGCCAATCCCAGCCAACACAGGGCACAAGGCAGGGAACCAATCCCGGGCAGGGTGCCAACCCACCGCAGAATATAAAATACATACAGTTCAAATATATATTTTAAGCCTAAATTTTAAATATAATCAGATTTACATTTTTCTCAATATATTTGTAAATGCATTGTGTATAAGATATGGACTATAGTGTTTGTTTGGATCTTTGTTTCTGAAAGATCATTTATGACTTATGGGAAAAAATAAACAAAGGCTTTCCATTGAATCCAATTTATTGGTGTTAGCACATGTAGGATGTCACATATTCCACTCTTAAACATGTGTACTATAATACTGATGTTTTTTGACAATTCAAGAAAAAAGGAATTTGTTAAATGTGTGTCTCTTCAATAATAGTTTATATAATTCTAATGTCAGACTAACCGTTTTAATATATCTATAATATTTAAGCATCTGTTCCTAAGAAAATTTTGTATTAGTGGAAAGATAACATACAAAAATGGCAAACATATAGTAAAATATATTGAAATATCTATATACTGTAAAATATATTGTTTAGTATATATGTGGCCACTAGGTGGTGCCTTGACCCCCAAACTTCAGATACAACCATGCAGACAATATTTCTAGGTGCAAATTAAGTATTTTTATTATACAAAATACCGTGGCACTTCTCGTTTCTCACAATACAGTCACAATTCTTATTCTCTTTCTTCTTTTCCTCCTCCTCTCCAGAGAGCATTGTCCAGCTTCTCCTGACTCCAAATCCAGCTGAGGTGGTTTCTTTTATGGTGGTCCCAGGAGTATATCTGGTGCCATAGCACTGCACAACAAATCCATTTCTAAGTCTTGTGGAGGCTCTACAAAACAGGCAGGTCTTCTCCCAGCATCGCCATCTGAAGATATCCAAGGACCCCAACAGTGTTTCCCTTCCATACTACGAGTCCCATGCAACCCAATGGGTGTACAAACTACAACCTGGCACCAGAGCAATGTCACCTATGATACAGGGGGATGAAATGCTCCTGGTGGATAGCTTCCCCTTGTCCATCCATTAATTTTTCTATCTGACTGGGAAAGGGAAAAGAATAGGACCCATCCCAACCGGGATACACATTCATCTGATTTCTTCTTCCATAATGGATCCCCAGCCAGGTAAGAAACTGCCCTCCATCCTAGTTGGCATGTCAGACTATCTGTTATGGCTATCATACTAGAATTTACATTATTTTTAAGAGTATGTTGCAATATATATGCTTCACAGTATTGTATTCCTAATATTTTAAAACATTTTGAGATATATATTTATATATATTTTGGAAAATATATTACATTATACAAATATTATCCTAATTTATATATCTTACAATATATTTTAGTATACTGCTAGATATTGTAATATATTTAGTAACATATTTTAAAATATATTTTTAAAAAATATACTTTATTTTTGTAAGTATAGACCTGGATAAGGGGCTGGTCAGACCAAGCCTGCATGCTTTTAGAAGAAACAGCAGACTTGATTAACTCAGCATGATGCATCTCAGCAGACTGATTAAGCAGACTGCAGGCACACAATATTTAATAACTACATCCCAATTCCTGTGCTATTGACCGATTCTTGGAATTTTTGGGTATATGTGATGTCAGGCGCTTGTGGGTAAAGAGCATTTCTGTTTCTTTAATACCTGTAATTCCACCCGGGTCCATGGGTTGGAGCTGCCACTGACACCTTTTCCACTTATGCCCTCAGATCTGATTATAAAGGACTGTTGTAGAAACTGACAAACCAAATTCTGGGAATGAAACTGGAAAGTTTAGTAAAACACTACTTGATTCCTAATTATAACAGAGCAGAACATTCCTAAACCCCCTTAATCCAATTCAGGTTTATGGGGACCACAGCTAATCCTAGAAGCACTGGGAACAAGGCAAGAACTCGGACTGGACAGGACACCAGCCCATCACAGGGGAAATACACACAATCACACTTGACCTGTTTGGTAACTCCTGATTATAGTAAATTAAAATTAATTTGTAGTGCTGTAGGTTGTTAAACATAAATACAAAAGGTACAGTTATTAAGTGTTGTATTTTATTATAAACCAGCTGAAAACTTCATTTTCCTAATAACAATGCTAACAGATGTGAGTAACTCTGCTGCTGTTCTTATCACATTCTTTTCAGGCCACCAACAAACAATCCCTCATAACAACATGTTATTAAGAAATAAATGAATTTTTTATTAGTGAAGAGTAATTACTGCAATGAAATGTTTATTTTATACAGTAAACTAAATTATAATGAAGCTCAGGTGTAGGCAAAAATTGATAATTTTGTTTTTCTTTCAGCACAGCTTTATCAAATTTTCAGAGAGTAATTACTCACAACCCTGCCTAATTAGACTAGCCTTCCACAATCAGATAAAGCTATCTTTAATGAATATTAAAATATGTTATTGTCAATTTATTTGATTGTAGAATTATTGTTTAATTGCTTTTTCTCCTTTCCATGCCAAAATGTTGCCAGAAGTTTTGTTTCAGATTATGGTTACCAGCCAATTTATATGGAGCAATTTATTTGCAAATATTTAATTATTTTTGTTTCTAAAGTTTTATTATTTAGCATATGCCACAAATCAAAATTAAAAATGAAAGAAAATAAAAGCTGCTGCCTCCCAGCACAAGTTGGCAAGTTATCAAACTCAAAATATGTAACTCTGATTCAAAGCAAACTATCTCCTTTGCCAAGGTTATTGATTTATTTTTAATTAGCTAATCTTGACTAGCAAAACTTATGTGTAGTGACTTTATGAAGTTACCCAAAAGGAGACATGAAAACAAATTATTAATTTATAAAATCTACACCAACCTTATTTCATGTGACATACTCCATGCTCATGCTATGTTTGCATCTTTTTGACAGAATATATACAGTATATAAATATTAAATAACACTGCACTTACTTCATTGTTTCAAATTGATATTCCATGCAGAACATAAGCCCCTCACGCCTGAACTTGTTTAAGTGACTTTGATAACTGATGGATGGAATCACTTGAATTGAAGACACACTTTTATCCTATTTTTTTGTATCTTTAACATTAAACAGTATCTTTCATTTGACAGAATCCTAAATACAATGTCAAAGGTTACAGTATGCTATAGTAGCTGTCATTCGAGAATGCAATGTGTAGCTTGAACATGTCTGGCTTTTCAAAGCATCGTGTGAACATGGCATTAAACGAATACTCCACTCAAAAATGTTATTTTGTTATATGTTACTTACCTCCCATAACTGATAGTAATGGCCAAGAAAAAAAACATTTAAACTCATGTTTTCATGTAGAACAGAGATGAAAAAGTTTAGAAAATTAGAACAATCTAGAAGAGAACAGGCCATTCAGCCCAACAAAGCTCGCCAGTTCTATCCTCTTAATTCTTCTAAAATAACATCATTGAGTTTTGAAGGTTTTCAAGTTCGCAGCTGAACCAAATAATAATTGAGACAAGCCGACCACTTTTATCTGTGTCTGAGATGACATGAGAGTGTTTTAGTAAAAATACCTCTTTTAGGGACATTGTGAGAATACACCTGAATGACTTGGATTTGTGGCTCGCTGGCATATCTTAAATAAATAAATAATGGATGCGCTCATGTTGAAGAGAGAAGTTGGTGCCAGAGATTGACTGAGATAATGGCTCGTCTCTGGGTTGGTGCGAGGCGGTCTGATTGTCTTGTTATCAACCTGGTGTGGCAAGTACGCGATTGCACCTGCAAACCCTCCCCAGTGTATAAAAGAGGAGTGAGAAGACACAGGGAGAGAAAGAAAAGAAAGAAAGAAAGAAAGAAAGAAGAAAGAAAGAAAGAAAGAAAGAAAGAAAGAAAGAAAGAAAGAAAGAAAGAAGGGAGAAATGGAGGTTACAGGGATCGAGGTAAGCAAGCAAGTGAGTGAGCAAGCAGGAGCAAGCACTTGAGAGAGAAAGAGAGTGAGAGCCTGTGTATGTTGAAAGGAAGAAGGTGTAAGAGAATGAAGCTCGAGGGAAGAGCGTGTGTGGCCAGCATTCAGGAGGGGGTTGGGGGGGAGGGTCACTCCTGTTGAGTGGCCATGTAGCAGGAGCAACCATCACGCTCAGGAGTGTACTCTCACTGGGATTGCCATTGAGTTGGCAGAGGTGGGAGGACAGCGTTCTTTTGACGGGAGGAGACCCGGGGCAGGACAAAAGGTTTGCTGTGCCTGGTGGTGGACTTCCCCTCAGACTGCAAGGTCCAAAAAAGGCAAGTCGAGGAGACGTCAGTTATAAAGGGGCACCAGGGTTCTGACTTTTAAGGACAGTTTCTTGCCTGTGTTTTAAACTTTGTTTTATGGGTCTTCTATTTATTGTTTTAAACCTCCAGTATGAACACTTTATTGTATTGGATTATTTATTATGGATTTTGCACTGCACTTCAGACAAGGTTTTGTTGATTTGCTTTGGCTTTAAAATAAAAGCACTGAGTGCCTTTGCACCTACCCCTTGCAATGTGTTGTTGTGTGTGAGTGTCATCATCTGCCTGGCTCATCCAGTTACGGTATTGACGTTACTCGGGTTCAAGAGATTCCCAAAATAGAAGTGGGAGTGTGGAGCTGACCCGTACTATCATATGAATTATTAACACAGATTTGGTCATGGACAGTTTTGATATTGTTTGCCGTTGTCCAGTGTTGGTCACCATAGACCCCTAATAAATTGAAATCTTTTGTTATCTCCATTCAGCATTACATTTTTTTTTCCCAGGCCATCACTACAAACTACACTGGGTAAGTAAAATATAAAAATGTAATTTTTCGGTTCAATATTCCATTAATTGGACATTAAGGCTCAATAAATTCTTTCACATTCTACACTAGACTTATTGCCATTTTCATTGAGTTCGCTGTTTTCCTCTCTGATTTTTACACATTTGTTTGAATCGCATGCTAAGTGCAAATAAGAAAAAGATTGATAAGTCCCTGATGACAGATGTTGCTGTGCATAACAAAGTCTTCTTGATCTCACATTAAATGCACAGCACTATCCAACAAAAGAAATCTAAAAGGCTGGTTAGTACAATGAAAAACTGACATAGCAGGGAAGTTTTCTATGTGGGGGACTAAACAACTATAAACATGTTCATGGGGCTGTTAGCATTCTTTACAATCCAGGAACATTTAATGTTCTTATTTGTTAAGATCTGACTAAGTTAAAAAAGAAAAATATACTATATGTGCACCCTCTTTGGAAAGAACATAAAAAAAATGATAAAGTTGGTTTCTATTTGACCCATGTTATGTCCCTCTAAGAGGAATATGTGTTACGTATAGGAAATTCCAAATATTAGAATCTACGCTACTTAAGGCATTTTCATACTCATAGTCCTTTTGTGGGCGGCACGATGGCGCAGTGGGTAGCGCTGCTGCCTCACAGTTGGAAGACCTGGGGACCTGGGTTCGCTTCCCGGGTCCTCCCTGCGTGGAGTTTGCATGTTCTTCCCGTGTCTGCGTGGGTTTCCTCCGGGCGCTCCGGTTTCCTCCCACAGTCCAAAGACATGCTGGTTAGGTGGATTGGCGATTCTAAATTGGCCCTAGTGTGTGCTTGGTGTGTTTGTGTGTGTCCTGCGGTGGGTTGGCACCAGCAGACCCCTGTGTTCGGATTCAGCAGGTTGGAAAATGGATGGATAGTCCTTTTGTTTTGTGCCAAATAAGAAGATTAGTTACTTTGTTTCAATCTCCAGTTAGCTTGGTTGAGTTTCAAACAACATACTTTGAAGTGAACCAGAAGTAACAATAAACACCACACAGGTCTGAGTCATGGACTTCATTCATTGGGCAGAAACAGACTTTATTTCCCAGGAAAAGCATGAAGATTCGGCGAGCGTTGAGCTTGTCCACCAGGACATTTGTGACAATTATGTGTTTTGTTTACCAAGTAGAGCTCTGTGAGCAGGACGTCTTTTATCTGATAACTTGAAGAGAACATGAAAATATGTTACCTTGCATGCTACAGAAAGGGTACATTTTGTCTGGGAAAATCTACGGCAAGCTCCGCTAAGGGCATACAGTGATTTACCTCAATTTCATTTAGATAGCAGACGTATCAGGTGAACTTAATTTCACCATATGATGTTACTTATTTACTCTGTAACAGCTTGAATTTAGGCTACTCAAATCCCATGTCTGCTGTCTTTAGGCCTGTAAAGATTTGTTATATAATGTCGAAAGTTTGATTCACATTTACTATATTGTATCAAAGTTAGACCATCGTCAGTGTCCGTATTGCACCATTAGTGTCATCTCTCTGAATGGACGCCCCACATAAGCTCATCACTCTTGTAGTGTAAGATTAGGGGGTTTGACTGTTGGTCTCAAAGGGCATTCGTTTCTCACCAACTCTGTACGTGGCAGGTTTGACTTACCTGATCACAGGTGAAAGTTCACCCCTTTTTTAATGTGGTAAAATGTGAGAAAGTAAAAGAGGTTCTGAGACTGAATCAGGAGCTAGGATTGATTGGAACTTGGGCAAGCTGTTTTATGAGAATGTGGATTTAATTTTATATTGAGATTGCCTTATTACCATTAGAAATGTTTCACATAATTCATAGTATTTACTGTTTACATTGGTCCATGTTGAATCACACTCAAACCATTCCAGAATTTGTTTTGTACCACATCAAGACCACCTTTTCCAAAGGGTCTTGGCCATGTTGTTTAGGTCCACACCAGAGTGTGATTGGCATGTTCACATTAGAACATTAGAACAATCTAGATGAGAACAGGCCATTCATGCCAACAAAACTCCCCAGTTTTGTCCACTTAATTCTTCCAAAAAAACATCAAGTCGAGTTTTGAAAGTCCCTAAAGTCTTACTGTCTACCACACTACTCGGTCTCTCATTCCAAGCGTCTATCGTTGTTTGTGTAAAGAAAAACGTCCTAATGTTTGTGCGAAATTTACCCTTAAAAAGTTTCCAACTGTGTCCTCGTGTTCTTGATAAACTCATTTTAAAGTCACCATCTCGATCCACTGGACTAATTCCCTTCATAATTTTAAACACTTCAGTCAGGTCTCCTCTTCATCTTCTTTTAAAATCTTCGTTTAAACTGTAAAGGCTCAGCTCTTTTAATCTTTTCTCATAATTCATACCCTGTAGACCTGGAATCAGCCTCGTCGCTCTTCTCAGGACATTTTCTACCGCTGCTATGTCCATTTTGTAGCCTGGAAACCAAAACTGCACACAGGACTCCAGATGAGGCCTCAACAGTGCACATCTACCTAAATGAACCAGCTCAAAACAAATTAGGTGTGAAAACGCTTTAAAGTCTCAGTCATTCAAGTGTAAACCAGTGATGAACGCTGCCATGAATTACAATGAATTATTTGTTATGAACTGAACATTTATAAAATATTATATTGAATATTCAAAATGGTATGGTCGTTGTTTATATTTATTATTTCCTGAAACACACATTTGTGCATTACTACATGGTAGCAGCTGTTATTTTTATTTTTAATTTTTTTTGGTGCCACTTTGAGTGCAATGTCTTGACATTCATCATATTTAAGATCTTGGTACACATTGTTCCATATTTCAAATGTGTGAATGGTTCTCTAAATCTACAATGAATCTTTGAAAGTCTTTGCTAAGGAGGAATCTTAGTCAGAAATATGATTAGTCATATGATTAGTCATTGTAATTTTTCTGTTTTTTACCTTTCAAATTTGATCAACATTGTGTTTCTTGGCTTTGACCCATGCTACTTTAGTTAACCATTGCTTTGGCCTTCTTTAGTTCTGGGTTCGTTCTGCATTTTCATTCTAATTTTTGTATTGGCATTTTTTCTAACTTATTGGGTCAAAATAAGCTGGTGTTTTACAGTCATCCTCCCTCTTGTGACTTTTTGCTTTTTTGGTAATCCGTGTGATTGTGCCAGTTCTCCATGTTTGAGGCCCGCTAGTCTGGCACCTACTGGTCATAATCTGTAGTAAATTGGACTGGGTGACCCTCTTTGTGGTTGTATGGCATCTTCACTTCCATTTCACAATTTTTGAGACTCCATCTTATAACACCAATAAAGGGTTGCATTCAGAATAACTTTGCACCAAAGTTCTTAATCGCTACACAAAATTTGTGGTGAAGGAACACTCCTGAACACTAAGCAGACATTGTCAAAAATTATATACTGAATTCTGTCCTGTTTTCTAACTGGAAAGTGTACTTTTTAAGTAATTCTGGGATATGCACATAAAAGGAACAAAAAACAAAATAGAGAAAGAACAACCAAGGTCAAAGCATGAGTCAAAATCAAGGTCAAAAGAACAAGCAAAAGATCAAAGCCAAACAAAACTCACAAGATGAAATCCAGCAAAGTATTTTTTTTTTCTAGTTTTTTTGTTATCCGCAGATCTTATAAAGAAGATAACACCCTAGCCAACGTTTTATCCTGCCTCAAAACTTACAAACATGTCACAACATCCAGGCATTACACCCCTGGAAATGCAGAACACAGACTTAATTGACAGGTACTGGTTTTATGGGAGTAATCAGGGGACCAAGACGAGGTCATTAACAGTAAAAAAAAAAAAAAAAAAAAAATACTTAAATCATTATGAAGATCAAGCAAATAATATCAGGAACAGAATACTTGACCTCAAAAACGCTCAATTCAAGTACAAAATACAACTGTTTATATCCAAATGATTTAAGAACTATCCAAAATCTTGGACAACCTAGAAATGCATCACACTGACATTGACCTGTATACTTTAATAATGATGACATACCGTATTTTTCGCACCATAAGACGCACTTTTTTTTCCCCAAAAGAAGGTTGGAAATGTCTGTGCGTCTTATGGAGCGAATATTGCGTCACAGACCGTGATGTGTATTACCTGACAAAAGTCGACATCCAGGGGTAGAGGGCAACAAAACTCACTGTTACGTTACAGGCATTCCCTCTGTGCTTGGAGGAATGTTAGACTCATTGACTCGGCATCTAATCCTTGCGTGTGCGTGAGTTGCGAAATGTAAACAAATATAAACAAAGGCAAGATAACATCTACATCTCATGAGGGAGCGAAGCGAGTGCAGAAAACAAAATACTCAGCAGACGATGTTTTGTGCATTATCACTGAGTCGGACTCTAGACTCGACAGATTACCAGCCGCTGGACTACTTCAGGCTGTTCTTTCCTGAAGCTGCCTTTCAGCTACTGTCAGACGACACAAACAGGTATGCAGAGCAATTTTTTGAATCGAGGGCTGTGCTTGCACCGCATTCTCGTTTTTCAAACTGGAAACCCACAACAAAACACGAGATGAAGGGCTTTGTGGCATTACAAATATAGATGGGACTAGACTGGCGATATAACTTCAGGGAACATTGGTCCAAACGTGCTTTGTCCCCTGGAGGCTTTGGACAGGTTATGCCGCGTGATGATAGGTACGTGCTCCTGCAAAGTGATTGTGAGCAACTGAGCTTAATAAATTCTGACACTAGCGATGAGGAGTTCTTGGGGTTTCCATAAAACTAGAAGAGTGCTTGAACCTTAAAGTCTCTCCTTATTTGTTAATGACAGTGATGATGTTTCTTAATACCGCTGTTGAATTTACATGGTTGAAATATTATTCTGCTATATTTTATTAAACATATTAGTGCATCATTTGGTTTAGAATATTTTTTTTTTGTTTTCCTCCTCTAAACCTAGGTGCGTCTAATGGTCAGGTGCGTCTTATGGTGCAAAAAATAGAGTAAGATACTTTACATTTCCTGTTGTCACAAGCTGGCAACGGCAAACAAAATTTCCCAAGAAGGGAAGGGTAGATGTAAAAAGAAAATGGCAGCGTGTAACAAAAGAAATATAATACAACTTAAGTTTAACTAAGTACAATGCTATACAAAACAATTTATCTTTGTAAAGCCAAAAGTGTCGCAATGGGCTTTAACAGGCCCTGCCCTTTAACAGCCGCAAAGCCTTGACTCTCTAAGAAGAAAAGGAAAAACTCCCAAAAAAAAAGCCCTTGTAGGGAAACAATGGAAGAAACCTCGGGAAAGGGAGTTCAAAGAGAGACAGACCCCTTTCAAGGCAGGTTGGGCCTGCAGTGGGTGTTAAAAAAAGAAGGTAAATACAATACAATACACAGAACAGAAGAACGCAAGTAATCCTCAATACAATATAATAGTGCAATAGAAATATTACAAGTGCGGAGCAGAATTCAACAGTAGATAATATCACATAAAATGATTTGGATTTGTTTATAGTCCCGAAGACTTCGGCCATTAAGCTGCCTCCCCCTATTGGCCATTCCACAGCTGAGTCAGTGCTGGACCAGCCAATCCAATGAAAGGACCCCTCTACCCCATGATTCCTGTGATCCTCAATCAGGGATGACTTTACCTTAGGCAGGCAAAACAACTTGGCAGATGGGCAGTGGCACCAAGTGCCACATTTGAGTACAGAGGAAAGAAACAGAATAGGTGAGGGTTAGTAAAAAATTACAACTACTATATCATATTACTTATGTTTTAGTGCTAATAACTAACAACAGAGAATGCAGTCTGTACAGTTTCTCAGCAGCTCTAGTCAGGGTATGCTAGACTGAAGTACTGAGTCTTCAGCTGGGAGACCTAAGGGACATCTCTTATAGTAGCAGGCAGACCATTCCACAGTTTAGGGGCCCTGTAACTAAAAGCTCGACCTCCCACTGTTATTTTATTAATCCTTGGAATCATTAGCAGACCGGCATCTTGGGATCTTAATGTAGATAGATAGATAGATAGGATTGACACTTTATTAATCCCAAGGGGAAATTCACATACTCCAGCAGCAGCATAATGATAAAAAAAAAAAACAATATTAAATTAAAGAATAATAAAAATGCAGGTAAAAACAGACAATAACTTTGAATAATGTTAACGTTTCCCCCCCCGGGTGGAATTGAAGAGTCGCATAGTGTGGGGGAGGAACGATCTTCTCAGTTTGTCAGTGGAGCAGGACATTGACAGCAGTCTGTCGCTGAAGCTGCTCCTCTGTCTGAAGATGACACTGTTTAGTGGATGCAGTGGATTGTCCATAATTGATAGGAGCCTGCTGAGCGCCCGTCGCTCTGCCACGGATGTTAAACTGTCCAGCTCCAAGTGGGAGAGCGATCGGTGTAGCATATAGATGATGGCATCCTCCACTCCCACCTTCTTCTGGTATGCGAACTGCAGAGGGTCAAGGGTGTGGCATACCTGTGGCCTCAGGTGGTGAAGCAGCAGCCGCTCCATGGTCTTCATCACATGTGACGTCAGAGCGACAGGCCGGAAGTCGTTCAGGTCACTAGGACTTGATACGTTTGGGACTGGGGTGATACAAGATGTTTTCCAAAGCCTCGGGACTCTTATGTGCGATAAGTTCAGACAAGTAAGCCGGACCTTGGCCATTTAAGGCTTTATATGTTTAAAAGGAGGATTTTGAAATCTGCCCTAAACTTAACTGGGAGTCAGTGTAAGGATTTAAGAACTGGAGTTTTGTGTTCATATTTTATTGTAATTGTAATAATTCTTGCAGCAGCATTTTGGATTAACTGGAGGCAGTATAAAGAACACTTTGAACATCCAATGAACACTGCATTGCAGTAGTCAATCCTACTAGAAATAAATGCATGGATTAATTTCTCAGAATCCTGCTTATATAGAAAATGCCTTAATTTCCCAACATTTCTAAGATGGAAGTCTTAGAATTAAATAAAATTAAATTTGGGGAACTAAATGCTAAATTATGCAACAGATGTGTTAATACATGTAAACTTAAACATTTTAATGAGAAAAGATGGTGGGGGACCACTGCTGCTCCATTTAATCCAAACAAAAGATTTGGGAAAAGAAAACAAAGTTAAAATTAAATTATTGTGAGCATTATACATCCTAAAGTACCTGTCGTCTCAGGCTCCTATGGGTACTCCTGTTTGGCGGAGTTCAGAGCTTTCATTTTCTGGTTCACAGTGATTTCTCTTTCGACAGCATCGGCCCTTCAAATAGCCTGCTTGGGGGCAGAGTCTAAGTTGACATCAGTGGGCTTCATCCTTCAGGCTACAGTCAAAGGGGAAGATGCTGGTACACATCATGTTTCTCCAGAAGCTGTGTTCTTACCTCCATAATGCCACGCTGATGCTCCTGACTTGCTCACCAGTTCCAATATGAAATATAAGAAAAATTCTGCTCAGTCATTAAAAATATGCAAGGTAATGCCCAGCCTTAGTGAACCTATCCCCTAACACCAAAAGAGTGGTATATTTATGTGTGTATGGTAAATATTCTTCTACGGTCATCTGATAAGGGTGGCACGGTGGCGCAGTGGGTAGTGCTGTGGCCTCGCAGTTAGGAGACCTGGTTTCGCTTCCCGGGTCCTCCCTGTGTGGAGTTTGCATGTTCTCCTCGTGTTTGCGTGGGTTTCCTCCGGGTGCTCCAGTTTCCTCCCATAGTCCAAAGACATGCAGGTTAGGTGCATTGGCGATCCTAAATTGTCCCTAGTGTGGGTGTGTGTGTGCACGCCCTGCAGTGGGCTGGCGCCCTGCCCGGGGTGTGTTTCCTGCCTTGTGTCCTGTGTTGGCTGGGATTAGCTCCAGCAGACCCCCATGACCCTATAGTTAGGATATAGCATGTTGGATAATGGATGGATGGTCATCTAATACTAAGAAGGAGACATGAGGGTGGACAATTGTTTGATTTAGCTAGAGAGAATTTCTCTCATTTATCTTAACACTGATATCTTTATCCACAGATTCTCACTTAAAGTTTCTACAAATTAATGACTTATTCCTAACTTGTTCACCTATTATGTAAGAGAACCTTCTTAAAAGCAGAATCAAGAACAAATAAATTCCCTCGCCCACATTTGCTGGTGGAATTAAGATCTCTATAGTTACATTTCTTCACACATATCAAAGGCTTTGGTGATTTTAATAGCTAATAAAACCTTTCTTTGGGAATAATTAGTTCATATTCTTCAGTAATTTCTTCTTCATCTTCAAATTTTCGAGTTAATGCATTGGCATTTTCTATTACTTTCACCACAGTAAAATGAAATGATAGAGCCTACTAAAGAACAGTGCCCATCTGGCTTTCCTGGGCATTTAATCTCTTAGCTGTTTTGAGGTAAATTATTTTAGTAATCTGTAAAAATAATGAAAGTCACTTTGTGCCTTCCATCCAGTTTCACCATCCTCCTTAAGAAGTGTTTCATAAACCATAGGTTATGACCCGGTTTGGACTGCAGACATGTTTGTGATGGTTCGCACCATGACTGTGTAGTAAAATTACCCTAGTTTTGCACAAACGCAAATTCTATGGAGAGTGACTTACCGCCCTCTATTTAACATACTATTTTCTGAAGTTTTACAGTCCGAGACGTGTCCTGTCAAAAACGTTGTTGATGCATTCGAACGTTTTTATTTCTCTGGTGCAAAAATATAAAAAATATTTCCCATGGCATCCATTACCCTGTTACAACTGGCCTAACAATCAAACTGAGATGACTGATAAACAAAAACGTATAAAGTGATCCCCCGCCTATCGCAGAAGTTATGTTCCAGACCCACCCACAATAGGTGAAATTTCCGTGATATAGAAAGACCACATTTTTTTTATAGTTTAAGCCTTAAAATATCCCTCCCACACGCTTCAAACACATGTAAACTTATTAAAACACACTTCGGATACACATATGATACATGGATGTCGGGCTAAAGATATGAGTAACATAATAATAATCATCATCAGTTTTACCTTCTGCTGTTATGCACCTAAAATCTGGAATAGACTGCCAGTAGGAATTCGCCAGGCTAATACAGTGGAGCACTTTAGAAAATTACTGAAAACACATTACTTTAACATGGCCTTCTCATAACTTCACTGTAATTTAATCCTGATACTCTGTATATCCAATTCATTATAATAACTATTCATTCAAAATCTGTACTAACCCCTACTCTCTCTTCTGTTTCCTTTTCCGGTGTCCTGTTGGTGGTGGCGTGCGCCACCACCATCTACCCAAAGCACCATGATGTTCCAACAATGATGGATGGATTAAAAGCCAGAAGTCTGTATGACCATCAGCATCAAGTGACTCCGTGAGAACCCGAACTACAAAGAGGACTATTTCATTTATATTAGGTAGAATGCCCAGAGGGGTCTGGGTGGTCTCGTGGCCTGGAACCCCTACAGATTTTATTTTTTTCTCCAGCCTTCTGGAGTTTTTTTTTGTTTTTTCTGTCCACCCTGGCCATCGGACCTTACTCCTTTCTATGTTAACTAATGTTGTCTTATTTTAATTTCTTATTTTGTCTTTTATTTTTCTTTTCTTCATTATGTAAAGCACTTTGAGCTACTTTTTGTATGAAAATGTGCTATATAAAAAAATGTTGTTGTTGTATGGTCAAGGTCTTCCTCTGGTGCTTAGGCCTACTGCTACCAGAAGGGTTACAAGATACAAGGCGCTTGGGAGCCATCGTAGGGCTTAAAACAAATGAAAAACTCACAAAAGTTTGCTCACAAAAGTCGGACCACAAGCAAGGTACGTGATATGCGATTCGTTGGGGACCCATGCTCGATGATCTTGAGGATTACACCACGTTAGCAGCAGCTAATCAGAGCCCAAGAGAATAAAATCCGCTCTCATTGGTTGAGTCTCCTGTTTCAGCCAATAACGGGCTTTGTAAGAAATCATCTGGGTGCTGTAACGCAAAAGTATTTGTCTGCTGAAAACCATATGCTTTGTTATGAATTGGCTGCAAAGTACACTACAGGTAGGGTGTACTTATTAAATTTTTCCACGATATAGCGGGGGATTACTGTATAAGAATGGGGTGGACAGACCAGCTTTTGAAGTGAAAGTACTGTGGCACTAGTTTGAAATGATGGAATGAGGCACATCATCATCAGAATTTTCATTTCTTTTTTTCTAGGTGTTCTCATTATTTAAGGTGCTATTTACTAATAAGCATGTTTTTGTATTGATTTTAACAGTGAACTAAATTGAGGTTTTCCTCGTTCGGTATTATTTAGTGCCGGTTTCTCTCTCCACATGCACCCAGAAAGCCTACAAATTGTGGCCATGCTGTGGACACTAGTGCATGGGAAACAGAAGCAAGGCCAACTGAGGCACACATGACGGAACACCTTTCTCAAAGACCTTTGTGCAGTCAGCTTGTCATGAGACAAAACCGAGGCTGCTGCTGCTGACTGGGGTCAATGGCAATTGCTTGGTGCCTGGTGCAGAAAGAACTAAATCTAAGTAAGTATAAAGTCCCCAACAGGCATACTTGAGTGAAAGAAGAGTTACGAAAAACACTCAAGTTAAATGATAAATTTCCCTGGGAGAAAACAACTCAAGTAGAAATTTTAGAGTATCTGGTCCTAAGTGTACTTACTGTAAGTATCAAAAGTGCAAGTAAGGTAGGATCTCTCTATGTTTTATATCTATACTAAAAAAAGGTCTTAAAGACCTTAAATAATTCAGTCTCCATTCTTTTTGTGTGAATTATATTGCAGTCACTAAAGTATCAGCCCAGTATGCTTCAATGTAAAGCAGTGACATTCAACGTGAGGAACTTCCTAATGACTGAATCCTAATTCATTGGGGTAAGCGCCAGTAGCAGAGACATGCAAAATTCATTTGCTTTAAGAAGGAGCTAATCCGGTTATGGAAACCCCTTCATAAACTGAGAGTTCATCATGTGAATTATGATTAATTTAAAATGGAAAACATTTCGAGGATTCCTCTGCAACAAAAATGACCTGTTTTTATTCAAATAACGTCAAACTACATGACAATTAAGAGAAATAGTGTAATGATAACATCAGCCACCAAAATAAACCTTAATAAGTCATTGCCATTCATGAAATAATCTACAATATAATAAAACGCTAAAGTCTGTGCGTCCAGTCCCACTGAGTCATCAGTTTGGCCTTGGTGACACGACGAAAGAGGAAGTGCGAGTGTGAGACACAAATGGCATGGGAGCCATGCAGAGAGTAACCTTTAAAGATGGTAAACATAAAAGTAGACAGTCTGAGAAGCAGGCTTAACGGGAATGCACTCGAGAGGTGGATCACCAATGAAGAAACATTCACACACGCATCAGTACCGAGGTACATGCACATAGGGTAAGAGATAGCAAATATTTTAAAATTATTATATTACTGTACCTGTCTTGGACAGGTAGTGTGGCTGGTGTTTAATAAAGCACCTGGCCTGGACTTTCTCACTTCTAGTTTAACATTTAAAGGAATGGCCCTTTGCTTCTCACTGCAGCCTATCACTTTTAATGATTTCTGCCAGCTGCAGCAACAGCTATGGAAATAATTGAGACTAGAAAAGTGCATCGTTGACATCCATCCCCGCCCCATTCAACAGGCAGTGGTGAAATGAACTTGGAAGGAGTGTGTAATGTTGATCCCTGGGTGTTAGCACCTCTGTTGCACATTTGCAAATTGTTCCATTCTTCATATATGCAAATTAACCTGAAGACGTTGCTCCTGAAATTATTATATATATATATATACACACACACATACACACGCTAAGCACACTTGCTTTGCTCACCAGCCGCTTCTCGTCTCTGCCGCTCGTATTGTGAAGAGGGGGGCTGAATGCACCCCAAGGAGATATGGTCGCTCCTCCGAAACCCCATCTTAAACGATGATACAATGGGAAACAAATTCATATTTTTTTTAACCTCCTCTTTACTCAATCAGTTGCTGGCTTGCTGCTGCTGCTGTGCCGCGTGATCTGCATATTGCATGGCGCTTCGAACATTTAAAAGCCTGTGCAGCAGCTGTCCTACACTTTGTCTTTTTTCCAGCCCCGGGCATGGTTAAATTTCTTGGCACAAAGTCTCGTCTGGCGGGACATGAGTGTGACGATGCCGGTCCCCTCCAGACTCCCTGTTCCCACATGGGAGTCTGTTGAACCAACCCCGTCAATAGTTATGACTGAGATGAGCTGACAAATGAGGACAAATCTCATTGAAGCCAGGGGATGGTGGAAATTGCTCAAGTGCTTTTATTAAAAACAGTCAAAAGTAAAACCAAAAGTGTCCACGGTGCAGTGTTGTCAACAAAAAAAAAAAACAGTACATAAATCCATAAAACCAGTGAAAAGTGGGGATAAAATTCATAATAAATAAATTCCGCTAAAATAGAGGTTAAAAATACAGTCTCGCTCTTCACATGATCTCAGCCCACAACCTTCTGTCTCCCCAGCTCACCCACTCCTTTCAGCTGACCCCCGTCTTGGCTGCCTCCACATTGCGCAGCCAGACTGTCCGAGTTCAGCTCACCTCCTGTCTTCCTTTGCGCTCACTCAGTCACCCCTTGGATCCAGTGGGAGGTCTCCAGTCCTGCTCACCCCACTCTTAAAAAATTATTCAGTGGGGTCAACCAGCCCCTAGAGTGCCACAGCCTGCGCTCCCTCACAGAGCCCCAGCACGTGCTGCCTTCTCCATCCAGATGTCTGGATCGTCTGCCCTTCACTGCCTTTCACGTTTTTTTAACCTCGGTCTTCTCTCCTGTTCTATCATGTCTTTTTTTCCCTTCTCTCCCCTTGTGCCAGCCCATATATATATGTCTCCATGGGCGCAGCATCTTAATCACACGCCGCAGGAAGCTGATGAAGCAATTGAGAACAATCGCACCCGCACGTGTAGATGCTACTCGTTCCAATTACCTCATTAACTCCCCGCGGTCGTGCAATCGCAGCCACGGAGACGGACGCAGCTAACTGGATTTAAAAAAATTGACTTTTTTTTTTTGAAGCCATGGACTTGCTATACCACAGTGAGTTCTTGATACTTTTTAGTTTTTCATTTAAAAATGGAATAAGAATCTAAAAATCTAACAACATCACATTAAAGTTTATTAAATTCTGAAAAGAATGATACCAAACATATATATGTAGGTTTTAAAATAAGCCCGATTTAAAGCGTGACAAAAACATCACCATTGCTCTTGTAGGCTTAGGATTATATATAATGACATATAATATAATATAATATATAATATATATGAAACTTGTATTATAGATAACAGACCAGGTAAAATATTTTGAGTAGTTGCATAGCCCTTTTGCTTTTTAGTATAATATTGCAGAAAGGAATACGTCTATACAGTATATCGGAGTAAAAGTATCCATGTGTATTTGAAAATGTAGTAAAATAATACTGAAAGCTGACAAAAGATTTTTTACTCAAGTGAAGTAGAAATATTCTCAAAACGTAAAGAATATTTCTACTTCTTTATTATATATTAGACTGTTATTTTTTGTACCCATTTTTACTCCATCTATTATATAATTGTCATTATTAGGATATAATTAAGGAAGTAAACTCCACAGAAATGGGTAAGCTAACAAAAAAATGACAAAAGAAAGTTCTTCATGTAAGGCTGTGGCAAAAACCAAATTTTCTAAATTACAGTGATCCCTCGCTATATCGCGCTTCGCCTTTCGCGGCTTCACTCTATCGCGGATTTTATATGTAAGCATATTTAAATATATATCGCGGATTTTTTGCTGGTTTGCGGATTTCTGAGGACAATGGGTCTTTTAATTTCTGGTACATGCTTCCTCAGTTGGTTTGCCCAGTTGATTTCATACAAGGGACGCTATTGGCAGATGGCTGAGAAGCTACCCAACGTACTTTTCTCTCTCTCTTGTGCTGACTTTCTCTGATCCTGACGTAGGGGGTGTGAGCAGGGGGGCTGTTCGCACACCTAGACGATACGGACAGACGCTCGTCTAAAAATGCTGAAAGATTATCTTCACGTTGCTATCTTCTGTGCAGCTGCTTCCTGAAGCGACATGCTGCACGGTGCTTCGCATACTTAAAAGCTCAAAGGGCACGTATTGATTTTTGACTGTTTGTTTTTCTCTGGCTCTCTCTCTCTCTCTCTATCTCTCTCTCTCCCTGCTCCTGACGGAGGGGGTGTGAGCTGCCGCCTTCAACAGCTTTGTACCGGCGGTGCTTCGCATACTTAAAAGCCAAACAGCCCTATTGATTTGTTTGCTTTCCTCTGTCTTTCTGACAGACTCTGCTCCTGACGCGCACTCCTTTGAAGAGGAAGATATGTTTGCATTCTTTTAATTGTGAGACAGAACTGTCATCTCTGTCTTGTCATGGAGCACAGTTTAAACTTTTGAAAAAGAGACAAATGTTTGTTTGCAGTGTTTGAATAACGTTCCTGTCTCTCTATAACCTCCTGTGTTTCTGCGCAAATCTGTGACCCAATGACAATATAAAAATAACCATATAAACATATGGTTTCTACTTCGCGGATTTTCTTATTTCGCGGGTGGCTCTGGAACGCAACCCCCGCGATGGAGGAGGGATTACTGTAGTTACAAATGTAAATCTCACACTACTGCGTTTTTCTGAACACACACACAAAAGAAAAAGAATAAAAATCCCAACTAATAAAACAATCAAATAAATTAATGGTTAAACGACTCAGTGATTTTGAAACTGTTTGGAACAAACACCTGCTGTCACAGGAATAAAGATGAGAACCACCGGCCTAAATGGTGGGCTGGTGCCAACCAGATACACTGTATGGTCAAAAGTTTGCAGACTGCCCATCACGTCTACATGATGGGACATCCCACTCCACAACCAGTGTCACTAATATTTTTTCCTCCCACACAGTTTTAACAGCTTCCAGTATTCTGGGAAGGCTTTACACCAGATTTACGAGTTTGTCTGTGAGAATTTGTGCCCATTCAGCCGAAAGTTCATATGTGAGGTAAGGTAATGGTTTTGTATGAGAAGACCTGGCTTCCCAGTTGTTCCAGTTCATCCCAAAGGTGTTCAATGGGTTTCAAGTCAGGGTTCTGTGCAGGCCAGTTGAGTTCCTCCATGTCTTCATGGACCTGACTTTCTGCCAGTAGTACAGTCTTCATGGAAAAAAAAAGACTTCCCCAAACTGTTGCCATAAAGATGGAAGTGCAATTGTCTAAAATGTATGCTGTAGCATTAACAGTACACATCACTAGAACCAAGGAGCCTAGCCCAAACAGTGAAAATCAGCCCCAGATCATTATCTCTGCTTTACCAAACTGGCACTATAGAGTCCGGAAGGGAGCATTCTCCTGGAATCTTCCAAACACAGATTCGACCATTACACTTCCAGCTAGTGAAGTGTGATTCATCTCTCCAGAGAATACATTTCCACTGTTCCAAAGTCCAGTAGCGATGTTATACACAGCTCCAGCTGATGCTTGCATTGCGCATGGTAATCTTAATCTTGTATGCAGCTGCTCAGCCATAGAAACCCATTTCAAGAAGTTCCTGAGGTACAGTTCTTGTGCTGATGTTGGTTTCAGATACAATTTAGAATTCTGTTGTAAGTGATGCCATGGAGGATGGGTGATTTTTCTGCACTTTGTGCTTCGGCACTCGGTGATCCTGCTCTGTGAGTTTCACTGGTCTACCACTTCGTGGCTGAGCTATTGTTGCTCCACGATGCTTCCACTTCACAATAATAGCACCTACAGTTGACCAGAGCAGATCTAGCACAGTGGGAATTTCACTACTGACTTATAGTAAAGGTGGCATCCTATGACAGTGCCAGGTTTAAAGTCACTGAGCTCTTCAGTATGACCCATTCTACTGCCAAATAGAGACTGCAGGGCTATGTGGTGATTTGATGCACCTGTTAACAATGAAACACCTGAACTCAGTAATATGGAGGAGTATTCCCATTCTTTTATCCATGTAGTGTATAATAATATATTAACAGTGTAACACGAAGTGGAAGCGGAAGTGGAAGTAGACAGTGGTCGACAGTGAGATGGTGCGTGTTGTCGAAGAACTCCGGGCCCTTGAGAACCAGATTCAGCAGCTCCTGTCTAGTCAGAGGTACCTCAGGGAACTGAAGGCTAACCTGCTGAAAGAATCCTCAGCGACATCTGAAGTTGTCGCAGCTCATCGCGATTCAGCAACCTCGACTCCAGGCCATGCCACTCACTTTCAGGGCCATGTGAATTTTACCCCTGCACCCCTTCAGAGCGACAATGACAACAATGAGGGAATCTGCCTGTTTCCACTCTGCAGGCAGGGGTTTAAGGCTAGATCACCTGCATCGGCTCAGGCATCACCATCCAGAATTGGTTCGAACCTCTCCCCTCTGCCACCATGCCGGCAGCCCCGGGTGATGTATTTGTTATGGGAGATTCTATTGTACGAAACTTAAACATTTCTTGCCCTAAACAGAAATCTTTTGTTTCTTGTTGTCCCAGTTCTTGTATACGAGATGTTATGAGAAGAGTGTCGACATTCTTTGAGGCAGTGGGGACCACCGTAATATATCCTGGGGTAAACGACTAATAATATTAATTTAGTAATACCATTTAATAATTACCATTTCACCTCTAGATGTGCACTTTTTTAAAGCTATAACAACAGACTATAGATTAAATAAAAAGTCTACACAATGCGGCATTAATATGAATAACTTAATTACTATTTTGAAAAGCTGTAACACTCTGCCAGTTCAGTTCTGCTCTTCTGAGACCTTAAATATGGCCTTAGTAAATATTAGAGCATTAACCAACAAGATCTTTTCCATCAGTGATCTTATTAGTGATAGGAAAATCGACTTTCTTACATTAAGTGAAACGTGGCTTAGCTCTGATGGTGCAACTGTTTTAATTGAATCTACACCTCCGAATTACAGCTTTACTCATGCGGTTCACGAAGGTAAGAAAGGCGACGGTTTAGCAAATATTTATTCAAGTTGGTTAAAGTGTAAAGATGTTGGGTTTAGTACATTCACGTCTTTTGAATATCTTGCCGTTGTTATTCAAGGAGTATTGTCTGTGTATAGACTTCCTAAATATAATACATCTTTCTTTGAGGAATTCTCAAACTTAGTGTCAATTTTAAATACTAACTATGACAGGTTCCTAATAGTAGGCAACTTTAATTTTCATATCAATAATCAGTGTGGCCCGAAAGCAAAATAATTCATGAATCTCCTGCACAATATTGATCTGAGACAGCATGTTAATCAGATAACACACATAGGGTGCACACGTTAGAATTAGTGATTACTAAAGGATTAAAAGTGGATGTTAGACAGATTGTGGATATCAGTTTATCAGACCATTTTCTCTTACTATGTAATATAGAGATACTGATAGATAAAATTAATGAGAAGTGTATTGTTAAAAACTGCTTCTTTGATTCATCTGCAGCTTTAAAGTTTGCTAACATTTTAAGCAACCAGTCTGTTTGTAGTGCTTACTACAATAGTGATAATAATGTAAATAGCAAGGAGGAAAATTTGAATGCTAAAGTGAGAGCTGCCACTGACATAGTCGCTCTGAAAAGATAGTTAAAAAGTCCTCCAGCACTGTTACACCATGGAATACCCAGAGTGTCTGATTTAAAGAAAACATGCCGGAGAGCTGAGCATAAATCGGGTTTGCTTATCATTCCAAGAGCTAAACTTAAAACAACAGCCTTCTGCTGATATGCACCTAAAATCTGGAATAGCTTATCGACAGAAATTTGCCAGGCTAATATGGTGGAGCACTGCTAAAAACCCATTATTTTAACATGGCCTTCTCATAGCTACATTTTAGTGTAACCCTCATATTCTGTATATGCATTTAATTATCATTTTCATCATGGCTGCACAATCCGTACTGTTCTGCTCTTCTTTTTCCGGTTTTCTGTGGTGGCAATCTGCGCCACCACCACCTTATATGGGCACCATGCAGTCCTTACATTGATGGATTGAAGGCCAGAAGTCCACATAACCACCATCATCTTATTCTTCCACGTGAAGCCTGAAAACCATGTGGACTGATTGAGATCATTTATGTTAGGTAGAATGTCTAGTGGGGGCTGGGTGGTCTCGTGGCCTCAGAACCCGTGCAGTTTTTGTTTTGTTTTTTTTTAGCCCTCTGGATTTTATTTTTTTTTATTTGTTTTGGTTTTTCCATCCTCTCTGGCCATCTGACCTTACTTTATCCTTTGTTACTTAATATTGCCTCATCTTATTTTTATATATATATTTTTTACTTTTCTTTCTTCATCTTGTAAAGCACTTTGAGCTACATCATTTTTATGAAAACATGCTATATAAATAAATGTTGTTGTTTTTATAATTAATTTGTAGATAGTAATTTTATTTTATGGCTCTTAAATTTCATGCCATTTAAGCACCTTTAAGTCGAAGCTTGCTTGAGCCAAGCTATTTTGACTACAGAAGTTCCTGAATTTTCCCAATGGTAACAGTTTTCCCAACAGCTAAGGAAATGTGATGGAGAGATTTATACTGAAATCTGTCTTGTTTATGAGATTTGGAGGAATTAATGCTTTTAAAAGAGCTTGCATTTCTATTGACATTAAGTGCCTTGTGACATCTCATCATTCATATGGCTGTAAAATAAAATACAAGGACAAAACATTTGTCTTCAGGAATTAAAACTGATATGCTTTTCTGAGATTTATGATTGAGTCTTAGGAGTTATCGATGAATTATTTAAATCTCACCCTCAGTTCTTAATGACAAAATGACTAATTCTATGTCAGTTGTGAGGTATCTAATGATTTATACTGGTCCACCTACAGGCCAGAATATGACAGCTGGAACTCCTTCAAAAAGAAATCTATAAGTATGTCGTTTAGCAAGAATGCATAATCTGACCTTATGTTTGAAATTTCTAATTTTGAATTGGTGGCCTTCAATTATAACCTTCATTTTACTTGAAACAACAATTTTCCTGAATTGCTAAAAATGGACTTCCTGGTACTCTTTTTGGTTTCACATTGTAAAAATAGACATCTCTGCCATTTTAATTACAGCCATGTCAACAATGAAGGGCATGTGGAGAAAGTGTGAGTAAACTAGAAAGGTCCTAAACGAGAAACTTATTGATCTTCTTCTTTCTCTTCATCTTTTCTCACATCTGTGTGGGATCAATGAGCCCAATCAACCTTCTCCAAACAGCTCTATTCCACATCTCCTTCCACTCAAGCACTTTTTCTTCAGCTCTTTTTACTTTATCCATCCACCTCTACTTTGGCCTCCATCGCTTTCTCTTCCCCCTGTTCTTCCTTTCTCATCACTCTTTAACCCACATATTTATTGTATCTCCTCATCACATGTCCATACCCCTTCAACCTACTTTCCTGCACTTTCTTAGATATCTCACCCACTTTTGTTGTACCTCTGATTGTCTCATTTCTTATTCTGTACTTTTTTTTGCAACTCCGTACATTCATCTCAACTTTCTTATTTCTGCTACACCCAGCTTCTTCTACTTCTCTCTATACTGGCAATGTCTCAGAAACGTACATTATTGCTGGTCTTACCACAGCCTTAAAAACTTTACCTTTAACCTTCACATTACTTCTTTAATCACACAAAATTCCTGATACCTTCTTCCATTTGTTCCATCCACACTGCACTCTGTGGGTTATCTCTGCATCTAATTATACATCTTGAGCTAACACTGATCCACAACATTTAATCATATAAAGTCTTTGTATAGCTCTCTCTGCAGGCTAACTAACCTTGACCAAGCTTGAGCATCATGACACGTCAAATATTCTGTCTTCTTCAACTTATTTGCAATCCTCTGTCTTCCAAAGCCCCAATCTCTCTTCTAACTTCCTCTTTACTCATTCTTTTCTGGTGCTACACAACACAATGTCATTAACAAAAAGCATACACCAGGATGCTTGTTCCTTTATCCCTTGACTCAACACATCCATAACCAGATCAAAGAGGTAAGGACTTAAAAAAGATCCCGAGTGCACATCTACTGTGAAAGGTAGAAGATGTGAAGGATATCACTGCCCACATTAAAGGAATGCAGTCTCCTCATAGCCTGATCTGCCTTTTCTTATATACTGTAGATCCTCTGTGTTACGAGACCAGTTCACCCTGTCCTTTATGTTGATTCTCAGGTACCTGTAGGAGTGCACCAACTCAATATCCACTCCCTGAATAGTGACTGGACATGGAGGCTCTTTGGTGCGATGAAAGTCAATAAGCAGGTCCTTGGTTTTGCTGATGTTAAGTGGCAGATGATTCTTTCTGCACCAAGAAACAAAGTTCTCCACCTGACTTCTATACTCTGTTTCATCCCCCTTATTAAAACACCCCATTACCTAATGTTATATTTATAATTGAAGGTGTACAGAGTGAAGAGAAAAAGAGACAGGCCTATGTCTGTGGTGCTCCAGTGTTGCTCACACAGTCCTTCAGTCTCACAATCTGTGGCATTCCTGACAGATAGTTCATTATCAAGGACACCATAGACTCATCCACCTGCATATTTCTGAGTTTACCCCTTAACAGGGATGGCTGGATGGTACTGAAGGTACTGGAGAAATCAAAAAACAGAATCCTCACAGTGCTGTCAGCTTTGTCCAGGTGAGAGTAAGCCTTGTGGAGCAGAGAGATAATTGCATCCTCCACTCTTGTCCTCCAGTTGGTCTACCACAAGATGACTCATATAGGGGTTCATTTTTTTCTATTCAGGGTTTATTTTTTGGGGGGCATGATTTCTTGACTTCTTCAGGAACCAAGGATGGGAGGCTGTCAAGAAGCAGGGCCTGTTAAATCCATTTGAGGCATTACATGTGTGATTTTGGGGTATACAAGAAATACATTGCTGTTGTTTTTCTTCATTGATGAAGTTTTCTTGGAAGAGTGAGTATTGCTGGGTTTCGTTTGGATTTTTCAGCTTTATTAACTTCTTTTGCTCTGCTTTATTAGACTAAGTTGTGGGGTTCTGTCAGCTTAAGGATTGCCTGAAAGGGGAGATCCTAAAAAATATAGCTAAAATGTCACAGAATATTAAGATGCCTTGATAATAAGATGCCTTGCAAGGAAAAGGAAACCATAAAAACCTTTGGCTTACAGAGACCAATCTACTAAATAATCTTTAAATAAAAAGTATTTATTTAAACAAAAGGGAAATTGTATAAAAAAATTCTCGTAAAGAATAGGCAGAAGAGGATTGCATACAAGAAGTGAACAAGTCCCAATACTTGCTCCAAGAGACATAGCTGAATAGTCGAAGCTAGAAATCAATGAAGATTAGACACTTATACTTAACTCCACAAGACTTCAATGTGCCACACAGCGGTTGAGTTGATTCTTTGATCAGTCAGTCAGCCAAAGTCAATGGAAGGCTTTCTACACAAAAAGGAGACCGTGTTTTTCCCACAACAGAATGGTTATGAATGGACTGAGAAGTTTAACTCTTGTTCACACATTTTTGATCATGAAGAAGGAGAAGCTTGTCTGACGGTTTCCACTACCCATGACAACATCAAGCAAATTTGTTCTATTGTTCTGATAACCCAATGAGGATTTCCAGTAGATCACTTCTTGCTGCTCTTATTTAGTTCAAATAGAGAGTGGAGTGGCCAGGTTTGTTCCTAGAAAGCGACCAGAGAACCTGACTGATCAAAGTTGAAATTTTACCACTGTGACCACATGCATACCATGTTTTGTCACACACGTGCGCATGGGAGGCACCTAAAGTACTCAAATGAGGGTGATTCCACTCCAGAGCAGGGGGTGCGGGAGAGCACTAATTCTTTCTCTCTTTCTTCTGCAGACCAGTTACGGGAAATTCCATCTGGCCCCGATGATGTCACTTCTGGTTTCGACTCTGCTGACCTCAACTTCTTCTGCCTGACCATAAAACCGCCATTTTGTATCCTTCAAATCAGTTCCTTCTTGAACTCAGTGTGACGACAATCGCTCAATTCTTTTCTTTTTGAAACCAACTTACATTATACGGGATGGCTGCCCCAAATCGTTTTGTGCTGTTTGTCTATTCTTTTGACAGTTGCCACATGTACCAGGAAAAGCTGTACAGTCAACCCAAACAAAATTATCACAAAAGCACAGATTATTATTGACGTACACATGTATAATAATTTTTTGATTTTTTTTTAATAGTGTGTGGTATGCTATTTATGTAATTTTGTTAAAACTATATAACGATTTATTGTTCCATTTTCGATTTGCCTGAACTTAAAGTTGAAATGATACCTCTATGGGAAACAAATTCAATGTTTTATGCTTTCTGAGGAAATCCCTTGACTCAAGTCATTCCATTTCTTACCTTTGGCTATGGATTTCCAGTATCTCTGCAGTCTCCATAGTATAACTAGAATTGTTTAGCTATAATAGGTAAGTCTTTGGTACTGTTTTGAATGAACAGAGTTTTTCACTTGCTTGTACTTACTCACACTTTCATTATTTTAAGCTCATTTTGAGCTGTTATTTTTCGTGTTGTTATGTTATTTCTGTTACTTTCACTTATCAGTTGTTATTTGTGCTCTGTCTCCTTAAATGTGCTGCATTTCCTAGTACTTTATGGGTGGAGCCAAAGGAGGCGGGACCACCTTGATATCTCTGCTGCTAGATTCTCCCTTTGCCTATTTAGGTTTCCCAGAGAGAGAGTTCAGCAGTAGTTCATTGAGTCTGTGTTGAAGGTTTTCTGCAAGTATTGATTTTTGGTTTGTTCTTGCTGGTTTGTGGATTTTCATGCCTTGTTTTCTTGGATTGCCTTTGGGACTTGCTTACCTTGTTTTGTCATATCCTTTTTGCTTTTTTGAGCATTTTGCTCTTTTTTTTTTTTTTTTGCTAATAAATTCTTAATATGTAAAGACTGATGGCTACCTTTTGTTCCCAAGATGTCCGTTTTCATGGCTTCTCCCACTTATGTGCAATACTTTATTATTTCAATCTTTAAATACCTGTTTCTTCATTTTTGGGCCTAGTCATGCTGAAAGTCTGTTGTTAGTAGCTGGAGTAAGCTGCACTTGGCTGGTCAGTAAATGCCTTGGCCTGCTTTTGTGAGTCTTTTAGGAGGCCTTATACTATTTACGCCATATTTGTAATTCCAGAATACAACAGGTGCATAGCTTAACATCGGTTCATTTATTAGATGACAGAGTATATTTGTGTAAGGGATGCTAGTTCATAGTTACTGTTACAATATTTAATATTTAAAATCTTTTGCTTAGATATATATAAATGTGTATTTAAATTTCTACTGGCCACCCATATGTAACTTATTCCATATAAGTTACATGTTACTATGTTATCAATTTGCGGTTGTTGTAATAATTATATTAATTTAACTTTCATATGCGAGTTTTGAAAACTGTTTTTTAAATACAGAAATTATATCTAAGTTAATTAACAATGGCAAGAAAAAAACTCCATACTGATCTGCATTATCTTCTTTTTTATAAATTCATTTTAACATTTTTTTTCTTTTTTGCCAGTGAAAATTGGTTGCAACTCAAGCCAAATTTAAACTTCATTCAAACTCTGAGCATTCCTGATAAGCTGAATTAAAAATTTTAAATCTTCAGTTATTTAATCAGCTTTTTGTGTACCGCTCCTGTCCTTTTTTGAATTTTCTTAAATGTATGCCCAAGTTGTTACTGCTCTAAAATTCTGTCATTCTCCTCTGACTTGCACTTTTATATACCCATTTTACCTGGACAAATCCTCTCCTGCCGCTGTTATCAACATTACTGAGCATTGTTTCCCAGATGTGAATTGCTGTCTGTCTCTACAGCAGACAATTGTAAGATAATCAACAAAATAATCACTTATAATCACTCACATTGTTTTACTACATGTGCTGAATACAACAACAAAACTGAAAAACTGTCGGTGCTCAGGTTATTTCAGTTACATAAAAATAACTATATTTTCACTTGAAATGGCACCTCAAAGTTTTTCTCACCATGAAATAAGAAGTATGCAGCGAGCACGAATTTGACGTGGGGACAGGAGAACATGGGAAGTGGCACATAGTGGAAGGAGTGAACAGGCTGTGAGTGAAAAAAGCCTCAGTGGATGGTGGCTCACTCACTCACAGACACGACACACCCGACAATGAACACAAAGGTGAGAATAAATGGTAGACTTTTTATGTGAAAATGGAAGGACTGATGCAATGTGGCACTTGACAGAAAGTGAGGTGCATTTTAATAGAAAAAAATATGATTTGAGTTAGTGCTGGGCGGTATGACCAAAATTCTATATCATATAGAATATATTCTATATTTTTCAAAATTATACTGGTTTCACTGTATTTTTTTTCCCATGCATGAGTGGATGTTAACCACATTTTCCACTGCAATTACTGCAGTAGACTGGCTAAGAATAACCTATTCCACTGTCATGAGAATTGTGTATTGTACAAAAAAAACATTTTAATGTGCACACAAGTATTAATGCAGGTTTGCATGGCCCCATAATGTGATAGTTTTCAAGAGGGTGGCACTAATAAAGGGAAGGAATCACATTGCATGAGAGTTGCAGTCAAAATATAGGACATTTTTTGAACAAATTTTGCAAACAACTTAAACTATAATTTTGACAACATATTTTCTGCCATTCAAAGAGGCATTTAGACAGTAAAATATCCAGAGGTGCTTGTCAAAAGTTGTATGACACTGAACATGTCTTAGAAAAGGAATAAATAGTAAATATTTTTTGCAAACCAACTACAGTTTCTGTTAATGTTAACAGTCTCTGTTCACTGACACGTTAAAGTGACTTTTTAAACAACTTTACCATTATTAAACTGCATAATATTTAAACTAATAAATACTAACAATAAAATAAATAATAGTGCAACTTCCAGTAATAATACTATTACTTCAAGGCTTCAACCCAGCTTGGTACAAGTTGGTGATCACCGTTTGGCTAAAGTACTTGCGTCTTGGGATCAAATATCTGGAATCCAGTGTCTGGATCATAGCCCTGAATCCACCTTTCTCCACAGTACATAATGGAACCATGCCTTTGGCTGTATAGATTGTAATGGCATTGGTTATCTCGATCCATCGCTTGCTTTTTTTGTCATAGGCGTACCTCTAGCAAACGCGTCCACAAGTGACGTCTGACTCGAGTGTCCTCTCGTATTTTCAGTTTTACCTGTGGACGTGGAGTGTGCCAATCTTAGTTCCATACATTCATGGCACTCCAAAGAATGTTTGCAGCTAAGGTCGGGCAGCAAATTGCTCATGTTGCCACCTCCAGCGACAACTTTAGCTCAACAGCATTTGCAGTGAATAGTTGTTTGGTCCACATCCGACCTTTTAAAACCAAAGTATCTCCAGACAACAGACATTGCTCCTTTTTTCAGCAAAAGTTCTTCTGTGTCATCATGTTCAACTTTATTGTCTGCTACAGTTTCAGTTTCAGAATGTCCTCTGTCCATTTTCACCGCTCACAATACCTCCACTAACGCTTGTACTCTGTTGCAAGTGTGTTTAGCGGTGTAGCAGTTTCCCGCTGTGCCATGTTCCGAACGATGTTTAGGCTATTTAAACCGGTGTTGCAGTATAAGAAAAATCCATATCATAACAAAAATAAAAAACAATATGAACTGGTATACCTTCTAGCACTAATTTGAGTACATCTATACTGAAAAGCTGGCCTATGTATTGAGTTATACAGTATACACACACAATCGCACATAATGAATCACATACACGGTGTAATGGCAGATGTGTATACACACAAAGAAATCCAACTGTTTATTCTTTTATTTGCATACATGGTCATGGTTGCCATATCCATGAAAACATTGCAAGTGAGCAGCATTCACTTGAGGATTGCTCCATCCACAATGTGGCATTTTGCGTATTCTGCTTTCCTGTCTTAAAACTGATCCTGGCTGTAGACTTCATACACTGACAACTTTGCTGCCAAATCGGGCACTTGGAACACTTTGTACCTGTTGATACCTGTTGATTAGAAGTTGCTCCTGATATTCATGCCTTTTCACATAGAGAAATAATAATACATTTAATATTTATAGCATCTTTCCCATGCTCATGGCTCTTAAATGAACGAAGGGCTGAGTTACAGTAGTCAACAAGACTATCTAGTGTTGATGGAACAGGGAAGATGGAAAAAGATCAGAAATTGATCCACCATGAATAGAGAGACAGATATTTTTAAGGTTTAACATTTATATTAAAATTAACATTTACAGGTAAGAGGAGGGACAGCTAATGAGGCAGTGAAAAGTACTGTTTGATGGTCGGAGAGTCCCAAATCACTGTTATAAGTGTCGCTGACAGATAAGCCAGATGTGCAGATCAGGTTTAATATATGACCACCAGAGTGAGCAGGAAAATCAACATGTTGCGCCAAGTCAAAACAGTCCAGCAAGGACATTCATTCTTTTACATGTAGGAATGTCAATATGGATGTTGAAATTGCCAAGAAGAATGACTGTCTGGGAAAGGGAACTTAAATGGGTTAATAGATCAGATAAGAAAGAC
The DNA here is from genome assembly GCF_900747795.2 of Erpetoichthys calabaricus. Taxonomy (NCBI): domain Eukaryota; kingdom Metazoa; phylum Chordata; class Cladistia; order Polypteriformes; family Polypteridae; genus Erpetoichthys; species Erpetoichthys calabaricus. The sequence goes on from NC_041403.2 coordinate 23,433,391, forward strand.
CCATTATATTTTGGGGGACGATAGAGAACAACAAATAAAATATGACCAGATTTCATTATTAGTTTAAGAGCCAGACACTTGGAAGACAATGAGCAGTCAATTGGGACTCTTGAAATCAGATCTAACAATTACTGCGACCTCTCTGCCTTGTCTTGAGATGCAAGCCTCTGTGAAGTAAATATATCCATGTAGTGTTGTCTCCACAAGAGATTTTTGACAGGTTTCTATTAACACTAGAATCCCTGAAGCCTACGAAATAAGTTGTAATCCCGGGCCACCTTAAATTCCTTCGCACCTCTCCATTAGCATCTTTTGTTTTGCAAAGATGTCGATCAGCACAAGCAGCAAGCAGCCTGCTATCCCATCACCCCAACCAACACAGCTGAAGTCCTCCCAGCTCAAGTCTTTTTATCTGGGTGTGAAGTGCCTGGAGTTATATAGGGCAAATAATATATTGTTATTTGGAATACATACATTTCATTGTGTTCTGTGCCTACAATGATATGGGTAAATATAGGATGACAAGAAATGCTGAACACATACCTAAAATAGAAAGTTTTCCCCTGTGATACTAATAATGACATGAAGTGTATAATGTGTGAAAACTTTAGTCCGAATATTAAATAAACGTCTGCTTTTATTCAAAACTATAACCAAAGAAAAAAAATAATTCACTGTGCATGTTGCTCTCAATGAGTTAAAAACCCAAGCTCAAATGTCAATTGACAGAAAGTTGATATACATTAACGTTAAGAAACTGTAACGGTAAGAACTGCTGACTTATAACCAAAACATTGCGGGTTCGAGTCAGAGTGCTCCTCATTTTGTGTAGTGAGCTGCTATTATTATTACTATTACATAATAATAACATACATTTGATATGAGTCTGCAACACCCAGTGTAAATGTTTGCTACCTGTTAAAGATATTTCTGAAGGGTTACAAGCAGACACAAAAAACACTGGTGAATCAGGTCTTCCCGGTATCTTGTTTTTCACTTGAATTGTAATGTAATCCATTGAAATGTAATGTGGTCCATCTTCCTTTCTCACAGGCACTGTATGAAGCAAAAAGTATGAGAACCAGTGCACTAAGGTAAAGCTAAATGCCACTTGAGCATGGGAAAGGCTCTATATAAATAAAATGTTTTATTCTTCTTCTTATTATTATTGTTATTATAGAAATAAGTAATCCCCATACTCACTTTTAAATGCAGGGAGCTAATCAGAGTCAGACCACCACAGACAAAAAAAGGAAAACTCATTGAAAATTCAGTGATTAGCCCTCAGGACTAACAGAGCTTTTAAACATGTCAGCCTCAGGAGCACACCTGCAAAACTGGGTGGCTCCTTCCCCTTTGGGCTCACCCTCTAAAGGTACAAATAAGAAATAATGAAGCATTCCATACCAATAAAAGATCAACAATAAAACTATCTAGAAGAAAGATAGTGGTTAACATAAAATTCAGACGCAAATGAGATAAAACAATTAACCAAGAAAAAGAAACAATTAAAAACAATAAAACAAAAATAAAGCAAGAAATGGAACCCTGGAGTGATTCTAAGAAAATCTTCAATTTGTCCATTCAATAACTTAATGGACTGATATTGTTTGGTTCCATTTAGTGAATAAGTTTCAAACTGCTCTGTTTTCCTTTCCATTTAAACAAATCCGTGTCCTTATGTGTACTCGTTATGTAATTAGTGATTTGTAAAGTTTATAATTGCAGTTATCTGGAAAATGTTACAGTGCTCTGAGCCTACAATCAGTGAAGAGCTCTATACAAAAATAAAGTGAATTTTAATTTGAATACATTCATTTTATCACTTGCTTTCCCACTACAGGGTAGTGGGTCACAGTAACAGATCATTGAAGAACACACTAACTCACATAAAACAAAAGTAAGCAACTTACGTGACATTAACATCTCTGTGACGTGGGGAAGAAAACTCTACAAAGGCACAAGAAGAACATGCAAACTTCACATAGAAAAACCCAGAACTCCAAAACTGTGAGGCAGCAGTGCTAACATGGGAAAAGTGGTATATAAGTAAAATGTATTATTATTATTATTATAATTATTAACCACCTAACCACCCTGGAAACTCGCATTTAAGAGCAACATCTGGGAAGAACATCACTTTGTTCCTCTGCAATATCCTTTAAATTCTCCCACTGGAGGCACTACAGCTGGATATGGGTTCAGCCTACAGAAGACTACTGTAACATCTGTAATTGACATTGACGTACAATAGGGTGGCATTACCTTCAAAGTCAGGATTGAAAAATAGTCAACTTGGGTCACTGGTCTGGTCAAAAGCTGAGCTGCCTGAATGGGATCAAAGCACTGGAATTGATTTTTGTATTCCATATTCAACTAATAATTTTGCTGAAGCAGTAATATCAGCTCGCAAGGTGCCAAACACCTGACTAAATGAAACAGGGTACGCCAGTTGCATTACATTCACTGAAGTCACTGGAGACAATGGCACCAAAGAGGATGATGGCAGAATTAGATCTGATCCAGTTAATGTTGCCCATCTTTTCCATTATGTACTATCCTCCTTTATGTGCTAAGATGTCCTATTGGGGTTCTTTTTTTCCCTACAGCCATTGAACTATGTAGTGCCTCTTCCCACTTGTCTTTACCTTGGCCAGTTATAACAGACACTTTGGCATAAGAACAAAATGTCATTAATTCTGCTTCTTGCACGTATGTAATAGTTCACACTTAGATGCTAAAAAATTTTAAAGCAATCTATTTATCTTGTATAATACAGTGCCATCTATCTATCTATCTATCTATCTATCTATCTATCTATCTATCTATCTATCTATCTATTGTCACACACATGCAAATGGGAGGCAGCTAAAGGGTGTGAATGAGAGTAATTCCACGCCAGACCAGGGTGTGGCATGGTATTTTGATCCTTTCTGTCTTTCCACTGCAGACCAATTCCCGGAAATTCTGCCTGGTCCTGATGATGTCACTTCCGGTTCAGGGGCCAAAGGCATCACTTCCGGTTCCGACCCTGATGATGGCACTTCCGGTTCTGACCCCACTGATGTCACTTCCTCCGCTCTCCCTTAAAACCGCCATCTTTGGCTCATCAAGACAATTCTGTTTTGGACTCGAACCTGTACACAACTGTGCACTAAATTCAACTATTTTGCAGCCAGGAACAATTATACTAGTGACTGCCCCAAACATTTTTGCGGCTCTTTGTCTCATCTTTGACACTATCTGTCAGAGTGGGACACTTTTAAAAAAGAGTTTCATCTCTGATATTGTCAGATTTTTATGTGCGCTTATCTTTTTAATGCACTTTATATTGTCTTGTGTAACAGACGTTACTGTTGCTTTTCTTAAAATTTCTGCAGTGTCTTTCCTTGTGTGTTTACTCACCGTAATTTAAAGAAACCTGTGTGCTATTATCAGTAAATTTCAAGAGTTCCCAGTCTCTTAATAAAACTGGGTGGCATAGTCGGATATTTTAACGGTATCTAGATTAGATTAGATCAGACACGTGTCACACTATCTATAATATGGTGCCATTCACATTATCTATCTATCTATCTATTATGAAATAAATAGCCTCAATGCACAGAAAAAGGTTTGGGGCAGCCACCCATATACTTGAGCCCTGGCTGCAAAAGGCAAATTAAGTTGCAGAGTTATGCACGGGTTTGAGACCAACATTTGACTGACTGGAAACAGGAGGTGGTGTGGGTTTTAAGGTGTCTGCCAGGAAGTGGTTTCTTCGGGGCTGGAACCAGGCAGAATTTCCCATTTTTGATCTGCAGATATAGCAGAGAAAGGATTAGTGTGCCCCACCACCCCCTGGCCTGGCATGGAATTACCTTCATTTGGTCCTTTTAGCTGCCTCCTAATCGCACGTGTGACATTATCAATCATATTTTTTATCATGGATTTTTTTTCATTGTCAGGTTAGAGTTCTCTGCAGCCTTGGTTCTGATAACCAGTTTTGCATTTCACATTCAGCCTGAAACTCTGATTCAGATTTTAATGGTGTGTTTGTTCCCCCTGTATAAAACACATGCAGTGTGTTTTAAATTAGGGTTAGTTTAATTGTATAGTGATCCATAGTTTAATGGTTTAGGATACTTCTTCATAAATATCATTGGAACAGCAGAGCATAAAAATGCCAATAACCTGCATTGGAGTCATTAGATAAGGCAAACCTTATTGCAGTTATCAGAAAAAATATCCCACTCAAGTTTTTATCTCCCAGTCTCTCCTGATTTGTAATTCCAAGATAACAAGATAGCAGGCTGAGAAGAACCATAACCAAACAGCATGTAGAAGGTAGGATGAGAAGTGATGCCCAGAGCAAAACCTGAAATTCCTGACATGCATCACTTTTGCTGATTATTCCTTTTCCATCTTGTCTTGCCGCTAACTATAGAGGTAGACTTCCTGCATTCTACCAAAGATAGAATTGTTTTTATTCATTTCACTCACACACTAATTTCTCAGGCTTTCTGGAGTACACATCACTGACTATGAGTGTGGATGTATGTGTGAGCAGGCTCTGTCATGGACTAGAGTCTTGTCCAGGGCTGTTTCCTTCCTTGTGGCCTGTGTAGCTGGGACAAGCTCTGAACACAACGTTATTGTATTCTGTACCCTGGACTTTGTCTTTGCCTAAGAGCTTTCATGTCTGTCCGCTGCTCAGCTGCTCCATAGTCAGGATTACTTCCTGCTTGTCAATGTGGTTCAGTGTCTTGTCTTATTCCTTCTCACTCTTTTATCACTTAATCGCCTTCTGCAATTTGCTTGCTCCCCAGCAGATGTTGCTGCTCTCCTTTTTCTTCCTGTCATTATGGTGGTTATCCCTTATTTTTTTGATCATGTTGGTCACTTTGCTGTCCTTTGTTTATGTTTAATAAAGTTTGATGACCAATAAACACATGTAAGTATATAGTGTTTATTGGTCATCGAACATCAATTTATTATGAATTGATTATGATTATGAATTCTAGATGGGCTTATGGTAACTGTTCTTTTTGTGTGCTTTGTCTTGCATACATATGAGGCACTGTGATTGCCTGCTTTTCAATTGTTCCATTTTCAGGATTACATTTTACTTGTTTATGTGCCTCAGTGTCTTGTCTTCTTAACGTTTTTCATTTTGTGGTTTGCTTAATTCCATGTCACTGCTCCTATTTTTCTTCCTATTCTGGGGTTCTTTGTCGCATATCCGGTTTATGCGATTTGCTTGATGCTCATCAGATGTCTCTGCTCTTCTTTTTCTCTCCGCCATGTTATTTTCTTTTGTGATCACTTTGTCATAATTAACCCATGACATCAGGTCACATAATAGGTTGCTGCTACCTCAGATATTTTCAATTTCCAGAAAGTAGGAGCTCATAAACTTTTGGTTAAGACTAACATCAAGGTCCTCACAGGTGGTGCAGTGGTAGTGCTGCTGCTTTGCAGTAAGGAGACTGTGGAAAATTGTGGGTTCGCTTCCCAGTTCCTCCCTGTGTGGATAGTGCTTTGAGTATTGAGAAAAGCGCTATATAAATGTAATGAATTATTATTATTAATTATTAAGGTTCTAGCCCCAGTAGTTTGCAAGTAATCACATGACAGACAGGCAGACCTTAGTATTAATAATAATTCTTTTTTTCTTATAATTCTTTTGCATTTATATAGCGCTTTTCTCACTACTCAAAGCGCTCAGCAATTGCAGGATGAGGGCCATGCTCAAGGGCCCAACAGAGCAGAGTCCATATTGGCATTTACGGGATTCAAACCAGCAACCTTCCAATTGCCAGTGCAGATCCCTAGCCTCAGAGCCACCACTCCACCTATATAGAATTAATAGAATTAATAATTAATAGAAGGTAATAATAAGACCACTTCTAAGGAGGAAGCCGACAGTAAAACCTGCTCACTGTCACTGTATAAATGTTATCTGTTCTCATTGCACCAGCACGAACCCATTAAGACCTACTGGCAGATTTAGGAGGTTCATCACCCATGAGTGATGTGTAAATGATTAGTCATTATGGAAGTCGAAATGCCAGAACTCTAATTTTGATCATTCTAATACCTTCTCCAAGCATGTGATATGTGCCGTAGCCTTACTCATTTCCTTAAATGTACCACACTCTTATTAAGGTGTGCTCCTTGGAAGAAGGCAGTATGGTGCAGTGGCGATTAGCACTGTTGACTCAAAGCTGCAGGCATTATGGTTCAACCTCTGGTCCAGAGAAGAGAAGCTTCTATGACATCTGAAAAAATATTTTTTAAGAAAAAATTCTATAGAAGCAGTAGGTGATAGTAGTAATGATCAGAAAGAGCACCATCAGATATGAAGATAATTACAAAGGCCATTCCTCTTTTTTGAGATGTTTCACCCCATCAGTTACCTTTTCTTTTTAAGAAGTAGTACTTTCACCTGTCATATTCTCGGTCACAAAAGTAAGGCTGTTATTACTGTGCAGCTCTTAATTTTGCTTCACTCTCTCAAGAGGAGCTTTTATGGAAGGTTACCGGCACTTAACTGTTACAAATGAATGTTAGGCACAATTCTGAGAAATGCAGTGGTTGGCTCTTAGTTCTCCCTAACTTCTACTGAAAGCAGCAGGCCTCTTTTATAGCACTGTAAGAATGGCCATAATGACTCACCAGATTCAGTATTGTTGCTATGGAGACGAGCCAATAATCAGAACTATATGGAAGCTTCTAGAATATTCTGCAGCCAGCCTAGGTTTGGGGGGAAACATCAGCAAAGGGGAAAAGCTTTGAACCCCTGTGATAAATGATCTAAGGAAATTTTTAAATTTCACATTGGTTTTCATCTAATTGGTAACTAAATTAGCAGTCATAGCTTCACTAATGATATAAATGGGCATTACATGAGAAAAAAAAAGAACAAAAAAAAACCAAGTTGGTAAATAATCATTTAAATGCAGCTGTTACTGTCAGGTATGACGTATCAAACAGACAAGTTATACTGCTTACTGTAGGTCACAAGGTAATGTCTGACAGAATAATAACAGCATGTGCTTACCTGGAAAGATTGGAAACATTTATTTTGTATTGCTATTGGTTTATTGAAATTTCCCCTTGGGATTAATAAAGTATCTATCTATCTATCTATCTATCTATCTATCTATCTATCTATCTATCTATCTATCTATCTATCTATCTATCTATCTATCTATTTCAGAGTTGTTTGAACATCCTAGTTAGGTTTGTATTGTCATTATTTTCACATATGCAGAGGACAACAAAATTCTTCCTTGCATGTGTTAATGAACAAGCAACACGTCACCACTTTTCTTAATGTGAAAAATCTCAGAGCAAATTTAAATACAATGTATATAACCGTTCGCTTCCCGGGTCCTCCCTGCATGGAATTTGCATGTTCTCCCCGTGTCTGCGTGGGTTTCCTCCGGGCGCTCCGGTTTCCTCCAAAAGTCCAAAGACATGCAATTCTAAATTGTCCCTAGTGTGTCCTTGTTGTGTGGGTATGTGTGTGTCCTGTGGTGGGCTGTCGGCCTGCCCGGGGTTTGTTTCCTGCCTTGTGTCCTGTGTTGGCTGGGATTGGCTCCAGCAGACCCTCATGATCCTGTAGTTAGGATATAGCGGGTTGGATAATGGATGGATGGATGGATGAATGTATATAACAGTGTTTCTCAACTGGCCGACCCCTGACATAACACCAAAACCCCACCCGTTCTGACAATCACTTTCTATTCATAGTGGTAGTGGTGGACCACGGGCAAGGCCCCCATTCACCAGTCTGATGATCACGCTCGATTCACAGCGGCAGGATTGCAAGTGGATCGATCCTGGATGACCTGCCCAGCTGCAGCTGTGATGATTGTGCTTGACTCACCAAGGAGGAAAAGCATTACGCTTGATTCGTCTAATGGGCACCAGCACCACCCACAGTGATGATCACGCTCATCCCACTCCACCCACTCAGATGACTGCTCTAAATTCATGGAGGGGGATACTCCCCCCCCCCCCCAACACATGGGTCACAAACACACTAGCATGTGAAAAACTGGGTCATGACACCACAAAGGTTGGGGAACACTGGTATATAATGCAATATTTTAGTAAAGCATTTGAATTATCATATAACAAAACATTTTCACATTGATATGAACTTCTGAGGGAAGTAATCCTCTCGACGATTATGAATACTTCCCATAATGTATTTTGCTTTGCATCATGCAGACTATCTGATAAACTAGACAGAGTATTCACTGTAAATTTTCGCCACTAGTTAATTTTCCACAACACATTGGAGTCAACAGTGTACGCATTTTTAACATCATTAACCTCATAAATATGCAATATTATGTAAATTACTAATAATCTTGAAATACAGTGCATACAGTACATATGAAAAAGTAAGTACACCCCATGAAAAGTTTTTTTTTCTGTTTTAACATATGTGCACATATCATCATTTTTAGGAAAAGGAGGTATACAGTAAAACCTCAATTATCTGTCAATTGATTAACCGTCAGTCTCCATTAACTGTTAGGGCCAGAGCCTACCAATTACTTTATAATAATAATATTAATGCATTTTATTTATAGGGCAATTTACAGTAGCAGTAAATTTCAAAGTGCAACATATAAAGTTTAAGCAAAGGCAAAGCAAGATAAAAACAGAGATAAAACAACAATAATTATAGCATTCTTGTTAATAAGCGTTCCTAAATAGAAAAGTCTTTAGCTGTTTTTTAAAACAGACCACAATCTGCTGTGTTCTTAGGGTCTCTGGTAGAGCATTCCAGAGCTGTAGAGCAGCGGCCGCAAAGGCTCGGTCACCCATTGTATGAAGTTTGGTCACAGGGGAGCGAAGGCGGTAGGTATTTGCAAAATGGAGGTTTCTTGCAGTGGATTGTAGTATAAGGAGTTCCTTGAAATATTGTGGAGCCTTTCCATGGATACACTGGTGAGTAAACAAACAGAGTTTGTATTCGTTGCGGAGATGGATAGGGAGCCAATGAAGTGACCAAAGGATTGGTGAAATATGTTCATATTTCTGTACCCTCATCAGTATTCCAGCAGCGCTATTTTAAATTTGTTGTAGCTTTTGAAGTCTCTTGTTGGGTATCCCAATGAGGAGTGCATTACAATAGTCCAGTCTGGATGAGACAAAGGAATGAACCAGCTTTTCAGCATCACAGAGGGAGAGGTAGGGATGGAGTTTGGCTGTGTTTCGGAGATGAAGGAATGCAATTTTACAAAGGTGATGGACATGTGTATCAAATGACAGATGGGAGTCTAACTTGACACCCAGATTTGTAACAGAAGGGGAGAGGGTAATGGTACAGTCAGAAAAGGAAATACAATTTACAGAGATATGAAGTTGATGGGGGGTGCCAATTAAAAGAGCTTCAGTTTTGGTGCTGTTCAGCTTGAAGAAGTTCTTGGACTTTACTACTGCTGTGCTGTACGCTCTGAGCTTTGCACATTGGGACAACTTTCCTTGTGCTAGCGTGTAGTGTTCTACCTCAGCACCACAGTGTCAGTTACGTACCTTCAGTTTTAATAACATTTCATAGCTTTTGCCTTTTGTTAATAATTAAACTATTATACATTGTTATAGCCAATAAACGTATGCGTGTGGTGTTGGAAGTGGCAAAAAAATTGAAATTATTAAACATTTACGAAATGGTGAAAGTGTTTTAAGTATTGCTTCAATTTATGGAGTAGGAAGAACAACATTGAATGATATAAAGCGTGATGCCAACAAAATTGAAAAATGTGTGGAAAATGGAAACCACTGACGGTCAAGTTATACTGTGTTAATGTTCCTCTGTACTGTAATTTTCTTTTTAAATTCTGTTATGTTTTGTTATGTAATGGAAACCGGTGTATCAGCGAGCCTCACACCCCAACACGAACACACAATCTCAGTCCCGGGTTCAAATAAAAGTAGATTTATTGACCAGACAGTTTCTTTCACCACCACACTGCCCTCCTCCAGTCGAGTGTTGCCTCTCTACCTCCCAGCTCCGACTCGCCTGGCCAAGGGAGTGCGGTCCCTTTTATTAAGGATCCAGAAGTACTTCCGGTGCCAGGGTCATTGCCCGATGGAAGCACTTCCGGGTCTTACAGCAGTCCATCATAGCAGGGAGCTTGTCTCCCTGTAGCGCCCTCTTGCGGCACCCAGTGACCCCAACAGGGCTGCTCTTTCAGACTACATCTCCCTGCATGCCCTGCTGGCTTTCTACTGGGCACCCATATCCGGGGTTGCTGCCATCTAGCATGCTGGGGAAGTGAAAAACCCCTAGTGATATTTTTTAATTTCAATGGGCTGTCCATCCACCCCTTCCATTTCTTCCTTCCAGGTGTGCTGCCATTCTCCTCCCCGGCCAGGATGCCTGTTTGTCCATTAGGGGTCTCCCATGCGGGCAAGGAACCATTCCCCTCTCCTGGCCAGGATGCCCATCCAGCCCATGTGGCATCTACAGTTAATATATTATGATGTGCAGACAGATTGTGATGCGCTGTACGGGAGTTCTTCTAGTCAGATGCTTTGGTTTTCATCAAACATGTCTTCTCGTACCATGACCAAAAAACTGCTATTTGCCTTGATGACCATTATAAAACTTTAATCTTCCACTGATGTTCTTTTTGGACAGCAAAAGTTTTATCCTGGCAAAGTGCGTATGTAGATCTAATTTGTTCAGCCTCATTCTAATGGTACATAGACTCATGCACTTTGATATCTATAGTGGTAAGAACTACCTGGAGGTCCCAGTATGAAAGTGTGGAATTCTTAAAGACTCCTTTCAGCAATTTTTATTCTGTTCTTGGGCTGAAGACCAAGACCTGGGGCCCCATGCATAACACCATGCGTAGAATTCACACTAAAACAAAAGCGGAAATGTGCATACGCACAAAAAGATCCAGATGCAAAAATCTGTGCGAACGTCAACTTCCATGTTCTTCCGCTCCATAAATCCCAGTCAGCGTGAAAAGTAATGCGCGTGCACGCGCCTGCTACCACTCCCCAAACTCCTCCCAGAATTACACCTCTTTGAATATGCAAATCAATATAAATAGCCCTTAAGCTCAGCGTTCTGTGAAAAGACAATGGCAAAAGCACAGGGGAAAATAGAAGAATTTCAGTGAATACCAAGTGGAGGCAAGGAAAAACATACTATATGTTGGTTTAAACAGTGGTCTAAACAACAAAAGGAAGTTGATTGAGTGACATAGAGTGTCGGAGAAACTCGAAAGTTCAAGTTCACAAAGTCTCACAGTGCCTGAAATAAAAAAAATTGTCATATATCAAAGTCATCATGAAAAGCCAAGTCGTAGCCCACCGTCTGAGTGTCATATGAAAGCTTATTAGGGTACAGAGAAAAGAAAAAAAAAATAGGCACACAGTGGGGAAAAAACTCGAAATGTCAACTTTAATCTCGAAATTTCCACTTTAATCACGTAGTTTATTTTGTCATTAAAGTAGAAAATCATAAACTTCATCTTAAAATCTTTAATTTACTAGTTTCTCAAATACCATCGTAACTAAAGTAGCACGTTAAATGCTTTGTATTGTATTTGTTCTTCTATGTATGTGAAACACTATGTGCTTCTTAAATGGGCTTTCTCTTCCTCCGACAGGACACAGAATCCATTACATTCGTGATATTACAGCTCTCTGAATGATTTAAATACTGAGATATATACTTGTTATCATTTTCATGATGATACAAATTAAAGCATGTTCTTAAACATGGGAACACGGTGGCACAGTGATAGTGACAAGCCTACGCCTCGTCCAGAAATTGTTCCTGCCTCCCGCAAGATGCTTACTGCACCGTGAGCGACCTTCGATGAAATAATTTATTGCACCAGTACTGTCTCTTTCAAACGTACAAATGTACTCCTTCCTTTTCATTCTCCAAGTAACCAATCGCCACACAATCAGCTGTGTAATAGATGTCAAGCCATCTGTAAGCTTACAACTCAGATTCTTCAAAACTTTTAAGGAACATTGAAATATCTTCATAGTACATGTTTAATTATTCTATTCATCTATCCTTCCAGTGTCGCATCAGCACCAGCAAGAATATAGCGCGAGGCAGGAATAATCCCTGAATGGGCGCCAGCTCCTTGCTAGCGCTGCAACACCGTTTAATTATGAACAATATAGATTATTTAAATAATGTTAACATTTTATCTGTATAATGTAATAAAAATATTTTGCTGCATTTCATCTTAAAATGATATCATTATCATATGTAAATACGTGCTTAATAAAGTGGCTTAGGTTGTGCAATATTATCACTGTAATGCAAGTTTACAGTGAGGTAATTGTACTTGTAAGTTCAAACAGTTCTACGAGGAGCACTTGATGGACCGATTGATCGCATTTATAGTTCTTGGGAACTGTTTCTGAACCGCAAGGTCTGTACAGGAAAGGCTCTGAAGCGTTTGCCGTATGAGAGCAGTTCAAATATGGCAGCATGGCTGAGGCAGCATGTGCTTGATGCTGTATACCGATAATTCTCTTTGCAATCAGATGCTGCAGAGCTGTGATTCCACACTCAAGTACAGTGATATAAATACTCCGAGTGGTGCAGTGAGAGTAATATGGAAAAAGATGATCTGCTGTGGCAACCCCTAATGGGAGCAGCTGAAAGAAGAAGAAGAAGGTGCAGTGAGAGTAACAATGCTAAAGCAGCTATGGTATTTGGAATGTTTGGCCATTCCGTGGACCATCATTTTGTTACAGGTTAATTATAATCAGATGCCTTAAACTAATAAACAATATGTGGTTAATTTCAGTGTATTTGATAAAGCCACGTCAGGGATGTGGATCTAAAAAAGAAAGGGAAACCAAACTGGAACAAAAGCACTGCTTTGACGCTGGGTGCCGCCAGTTTGCAAAACAGAGTGGAGAACTTGCGTATGCGAGGGTTTGAGCTGCCGTGAAAATGTGCGTGGCTTCACGCCAAGTTTAGGTTTTATATATCGCGATTTGAGCATGGAAATGGGAGTACGCAACATTTTTGTGCATACGCACTGTTTATACATGAGGCCCCTGGACATGTTGACACTTGTTCGAAATCTCCATTTATAGCTGATTTTCCGAACAGTGGAATAGTTTAATCCATTTTTTTGTAGACCATTTTGAAACTCTTCCCAGACTCACAGGCATCTATAACCTACTTTTTGAAATCATCAGAGAGCTCTCATAATCTTGGCATGGTGGTAACAAGAGTTCAGAAACAAAAACCAGGAGTGGTCTCCCCTTGACTTTCTCGTATACTCAGATATGGGGATGAATATTTGAGGAGTAAACAGCAAGACAATGACTATATTTTTATATAATGTACATTAAAGAACCATCAACAACAAATCAAATTAAATTAATAATATATTGAACAATTATTATAAAAGTAAAGTTGAATAAATCGGACTCTGCAGCTGCATGAATAAAAGGTAAAGTACCACTTCTGGTATGTGAATATAGCCCAAGAGTTGAAAGAATTCTACGGTTTGTACCTAAAATATGCAAAATTTGGTTGACGTAACTGAAAGCGTACTTAAGTTATCGTATTTACACAGACACAGACATCTCTATACAGTGCATCCGGTAAGTATTCACAGCGCATCACTTTTTCCACATTAAAATTCTACACACAACACCCCATAATGACAACATGAAAAAAGTTTACTTGAGAGTTTTGCAAATTTATTAAAAATAAAAAAATTGAGAAAGCACATGTACATAAATATTCACAGCCTTTGCCATGAAGCTCAAAACTGAGCTCAGGTGCATCCTGTTTCCCCTGATCATCCTTGAGATGTTTCTGCAGCTTAATTGGAGTCCACCTGTGGTAAATTCAGTTGATTGGACATGATTTGGAAAGGCACACACCTGTCTATATAAGGTCCCACAGTTGACAGTTCATGTCAGAGCATAAACCAAGCATGAAGTCAAAGGAATTGTCTGTAGACCTCCGAGACAGGATTGTCTCGAGACACAAATCTGGAGAAGGTTACAGAAAAATTTCTGCTGCTTTGAAGGTCCCAATGAGCACAGTGGCCTCCATCATCCGTAAGTTGAATAAATTGGACTCAACAGCGGCATGAATAAAAAGTGCCACTTCTAGTTAGCGGAAATAGCTGAAACGTTGGTAGAAATCTATGTTTTGTACTTATGACTTGAGTGCAAAATTTGGCTGACCTAACTGAAAGTGTACTCAAGTTATCGTGTTTACATACACACACACACAGTCACACAGACATAATTTCAAAAATCGTATTTTCAGACTCGAGGAGGTCTAAAACATCGAGATTCATTAAAATCTTGTGGTCAGATTTTTGGATGATTACAATACTTTCCCAATACTTCGTATACGAGAAAGTAAAGAGCAAACCAAACTAGATGTCTGAGGTTTAAATAAAACGGGTTTACACAAGATCCTCTCTAATGATGTTCTGATCACCTCATCTAGTGCTGCTGATTCTACTTTGAGTTATTTCAGGTAGTGATAAATGTAGGGATGTACTTCCTTTTTCCACAAGGGATATTTGCATTTGTGTTCATTTAAATTACACAGTGGACTACAAAATGTAAATGTGGCATGATGTTTGTTATATTACTTTTACCTGAAGATACTGTTTAAGTGAAAATCAAATGTTCTCTCACTCAGAATAACATACTGTAAAAGATGTCTGGAATGGACTTGGGAACAATAACTGAACTAAATAAAACTGGGGCTCAGGTGCTAGAAGGGGATGTGGACAAAGCTAATAACCTGAATCAATTTTTAGTAGATTTTCCCCTCCCACTGCTAATTTCTTCCAACGACCAGTCACCATCTCCTCTACATCAACTGGAATGGCCAGTGACGAGTCCAGCTCTGAGCATCAGTGTGAACTGTCCATAGCTAAAGACCAGGTAAGAGACAACTGAGGAAGCTACACATGTGAATATGTGTGCCAATGCTGACCAACTTTGTGGTGTCCCCTGTCACCTGTTCAGTCTGTCATCCTGCATTGTTTCTGTTCCAAAGAAGGCAGGTGTCTTTATATCTAATGACTACAGACCAGTGGCACTGACGTCTCACACATTGAAAACCATTGAGAGACTCGTCATGGACTATATGAGACATCTTGTGGTAGACCACCTGGACCCACTGCAGTTTGCCTATCAGACAAAGATTGGAGTGGAGGATGCAATTTTCTATCTGCTCCACAAGGCTTATTCTTACCTGGACAAAGCTGGCAGCACTGTGAGAATTATGTTTTTTGATTACTCCAGTGCTTTCAGTACCATCCAGGCATCCCCGTTAAGTGGTAAACTCAGATAAATTACATCCATCCATTTTCCAACCCGTTGAATCCGGACACAGGGTCACGGGGGTCTGCTGGAGCCAATCCCAGCCAGCACAGGGTGCAAGGCAGGAACCAAACCTGGGCAGGGTGCCAACCCACCACAGGACACACACACCCACTCACCAAGCATACACTAGGGCCAATTTAGAA
This sequence comes from Erpetoichthys calabaricus, assembly GCF_900747795.2. Lineage (NCBI taxonomy): Eukaryota > Metazoa > Chordata > Cladistia > Polypteriformes > Polypteridae > Erpetoichthys > Erpetoichthys calabaricus. The sequence continues at coordinate 23,448,897 of NC_041403.2, forward strand.
TCGCCAATCCACCTAACCTGCATGTCTTTGGACTGTGGGAGGAAACCGGAGCGCCCAGAGGAAACTCCACACAGACACGGGGAGAACATGCAGGGAGGACCCGGGAAGCGAACCCGGGTCTCCTTACTGCAAGGCAGCAGCGCCACCACTGCACCACCGTGCCACTCAGATAAATTCTAGTGAAAAAATTAAAATTTAAAATATAAAACTCTTATAAGCCAAAACAAAATAATATTCAGAGTACACAAAGATAATTTTAAAAAGGTTACCCTGTCCTCAGTAAGTAACAAGCAGGGCATCTGAAACTAAGATTTTGATATTTTCTTCTAATTTGGACCAGTTGCTTTCCAGAGAGCACCTTTCAAGGAATGTTAAGCGATGAGTACACTATAAGGAAACATTCATCCTTCTGCTATCCAGTTTCCTTAATCCAATTCGGAATATGAGATAGTCGAACTCATAGATCTTTGCAATGTGGTCCTGGTCCATGGTCCATTAGGGCAGGGCTATGCCTTCTCTCCTGGTGAAAGCTCAGAGCTATGGAGAAATCAGGAGATACCTTTATCAATCGAGTCCCTTTTCACCCCGAGATGGTATCTGGGGATTTACCAGATCTGTTCAGACAATCCTAATACTTGAATAAAAAGATGTTCTTTGTCTTATTTCGTTTCCTGTTTAGGTGACCTAACAGATAACCACAATAGTTGACGGAGAAGGTGCGAGATCCTGAGGGATTTTTTTAATGGTGACAACTGCAGGCCACATATCTTAGTATGACGTTTTTTGTCTGAAAGTCTAGTGTCTCTATAGCTCTTCAGGAAATGAATTCCTTTAGAATTTTTTTTTTTCCAAATGAACTTCAAGATCACAGGAATAGTGACCCTGGTCTGCGAGTTCCATGTAGGTCTTTGAAGTGAAGCACAGGGACAGAGAGAGGTACCTGCTCAGGGTTTAATTTTTTTCTTTTGCGTATGTAGAGCTTATCATTAATAAAAATCAGTTGCTCCTTGGATACTACATACCTCACTTCACTGGATTGTGATCAGAAGTGAAGGGCACATATGAAGCACTAGTTTTCTCTTTATCAGACTCTGGAGCCCACAAGTGAGTCTGAAAAAAGCTCCTGTACCTTTTTTGTCTGTAGTTTATTTTTAATGTTCGTCACTTCATTTCACATTGGTTCACTTTTATATTTTAATAAACATCTTCTGCCTACAGAATGGTCCAATTCAGAATTAGAATGTTGCTAACCAGGGACAGTTGGAATTAAAAAGCCTAAAAAACATCCTGTACATATGTACTATAAGTATGTATGCCTTGTGATATATGGCCGGCAATTTATCCCGACCAATACCCCTAAGCCGACAGATGGAGCCCTCCCTGCAATGTGGAGATGACCCGAATTCCAGCAGGGCATCATGGACCTTGGAGTTTTCCTTCACAGCCCTGCTGGATACCATGGGGGCCGCCAGACGACGCTGCTGGGAGGCATAAGGATTTATATTTGCACTATAACCCGGAAGTACGTCCTAGTCACAGAGACAGAGGAAATGATGTACTTCCGGGCTGAAGAAAAAGAGGAGTTTTCACCTGAGCCGGAAGTGCTGGGGAATCACATGGACTGAGGAATCAGAAGCACTTCCGGGTTAAGATATATAAAAGGACTCTGGGAAATCCCAGCAGCGAGCCGAGTTGGGAGGAATGGTGACTGAGCTGCTGGAAGTGGAGGATTGTAATTATTGTGTTTGATTATTGATTCTTTATTGGAGAATTGTGGAGTGGAGGGTGCTTTGTGCACTGTTATAATAAAGTCAATATTTCGACTTTAATCTGGTGTCTGACGCATTGTCTGAGGGTTCAAGGGGACGATTGCGCGCCCTATCTGTTACAGCCTGTATCTTCTTATATAATATGCTACTGTGGCTGTCCGTTTGTCTGTCCAGGATTGTAAATCACCTGTAGCTCTCAAACCGATTGAACTATTGACCTGAAATTTGGTACACATATACTATGGGACCTCTACTATCCACTTTCGGGGTGATGATTGACCTCCAAGGTTATTACACTTTTTATTTTTATTTTATTGTAGAATCAACTCTCGGAATCAGCCAGCAGGGCGGCCATGCGGCACATGCGCATCTTCGCCATCACTTCCCCTCCGTTTCCATATCTTAAATCATTCTTGAGGCAGATTGAAGACTTAAGTGCCAGCTTAAGTGAAAAATTAATTGTTTGCAACACAAACACTGACTTAATCAGTTTTAATGCAAAAAAGATACTGACGGAAAAAGAGAAGAAGCGGGCCGCTAGGGTGGAGAAAACTAGAGCTGCTCAGGAAGCAGCAAGCACATCAACCTCTGAGCAAACAAATGCTAAACGTACAGAGAAAGATTATGATATTATGAATGCTCAAGTTAAGTGTATTTACGTCATTGTTCAGTGCACCATTACTGCTTGCATATACTGCACATATACTGATCAGCCTCATCATTAATGCTCCTGACAGGTGAAGTGAATCACATTGATTATCTCATTACAATGGCACCTGTTAAAAAGATATTAGGCAGCCAGTGAACAGTCAGTTCTTGAAGCTGATGTGATGGAAACAGGAAAAAATTGACAAGTGTAAGGATCTGAGTGACTCACGTGGGCCAAAGTGTTATGGCTAAACAACTACGACAGAACATCTCCAAAATCGCAGGTCTTGTGAGGAGTTCCCAGCATGCAGTGGTTAGTGCCTACCAAAAGTGGTCCAAGAAAGGGCAACCAAAGAACCAGCATCAGGGCTCATTGATGCATGTGGGTAATGAAGGCCAACCTGTCTGGTCTGATCCCACAGTAGAGCTACTATACACATATTGCTGAAAAAAATTATGCTGGCCATGACAGAAAGGTGTCAAAACACACAGTGCATCACGGCTTACTACATAGCCGCAGACCAGTCAGAATGCCCATGCTAACTCCTGTCCACTGACGAAAACACCTACAATGGGCACTTGAGTGTCAGAACTGGACGGTAGAGCAGTGGATGAAGGTGGCCTGCTCTGATGAATCACATTTTCTTTTAGGTGTGGGTACGTCATTTAAGTAGGGAAGAGATGGTAGCAGGATGCACTATGGGAAGAAGGCAAATTGGTGCGGGCAGTGTGATGCTCTAGGCAGCGCTCTGCTGGGAAACCTTTGGGTCTTGGAATTCATGATAATTTTACTTTGATGCAGACCACCTATCTAAAGATTGCTGCCAACAACATATACCCCTTCATGGTAACTTTATTCCCTGATGGCAATGGCATCTTTCTACAGGATAATGCGCCCTGCCACAAAGCGAAGAATTGATCAGGAATAGTTTCAGGAACATGACAGAGTTCAAGGTGTTCACTTGGCCTCCAGATTCTCCAGATCTCAATCTGATCAAGCATCTGTGGGATGTGCTGGAAAAACAAGTCCAATCCATAAAGGCCCCACCTTGCAACTTACAGGACTTGAAGAATCTGCTGCTAATGTCTTGGTGCCAGACACCAATTATTACCATTATTTGCCAGCCTTATAGCTTCTTTTTGGCCATGGAACCCCTGCAGATTTTTTTTCTCCAGCCTAACTGGAGTTTTTTTTTGTTTTAGTTGTCCTCCCAGCCATCTGACATGACTTTGTTTTCTTGTTATTTATTATGTAATACATATTGCCTAATCTTATTTTTTTTCTCTTCTTGTAACTTTCTTTTGTCATCTTGTAAAGCACTTTGACTTACATTGTTGTTTGAAAATGTGCTATATAAAGAAATGTTGTTGTTTATGAAATAAAAAAGTAGAGCTGATTTTCAGGTAGGTCTAACCACCTTAGAAGATGGTATATGAATGAATGTTGACTTACTGGAAACAGGCAGTTCATATACTGCTGATGCAAGAAGAGGTGGGGCTTATGGACACAGGGTGTGATGTCACGCATCTTTTGTGGAGCTTCTCCTCCACTCTCTTTATATATATATATATATATATATATATATATATATACAGTATATATATATATGTATATATATAATAATATATATATATATATATATAGATATACATTTCGATATATATATATATATATATATATATATACAGAGAGAGAGAGAGAGAGAGAGAGTATTACATTCTTAGGTCTGAATCGTAATCTGATTATTACTCCAATCTTCACCCTGACAAATAAGCAAACCAGATGCTGTGACGCAACGTCAGAGGCTTTGCCTAAGTCGCTGACATTCAAGGTTCGATCCACATAAGGGGACGCAAAAGTGTGTACACCTGATGAGCCCCAATAAGGGCGAAACACATGTCGTGTACTTTTTGTATTATTTGGCAGATACTGTATAACACATCCATGATCTGCTTCTCGTGACTGAAAGAATGTGGCAGATGTTTTCCAACTGGCCAACCAACTACAAGTGTTACCTGGTAGGTAACCACCCAAATAATCAGACTGTGATTCAGACCTAAGAAAATATATATGTATATAGTAAGGTTTCTAAACTCTTTGGGGCCCCCTCCCCATGGGATGACACGCTGAAGAGTGTCCCAAAGTAAGATCGCCCGCTTCTATGGAAGACAGCCTATTGGTTACTGTGGCAACCACGCGCTCCAAGCACTGGAGTAGTTCGCTGCGAAAATAAATCTGAAAAGATCGCTGTCGCACTATGAGCACCTGCCATTGATGGGTGATGTAAGGAACATTGTAAATGCAGGGAACAGGATTATTTGGCTACTAACATGACCTCGACCCTGCCTGATTGCTGTGTCTTTGTATAGCAGAATGGTAGATCCCATTACAATAAATTACCATGCTGTCCCTATTGTGGGAAATAGCCCGGACACAGACAGACGGACATCATTTAAAGTCCACCACACGTTTATTGTACAAGTAGTGAAGCACAAACCTAGTGCCACAGCACCAATCACCCCATAAGTCCAGGCCAACACAATATGCCTTTCCTCTCTTCAGGTCACCTCGTTCCTCTCCCAGACCTCGTCCTCTTCCACCCGACTCCAGCCCTGAATGAAGGGAGGCGACCCCTTTTATTATCCCCCGGATGCGCTCCAGGTGTGCTCCGGCAATCTTCCACCGACAAGCTCCAGTGTGGCGGAAGTGCCGGCTGTATCCCCGGAAGCACTCCGGGTGTTCCTGCTCCTCTTCCCCCCAGCACTACCTGGTGTGGCGGAAGTGCTGAGGTCCAGGGCTCTCCAGGCATTGGGGCGCCCCCTGGCGGTGACCACGGGCCTCTATAGGGTTGGGCTTCACAGCCCTGTACCCGTGGTCCCCAACACAACCAGGGCGGACGCCTCCTCGTGGTCTGGATGAGGCGCGAGCCCTCCTCCATTCCTCTTGGGCGTCCCGGCTGGGTACCACCACCAGCCGCATGCCACACTATATATATATTCTGTATATATATATATATATATATATATATATATATATATATATATATATATATATATATATATAAATATACATATATTCTAGCTGAAATAGTTTTTTTTAATTGTTTGTGAAAAATATAATTAAAAAAAACACAACTTGACAGATTAATTTTGGTTTTGTGGTGTAGTAATAAGTTTTTACATGCAGAATTTTTGATGATGAAAAAAAAGTCAATTAAATTAATATTATTATTAGGTTGATTTAATTCCATTACCACTACAGTATTGTTACAATAAGAATAATGCAAAATGAAAATATATTTAACAAAAACAAATATTAAATGACAAACAAATAATACTACAGATTTTTCATGATAAAACTGTTGGTTGCTTCTATGGAGCACACCAGAAATGTTCTGAGCGTTAACTGGATAATAACATACATACAAGACTGCAAGATTGTTACAATCTGCTTTATATATAAGATTGTGGCTAATTGCTGGAAAGGTGTTCATTGGAAGGTGCTCTGTGGAATACAAACTCTTTATTGTATTTATATTCTTATATTGCGGACTGTATTGCAGTGTTTGGGGTTCTCTTGCGCCCCCTTGTGGTTACTAAGAATTGTTACAGTCTGCTTTATATATACAGTTTATATATATACAGAGATGGGCAAAAGTAGATTTACAGTTGAGAGTACATGAGGCAGGAAATTTGAACACTTATGAGATTATACTTTAGTGCACTGTGTCAGTGTGCTATTCTTATGAGTTAATAACGTTAATAAAGCTATTGAGTTAATAAAGCTATTGTAATAATCATAACCTCCATGTCTTTTTCCATACGAACAACTGTAGACCTACTTTTGCCCAGGCCTGTATATAAATATACAGTACTGTGCAAAAGTTTTAGGCAGGTGTGAAAAAATGCTGTAAACAAAGAATGCTTTCAGAAATATAAATAATGATTGTTTATTGTTATCAATTTACAAAATGCAAAGTCAGCGAACAAAAGAAAAATCTAAATCAAATCAATATTTGGTGTTACTACCTTTTGCCTTCAGACCTGCATCAGTTCTTATAGGTACACTTGCACAAAGTCAGGGATTTTGTAGGATTCTAGTCAGGTGTCTGATCAACCAATTCTACCAAACAGGTGCTAATGATCATCAATGTCACACGTAGGTTTAAACACAGTCATTAACTGAAACAGAAACAGCTGTGTAGGAGGCTTAACACTGGGTGAGGAACAGCCAAACTCTGCTACCAAGGTGAGGTTGTGGAAGACAGTTTCATGTCATGGCAAGATTGAGCACAGCAACAAGACACAAGGCAGTTCTACTGCATCAGCAAGGTCTCTCCCAGACAAAGATTTCAAAGCAGACTGGGGTTTCAAGATGTGCTGTTCAAGCACAAAGAAACGGGCAACGTTGAGGATCGTAGACGCAGTGGTCAGCCAAGGAAACAGCGCAGCAGATGAAAGACACATCAAGCTTATTACCCTTTGAAATTGGAAGATGTCCAGCAGTGCCATCAGCTCAGAACTGGCGGAAACCAGTGGGACCCAGGTACACCCATCTACTGTCTGGAGAAGTCTGGCCAGAAGTGGTCTTCATGGAAGAGTTGCAGCCAAAAAGCCATACCCCCAACATGGAAACAAGGCCAAGCGACTCAAGTATGCACGAAAACATAGGAACTGGGGTGCAGAAAAATGGCAGCAGGTGCTCTGGACTGATGAGACAAAATTTGAAATATTTGGCTGTAGAAGAAGGCAGTTTGTTCGTTGAAGGGCTGGAGAGCGGTACAATAATGAGTGTCTGCAGGCAACAGTGAAGCATGGTGGAGGTTCCTTGAACGTTTGAGGCTGCATTTCTGCAAATGGAGTTGGAGATTTGGTCAGGATTAATGGTGTTCTCAATGCTGAGAAATACAGGCAGATGCTTATCCATCATGCAATACCATCAGGGAGGCGTATGATTGGCTCCAAATTTATTCTGCAGCAGGACAACGACCCCAAACATACAGCCAAAGTCATTAAGAACTATCTTCAGCATAAAGAAGAACAAGAAGACCTGGAAGTGATGGTATGGCCCCCACAGAGCCCTGATCTCAACATCATCGAGTGTGTCTGGGATTACATGAAGAGACAGAAGGATGTGAGGAAGCCTACATCCACAGAAGATCTGTGGTTAGTTCTCCAAGATGTTTGGAACAACCTACCAGCCGAGTTCCTTCAAAAACTGTGTGCAAGTGTACCTAGAAGAATTGGTGCTGTTTTGAAGGCAAAGGGTGGTCACACCAAATATTGATTTGATTTAGATTTCTCTTTTGTTCATTCACTGCATTTTGTTGATTGATGAAAATAAATGATCAACACTTCCATTTTTGAAAGCATTCTTTGTTTACAGCATTTTTTCACACCTGCCTAAAACCTTTGCATAGTACTGTATATCTCAATAACAGCACAATATTTAAAATTGCAGTCTATGTCATCTTTGTTGACTTGCAATTCATATGTGTCAGGACACAGGAGCTAATCTTTGGACATTTAAAAAATCAGTACCTTAGAATAAGATTGCCAGTGAAAACAGGCAACCTTTGATAAGGGAAATGATGTCCAAGTTTTGGTTATGGTGTGCTGGACATAATTATACAGGATACCAGGGCACTGAAGAATATAATATATACCTGCTAGTGCCCCCATGCTGTTAGGTATCAGAAGGGTGACCTACTTCCTATATACCATGTCTCTCTACTGAAGAATTAACCTGCCTGGAAAGAACAAGGAGGCAGGCCGGAGTGTCATGAGAGCAGATAGTGTGATGTATTGGGATGATGCCAACTACTTTCAGATTTTTTTTTCTTTTTTGCAGTCTAAGTGACTCATTCAGGGTCACACATTAAGACAGTAACAATATTTGAAGTGACAAAATTTGACTTTATACTGCAGTGCCTTAGCTGCTGCACCAACAAAGCTTACCCTGTTTTAATTGCAGTTTAGATTCCATTTTGTAAAGCTTTAAAAGATGAAATGGAAATGTGGGGGTGAGTACTTTTTATAGCCACCTGCACTGACATACACTGCACAGTATTAATTCAGATCGTACATAAAAAGCCACATCAGATCTTTGCTTCTTTAGGGTTTTGCTTTCTTCCTCTAGTTATGTGAGGCAGATTGTTCAAGCTTCTGAGCACACCGACTTGTCATAAAGCTGTCTTCTGTCACCACTTTCCGAGAATAAAAATGGCACATCATATGAATCTGACTTCAGTTTGACATCTGTATTTGCACATGCTATGCCTGCTGCTTGCTAAAAGAGCATTTAGTGGAAACTTTTACTTCAGAAAATAACAGTATTCCAGCTGTTTATCAGGTTCCATTAAAATCTCGAAAAGGATGAAGGTGAATAAATAATAGATTGCTATTTTTACACAGTCATATTCATACATTATATACAGTACATAAACATATATATAATATTGTGAAGTCACCAGGGGGTCTGCAGCCTCCCTTACCCGGACACACAGAGCTTCTAAGTCAACACCCAGTTTATTTACAGTTTTAGTGTGCACAGATCACCAACACTGCAACACACCAATACACAGTCCCTTCTTGCTGCCAGTCCTTCTGGCTCCACTCCTCCTCAGGGCTTTGTCTTCTTCCTCCCAACTGTGGCCATTCAGTGGAGTGAGGCGTCTCTTCTGATTCAGGTCCCCGGAGTGTTCCAGGTGGCTCATCAGTATTATCTGAAATCACTCCCAGGTGCGCTGGAAGTCATCTATAGGGCTCTGCAGCTGCCGCTGGTGGCCCCCACAGAACCCAACAGGACTTCACCAAACTCCAGCTCCCGACATACCCTGCGGGAATCCGTGGTGTCACAGCTGCTCAGGAGGGCTGCCCTCTAGTGTCCCAATGGAGGTTTGCCTCACCAATGTCCTCTCCCCTGGTCCTTCCATTTTGTTGGCATCCCAGCCAGGGAGTGGCCATGGAAACCCGTCACAATATATATATAATGTGTGTATATATATATATATATATATATATATATATATATATATATATATATATATATATATAGTCACACACGTGCGCATGGGAGGCAGCTAAAGGACGTGAGTAAGGGCAATTCCGAATCAGACCGGGATGTGGCAGAGTGCACTGACTCTCCCTCTTCTGCAGACCATTCAGGGTCAGGACCTGCAATGTACCCAGGTGGGAGCGTACCATGGCTGAGTTTTCAGGCAGGGAGGATGTCCCATGGTTCGGAGAGACCCAGTACGGCCTCCACTCCCGGCACGCTTAGCCAGGTGACCTAGGCAGGCCAGGGAGTGTTCGGAAGGGGCTCACAGATTTGGGCTGCTCCGGTTGGGGGAGGCAAAAGGGGCTTATTATGCTCACTCAGAGGAGACTGCCTGCGTCTCTGTGAAAACAGAGCCCCGATTTCCACCTAGGGGTGCCCCAGACTCGAAGGTGTCTAAAGTGAGAAAGTGGAGGTTTGACCCAGAGTGGCCGACCCACGAACAAGCCTGGTCCTTATGGGCAACGGTAGGGCAATGGTTACGGCCACATGAGAACAAGCCCTACAGTACTAAATAACAGAGCAGGTGGCCTGCTACCTTTTCTTGAAAGCACTATTCCATGACTTCACCCAGCCAGTCTGGGGTAGACAGTATAAGAACATGATAGAGCTCATAGAGCTCCTGGAGACACATAGGACAGCCTCACAATCTGAGGGAGCATAACCATCCCTCAGTCAAACTCAGCCGGAGTATGTCCCAAAACCTAGAAAATTAAGACCAGTATAACCTGTGTCCACACAGAAATCCGCTGGTACAGGTCCGCCACCTGTGTCATCAGTTGTGGAGGATCGGTACAGAAATTAACCATGGAAGTCCTCCCAAATCCACCACATCCGGTGATACTGGGGCGGGACTGGTCTAAAATTAAAAGCGGTGAGATACATTCCACTCCTAGTTTTAACTTAGGCCTAGTTATAGACAAGAAAGGGGCCGTCTCAAGCTGCCTCCATGGCGTGTAACCAGCCGGTGGAGAGAGACGAAGCCGCCTCCCTGAGTGACGTGGCAACTCCCAGACTGTCGCGTGCCGATACGTCATCCACAAGCGCTGAGACAGAACGAGAGGAAACCACGCCCCTTGAGGTCGGCCCAGACCCTCTATCAATTTTGCAGTTTCAATTTAGAGAAACGCCGGCTTCTTTTAAAAGGGAGCAGTGGAATGACAATTCCCTTAAGTTTGCCAAAAATGCAGTGGTCCTGGTCAACAGCCAGCGCATTCACCAGCCAATGCCACAGGGTCCTCACTTTGTGTTGGAAAACGACCTTCTGTATCGCATAGCGGAACATGATGGGCAGGAGCGAAGGCTACTGCTAATCCTGCGGACCTTCTGGTGGCAGGTCTGTGAGTTAGCACACGCCCACCTCCTAGGTGGCCATTTGGACACTGAGAAAACCCCGGAGCGGATCAAGCTCCACTTTTATTGGCCGGGAATCAATGAGGAGGTTCGTCGCTTTCCTGCCCGGAGTGTCAATTGTGACAAATTCCTAGGAAGGACTGTGCTCCTTTTATTCCTATTCCTCTAATTAATGTCCCATTTCACAGAATTGGGGTCGATTTAGTCGGACCCCATGAGCCCTCAGCCCGAGGACACAAGTACATTTTAGTCCTTGTGGATTATGCTATCATATACCCCAAAGCTGTTCCGTTGCGCTCAGCTAATTCTAAAGCCATCACACGGGAATTGGTATGGGTCTTTGCGCGAACAGACCAAGGGACGCCTTTTTTCTTGGAGACGTTCAAGGAGACTGCCAAGTTGCTTAAAATAAAGCATATAAAGACCACGGTGTATAATCCTCAAACCAATGGTCTGGTAGAGAGATTTAATCAGACCATTAACATTAGAATTACCAGAGCCTATGAAAAAACTCGTAGATCTGGTCTACCTTAAATCCCATCGCACCTCTCCGTCAGCGTCTTTTGTCCTGTAAATGTGCCGATAAAGACAAGCAGCCTGCTAGACCATCCCCCCACCACCGCAGAACGTGCACAAACTTCTCCCAGCTCATGCCACGATGATCTGGGAGTGAAGTGCTGGATTTTTAGTGTAGAAATAATAGATCGTTATTTGCAACACATGCATTTCACGTGTGTTCTGTTTCTACAATAATCTGTGTAAACACATTGTTAAAACAGAAAAGTTTTTCATATTTTAGTAATAAATGACAAAATGTTAGCATAAACTATATAATAAGTGAAGCCTGAAGTCCAAAGATCAAATAAACACTTTCACAAAAGGTTCAAGGACAAGACAACAGCTTCTGTGGCGTAGCGGTAAGAATTGCTGAATGGTAATAAAGAGTCCCCGGTTCGATCCCGACTGCCTCCTATATTTGCCGTTTTCAGTAGTGAGCTGCTCTTATTGTTAATATTATACAGTACACACATACATTTGGTTTGCATCTGTAACAGACGGTGTACATTTATAGTACTTGTAAAAGTTACCGTGTGTCAGATTTTATCCCTCCAGATCAGAGAATGTCCAGTTCCATTACCTCAAAACACCACTCACTTCTACAGATATTCCCAGTTTCAAATAAAAACTAACAGCATCAGATCCCTGGGTGGGGGGGCGGTTGTATGTATCATGATCATGACTGAGAGAATAAAAATGGAAAAAAAAAATGGTAACTTTTCCAATTACTATAAATGTACACCGTCAGCAGGTAAAAGCGGTATTGCGGACACTTGGTGAGGCCGGACTTCAGATTTATCCAAAGAAATGTTTCTTTAGAAGCCAATGTTTCTTTAGAAGTCAAGTATTTAGGCTACCTGGTGGGTCGGGGTACTGTGAAGCCACAGTGCTCCAAAGTAGATGCCATCTGAAATGGCCCTGTCCGTGAACCAAGAGGCAGATCCAAGCCTTTCTCGGGCTGGCGGGATACTACCACCAGTTTGTGCCATGGTTCTTGGACTGACTGATTTAACAAAGAAGAGGGCTCCGAACATTCTGGTATGGACCAACAAGACAGGCACTGCATTTAGTGACTTGAAGCGGGCCCTTACGTCCACACCTATTTTGATGGCACCTAACTTCCAGACGGATGCTTGGGGGCCATGCTGAGCCAAACACTCCGTCATGTTCCTGAGCCGGAAACTGTTGGGGATTAAATGGGCGATTACTCAGCTGAGGTACTACATGTTGGGCAAGGAATTCACCCTTGTCATGGACCATGCACCTTTACAGTGGATGGCCCTGCACTAGGAGTTGAATCCACGGGTCACCCGGTGGTTTCTTGACCTCCAGCCGTACAATTTTTCACTCATTCATCATCGGGGCTCTCTTCACGCCAACGGCGATGCCCTTTTTCGGGTTCATGACCTTCGGGTTCGTGACCGCCCTGGGGGCCACGGGTACAGAGCTGGGAAGCTGCAGCAGTCTCACATCGCTCTGTAGGGACGCAAACCGGACAGTGTCTGTACCTTTCCCATAGGCAGACTCAAACCGCTTGTCGTTGTTTTAAGAGCTGGGAGGAATCGAGGGGAGAATGCCGGTTCCTCCGACAAGGGAGGACGTGAGGCAGGACACTCACGTCCAGAGAAAGGCCGTCCTCTGCGGAAATCAGAGAGAAGCCCCGGAGTCAGCGGGGAAAACGACAGTGAGAGCGGACCCGTCGGGTCCAAGCAGGCGGGCACGGAACCCACGGAGGAGGTGCCGAAAGGGCAAGTCGCGGGGTGCCGGATTGGACCCTGGACGCACAGTAGGACCTGCTTCGTTGGGGACCTGCCCTCACGGGACGGGACGCTTCACTGCAGGATTCTTCGCTGGCAATTGGGCGCTGCCACTGCTGGCGGAGGCTATGGAGGCGCGACCGGCTCAGACTAAAGGGGCACGAAAACCTCGGAGGGGGTGCCATAGTGGAAAGTCCCAGGGTGCCGGCTTGGACCCTGGACATGTAGTAGGACCCACTTCGGGGAGGAGTTGCCCTCGCGGTACGTGTCACTCTGACCAATGTGTCTTCGCTGGTGGAGGGGCACTGTGGTACCTCGAGGGGATGACCGCCCTGCGGGCCACGAGGACAGAGCTGGGAAGCTCGACCCTGTAGGGGCCCGTGGTCACTGCCAGGGGGCACCCCAATACCAGTAGGACCCTGGACCTCAGCACTTCCGCCACACCCAGAAGTGCTGGGGGGAAGAAAAGAGGGGACACCTGGAGTGCTTCCAGGGATACAGCCGGCACTTCCGCCACACTGGGGCGTGTTGGTGGGAGATTGCCGGGGACACACCTGGAGCACATCTGGGTGCTTATTTAAAGGGGTCGCCTCCCTTCAGAGGATGACTTGAGTCGGGTGGAAGAAGGGCGAGGTCTCTGGAGGAGAGAAGGAGGTGGTCTGAAGAGAGAGAGAGAGAGAAGGCATTGTTTATTGGCCTAGACTGTGGGGTATTGGGGCTTGGTATATAAATGTGTGTGGGGTAATTTAAACGTGTCTGCCTGTCTGTGTCCGGGTCATATTCCACAATATATATATATATATATATATATATATATATATATATATATATACACACACACTAGTGGGCTCTGCCCCCTGCTCACTTTGCTCGGCCACTCCCCGGGTTTGGTTAACCGGATATAAAATTTAAACAGATTGTTATTTTCATGGGAATTGTTACATATGCATTATTTTCACTTTTACTTTAAAACTTTTGTAAAAACAATACTGTACTTGTCCTTTATTTCCTGCCCCAGGCATGGTTAAATCTCTTTCTCGCAGGACGTAGAATGCTTCTCGCATTGTGAAGGTGGGGCGGCTGAATGCAAGAGAGAAGTGTTTGGATCATCTGCTGGCTTGTTGCTGCTGCTGCTGCTGCTGCTGGTGGCAAGCTGCGTATTCTGCTTGTTGCGCTGCGCATAGATCATTTAAAAGCCTGTACAGCAGCTCTTCTTTTGCCACTTCGCGTCTCTGCCGCTCGCATTGTGAAGGGGGTGGGGGTTTGGCTGAACGCATACTAGGGAGTAGCAGTCGGATCATCTGCTGCCTTGCTGCTGCTGGCGAGCTGCGTGTTCTGCTTGTTGCTTGTCGTTGTTTTAAGAGCTGGGAGCACATGAAGCGTGTCTGCCAAAAGCATTCCAACAACTGCTAGGTTAGATGTCCATGAACTTGTTTTAAATGTTGTCTCACTGCCTTGTCTTGCGGGATGTCAAACTGTCTCCCAAGAAGATCCGAGAAGATCACGTCTCGTCTCCCTATTCTCCCTTCCAAGATTTTTTTTTATAATAGATATATATATTACATGTACATTTTCTCATAAGGTCATGAGATGGGATTATCTGGAGCAGTTGGCTGTTAAAACAGCTCTTGCGGTGTGGATAGGAGGTGTGTAGATAAAGCATTTAATAGAAACACTTACAGAAGAGAAGTCCACTCTTCTACTGCTAAAGTGTAAGGGCACTGCCATGCCTTGGGTAGGATTCTGGCTTTGGATTGGCTCATGGAGGCCAGAAAAGTATGGCAGATGGTGTGGCCACTGACTCCTGGCGAGCCAACAGTGTGTATGTGCAAGGGCAGGGTGGGGCAGCTGGGAGCATTTGAATCCACAGAGCATTGCGTGGCATTGCTTAGTGGTCGAAAAAAGAGGCAATCAGTTTGGACTCAAAGTCACCAATGCTACTTTTAAGGGTCAACTACCACCAATGTTTAAGATTGCTTTTCCTTTCTTCCATCTCTTGTACCATCAGTTGTTAAAATATACAATGTATATACACATTTTAATTATATTGAGCCTTACCCATGCTCAAAGCTCAAAAGTATACTCAAAAGTATTTATGTCGTGTGTGTATACACTACATATTTATATGTATGTGTGTGTATATATATATATATATATATATATATATATATATATATATATACAGTGGAACCTCTAGATACGAGTTTAATTCGTTCCAGCACTGAGCTTGTATAGCGAATTTCTCGTATCTAGAACAAACTTCCCCATTGAAAATAATGGGAATCCAGTTAATCCGTTCCGCACCCCAAATATATTAACATAAAAATCAATTTTCCTAACAAATAACACTGATAAATTATATATACTGTAGTCTACCTTTAATAAATAACACTGGTAAATAATATAACTGATTATTAAAAGAATCAAAACAGGTGTCCAAAGTGCAGTAGAGCATTCAATAAATCTTTAAATAAATAATCCTTAAAACAGTTGTGAAGTGAAGGTTTAAAATACACAAGAATAACAATCCTTTAACATGAGGTTAAAACGTCAAAAGAATGCAGTCTTTAAAAAACAGATGACAATCCCCGGTGTTTCTTCTCTGTTAGTGTCTCACCTGCGGGCTCTGCAACAGGAGAGACACTCTTAATGCAGCTGACCTTCTCTACACCGTCCTGCTTCAGCTGTTTGGCTCGCCTGTTCAGCTCACTGTTCAGCTACACGCGAGCCAGCACACACGAGCCTGCACACGCGAGCTCTCCCGCACCGCCTGCCTGCCTGCCTGCCTGCCGCAACCTCCGTTCTCTCTCCTCTCTTTTCTTTTACTTCTTCTCCCCCTTAACCGGCTCGCGCTTCTCTATATATGCGGGGAGGACATGGCAGCTGCAGCCCATCAGCCACAGGAACAATCATGGATGTGGGCAGTTTCCCACCTGTGCATTAAGTGAGAAACGCAGACACCGCAGATCGCGGCTCGCAACTGCTACCACGCCCCCTCGCTAAGCTGAGAGCTATACCCACAGCCTGGCTCGTGGCTCGTTATGCGAGCCAATGCTCGCATTTAGATCTGAATTTTTCGCTCATACTTTCCTCGTATTTTGAATTTCTCGTATACAGAGGTGATCGTATCTCGAGGTTCCACTGTACTAGCAAAATACCCGCGCTTCGCAGCAGAGAAGTAGTGTGTTAAAGAGGTTATGAAAAAGAAAAGGAAACATTTTAAAAATAACGTAACATGATTGTCAATGTAATTGTGTTGTTATTGTTATGAGTGTTGCTGTCTCATATATATATAATATACACACACATAAACATAAATATACATATACATATATACATATCTACATATACACATATCTACATATACATATATATATACATATACACATCCACATATATATACATATATATACACACATATCAACATATATATACACACATACAGTACATACACACACATATACATATATACATATACACATACATACACATACATATATATATATATATATATATATATATATATATACACACACACAGACACATATATACATATTGTTTTCGTACCTTATCAATTGTGTAATGTGTTTTTTGAACAGGTTTGATTCATCGAAGTGATCACTCCTGCTGCGTTCAGTCACTTCACGTGAGCCGCTGTCTTGTGTGATGTTGCGATGTCCATACCTCGTGTCTTCTCATTAAACTTGTATCTCGCGAATATGGCATTGCAAACGGCAGCGGGTCAGTTCACGTGCTTACGTGGGAGGCGTGATGACGCGATATATTTTGATATATATCAAAATACCCGCGCTTCGCAGCGGCGAAGTACTGCTTTAAAAATTTTATTAAGAAGAAAAGTAAATCTTTTTAAACTGAGGAAAATGTACCGGTTGTAATATGACCAAGCTGTGTGCTGAGTTTACTCTTGAGCATGAAATCTAACATGGTTTGTGCCCTTCAGAATGAAAACAGTTTGCATTTACCTCTTTAATAAAAGGCGAGCTTTTAAGCCTGAGAAATCACCCCGTAAATGCACACGTTTAATTGCACGTGTTAATATGTATACTTGCACAGTATTAAAAGACACTCAACAATTAACGTTATTTACCTTTGTTCCCGCGTTTGATAAAAGGCGAGCTTTTAAGCCTGAGAAATCACCCCATAAATGCACACGTTTAATTGCACATGTGTTAATATGTATGCTTACACAGTATTAAAAGACACTGAAAAATTAACGTCATTTACCTTCATTCCCGCGTTTGACTCGTGCTGTAAATCTCTTCCTTGTTTTTAGTTCACGTGATTACGTAGGAGGCGTGATGATGCGATACGTGACTCCACCTCCTCCATTAGAGTATATGGACAAAAAACAGGTTCCAGTTATGACCATTACGCGTAGAATTTCGAAATGAAACCTGCCTAATTTTTGTAAGTAAGCTGTAAGGAATGAGCCTGCCAAATTTTAGCCTTCCACCTACACGGGAAGTTGGAGAATTAGTGATGAGTCAGTCAGTCAGTCAGTCAGTGAGTCAGTCAGTGAGGGCTTTGCCTTTTATTAGTATAGATATATATATATATATATATATATATATATATATATATATATATATATATATATATACATATATATGTATATTAATTATAAAGTTTCTAAACTCTTTTGGGACTCCCCCCAATGGGACAACACGCTGAAGAGCATCCCGACGTGCGATCGCCACTTCTGTAGAAGACAACCTATCAGTTGCCGGGGCAACCACAGGCTCCCAACACTGTAAAAGCTCACCATGAAAACAAATCCAAAAAGATCACAGTCAAGCTATGAGCGCCTGTCGTCGATGGGTGATGCAAGGAACATTGTAAATGCAGGGAACAGTTTACTTGGCCACTAACCTGGCCATGACCACTAACTGGCCACTAACCTTCCCTGGGATATTGCTTTCACATGGAAATGCTCCTGCTTCTGCTTGGTGACTTCGTACACCACCATGATCTTCTGTTGTTTCTTGATGGTTTTGGACCAGAATTGCTGCATTGCTCCCTATCCCAGGCCAGCGCGACTAGTCTGGACCACCTCCACCACCTGCAAACTGGAGATGGCCCATTCCACCTCAACCTGCACCTTCCATTTGTGGTCTGTGTGGTTGAGGACTTTTGCATTCCTTATGAGCGGGTCTGCAAAGTTCTTTAACTCCAACACAAGGCGAGCCTTTTCCTGTTTGTATCCCAGGATAATGGACTTGATTGTGATGCCTGAGTCCCTGTCTTGCACCCCAAAACACGAGGCTGAGTCTCAGTACTTTAGCAAAACCAGCTGTAATCTGCTTGAAACAGGAACAACATGATTATTTACTGTAGCGGGATCTACCACTCTCTTATACACAGACACTGAAATCAGGTAGGGTTGTGGCAAGGTTAGTGTCCAAGTAATACTGTTCCCTGAATTTATAAAGTTCCTTGCATCACCCATCGACGACAGGCACTTACAGTGCGTCCGTGATCAGCTCGGAGTTGTTTCTGCGGTGTTATGCTGCAGCGCTGCGAACCTCAGGTTGCCTTGGCAACAGACAGGCAGGCTTCTGCAGATGTGACAATCACACTTCGGCGTGTCATACCGTTGTGGTTTCAGAAACCTCACAATATATATATATATACAGTTCTACATGCGAGCTTGGGGAGTGTCTCATGGGTGTTGGATCAGGTAAACATGGTGGAAGATTGCGGGTGAAGCACAACGACGAGATGCCTGACATTACTTCCAGTCTTATCTTCACAAGCCCTGCCTCTCCTGGCTCAAACAGCACATAAGCTGGTGCCTTCCTGGAAATCAATATTTAGTTATAGTCCTGTTTCTGAAAAAGACAGAGAGTTCTGTGTTTGGTTAGTTTATTTTCTAACTTGGAGAGCCTGACCTGAGTGACAATATCATATTTAATTATATTGTATTTACTGCAACCCCAACCCTTTTTCCTGTTATTTGCATTTCTTTCCCTAAGTACATATGGTATATGTAAGTGAGCAAAAGAATAAGATTCTCAAATCTACCTAACCTATTGTACTTTAGGATCAAGGATGGTTGCAGTACAGGTCACATGATGAGAACCATCCTGAGATGGAGCCCCAGTAATCCTCAGGGCCCCTCATGTAAACTCCCATGGGTACAATTTATAATCTATCATACGGTACTTTAGTATGTGGCTGGAAAACCATCCATCCATCCATCCATTTTCCAACCCGCTGAATCCGAACACAGGATCACGGGGGTCTGCTGGAGCCAATCCCAGCCAACACAGGGTGCAAGGCAGGAACTAAACCTGGGCAGGGCGCCAACCCACCGCAGTGGAAAACCATAGTTTCTACAAAAAAAGTCCATACAGAGACGGGAAGACAAAGTGTTTGAAAACTAGATGTTACATCCGCAAGGAAGAAATGCTAATTACTGCAGCACTGCCATGCACACATTGTACTACTGCATGTGTGTGTTTAAAAGACTTCACAGAGGGCTTCTTTTGAACGCTTGCACTTTTACACTTTATTTCAAACTCAAGCACAGGACAGGAAAGGCTGTGGAAACTTCAATGCTCTGGAAAGCCAAAGTAGCAAGTGCAACAAAACTTAAAAGGGGCACTTCACAGCATGACCGCTTCCGGAGGCAGGCTGGATTCGATAGACATCAGTCATATCTCTGTCAGAGTCTGTACCGGGGTCCTCCAGTGGCTGGCTTCTCACATAAACTGCTGAGACCTGAAAGAGAGGAAAGTCTACAAAGGCAAGTCCTCTTCTTAAGAACAAATGGGCATTTTTGGATTTGAGGAAGCACCTTTTAAATGTTTTATTTCTTGAGTGAGACTGAAGATCTGGTAACTGGATCTGGAAATGTCCTTCTATTATTTTTTGACTGATTTTTTTTTAGCAGAGTTTCCCGCCGTGTTGGTCCCACATGAGGATGCAAACTGCTGAGCGGTGTTAGCAGAAGTTATACTATCTGTGTACTGATAAACAAACCCAGCACTGAAATCAGAGCTCCTTCTGGTCAGTTAGCTGGTGTGTGTGTGGTGGTAAAGTATAGCAAGATCCGGACTGGCATGGGGATCAGAAAGAAGGACACAGAGATGTGCTTGAGGTTCTGAGGTGGAAGGCGGGCCTGCCACTCAAACTGAATAGGCCATGGAGGAACATCCAGAAAGGCAACAGGGGTCAGTGTACATTTTTTGCTCCTTCTGTTTATTCCCCTTATGTGTCCCTTATTTAAACACATATGGCCTTATGCATAATTTTGGCTTTCTTAAAATTCTTTTTTTTTTCTTAATTTTATTAAAATCACACATCATTCCATACAAATAAATCAATTTTTACAAACATAAAATTGAAAACAAATCGACCCCCACCCCTGAGAAAGACAGCTAAGCCAGCAGAGTAAAACTTAAAGCTAATAAAAATAAGTAAGTAGATGAATTAATTAGTGAATAATGATAAATGGAGAAATCCTCAGTGCTTTAAAAGCTTATTCTAAAATGTTATTGATCAGATCCTGCCGGGTTCTGAAAAAGTTTTGCACAGATCCTCTAAGTGAGAATTTGATTTTTTCCAGTTTCAAATAGTACAGTATATAACATCAGCTACCCACTGACTTAGAATAAGTGAGTTAAGATTCTTCCAGTTGAGCAAGGTGAGTCTATGTGCCAATAGTGAAGTAAAGGTAATTACAGTTTGTTTGTCCTTCTTCACTTTAAGCCCATCTAGGAGTCCACCAAACACAGCTGTTAGTGGATTAGGTGAGATTGTGACACCAAGGCTGTCTGATAGGCATTTAAAGATTTTGGTCCAGAATGATATTAATTTGGTGGAGGCCCAAAACATGTGGCCAAGTGAGGCTGGAACTTGATTGCACGTTCGCAGGTTGGATCTTACACTGGAAACATTTTGGATAATTTTAAGCGAGACAGATGTGCTTGATATATAATTTTGAATTGAATAATTGTATGCTTTGTGCATGTGGAGCTCGAATGGATTCTCTGCATTGCTACTTTCCACTCCTTTTCTGAAATATTGAGTGAGAGATCCTTTTCCCACTGTCCTCTTGGATCTTTGAAAGAGAGGGACTTTAAAAGGGTTTAATATATTACAGAAATGCTGCCTGAGTCCTCAAGACTCATCAATATTTTTTCCGGCATAAAGGTTGGTGGGAGGTGAGGAAAATTCGGCAGGTTCTGTTTAACAAAGTTTCTGATTTGAAGGTAGTGAAAGAAATGTGTCACTGGGAAGTTATATTTGGAATGTAATTGTTCGTAGGATGCAAAGACGTTGTCTATGTACAGATCTCTAAGTGATTTAATCCCAAATGTTTTCCAAACATTAAAAACTGCATATGTTTGCGAGGGTGGAGAAAGGTGGTTTTCGTGCAGAGGTGCCACAGTTAAAAGCTTCTTTATCTTAAAATGCTTTCTACATTGGTTCCATATTCTGAGTGAGTGAAGCACAATTGAGTTGTTAGTATATTGGCGGTAACTTGCATTTATTGGGGTACAAAGCAAAGCATATAAAGATGTACTGCAGAATTTTATTTCTATTGCCGACCAAGCCTGTGTATGTTCATCTATTTGTGTCCATGTCCAGGTTTTTATAGTTTATATATTTGCTGCCCAGTGATAAAATTGCAAGTTAGCTAGAGCCATGCCACCTTCTGCCTTAGGTCTTTGTTGGGTCGCTCTTTGGATACGTGGATGTTTTGAATTCCAAATAAATGAGGCTATGGTTGAATCTAATTTCTTAAAAAATGATTTATTGATGTATATTGGAATATTTTGAAATAAAAAGAGAAGCTTAGGAAGGATATTCATCTTAATGTTAATTCTTCCAGCTGAAGTGAGATGAAGGGTTGACCATCTATGCAAGTCTTGCTTAGTTTTTTCCATACAGACAGCAAAATTTTATTGATAAAGAGCTTTATGTTTACTTGTGAAGTTTACCCCTAGATATTTAAACTGATCTGCAATAATAAAAAGGAATGTGTCCAATCTTACATTGTGTGCTTGAGAATTCACTGGAAAGAGCACAGTTTTAGTCAAATTAATTCTGAGACCAGAAATCTTTTGAAATTCTGTAAGTGCTGTTAGGACTGCAGGCACAGTATTTTGTGGATCTGATATATACAGTACCATATCATCTGCGTATAAAGAAATTTTCTGTTAAAGTCCTTCTCTGATAATCCCCTTTATCTCATAAGCATTTGTACAGTGAACTGCCAGTGGCTCAATAGCGATTGCAAAAAGCAGTGGTGACAAGGGACATCCTTGTCTAGTACCACATTCTAGTTTAAAGTAGTCTGAATTAATGTTGTTAATACAAACTGAAGCTTCTGGATTGGTATGCAGTAGTTTGATCCATGCACAGATGTTCAGGCCAAACCCAAATTTCTCCAATGTAGTGAAAAGGTAGTTTCATTCAATCATATCAAATATCTCCGGGGTGTTTGACTGCGGGTGAATATATTATATTAAACAGGCATCGAAGATTGGAAGCTAAGTGTTGGCCTTTAATAAATCCTGTCTGATCTTGTGATATTACCAAAGGAAGCACTTTCTCCATCCTTCTAGCTAGGACTTTGGAGAATATCTTAACATCATTATTCAGAAGTGAAATTGGTCTGTAAGATGCACATTGTAATAAGTCCTTATTTTGTTTAGGAAAAACGTGATTAATACTTGGTAAAACGTTTGAGGTAGAATTGCTGGGATTGCATTGCGAACTTCTTGCTTGTAGATTTGTTGAGCTAAGATCTTATTAGCTTTCTCTCCATGTTCACAATAATGATGTCTTGATTTAGAAATGAGTTATTCTGTTTCTTTAGTTGTCAAGAGGTTGAGTTCTAAATGCAGATCCTGCCTTTTCCTATGAAGAGCCTCACTTAGACACCTGGCATGTTCTTGATCTATTCTAGTAATTTTGTTGATTAGCTCTGATACCTTCTTGGTTTCCAATTTATTTCTTTGGGGAAGATATGAAATAATCTGTCCTCTTAAGAAGGCCTTCAGGGTTTCCCAGAGTATTCCTGCAGAGACCTCTGAGGATATATTTGTCTCTAGAAAAAAAGCTGCTTTGCTTGGATATAAATTCTTTACAGTTTTTGTCTGCTAATAAAAGTGGGTTAAGACGCCATCTGCGAGATGAGTATGTGGGGCATAATGATTTTAGCTCCAAGATCAAAGGGGCATAGTCGGAAGTAACAATAGCATCATACTTGCAAGATTTAATCGTAGGCAAGAAATTGTTATCTTCAAAGAAATAATCAATTCTTGAGTAGCAATGATGCACTGGTGAGTAGAAGGAATATACTCTTGAGTTTGGGTTTAGAAATCTCCAGGGGTCTGATAAGTTGTGATCAGTTACAAACTGTGTAATTGTCTTTGCAGTGTTAGATGTCATCACCCCTGTGACAGGAGACCTATCTAAAACACAATTAAAGTCCCCAGCCATTATAATTTTATGAGTGTTCACATTGGGAATGGATGCAAGTACATTTTGCATGAATTCCTTATCATCCACATTGGGTGCATAAACATTTATCAAAATCACTTTACAGTTAAATAAATTACCCATGACAATCACATATCTCCCTTCAGGATCAGATATTGCATCTGATACTACAAATGAGACTGTTCTATGTATAAGAATTCCCACACCTCTAGTTTTCTTTGTGAAGCTGGAATGGAATATTTTGCCAGTCCTGTCTTTTTGCTGATCCTTGCTTAATAAATGGGTCTCCTGTAAAAATACTATTTTAGCGTTTAGACATGTTAGGTAAGAGAATACTTTTTTTCTCTTTAATTCGTAATTCAGACCTTTAATATTCCAGCTCACAAAGTTAATTGCCTGGTCATGGAGACATTGATTTTGTGTTTTTGATGTCATTTTGTAGTCTAAACGGAAAATGAGACAGCTTTGACCTAAATTTCCAATTTTCCGATGCAATGAAACCTATTGTTACTTTGGCACTTATCATTATAAGGATTGAAAGAATAGCCAAGTGTTCTGGAAGGATAACATGCAATTACAACAGTGTAGCATAGGGCTTGAATTTGAGGGGAAACATAAAATCTTCTATTGTGATGCTAGAAGGCAATAATCCAGCACTTCCCAGGGTGTCCTGAGCTACATTATAAAAAAAGAATGACAGACTCAAAGAGATCCAATATAATGGTACAATACCTCTTGGACAATAGTCAGGTCAAGGTCAACTGGTTGACTGGAACATCTGGGAGTTCTGGCTGGAGGCTGGTGGTTGTCTTCTAACCTGTTTTGCTGGCAGCCCATGCTGTCCACATGAAAGGGCCATGTGGTCATTTTAAACAAGGAAACACAGACGCTGCCCCATTGGCTTATCTATTTAAGGACTACTAAAGGCGCTTAGGGGTGTAGTGGTCTCTGGACACTATGGTTTGGAGGTCCTAAGATTTTATATGGAAGTGTATGGAATTATGACAGAGATAAAACTGAACTTTACATTTTATTGACATTTGTTTTTTCTCAACAACTACTGTAGATAAAGGTACTGCTGACTGGCTCCAATTTTGGGTTGACCACTGGTCATTGTAGATTATAAGTATTTTCTTGTAAAAATGTTTCAGATTGGTAGACTAGGCAGAGGAAACAGAGCTTAAATGCTGATATTGTTTGTTTGTAGCACAGCTGTAGCTGTCTCCACAGTGACTGCTTCAGTAAGATAAATGAGATTTGTCTTCATCATCATTTATCAAGATGTTCATTTCCTGTAATAGAAAGAAATTGTTACGTTTTTCATATTTTAATCACCATAGTGTGTAGAAAAGGAGTTTCTGCATCAGCTCCAGGAAACCAGGTTTGGAATCAAGTATAGCTATTGTCCACGTAAAATTTCTCATGTTCACAAACAAGTATGGCTAAATGGCAAATTTAAATCAAGTGCTTGGGGGCTTTATAATGGGGGGGATGTCACATGATTATGTTGGAATAGACTCCAGCTGGCTACAGTCCTGTAATGGAAAAATTAGGTTCAGAAAATTGGTGGATAGCAAGACCACCAGTGGTACTCAGCTCACAAATACGCAAAACACCAGGAGTAGAAAAAAATCTAGAAATTCTGGTTGTGCTTATTTAAACAAAAAACTGGACTTAACCTAAGAATGAAAAAGTTTAATCTGGAGTCCATAAAGGACTCCCAGCTTTTTTCTTCCATTTGGAGGTAGATAGATAGATAGATAGATAGATAGATAGATAGATAGATAGATAGATAGATAGATAGATAGATTTATTTGTCCTCAGGGGGAAATTTGTTTTTTTACAGAACTCTTTAAATAAATAAATACATAAACAAGTAGATATGTTAGTAAATAAATATACACACACACTTTGGTCTGAACACATACTGGAATGATGATAAAGTAAGAAAATTCAAAAGAAAGGAAAGTTCTGACTTGGTTGTCACAGTCACCATTAGGCACAACACAGGTATAATGCTGTTGATATATTGGAGCCCCCATAGTGTTTCCTGACACACTTCTGCTGAATAATTCATTGGCTGAAAGTCCTCATTGTTTGTGTGTCAGAGAGAGAATGTGCAGCGTTGCTCATAATGGCACTCAGTTTTGTTTTCATTCTGTCCTTCGCTACGACCTTCAGGAGGTCCAGAGTGCTTCCAATAACTGAGCCTGCTCTTTTAATTAATTTGTTGATTCGGTGGGCCTCTCTGGAATTGATGTCACCAGCCCAGAACACCACAGCATAGAAAATCACACTGGCCATCACCGAGTTATAGAAGATACAAAGGATGTCGCAGAAAAAGGAAAAAGAGCCTGCTCTTCCATTTCTTATATAGTTCCTCTGTGTTCTGAGACCAGTCCAATCTGTCATTAATGTAGACCCCAAGTACTTGTAGGAATGAGAACTTCTTCTTCTTACTCCATGTCAAGTCCTTTTTTTTTAGTCCTGGACAGTTTTTATTGAATACTGGACCTACTTTCTTATTGGAAATAGAATCCTTTTGAATTCTGGTGGTTCCTCTGTTGCGTGTCCTGGATTTATGATTTTCACTTCCTGCCTCAAGACAAAGAAAAGCAGACACTGAGCCTTCTGGAATTCTTTATCCCATCACCTAGATTTTCCCTGTGGTCCCAGCCTAGAGAGATGTTGGTTCTAAACTGTGATTTCCTTTGGATGAATGAGTGTAGTATATACATAGAAGACAGATACATCTGTTTACATATGTACTTTGAATTAAAGAAGGATGTAGACACCACTCCAAATTATTGAGTTCAGGTGTTTTATTGTTGACAGAGCCATAAAATCAGCACAAAGCCATGCAACCTCCATTGAACAAATTAAGTCCCACTGAAGAGCTCCGTGTCGTTAAACGTAGCACTGTCATAGGATGCCATTATTTCCAAAAGTCAGTACATGTAACATTCTCCTATGCTAGATCTGCCAAAGTCAACTATAAGTGCTATAATTGTGAAATGGAAGCATAGAGGATCAATAACAGCTCAGTTATGAAGTGGTAAACCATGCAAACTCACAAAGTGTGGCAGCAGGGTGTATTAATATCACCAATCCTCTTTGATTTCGCTCACAGCAGAGTTCCAAACTGCCTCTGAAGCAACATCAGCACAGGTACTGTGCGTTGGGAGCTTCATGAAATAGGTTTCCATGTCCAAGCAAATACACACAAGCCTAAGATCACTATGCGCAATGCCAAGCGTCTGCTGTAGTGGTGTAAAGCACAAAGACATTGGACTCTGAAGTACTAGAAACATGTTCTCTAGAGTGATGAACCACACTTCACTATCGGTCAGTCTGATGGAAGGACTTGGAGAAGAAAGCCCCATGAGCGGTAGTGAAAATATAAAACAAGTGCCAGATGAAAAGTTCAAAACACAGTATATCAAGAGAGAGCACACATCTAACCCGAAACACAAAAAAGAAGCAAAGTCCAGAAAGCAAAGAACAGATCCTAACACTGAGTTTTTCTTTGAAGCATCTGAGAATAAACGTGGTTTATAGCTCAGGGTTCTTTGACCCAATGAGAGGACATTTGAATATACGTGCCACCATCTTAAATAGGTGCTAACACAAAATAGAAGCACCTCTGGCAAACAACAATCCATGTTGGCACTAAGTGACATCACTGTCAGAATGATAAAAAATATAAACCACTAGAAGCACAAGTCAAAATTATTCTAGAACTAAAATTAACAGGGTCTCCAGGAGCTAAAACACAGGTTTATAATAACCGCAACTTCATTTTGGGGACAGGTGCTGCCTTGTTTTGGTCTGCAGGTACACTACACGAATACTATCTTCTTACCCTTTTTCTTTCTTTCTTTCTTTCTTTCTTTCTTTCTTTCTTTCTTTCTTTCTTTCTTTCTTTCTTACACTGAATAACGGTCACATGCTCCTTTCTGGTGGTATGCTGTGGTATTATTTCCTGATTACAACCAAGTTTCTCTTCCTTCTGTTTTTCATGAGTGCCTCTGCCTATTGTCTATCCAGGTCTTCCTGTGTACATACCAGGAATGCTGCTCCCTAGTAGTGCCTAATTATTTGCTTTGGTATGTCTATATGTTGTGACCGCTGCTGCAGAGAGGATGTGGCAGCCCTTCAGAATCCCCATCTTAAACAGTTTGTTAATGGGAATCAAACTCACTCTTACAGCTCCTCTTTGCGAGATCAGCTGCTGGCTTTCTTGCTTGCCGCAAGACATGCTCCTTGTGTGGGGCTTCGAACATTTAAAAGACTGAGGTCTCACTCTCCTGTCTCTCTTTCCCCGACTCTTGTCAAGTTTTGGTCACAAAGTTGCACAGGGGAGTTCAGAAGGTTTTCCAAGGAGTAAAAACTTTATTGCTTTCTGCAAGGTACAAACACAAGACTCTTACATAGGTGATCCAGCCTCACAAGGAACAACTGTCAAACTTGACGCCTCAGCCCAACTCCTGCTCAAAAGAACACACAGTCTTCTTCATCAAGGGGGTCCAGCAGCCCGAAAGCAGCGACCTGAACAGAAGGAGTCGGGGGAAGAGAGATGTCACTGCCAGAGAATGTGCCTCCAGCCCAATGGACAAGAATCTTTCCTTAACTTGTGCTACTGGGTTCTCACTACAGACCCTTTTTTGTCTAGGCAGCTCATCTCACAGTTGAATGACATGGATTGTCAGGTAAACTGCCATCTCCGAATTGCAGTGAGTCTTTGCTGTGGGTTGGTTTGATTGCTTGGTGGTGAAGAGGTTGGGTTTCATGTCTGCATCTCACTCTTTCTTTGGCTTCTTACAAATAAAACAAAGATGTACCTTAACACTTTACAGCACATATAAGATAAAATTTTTACATTCATTAATTTACATTTAGTTGTGACCCTACTATCTCCAAATAGTGGTCAAAGAATCTAGTTCTGGAGATGTCAAAAAAGATCAATGTGCAGTGAGCTGAGAGTTAGCAAAGGGGAAACTGTAGAGACAAGCAGCTTGAAGTTCAGCAGCTTGTCACAGTAGGAGGCACACTGATGAGTAAGATGTCCACCAGAGCTGAAGCAAACGGACATGGCTGTCTTATGCTTATAGGTTGATTTGTCTATTCATTTTCTTTTACCTTTGATTATAACCCATTACGTAGGAGTGTGAATGAATAAAGCAATTACAGTGAATCAGTCTGATTTCTTGAAGATAAGCCACTTTTACCAAGAGAATGCCCGTTTCATATTTCATTCATTTTTTATGCAACATATTCAATTATTGCATTTTTTAAATTACATCCAATTCATTTTTATAATTCTTGAGTCTTAACATTGTAAAAGAAACTATACAGGAATATTGTACAATTATCTATATGTATATATTCCTCCATCCAGCTGTATTCCAAACCTGCTTATCCGGAGCAGAGTTATGGGACAGCTGAAGCTGCAAGCATCAGGCATGATCCTATCGCATTGTATATACACCAAACAGCCACAACATTAAAACCACCCCACTAATATTGTGTAGGCCCCACTCATATCACCAAAACAGCTCTGGCCTGTAGAAGGTATGGCCTACAAGACCTCTAACTGTGTCCTGTCATATTTGGCACCAAGACGTTAGCAGCAGATCCTTTAAACCCTGTAAGTTGAAAGGTTGCGACTGCAGGGATCAGGCTTCTTTTTCCAGCACACCACACAGATTCTCAATTGGATTGTGATCTGGGGAATTTGGAGGCCAAGTCAATACATTGAACTTTTTGTCATGTTCCTCAAACCATTCCTAATCAATTTTTGCAGAGTGGCAGGGTGCATTACCCTGCTAAAAGAGGCCACTGTCTTCGGGGAATACAGTTGCCATGAAGGGGTGTATGTAATCTGCAGCAATCTGTAGATAGGTGGTACTTGTCAAATTAATATCCACATGAATGTCAGGACCCAAAGGTTTCCCAATAGAGCACTGTTTAGAACATCACACTGCCTCGCTAGCTTGTCTTCTTCCCATAGTGCATCCTACTGCCATCTCTTCCCAAGGTAAACGATGCACACACACCTGGCTGTCCACATAAGCTGTCAGACCAGGTAGCACTTCCATTGTTCCAATGTCCTGTTCTGACACTCACAAGCCCCTTGTGGGTGCTTTAAGGGGTGTGCAGAGGTGAGCCGGGCACTGTGACCGGTCTGTGGCTATGCAGCAGGCGACGATTGCTCCATGTGTTCTGATACCTTTCCTTCATGGTAACATTAACTTTTTCAGCAATTTGTGCTGCAGTAGCTATTCTGTGGAATCAGACCAGGTGGGCTAGTCTTCACTAACTATGCGCATCAGTGAGTCTGTCACCTGTTCATCAGTTGTATTTCCTTAGACCAATTTTGGTATGTACTAACCACTGCCATTTTGGAGATACTAGCCATCACAATTTGGCACTTGTCAAAGTCAGTCAGATTCTTTCACTTGTCCATTTTTCCTGCTACTAACATATCATCTTCAAGAACTGACTGTTCACTGGCTACTTAATATGTCCCACACCATGACAGGTGCCATTTTAACAGGATAATCAGGCTACGTAGATATACTGTATATACAGTATGTATATATTGTTGTCAACCAAGGGAATACACTGGTCACAGAGGAAGTGCTGGGGCACCAACTCAGTCACCCCTTTTAATATTTTCAAGGTCCTTGTGCTAAAAGAGGCACTCAATGGCAAATTAAATAAGGCAAAATGAAAAGCAGGTTAACTGTAGAAATAAACAGGAGGATTTTTCAGTCTTCTCTCGGGTTCATCAAGTTCAGGAAGGAGCTCCAGTCATTGGTCTGTTCTCTCCAGAATTAAATGTGGCATAGCAGGGGGTGGAGTCAGGCATCCGTAGATATATACATGTGAGTTATACATTTGGTCGACATATTGTGGGAAAAACAGAGGAATAACACAGATAAAGTATTGGAGTCCATTATTTGAACCCATTGGAACTGCAAAGCTCCAAAAAAAAAATAGTAACAGAAAGGCAAAATCCGTCTAGACTGTAAAGATTTTCACTTGGTCGTTTAAATGTCAGTTAAATAAAGGCTTGTGAGGAGGCATCTCTGTCCTTATCCAAGTCTGATCCTGTTCTGAATACCAACTTCCTGTCTGGCACTTACTTAAATAATGGTTGTGCTTGAAGAGGCGTGGCTTTCTTTGCCTGGCCATAAGTAATGTCAAAGCTTCTCCGATACGTTCTCTTCCAAAAAAGGGAAAGACAGTTGATGACTGAGTCACATTTCCTGATCATGCAAGGTTGACTATATTTATATATTGTCACAAACTCGACAAAGAGCCATATCAAGGTTTGGGGCAGCCACCCATATATTAATTCCCTGGCAGCAAAATTGAAATAAGTGATATTACTGATGTGCACAAATCGGAGTCCAATACAGAACTGAGGGGATATGGGAAAGGTGGAGGGTCTTCATCCATAGGTTCAGACCCGGACAATATATATATATATATATATATATATATATATATATATATATATATATATATATACAGGGGTGGGCAATAATAAGCTTACAATTGTTTGTGTGGAAAAAGACTTTCAGATTATGTATATTACGATGCTTTCAGTAACTCAATAGCTTTATTAACTTTTTAAATTCTGCATTCTCTGTCCTCTAGTATTGTTTAAGTATCCACTTTTGTTGGCTGTTGGTTAAATTACCAGCCATCATTACCTAAAAGATAAATCATAAGTAAGGACACAAAATAAAAACAATATAAATTGTCCCTTGTGTGTGCTTGGTGTGTGTGTGTGTGTGCGTGTGTGTGTGCGTGCGTGTGTGTGTGTGCATGCCCTGCAGTGGGCTGGCGCCCTGCCCGAGGTTTGATTCCTGCCTTGCGCCCTGTGTTGGCTGGGATTGGCTCCAGCAGACCCCCGTGACCCTGTAGTTAGGATATAATGGGTTGGATAATGGATGGATGGATGATAATAATAAGAAGACAAATAATACAAATTAAAAATACAAGATGTATGTGTGTGTGTATATATATATATATATATATATATATATATATATATATATATATATATATATATACTCAAGATATATATGTATATATATACCTGTATATATATATATATATATATATATATATATATATATATATATATATACACTCTATATATACAAAATCCTAAGCCTAAAAGTGCAATGATTTTGTGCAACAATTTTATGTCACATTTTTATGTTTCATTTCTTGTCATGCCTTAAATCTGGCATATTTTAAAACCTACATATATATGTTTGGTATCATTCTTTTATTCTCGTTTATTGAACTTTAATGTGATGTTGTTAGATTTTTAGATTCTTATTCCATTTTTAAATTATAAACTAAAAAATATCAAGAACTCACGTCCTGTGAGATGAGACTTTGTGCCAAGAGATTTAACCACACCTGGGGCCTGAAATAAAAGACAAAAGAGTGGGACAGCTGCTGCACAGGCTTTTACCTTTCACCTGGCATTCCTATGGTCACTTTAATGACACAAAATTCAAAAAGTAATTTTAAAAAATTCCCAGATGGCTGAATGAGATATGATAAGAATATAAGAAATTTGACAAACAAGAGAAACTCATCTCTGTTAAGCTTACTTGTCCTATCAGGGGATACACTAACATTTAGCATTAATTAGACACATGCGAAAAAGCCATTTTCTGGTTTACCAATTACTGAATTTTTGTCATTTCATCGGATGCTACTTTCTAAGACATAGGAGTCTGCAGTCCCATAGGAGTCCTACAGGGCCAAAGGAACCTAATAAAGTAGTCAGACATGGGTAATCTGAGGACAAGCAGAAGCTTAGAGCAATGAGTCAATGGAAAGGGTTTAGGAAAATTTGAGCTCTGAAAGAAATATAATTCCAAGGACACCAAATACAACTGGTATGTAACCTATAAACGCATTACCTCATTAGGAAGAAGTAGCTGTTCTTCTACTGATATAAGAGCTATTCAGTCAAACCTTTTGCTCCTCCATGATAGTAAGTTGTCATGCGTTTATGCTTTTATACAAAGTATTATTTGTCCACTGCTTTATCTTTT
Source organism: Erpetoichthys calabaricus (assembly GCF_900747795.2). Classification (NCBI taxonomy): domain Eukaryota; kingdom Metazoa; phylum Chordata; class Cladistia; order Polypteriformes; family Polypteridae; genus Erpetoichthys; species Erpetoichthys calabaricus. Next base: position 23,481,601 of record NC_041403.2, read on the forward strand.
AGTATTCAAAAAAAGAAATTGTAATTATGATTGGACTTGCCTTTAGTACCCATGCTGGCTCATTCCTCATTCCTATATTTTACACTAGCAAAATACCCGCGCTTCGCAGCGGAGAAGTAGTGTGTTAAAGAGGTTATGTAAACATATATATACATATACATATATACAAATATATACATATCTACATATACACATATCTACATATACATATATACATATATATATATATATACATATACACATCCACATATATATACATATATATATACACATATCAACATATATATACACATACATATACACACATACCTAAACACACACATATACATATATACATATACACATACATACATAGTGCATTGTAACACGGGCTGTGATTGTTACATGGGAGGGAGACGACAAATCACAGCTTCCCGCTTTCTAATCGGGCCTGTGATTGGTGCTTTGACTGATACCTAGATCCCACAGTATGTCCCCTTAGGAGAGGCGTTAGGCAAGTGTAATTGAATAGCGGTGCTGCAAGTTTAGCTTTACACCTGTTTTTAAGGCTTATTGACTGAAAGGGGCTTTCATGAAAAAAACTTTGCTACAGGATACACCCTCCACAAGTTAAGGAAGTAAACATAAAGGTATATATTTCTGTTTTATTTAAACCTTTTAAGTTTGTATGTGGGCGGCATGGTGGCGCAGTGAAAGGTGCCAGTTAGGAGACCCGGGTTCGCTTCCCTGCGTGGAGTTTGAATGTTATCCCCGTGTCTGTCTGGGTTTCCTCCGGGTACTCCGGTTTCCTCCCACAGTCCAAAGACATGCAGGTTAGGTGCATTGGCGATTCTAAATTGCCCCTGGTGTGTGGGTGTGTGTGGGTGTGTGTGCCCTGCGGTGGGCTGTCACCTTGCCCGGGGTTTGTTTCCTGCCGCTTGTGGCCTAAAGTTAGCTCTGAAACATCTCCAAACACACTTTAAAGTGGGTAAGTGAGGACAATATAATTAAAAATACAGAAAAAATAGAACTTGACTTGAGTCATTGTGCTGGTTTACCCTGAAATATGTGAACAGCTATAGAGGAATGAAGAGCATATCATTAACATCACTGCAGATACAGCACCGGTATTTGGCCTCGGTAGGCCTATGCCAGCCCTCTTTTGTAGCCCACCCCATTTTGTAGCTTATTTATTTATTTAATTATTTATTTATTTATTTATTTATCAATTGAAAATAGCTTCTGCTGCATACATCTCCCTTCATTGAAAAATCAGTTGATTATAAAGTACACAGAAAAATTATCACTAGAAGAGTTCATTTAACTCGTAGAAGGTATTTGGAACACAAATGTGCATCTGTAATCAGACGCCCTTCTGTGTACCGATGTTAGGGTTGTATCACACATCTCTAGGGGTGTGGTCTCTGGGGTCATGACCTTGAGTTCTACAGCAGATGGGATGAAAGGTCAGCGATTGCACTGAACTTTATCTGGTCTGTGGATAAATCCTTCAAAACCTGATTTGTTTTTGGAATTAATTTTCATGTCTTGCCTGGTTTACAACTTCTTTACTGAATTTTGGCTGTGATTTTTGCCTCTCATCTGGGTTTTGATCGCTTCCTTTTTTTCTATTTTTAAACTCATTGAGAAGTGATATCAAGTAGGCTATATAAACTGACAAATAAATAAAAAGTTCTTCAGTGCAAATACGCAGCACTGGCCCTCTTAAAAGGAAACTAAAATATCTTCCTATCATATTTGTCACTTTTGAGGTTTGATGTTTATTACATCAATGTGCATTATAATAATGGCTCAGTGATATGAATCAGTATATGTGTAAATTGGCATTTAGCTGGTTTCCCTACTTTCAGTGTCATCATTACCCACTGTATTGTCGTGGGTTTCTGTGATACTTACCTAGTCTGTTGGTAGGTTGGTCTACTTTCTCACATTAAGATTCACACACATACTGATACACATAGGGATCCAACTGACAAAGTCTCACGTGAAAGCCTAATTGTCAGTAATCCCACAATATTCTATTTATAACCCCCTTTGCATTCATACTGTACATAGATATCCTAATTTAGACAGTGGTATTATAAATGCATCACACAGTATTCTATAGGAGTCTCTACTTAATGACTTACTATCACCAGCACTCACAAACATGCGGGTATCATCGGGACACAATTTAAAGCACAACTCTTTAGTTATATGCCACTTACCAAACAAACAATATTCTCTGATTTTACCGCAGTTCTCTTTGTTTTGAGGAGCAACCTCTTAGTCTTGATAACTCTGTGAGCAAAAAAAGTGGCAAACTTCTCACACAGGTGTCTTAATTTTCAATCTACTATTTCAATCACTCAAAATTAAGAACGAGGTATAAAATATGTAAAAGTAAAATGGTATTTATAAACTGTGAGACCCCAGTGTCAAAACACGGGTGACGTATCTCTCAAGAGTTATTTGCCTACCTGTGAGGTAACGGCCAAAAGCAATTATGAGTTTGCAGCCTCGCCGCGTAACACATCTGTCAGCCAAGGGAATACTCTAATCCAGCCACTGACCTGGCCCACTCTTTTCTTTTCTGTCCCCTCCCCTCCACAACAACCAGATTCCAGCCACTGGACCGACCTGACAAGGAGGGCTATCTGTTCCTGAATTGAAGAAAGGAGCCAAGGCAGTATGACTGATAACATCACTGCTTGTTTGCTGTGTCTGTGTGGAGTGAAGTGGTAGCTCCCATTTCAATAATTGCCCTGGCTGTTCCTGTGTTGATTTGAATAAAGTTGGTTTTCCTGAAGCCCTTGGACTCGGCCTCGTCTTTTGGGTGCAAGACAGTGACTCACATGTCACATCTTTATATATAATCTTCATTTGGATCTTGATCTTTGTTTGTCCATGAATTCATGTTCCCCTGACACTGCCTTATGGGGTGTTCCTGCTGTGTTCAGTAGAGGGCAGTAGTGATGGAGGAGGAGAGGAAGTGAGGGGGAGGATCGTTGGATGAGGTTGGAGTGTGGTGATTAAAGAGGACTGAACTAAAGGAGACTACGTGCTGTTTGTACTGGCTGAATACACAACACCTTGGTTGTTACTTTTGTTTACAAACACTCTTTGTGTTTAGATCTGGCATCGACACCACTTCTTGTGTTTAGATCTGGCGTTGATACCGTGGTTTGTGTTTAGATCTGGCGTCGACACCTGCTTCGTTGTCGAGACTGTGGTTTTTTTGTGTTTCTATCGACCGTCGTTGGCAGCACTTCGTCCAAATCGAATGTTCACCCACTTCTTGGAGTCGGCAGTCAGAGTATATAAGTCGGACACACTTCTGTGATTTTCCATCAGTCGGCGTTTGGAGTTCAAGAAAGAAGCATTGGTTCTTCCTTACTCTTTGGATTGCCACAAAGCAACCTGTGAGATTGGAGAAAGGTTGAGAAGAGATCGCAAGAGGAAACGACAGCGTCATGAAAACGAGATGGACTGTGAACGGAGAGAAGCAGAAATACTCCTCCACCACCACATAATTACTATTCGGACAGTGATTCCGAGTAATAATAATAATAATTTTTTGCATTTATATAGCGCTTTTCTCACTACTCAAAGCAATTGCAGGTTAAGGGCCTTGCTTAAGGGCCCAACAGAGCAGAGTCCATATTGGCATTTACGGGATTCGAACCGGCAACCTTCCAATTGCCAGTGCAGCTCCCTAGCCTCAGAGCCACCACTCCGCCGTTCCTATCGAATCAATGTCCAAGGGTTTTGTTTTGTAATTTTGTTTTCCTTATAAAAAATCATAATGCTGTGCGACGAAGTGCCCAGTTCACGACTGGCAGCCGCGTTTAAACAGGGAGCCCTTCACAGACAACTTTAACACGTGCAATGTAGTTGGGTGCACATGGCTAGTAATGTATAATAATAATACCAAATAAAACAAGATATAATGGAAAATTAAATTGATAGTAAGGGACTGGATATAGTCATTAGGAAAAGCTTACGGAAAATGTCAAGAATTGAATGTTTGCTTGTCCTGTGCAGCTTTTTATTTAGCGATCAGTGTTATTCATAAGATGCTTTCCCTGACATTCAGATGAAACGGTCACACGTGTCTCGGTCTCAGGCGTCACTCTCTGTTCTCTTCTGTCATTGCTTTTCCCTCTCCTTGGACAAGCCATATTTATGTTAAAATTCCACGTGGGCTCCAGGACATGTTACATTGCACACATTTGATTGGATAGATGACTTTGCTCTTGTGTTTTTGATATTTTTACGCATGTGTATGGATCGGTCCAAGTTGCAGTAAATATACGCAAGCTCTCCCAACATGCTTTGCTTTACTATCCTGACTTTTGCATGGAAAGTGTTTTTTAGAAATCTGACTCCTTGAATTGGCCCTATAAATCTCCTAAAAGTGGTGTTTCCAGCATGCCACCACATGCCCCAGGAGCCTTTGAAACCTCATCTGGGCTTTGGTTATAAAATGACCAGACTCTTCTGCAGGAACGCAAATAAAATATGTTGGCTTCTGCTTTTGCCATCTCTCATCCTAGGAGATGCACTACACCCCTATTCTGCACTCCCCACACCAACCCATCACTAATACATTACTTCTGTGACCCATAAATGTCAGCCTCTCAGCCAGAATATTATAATTCCAGCCCTGACATTATCTCGATTCACAATATGTATCCATGTATGAAGACTGCAGCAAGGCTCTTTGAATTTCAAAAGAGATAAATGAATAATGAAACTTTAAAGTCTCAATGAATTTGACTTATACAGAAAGTAGGAAGTGGCAACAAATTCACTTTTCCCTAAATAACTTTGAAAACCAACACTGAATATCATCTTACGAAAAGTCTGGAGAGGTTGCTATAAGTGTTGCTGTTCCAACAGGTGCAAAATGAAATTGCCGGGCGACACAACAGAAGGAGAGGCCAGGGGAAATATAAGCAATTACCTTGAAGCATTCAAATTGTGCCTTACCTTGGAGGAGGCTAAGAAGTGTGTTGGAATTTAATTAGTTTTGTTTATTTACTTGCAGAAATGTTGAAATGGAACATTTCATTCCCAGCAAATTCTTCCCTGTCTTTATTGCAGCAGGAGACATGATAATTTTCTAATTAGATTTGTTAAGACATGGGTAATTTAGCCAAGGCTAATTTTTTTTTACTGCTTTTATACAATTGAATCAGGAACCAAGGATTATTACTCCGAGATCTTTGACACTTTGCCAGAAATCTATAATTTCTACAAAAACTAAGTAAAGTTCTATCTCATGAAATAAAGTGCTTTGCTAAGGGGTTTTATAATGTCTCTCCACATACTGGATGACTTCTAACTAATACATTCCTTACTTTATACAAAATGTTCTGATCCTTTGAAGCCCCCAGGATAACCCAAGCAATTTACATTTTTTCAACAGTTGTGTGCAGATTACAGAATAATCTTCTGTCAGTTCACTGTATTATGGTCTAAATAACTAAATGTGCCTCAGAGAAAATGATCTGAGCCCATTTACAGGGAGCCATAGATCTTAAATGCAGGGTTGGGGGGATGTTAAAGCGCATATGTGCGATAATTTGTTCATTTTCATGCCATTTAGGTGTTCTTACCTAAATCAGTCAATTTTCATAGCTAAGATCACCTTAAAGTTTGTTACTGAAAAAAATGCTGGATTTACATATAAAATGTATGCTGTGGCAGGTGATCTGCACTTTAAGGATGACTCCACCTGTTACCTCACCCTGAGGTTCAATTGCATTTCATTAATGACACTGTTTTAGATGGTGCATATGCTGAGGTAATTGCTTAGAGTCGTCAGCCTCTTATTTATTTATTTATTATTTATTCATTATCTATCAATCTATCTACTACATAGTGCCTTTCTTATCTATCATATAGTGCCTTTCTATCTATCTACCTATCTATTATATAGTGACTTTGTATCTATCTATCTATCTATCTATCTATCTATCTATCTATCTATCTATCTATCTATCTATCTATCTATCTATCAGCTTGTTTGGGCGGCATTGTGGTGCAATGGCAGAGTTACTGTCTTGCAACTTAGAGACTAGGGTTTTCATCCTTGGTGTAGAGTTTGCATGTTCTCCCTCTGTGCCCATGTGGGTTTCCTCCCACAATTCAAAGACACGCAGGTTGGCTGAATTGGCGTTGTGTTTGTGTTCACCCTGTGATGGGCTGGCATGGCCACATACTAGAGGGCACCAATGGAAATTAAGGAGAAAGGAATTCAGGACTGTTAAGCCAGGAAGGACTTCTTTATGCAAAGGGAATCTACTGTAGAACAGACAAACAAGACATGGAGTTGAAGTAGAAACACTGTTAAACTTTAAGATGTTTCTGGATCAGATATTGGGACATCTTAGGTATTAGGTAATCAAACCAGGTTGATGGACTAAATGGTCTCGTCTCGTTTGTTAGATTTCTTATGTTCCTGTCTTCTTATGTCTGATGCTTACAAGGATATGCTCCAACGTCGACATGATCCTGCTGAGGATAAGCAGGTTTAGAAAATAGATAGATGGATGGATGAATGGATTTATTTTTTAGCCAATGTTTAATAACTGCTATTTCTTAATTGAAAAGGTTAATTGTGGATTATACATATGGGTCAGTTTGCATCGGAGTGTGATGCGGCCAGGATAGGGATCACATCCTCCATGATCGAGGTCATGGTTCTCAGCATAAAAAGGATGAAATGCCCTCTCTGGGTTTGTAATAAGGTGCTGCCTCAAGCAGAGGAGTTTAAGTATCTCAGAATCTTTTTTCATGAGTGAGGGAAGAAGGGAACAGGAGATCTATAGACAGATCAGAGCAGTGCCTGCAGTGATGTCAACATGGTACCAGTTAGTTGTAGTGAAAAAAGTGTAGATCAATTGATGAGTTCATCTACATTCCTACTTTCACCTACGGCCACGAGCTGTGGGCAGTGACCGAAAGAGCTAGATCACAAATACAAGTGGCACAAAAGAGTTTCCATCATGTGGTAGAAATTTAACATCTTATTAAAGAAAGAAACATCCTCTAACAGGAGAATTCAGTGATGAGGCAGGAGAAAAGCTCTTCATTGTATCTTTTAATTACTCCTCAGCAAAATGCCTTGGAGGGAGCATTCTTCAAAAGCAGTCCGTTACCGCCTGGTCAGAATAATCAGAATGGTCAGAGAAACAAAGAATAAAGGTTTGTTTTATAAAGTACTGAATTTATATACAGTGTCAATCAATGCATACATTTTACTCTGGTTGGTTCATTGGTTCACACCCAAATGATTTATATAAAATAAAAGTATGTTATATTAAATTCTGGTTCTTCTTATACCTTTAAGCTGTGCCATCACCCTTGAAATTTCTGTGCATATAACAATTGTCCATTCTTGTTTATAGGACATCTGCTGATTATTCTTGGTCATCTCTTAATCATCCTTCGGTACATTTTGTATATTACATCAACCTTTCTTCTGGTACATTCTTTATTTGACCATCTCAGTATTTTTTCTAAACCAATTCTTATATTTCAGTGTACATTTTTTGTTGTTCACCTGACCTTTATCTGGTTTCCTGGTTTGCCTGAACAGGTTTCTGACATTTATTAAGCCTTCATGCTATGTCTTTAAGATGAATGCTATGTTACTCTAAAATTATTTTTCCACAATCGCAATGTGTCTGGGCTCAGCCTTAGAGAGAAGGTGAGAAACGCAGACATTCGAGAGGAGCTCAAAGTAGAGTCACTGCTCCTCCACATCTAAAGGAGCCAGTTGAGGTGGTTCAGGCTTCTGGATGTCTCCTCTAAGGAGGTATTTCAGGAATGTTCAACAGGATGAAGACCTCGAGGCACGCCAAGTATATACTGGAGAGATTTTATCTTTATTCCCAGGTGGCCGGGGAATGCCTCTGTATCCTCCTGGAGGAGTTGGAGGAGCTAGCATGGAAAAGGCACATCTAGGCATTTTTGTTTAGATTGCTGCCCCCACAACCCGGACCTGGTTGTGTCAGAAAACAGATGAATGGATTAAACTTTGAATTAACCTTCTTTTATTTAATATGTATTCATTGATTTGATTGCATAATAAGGCCAGCTTCAAATTTGAAATCCATGCAGTAAGGGGTCCTTTTACAGACTACAGTACCTATCAAAAATGTTATACTTTTGAAATATGAGGAAATATGAACATATCTCACCAATCCTTCGGTCACTTCATTGGCTCCCTATCCATCTCCGTATCAAATACAAACTCTTTTTGTTTACTCACCAGTGTATCCATGGAAAGGCTCCACAATATCTTAAAGAACTCCTTATATTACAATCCACTACAAGAAACCTCCGTTTTACAAATACCCACCGCCTTTGCCCCCATGTGACCAAACTTCATGCAATGGGTGACCAAGCCTTTGCGGAAGCTGCTCCATTGCTCTGGAATCCCCTACCAGAGAGCCTAGGAACACAGCAGATTGTGGGCTGTTTTAAAAAACAGCTAAAGACTTTTCTATTTAGGAAAGCATATTAACAAGAATGCTATAATTATTGTTGTTTTATCTCTGTTTTTATCTTAGCTTGCCTTTGTTTAATCTTTTTATGTTGCACTTTGAAATTTACTGCTAATGTAATGTGCCCCCCCCATAAATAAAATGCATTATTTATTATTATTATTATTATTATTATTATTATTATTATTATTATACAATATTGAGTCACAGTGGATTTATTTTGACTTTTATGACACTGATCAGCAGAAAAAAGACCCTTTAATTTTAAAGTGAAAACTGACCTTTGCAAAATAGTCTAAATTAATGACAAATATAAAGCACTAAATAATCAATTGCATAATATGACACCCTTAAATATCCACTGCTTTAGCAAATTGGTCATTACTTTAATTCTAGATTGGATTAAGATCATATTTACCAAGCATTTCAGAGTAGGAAAACGGTCCTCATAAACTTAAAAATTTCAGAGTGACGCATTTTTGGTCTTACTCATAGAAATAAGAGTACAAGCCATTTTCTTTAGTTAGGAAACTGCTCCTAACTTCACTGGGATTTAGGAGCACGCGTAAGAGCTTCCAGAAGAAGGCATTCAGGCAGAGATCAACAAAAACAACAATTTATTTCTTGTATTGGTCAAAATCACACAAAAAATGCCTCAATGGTTCTTAACAGGCCACTTTTTTTTGACAGCAAATCAGCCTTCACTCCATAAGAAAACAAGAAAAAACTAAAAAAACCTTCTAGGAAAAAAATGGAAGATATCTTTCAGACAGAGATTCCCCGTCCAGTTTGGTTGGGCATGCAATGGGTGTTAGAAAATGGGGTAAATACAACACACAAAGCAGAACATAAGTAATCCTCTTCACACAGCTAGATGATCAATCTATCATGGCCACCTCAGAAATATAATACAACAGTACAAACTACTTTGTTCTTGCACAGCATTCTTGCCAAGACAACTTACAAGGCACGATGGAAGAATAGATTACATTTCTTAACACTAGAATCCCTGAAGCTTACGATTTAAATCTTAAATCGTAAATCCTTAAATTTTCCTATCATACATCAAGAAACTCGTAGCTCCTTCAAGAATCAAAGAATAAAACAATAATAAAAATCATTCAAATGATATGTTGATGTATATGTCCGTGTGCGAAGAAAAGTAACATCCACCATAGACGCTGCTATGTCTGTTTGCTCAACAAGACACCAAGAAGAAATGATTGAGTTGCGTTTGTGTGTCTGCTTTTATCCCTTCAGCGATAATTTTTACAAGTACCATAAATTTATGCAGAATGTTACAGACTCACATCAAATATATGCTTTTAATATGTGATAATGATCATAATGGCTCACTACTCAAAGCGCTAAATACGAAGACGACGATGATGAGATTCGAAATCAGGACTTCGAGGTTGCTAACCAATAGCTTTTCCACAGCTCCATCTGCATAACTCAAATACAAGGCAACGCTACAACTGTGACAATTGGTTGAAAATGAAGCACGCAAACACAACTATCATCTTTTATTTTATACCAACTGATAGTTGGGCTTCAGCAACATATCAATTAAGAAATGTATTTTTCTTCGGTTTTATTCATATTTATACTTATTTTGTTACACCTTTTGTGAACGTGTTTTTAAGATATTTGGGCTTCAGTCTTCACACATCCTTCACTTCACGTCAACATTATACTGTAACATATGAAATCATTTTCTGTTTTAGCCGTGTGTTCAGCATTTCTTTCCTCGCATTTCCTCTGTCATTCTGTATTTATACAGATCATTGTAGACACAGAACACACACTAAATGTATTTACTTCAAATCACGGTATTTCATTATCTATATAATTCCATACAAATGCATCGCCAGACAAACACTTCAACACAAACTTGAACTGTGAGGATTTCAACAGGGCAATGCCTTCATCTGACTGAATAGGGGGTTGTAGCAGGCTGTGTTCTACTAAACCACACATTTGCAAAACAAAACCGGGCTTTTAGCACAGTGATAAGGAGCTATAAGCTTCTTGGCGTATGTCAGGAAAATTTAAGGAGGTCAGGTGCAATGAAAAAAATCTTAAGCTTCACAGACTCTAGTGTTAAAATACACGGAAAACAAAGCAGAAACTAAATAAATAAATGAAAAAAAAACAACATCTGTCCATCATCTAACTGCAGAACCTCAGCCAGAAAAGGAGTCAGGTAAGCCAGACACAGTCAGAGTCCTGAAGACCTCGGCCAACAAACCGCCTCCCCTCTATTGGCCATTCCACAGCTAAGTTAATGGTGAGCTGGCCAATCAGATGAAAGGATCCTTCTACCCAATGATTTCAGTGCTTGTTTATCAGAGATGAATTTTCTATAGGCAGACAAACAATTTGGCAGTAGAGCAGTGACACCAAGTGCCACATAAGGATATGAAAAAGGGAAACAGAATAGGGAAGGGTTAGTAACAGTTTATAAACATCCATCCATTATCCAATCAGCTATATCCTAACTACAGGGTCACGGGGGTCTGCTGGAGCCAATCCCAGCCAACACAGGGTGCAAGGCAGGAAACAAACCTAGGGCAGGATGCCAGCCTACCACAGGACATGCACACACACACACACCCACACACCAAGCACACACTAGGGCCAATTTAGAAACGCCAATCCACCTAGCCTGCATGTCTTTGGACTGGGGGAGGAAACCGGAGCACCCGGAGGAAACCCACGCATACACAGAGAGAACATGCAAACTCCACGCAGGGAGGACCTGGGAAGCGAACCCAGGTCTCCTTACTGCGAGGCAGCAGTGCTACCCACTGCGCCACCGTGCTGCCCCATTTTTAAACATTGTATTAGTTATATTTTAATATTAATTAATAACAACAGAGGTGCAGTATGCACAGCTAATCAGCAGCTCTAGTCACAGTATGCTAAATTGTATCAGTGAGTCTTCAGCCTGGATTTAAGAGCTGAATCTGAAGGGGCACCTCTTATAGTAGCAGGTAGACCATTTCACAGCCCTGCAACTAAAACCTCGACCTCCCATTGTTGTTTTGTTAATCATTGGAATCATAAGCAGACCGGCATCTTGAGATCTTAATGTATGTTCTGGTTTATAAGTCATGATAAGTTCAGATAAGTAAGCCGGACCTCTGCCATTTAAGGCTTTATATGTTAAAAGGAGGATTTTGAAAAATTGCCCTAAACTTAACCGGGAGCCAGTGTAAGGACTTGAGAGCTGGAGTTATGTTTTCATACTTGCTTGTTCTTGTAATAATTCTCGCAGCAGCATTTTTCAATTAATCTGAAAGCTGTAAAAAAGAATAATTAGAGCACCATAGTTCTCCAACATGTTTTAGATGGAAAAAACATTGTTTGGATAGTTTTGTAGTGTATTCCTTAAACCAGTGGTCCCCAGACTTTTTGACAGCAAGGACCACTTTATTAGATGCAAATTTTTCCACGGACTGGTCGGGGTTGGGGGGGTGGGGGGTCAGTTTTATACACAATTTACATAACATTTCTATTATTATTAAAGTTATTAAGCAGTTCGCATACGTTTGCAATCTGAGATTTTTCTTCTTTTTTTGCATATAACAAAGACATATGCTTTACATTTGCCAATCCAACAGATTGCACATCACAAACATTAACACTACAATCTTTTTTTCATGTCTGTCGTTTCTATAGGAGGGTGACAATGAGTTAAATTCCAATGGATGTTTTTCAAATGTTGACAAGTAATAAGCAAAAGGAATCAATGAAAACCACAGAAAACAAAAACAGCAAAAAAAAAAAAAAAACAGTTCGAGGAAAGTTTGAAGAAACAGATTTTTTTACAATGTTTCTGTTTGGGGATCGTTGTGCAAACGTGCACAACTGAGCTGCGACCACAGATCTAACTGCTCTGTGGATGATTCGTT